>NC_080044.1:62821300-63475047 GCF_012489685.1 Lotus japonicus | reverse complement strand
TTGAACAATACACTCCTCTGATCTTCGCGTGATGGTGGTAGGCTGAATGCTCTAGTTGCGGTTGTGACCACCATGACAGAGCTCAACTAGGAACGGCGAGGTATACCTGCAAAAGGCACTCTGGTGCTTAATCCAACTTTTAGAATAGATAGAAAATCTTGTAGCCTAGATAAAACAATGAGTTGGTAAAATGAGTAATGTTTGAGTAAATAAACGATCAAACTTGTATCATGAATCATGATCACTATTTTTGTTATATGAGGTCTCTCTAAGAAGCTTGGATGAGATGATGATTATTTTTATTTTGTGATGCTTCATTTAATGCGTTGGCTAAATCCGCTCGGCAATGGGACGAGATGTTCCTTAGCTACTCGGCTAGGTGTTTATTTGGTTGTAAGACCTTTGGGCTAGCTGAGAAATATTGAGCCTTATGGCCAATTTGTGTCAATCTGAACATGAAGAAAAGAACAAAAAATAGCACTTCCGTTGCAAAAACCTACTACTAAACTTAACCACGCAGTATTATATTTATTGCAAAACTTACAGTCTTACATATGATAGAATTCGTGAAATCTGAATTGGCCGATAACATTCACACAAACTTGAATTAAAGTCATCATCTAATACTAATGACAAGCACTGTAGAGCATTTGTGAGTTGTAGACTGAGCACCGAGAAAGTAAAGAACTAGGAGCTCCCTTCAGTCCAAAACAACATGAAGTTCTAGTTAGATGTTTTGGGCTGCAAAGAGCTCCCATTTCTGCAACTTTCACTATTAGAAACTCAAATGAACGAGAGTGAGGAGGGTAAATGAGCTCATATATATATAAATTATGAACTCCGTTTCTCTTTGACTCAATTAATGAACAAAATAACGTAGTTCAGTTCAACTTCCTTTTCCTAGAAATCAGAAGATTATAAATGAAAGCTAACTACTCATTTATGACTGAAGTTGCCGTTACTAAGCACAAGGGGCATCCTTTTTGACAATTCGGGCTTTATTTTCCCTCATGGGAGACTTTAGCCACGCAAGGGCACCTAGCCAGGACAGAAAATGATTCATGACTTTGTTTGAGCCTCCTAACTGCCAAAGTAAAACTTAAATGCTTGATAGTAACTTCTTTTCTTTTTTGGAGATCAAATATATTGGATAATACAAAAGGCAACATACAATACTATGTGTATTATCAAACAAGTAGTAGTATGAATTAAAACACTTTAACAAGATTATCAATGTCATCAGTCATCTCTCTCAGAAAAATCTAGATTACATGCATACCTCTTTTTTACTTGTAATGATTACACATACACATGTATGCAGTATGGTTGGTTTTTTAAATTTAAATTTAAAATTATAAAAAATTGCCACTTGACACTAATTTTAAAAAAATTGTTAGTTATGCTTTGGTCAACTATACCATCGGATTGTGGCCTGATGCACTGATGCGCTTGAAAAATGTCTTGAATTTGATAAGAGTTAATGTTTCTCCTTGTGTTCAGTCTATGATTATTGATTAGGGATAGGATTGAATTCCTACCATGATGCCTTTATTAACCACATGATAGGAACTGCATTTGCTTTCTAACAAACATTAATGATTCTCTTTCCCCAGCCGTTTCAAGAATTTGAGTCTCCTTCTCTCTTTAAAATTTTGCCAGTAGATAGTTTTAGCTCCTTAATTAGCTGTAGCAAGATTTCAAAAGTGCCCCCTCTCCTCAAATAGATCTAGTTTATATAAATATTAACAACATCTCAAGTGATATGACTGTCTCCCGACTATTTGATCTAACGTAAATGATCAAGATTAAAACATAAAATTCCTCAAAATGTCTCAATTGTTGAAACATGGAACTTCTATGTTCTAACACACGCACAAGAAAAATAGCTGTGCGCATCAAATCCATTGTTGCAAACATTGGGGTACGCGATCCCATAACTTTTGAGGGAGAATTATCAATTATGAGATTCTTATGAAATGAAGGATAAGGTGGGATGATTGCAATCTAATATGTGAAAATTATCTTGTGTCATTTGTGTCTTGTGAGAGGTAAAGGGATAACCACTGAGAAAGGAAACTTCCCAATGTGGATCGCATGTGCACAACCTGGTCCCAATGGCTTAAGCTGAGAAATTTGAGGGAAGAGTTGTAATGATGCAGCCATTGGGGACTTTATCTCAGGTTTGGGAGACTTTCCGAGTAGATGGAGTCCTTATTCAGAATTAAGACAAAATTCCAATATGATCTTCTAGTCCGTAAAGAGGTGGCTTGAGGTAGGAATCCGACTCACTTGTTCCCAATACTTTCTTGAAGATGATTTGTGGCCCTTCATGTATATCATGTGTGGTGTTGATTGAAAGAGGTTAGGACTAGTACTTCAGCCTGAGTGTGATGTGATACAAAGTGGATTGTATCACATATCACAACACTGGCTTGGATTACTATATCGAAGCTGGACATGATGCATTCATGCACATTGATATATTTATCTTATTGTGATTGATTTATATTTTGTTTGTTGGTGTCCTACTCCCTTTTTAGTGCCGAGACATAGTTGATGATGCCAGTTTCTCTAGTGGCTCAATACACATTGATTTTGTGGTTCAAAGAAGATGGGAGGTGAACCCTTATGCAAGGTCGTGTACATATAGTGAAATGTGTCTGATAAGTAGTACTAGTTCTTGTCCCTCAAAGAGATGGACCTCTTATCATGTATACTTCTATAAAAGGGGTCTCTTCCCCACACACATGACTGTCTAGGAGCACCGCTGGCGTTCCCAACCAAGCTATTCCCGAGCTAGAGCAACAACCTCTAGGAAGGAAAAGGATCCAAAGGAAGGGAAGTCTAAGGAGGTAGAAGTGGAGGGATCATACTAGTATGCAAGGGACTCTAATTGTTATTTTGTTGGCTTAACTGCACTTTTGGTCCGTGAACTAACACAATAGTTTAATTTTGGTCCCATTTGTTTAAAACGAGCCGTTCTTGTCGATTTTTTTAGACAAAACTAGGGTGAAACTAAATCACCCGTAGAGAACCCCTTTTACCTAAGACTAAGAGTGGTCAATATAGTCTCACATAACACCAAAAGTGATTATACGTAGCCCACTAAATAGTAGTGTACCACTTGCACACATCTCACTTAGCGGTGATTTTTAACTTTCGTAAAGTTTTGTGACGGTAAAAAATTGCCGCAAAGGGGAATGTCTCCTGGTGGTTGTTACTAATTTGAGCGTGCTCAAAATCTTTTTCGTAAAACCAAACCAAATATTTGACTATTCTGTGCAAAAATCATTACTGCTGGCTTCACCTCCTTTGGTTCATGAACCCCCTGCAAATCCTCATCTCAGACCAACGAATCAAGTGGTCCACAGTCCACATAACAAATTCAGTTGTGGGGTAACAGCGTAGCCCATAGACTTATTCTGCACACAAAACAAAATTGGAAGTTTGGAAGGTATGTCATGATTTATGAATTTTGCAGCACTGTCTGGCTACTAAAATCACAATGCTGCCAAACCCATAAACATATTTTACTTCACAACTCACATGAAACGATTCATCTCATTTTAGCCCTAATCTTTTAATCTATATATCAGACATGTTTCTGTAATAATAACAAAGACAAAGAGCCGCAGAAGAATAGAAAGATTATTGTGCTGCTACAATAATGATAATCCTATTTTAAAGGGTTGTTCAAGTAGTCAAGTTGACCTGTAATTTCATTGCTCCATACATTGTAAGTTGTAACTAACAGTCTATTTTCATTTTTGTCTTGATGTTAATTTTTTATCAAGGGTTTGTTGATTAGAATTATCAATCTTGCAAATCATAGCTGTTGCAATATTGTTCACATATTTCTTCTTGTGGAAGCTTAGCTGCATCTGCACACTTGATGCTTGATAGTTTAATTGATAGCAGTGGGTGAACTATCTCAATCTTTTTTTGGTGTGACACAGGAGGCAGTGCATTCCGAGCCGATAACATCCACATCATGGTGGGACTAGCTCTCACATTGCTGTTTATTCCATAAACAAGTCTCTAACCTTACTTAAGGAGAATCAAACATCTATAACTTGAATCAACCATGAATTGGTCCAAAGTCACAACATCTGTTGTGTGGTGTGCTAGCTAGTGTCCCAAAACCTTACCACAAATTACCGAAGAGTTCGTCAATCTCTTTCTCATAAATGTTCACAAATGTCCTCCACGGGAGGCAATCCATTTTGACCTGATAACATCCACATTTTGGTAGAGTTAACTCTCCCAACAGGGTTATTTCCATAGACAAGTCCCGAACCTGAATCGAATATGTACGACTTGAATCAACTAACTTCGTAGGTTCAAAATCACAGCATCTGCCTATGCTGTGTGGTGTGCTAGCTAGTGTCCAAAAACCTTACCACAAATTACCAAAGAGTCGATCTCTTTCTCATAAATGTTCAACCAAACTTATTTCCTGGTCCTTATTGATTGTTGGTTAACCCCCAAAACGATATCAATCCAACAACGTGTAAGCATTCATGCTTGTTGCTAAAGACATGGGGAAAAATGTAGAAACTACAAAGTGGCAGATACAAGATAGTGACCATTTTATGGGGGTACCCAACAAATAGACGGTGGCAAGGGTAGGGGTCCGTGTATGCTGGCTGTCTAGAGGCATGCCACTGGGGGACAAAAATGCCCCAGAGACTAATCATTATTCGATTTTGAAGCATCAGACCAATATATATCAAATCTTATAGGTGAAATATATTAACACTCTCATTTGTTATTACATCCTTGATCACAGGCACAAACACATGGGTTTCCCTTTACAAATATGTCAACTTCTTCTCAATAAGCATTATTATAATAATTGCTCGAGATTCCAAAACATACCCTGTCAAACATTTATATATGTATGTATTTGCATTTCTCAATGCCTCATTAGTAGTTTCCATGTGGTGGTTCTAGTAATTGTTGTTCATTGATTCTCTAAAGAGTGTGCCTCAGAAATGGCTAACCAAGACAAGAGAGGGTTCATGTACATTTACAAAGTTGGCATTGGAAATGGAAACCAGAGAAACAAAGAGCTAGAGCATGCTGTGGAGAAGGAAAAGAAATCGAAGTCGCGAAGCTGGTTGCAAAGGATAAGAAATCCGACTCGAACATTGAATAATGTTGAAAAGAGTGGCAACAGAAACTTGGAAGTTGGAGGATTTGTTGAGGCGAGGAAATCAACATCTTGCTTAGAGTTAGGATTAAGAGGAGGATTTGTGGAGGGAAGAAAGTCAGTGTCAAGCATGATAGAGGCATCATCATCACCAGCTGTAAAAGGGATCATAGTTGAGGTAGGAAGAAAATCAGTGTCAAGCATGATAGAGGCATCATCTTCACCAGCTGTAAAAGGGATCATAGTTGAGGAAGGAAGAAAATCAGTGTCTCACATTGAAACAAAGTATGCTGCAGCAGAAAAAGCAAGAGGAGGATTTGATGAGGGAAGAAAATCAGTGTCTCAAATTGAAACATTTTCCTCTGTGGCTGCATATCTTCAGGTGAAGGTTTTGGTCTCAGACATGCCAAGCTTCATGCAAGTGCACGCCTTTCGTTGCGCTAGAAGGACACATGATAGCCAGGAAAAGTTTAGCAGCAAACACATAGCTCATAACATAAAGAAGGTATGTATAGGAGAATCTGAGTAGAGATATAATTTGATAATGCAATGCTAATTACATAGTTTCCTAATTGGGTATCACTTATATTTCATAATCTAGTATAGATACAGTTTCTCTTGTAGTATGCTTTAATTTGACCTCACCATTGATGACCCTTGAATTAAGGTATTGGTTAATTTCACTCAATATAAAACTTCTGCCGCCATTTTCTCTATAGCTCCCTACTGCAAGTACTTAGCCTTGATTCTTAAGTTAAATGATTTAGATTGGTTAGTAAAAAGTTAAACTGGTCAAAAGTTGTAAACACTTGTCAGTTTGCTGCATAGGCAGCAGAGAATACGAGTTCAATTTCACTTCATCAAAATTCCCTTTAATATGGTGTTGTAGGGGTATGGAGTTAGGTGTTAGAATTATTAGTTCAGTAGATTGAGATGCAAAAGCCAGGAATGCTATTGAGAATATTTTTGGTTTTTCTTTTTGGAAGTTTGCTTCTTTGGATGATTGAGATATGTTCTATGAACCCCACAGAAGATTTAATGGTGAAAGGTGACTAGACGAAACCTTGTGTTGAGACTTTCATTCTCTCTTCCTTTCTGTGTTTATTGGATAGAATAATTGAAGATGGTCCAATACAATATTTATATCACTGATCTAGCAAACACCTATGAATGGATCTTATGATCTTGACCATTCAGAAGCTAATCTGATCAAATCTGAATCTGAATTACAAAATTCCCCAACACCCCATGTGTTCAACCCCCATGCCCCAAATGTTGTAGCTAATCATGCATCTATTGATCTCAGAAAAAAAATGCATCCAATTAATGATATAATAATATTAGTTATCAGGTAGAGTCTCAAGTCCATGTGCACAGCAGAATTAAATAATTAAACAGGGTTTCTTCATTTATGTGTTTGGTCAGCAAGATTTATAAAATATATTGCATACTTGTATACATAGTAGAAAATCTCCCTAAAGCTAAAATTATGGTGGAAAAAAACAAAAATTAAAGCAACTTGCTTTTACCCACCATGATTTTGCCACACTGTAATTTTATGTCATGTATTTGAATATGCACATACAATTTCTCTTTTTCCAAAATAAAAATGTTTTGGTAAATTCATTTGATTACAAATTTACATGTTATGTTCATGTGCAGGAGTTTGATAAAGCCTATGGTCCGGTTTGGCATTGCATTGTAGGCTCAGGTTTTGGTTCTTTTGTGACACATTCAAGGGGGTGTTTTCTTTATTTTTCAATGGAAAATCTATACATTCTACTGTTCAAGACCAAAGTTAAGAAGGCGGTGGATTGAGGTACATAATATATATTATCATATATAGAGAGATATAGCAACGACTTTTCATGCTGGCAAAGTTTGTATTCAGATGTTTGTTTGTACATGAAAATTTAAATATAATCAAAGTTTCATTCATACAAATTGATTCTCTTTTGGTTTTGCTTCCTTGTTTTTTCCCTCAGATGTGTCAAATTAGTAATAGTATAAAATCTGAAAGCTTATAAAATTGGGTTTCATTTTCTTATGGACCGGGAATCTGAGCACAGCTCATTTGGTTTATAATTCAGTCATGATAACAAGAGATATCTCATCGAATTTTTTATTAATTTAGAACACATTTTTCTTCTACTCATTTTTCTTCTGTTCCCATTCACCGTCGCCGCTAGAATCCTCCTGTGAACCCACCACTTATCTCGCCTTGGCCAAATTAGCCCATTCAAGGCAAGCCCAACCCATCAGCTCATTCACGCATTACAAGAGAAGACTCGTTTTACCCACGCGCTTCCCAACTTTGCCACATGCGGCGTCGTCTGTAGGTTGATCTATGACCAGTAACACCATCCTTTAACTTGCCTCGGTGCTCATGTGGAGGGGGTTTCGCTGGTGATGGTGGTGTTGGGTGGGAGTGGGATGAGAAGAAGGAAGAAGAAGATGAAGGGAATTATTGGTGCCTGAGTTTTGAAGATGAAGATAATGGTTAAATTTCTATGTTTAGGAGGGTTTTAAATTAATCAATTTATTTCCTTTTTTTAAAAAAATTTATAACACTTGGCCTCATTAATCCCATGTGGCAATGTCACATGGGCAATCGGAGCTCCGGCGTTGACCTAGAGCTTCGGAGGGATGAAAACCAAATATTTTGGCAAATGTTAGGGACTAAAACCCACCTTTGCTCCGGCGAGGAACGAAAACCAAGCATTTTGTAAAGGATAGGGACGAAAAACTTATTTAAGCCTTTAAAAAATTAAAATTAAGAATAATTTACCATACATGTTAGGTGTCATGTTTTAAGATATAGAAATATCAAATATATACCCAAATTTTCCGGAGTCGAGGGGGTGGCATTTTTATAATTCCACCATTGTAGTGTCCTTTTCAATGTTTGTGTCATGTGGATTTTAGTTGTTTTTGGCATGCCCGTGTTGGTTGCTAAATGTACGTTTTGTTGTTCCGTTTTTGCCTTTTATAAGCTAAAACCAATTCAATTAGGTTACGTTAAGAAAAGTGAAGATACAAATTCAGCATTATAGGAATGCCTTCCTTTTCGTTTTTCCCCATATAGGATGTAACCACCTTCATATGTTTTAGTTTTAAATCTTTCCTTCTAGTTTGAAACACCTAATCACAAAGAAAATGATTTTCTCAGTCAATGATAACTACAGAACTACTACTACCTATCGTGTAAAGAGGGACTAAAATCACTCATATACCAAACTAATGGGACTTAAATTAAGCGTAAAAAGCTAAATGGGCCTAAAGTATTCATACACTATACTAGAAAAATAAAAAAATGCAACTAAGTCTTATTTTGTTTTCAATTTCAAAAAAAAAAAAGTCTTAGTGTATGATCATTTACCATATTTAAATAGCTCACTCGAATTGGATAATTTAAGAGCCACAAAAGATTGCATGAAGTGATAAGTTTAAATCTTTACCACACAATGTTAAAGAGGAAGTAGAATTAATCATCTGAATTAAACATGTGCAAAGTGCCCTTTGGTGGACGTTTCTCCAAGAACCACCACACACAGAGCGTCTTGTCTTGTTTGTGTTAGGCGATTAGTTTAAGGTTGGTTGGTTGCTTTTACCACTAAGTGCTACAAAATAACAAATTGTACATTCAGTGTGTGTTTAGTTTCACAACTTTTAGCTTTTAATTAGAAGCGTGATTCTGCAGTAAGTTGAGCAGAGAAACAAACATTATCAAAGCATGTCATTTTTAGATCCCCAATCAAAATCTGAACGAATTAAAAGAGCCCTGGTTGGTTCGGTTCAAATTTTACATTTTATACTTGGAACTCAAAGTGAATCGAACCAATAATAATCAGGTTGGTTAGGATCGGGTATGAATATTCCCAAATAAGAAAAAATTCTAGAATTCATATAATTTTGGTGGTAATTCGAACAGAAGATGCATAGGGTGGCACAATGGTGGCGTTGGCTAGAGGAGAATAGACCAAATCAAATGCATAATAAAACAAAACCTAAAATCACAAAGATTGGCTTGGCTAAGGGAAAGAGAAGAGAAGAGAAGAGAGTACCTACCTCTGCGATGGTGGAACTGACTCGAAGAACAAGAACAGAGGGCAAGCGGTGAGAGGACAAATGCTACGACGGTTGGAGGTGGTGCGGAAGGAGGCGACGACTGATTAGATCTTTGAGGTGAGAGATGAGACAGCTTCGCATCGCAAGTGTGAGAGAAAATTATTTTCGAACCCATAACATTAACCAAACCCCTAGTTTTGATTTCACCCGCGAGCCCAGCCCAGCCCAACCCGTTCTTTTGGCTGAGTCGGGTCTGGTCAACTAGATTGGTCGCGTCGACCCGACCAAGTAATAGTTCATGCTTTTCTTTTTTTAACATGATCAAATATCAAAGCACAAGAACTAGTCCTCATACTCATAGTCCATTCAATTGTATTTAACTAACTCATCACACTATCAATTTTTGGTTCAACAACAACATAAACCTCATATCCTTCTATTTTTTCTTTGGCCTATACTTTTGATATCAAATACTGCAGTAACTATCCTTCTATTTTTTCTTTGGCCTATACTTTTGATATCAAATACTGCAGTAACTACTAACTTCCTTCCTTGTCCTCAATTATGCCTCCCAATAAAATTAACTTTGTGCATTCAAAGTCATATCTGAATAAGAGAAAGATAAAATCCTTGACTCAATTGACAATATTTCACCATGAAACAAGGATGAACATAGAAACCACTGAGATTTTTATGTTCTGGGAACTGTAAGAAACCCTGTTATGATATGATGAAATTTGGACAAGCTTATCACACACATAAAGAAAGAAAAACACCCATATATGTCCTAGGAATTTACAAATAACAATCCCAAATCAAAAACACAAAATTGAAACAATCAAGGATACAAAACATGTTCATGAAAGACTAGTATTCATATTGGAAAATTTCAACAAATTAAGAAGCACCATCATCACCTTCACCTTCGTTTCTTTGACTTGGTATTGGCTTTACGCGTTCCAGCTCCGCCGCCACCAGCTGGCTTCTGTTTCCCACCAAAGAAACAACAAGCTGCTACCTTCGGAGAAGGTGGGTCCTCCAACGGCGGAGCAACGTTGACCGTCCGATATGGGCCAGCTGAAGCTGATCCTGATCTGCTCCTCTGCAGACCCTGTCTCTGTTCTCTGGCACCACCTCCTCCTTCATTCTCTTGTTGGTTTTGGCTCTGGTCGGTGATTCCAGAGAGGAACTTGTCATCCCACACCAACCCAGAAGACCCACTTCTTCTGAATGATGAGACTGATTTCTGCAGACCCTCAGCCATCTTCCCTCTTGTTTCTCTCTCTATCTTTCTATGTGATGATGGTTGAATTTGAAGGGAAATTGTGAACAACAACTAACAACTATTGGAAAATGATGATGTTGATGACTTTTGATTATTGGAGAGATAATGAGGTGGGAGAAAATGACAAATAAGGATATATAAACAAGAAAAACCACTAGGGGAATCTAAATGCTAGGTTTGGCCTTATGTTAATCTGTTATACTAGTTGCTTATAGTTGTTGCCAATCTTAGCATTAATTAGACATTAACTTCTTTTGACTTCAATGCTAGCTTTGACTCACTACTGGATGCATTTCTCATTTACTCCAATTCTTTTAACATTGTGAGACTCTGGGGCTTAACCACTCTGTTGTCATGTTTAGTCATTTATAGCATCTCTTGTTGTTCAGCTTCTTTCTCTCATAATCAATTTATCTGCAAGGTTAGATACACGGGAAAACAACGCTGAGTTAAAATCACAGTGGACAGGAGTAGCTTTTTTTAACTTTTTAGGGTTGTCGATCATGATTTTAACTTTACCGTAGTTTTTCACCGTTTATTCAAACATGTATATCATGCTTGGATCCACTTCTATTTCATCAAAATAAATTCTAAAACTCAAAAAGAACAAAAAACTACTCATAGAATCTTCTCCCCGAAATTGATACTAATTTCAAAACCAATTGTAGGAGTTTTCAAAGATACATGTACGTAGACATGTAGAAGTTCATCTCATCACAAATGCATGCTTCTGTTGATATAAATTTTGGCTTTAACATCAAATTTTAGAATGACAAACATGCTATTACAAGGATTGTATTTTTGTTCCTCTGGCTTTGACTTTCCACCCTATGATCCTTAGTTCCTTATTGAATTCCATGACTCTCCCACAGATGGACATGTGGGTATGAAGAAACATTGGCACATGTCTCTATTAGACAATTACTTTATACTAGCCCACCATATGCTTGTGACTTTGTCACTAAAGGCCAAGTTTGTTACCAAATCAAGCATTTAATAGAGTTCCACAAGGCTTATTACAGGCACCGATTCAATCTCATTAGACTTCATTGCCAACTTGCCTGTTTCTTCAGAAAAATTTGTCATTCTACTTGTGGTGGATACTGGACCATTTTTATGCTCTTGGTTCTACATTTATTGATCCTGCTGTTGCTGAGTTTTTTTCATGTAGGGAAATCTCTTCTGTTATGAAATTTTATGTTTGTATGGTCCTTTTGAGATCTGTTATGACATTGGTCCCAGTAGATTATAAGCTGGAATTTCCTCCATCCATCCACATGTACCCCATAAATTTTTCATGTTTCTTTTCTTGAGTGTTGTATGAGAAATCATCACTCCCACCATGTTCCTTTGCCTGCTGACTTTAATTATTGTGCTTAACCATTGATGGAACTTCATCTGTCTTAGATACTTGCACTACTTTGAGCAAAGGACTCGTCCTCTCTCTTACCGGCCCCTTCCTTCTCTCCTTCTGCTCCCTTACTTTTTCTAATCATGTTTCTTAGTTGCTAAGCTGCAATACACCCACATATTGTCAGAGGGACAATTAATTAAGCAAGTCCTTTTGAAATTAAAGCATTGTTAGAAATGTAAATCAAGCATAAGTATGAAAGGGGTTCCCACCATCCAGAAGTGTTCACACCCATGACCCACCGGCGTCCAGAAAGGCGGCTGCCAAAGTCAAGGTGGTTGAACCACCCCACCTATCTTGGACTCTTGCAGTCAGGATTCCTATAAGAGGCAAGCATGGGTGAAGGGTTCAAGTGTGCACCAGAACATGTGCTCAGCCAAGAGAGCTGAGCTGAGCTCCATAAGGGCCTCGACACCTAAGGAACTCATATAAAAGCATTGACTAGTGAGTAGAAGGAACTCAAAGTATATGGTTCAAGGTTAAACCATTAGAATTAAATGTACGAGAGGAAAAAAAAAGTCAAAAATGTTAGGAGAAGACCCTGTCTTTGATTCTAACGGTAATCAATGGGACGATAATATGGGAATAAACTAATAATAACATTGACCAATAGAAGAACATGTGTAAACATCTTAACAAATGTTTGTCCAATAAGCTTTATCAGATTAAATAAGCTTAAATTAACAACTAGATATGTTAAAAGTTATTTTTGCAAAATGTGGTTTTCAGGTTATATAAACATGGTTATTTTTAAAATTTATGTGAAGCAAAGACTATTTTTCAATGAATTATAATAACTTGTCAAATAGCTTCTCAAAACAATTAACTTTTTTTCACATTCTAAAAATTTTCGAAAATATAAACAGACTAAAAATCACATTCATTTTTTTCAAAATAAGCGGCTTTTTAATTAATCAAATACCTACTTATGTTTTTGTTATAAAAAATAGCTAAATAAATTTTAGAGAAGTTCTTCCAATCACTCATTAGTATTATCTATTTAAAAGTAGAGCTCTACGAGAAAAACGAGTAGGCCAAAATCACAAAGTTCACGCATATCAGTAACCCACTCTTAGGTCCGAATAACTACAGAAGATACCTCTTCTAGTCAAAACACTTGTTATCTACTATCTATTATCTCCACCACATGCCTTAACAACCTTCCACTCACAAAAATGGAAAAAACATCAGGTATTGCCATCTCTCACTCAACCCGTGGTCCTTTTGCCCTTGACAATTTCACTCAGAGGTTCTGGATTCTCAAAACCAGATGATGTGCTTTCACAATGCAAACTTCCTTCAGCCTTCTTCATCTTCTCTTCTTTAATTTCTGCAAGAGTCTTAGGTCCTGAAAATGCAGTGGATTCCTGAACAAATCTCCTTCGCTTTGAAGCTGGTTTCTTGGATACTTTAGATGAAGGAAACTGCTGCTTTTCTCTATAGTGCTTTCTTGGCCTATGTTGCTGGGAATGCCTAAATGCCCCATGCTTGTTAGCAATTGAAAGAGCTTCAACCTGTCCAGTCGAGTCTATAGTGCTAAATCCCAATTCTGATGTCAACCTTCTACTTAGCCGCTGATGAATGCTACGCCTTTGATGCCTTTCCTGGTTTTGAAACATCAAAGGTGATTCATCCCTTCTTAAGAAATCTGTACCAGGAGGACCATTAATCTCCCTACGTCCCCTCAGATGATCACGCAGATCTAAGCTCTTGTCACAAGCAGCCATCTCATCCGAAATATGAATCCTTTTCCTGGAAAATATGGAATCCAAGATTATCTCTCTGGTGTAAGCATGGTTTTTTCCACCATTAGCATACATAAAATCTCTATCGAAGCATCTGTAAACATCATTTGTTCCTTGTTCATACAGAATATCATCGTCCGGGCACATAGTATCATACTCAGCTGGATCTTTAAATTCATACCCTGAGTATTGCTCATTCAGTTCCTGGTCATCCATATCAAGCACTGGTAAATATTCAGAATCATCCTCATAACCCAAGATCTCTGATTCATCCTGAACAAGAACATCAAATCCAGGGGACGATTCCCACCGCTCCTCAGGCTCTATGTGACTATTCACTTGTTCCTCTGAACTCTCTTCAGTGTGTAAATCAGATGTTTTACGAACAAAGCCATCATCTGGAAGCAGAGAGTCTGAACCAGTCACTGAAGCTGCTTTGCAGTCTAAAGCAGATAGCTCCAGGCAATCACCTTTTTGTCCTACATTTTCGGGTAATGGTAGCTGAGGATCTTCCTTAGGCTGAAGTTTAAAATCAGAAGAAGCTTTTGAGGCAGTTAAAGATTGGTCAACATGTGTTTCACTTGGTGTTGATGCTACACCTGTTTTATTTCCTGATGAAGTTTTATTTTCTAGTTTGAGTGTACTAGTAGTGCTGCCATTGTCATTCTTCACAGGCTTTGCACTAAGAAAGCTATCATCGGGCCCGTGCAAAAATGAGCATCTGTCACCTTTGTTGCAAAATCCATTGTAGAAATAATAACAGGGAACCATTGTTTTGTATGGAGGCAATGAAGATTTTGCGGGTTCAGATGGCCCTCCAGTATGCCCATCCAATGGCTGACAAAATTTAAAAATTAGATGAAAATGACAAGAGGTAACACCTGAGCTAACAGATTAATATTAAACAGGAGCAAGTGCAGTAATAGATGTCTTTTTTTCAGTGGGGGGGGGGGGGTGAAAGAGATATGAGTACCAAAAGAATTTCACTGTATATTATGCATGCAGTAAACTCAAAGTGCCAGATCATACATTTGATATTTTCAATCATCAAATCTATTCAACCAAGTAAAATCAATTAAGGAACCCAAATCATCAAGACAGACTACAAGGTGACAACAGTTCCAAATAATTTAGCACGACAAGTCGACAAGGAACAAACTATGCGAGACACTATTTTGTTCCATTCCCAGGTGAACAATGGGTATAACTCAAAACGTTTAGAAGAACACAATCATTATACTAAACATGGAGACGATGTATGATTTTGTGTCTCTCACTTTGATATTTTAATAAACATTACGAAGTGTGTTCAGAGCACGGAATTTTTTTATATTACTCAGCAAACAAAAACATAAATGCACCATAACACAACATTGCATCTTTGATCTACAATGTTGCATCATTATACCCTACTTACAGAGCAAAACATCTCTTCCCATGCTCAGCTGGAATATGGGTATAATAACTCAAGATTTTAGAAAATTCGGTGCAACCTTCTAAACTCCGGGGACCTTCAGTTTGATCTTTTAAGAAACATTACAGACGTGAAGACCTAAAAATTTCATACTCTCTATTATAAATATGTCACTTTACCTTTGAACAAGCAGCACTGACTACTTTCAGAGTAAGAAACACAATGCTTGAGCTGACTGCTGTTACAAGCCAGCTTTTAGCCATGTTGCAATTTCAGTGTTTAACATATCCATTATTCAGCATATCTTCGAGAAATGGTTAATAATACATTAAATCAAAACAAAAACAACGATTCAACCACACGAACCTAGCAGACCCAAACATATCAGGAAAAATTGCAAATCAAGTTATAAAACAATATCACAGGTTCATGCATTGCACTTCACATAAGCTAGAAATTGAAGATCAAACAAAAATGCAAATGCAAGTGAAACCCAAAGAGAAGTGAAATGAAGAACTCACAGGGTGTCTAAAAGCACAAGTTGGGTTAAGGCAGCTTCCAGATAACCAGTACCAGCAATCTCTCGGGTTAAGCCTCGCAACCTCGTTATGCCGATACTCACATTCAGCCCCCTGAGAAAATCAAATCAATAAACAGTGAGAAATGCATCAATCTCAAACTAGAAACATCAACAAGACTAATCATTATTCAACAATTACAACAACAACAACAACAACAACAACAACAACAACAACAACAACAACAACAACAACAACAAAAAAGTCACATTATAAATCCCAGAATAGCAAGCATTGTGCAATTCAAGCACTGGAAACAAACATGGATACAGATACGAAATCGAATCGGAAACTGGCGTTCACGAGAATCGAAGTGAAATGTAGGGTTACAGAAAGTGCATGGAAGCAGAGAGAATCAATCGCAAACACATGCATCGCAATTCGCAACCGAATCAGAGAATGCAGAAATTGAAGGAACGATTTACGAAGAATGAATTCACCTTCTTGCAAGTGAGGGGTGAAGCCAAGAAATAGACGCAATCGGTGTTGCGTTTGAGCAAATCTTCATCCATTGTGCGAGGACGGTGATGGTGATGATGATGATGGATGAATGAATGGGGTTTTCAGAGAAGAAGAAGAGGGTATTTCATTTGATTTCCATTGATCTTCGATTTCGTTGTTTTCTTCTTACATGCAGATGATGATGATGCAGCATGTGAATGAATGATGTATGTATGTGATGTTGTCAATCAGATGACGATGGCATTGCAAGCGACAATGACAGAATGAGAATTCAGAAAACAAGAATGGTTTGTTTGGGCTGGGATTGGGCTTATTATCCAAAGTCATTCAAAATTGGGCTGAAGTCTTCATTCATTCAGGGTTCAAATTTTGGAGAGAAAAATGAATTGAATGATTATGAGTATTATGTAGTTGAATTTGTTTGAAAAGTAAATTTTTGACCTATCTCAAGTGGTAAGAGATGGGGGACATGTGACTTGGGGAGGAAAAGGTTCATAGATCAATCATTGAATGGTGCAATTTAAATTTCCGATGTAAAAATAAAAAAGTAAATCTTTTGAATCCAATTGTAATGATAATCAACAATTGAATGAATTGATTGCATGATGCCTAAAATAGAATAGCAATTTACCTAATAGGTTTCGGTCGTAGTGGTTAAAATTGTCTATTTGAATCATTGAGGATGAGAGTTTGATCCTTAAGAGACACTCTTGGGGAGATCTTTGGCCTTTACCACACTTGGATCGACAGGATTGTCTCAAAGATAATACATGTTGTTAAACCAAAAATAGTTATGTTCAAATTATATAAGTGATGATAATTTTTTTGAATTCAATTTCAAAACAAGGACATCAACAAAGTCTTTGGTCTAATAGTAGACAAACTAGATCATGTGAGGTTGATGATACAAGTTCAAACTCTGGAAAAATCATTTGTTGAGCGGGAAACCAACATTCTCAATTTGGTCATCTTTGCTTGAAGAAACCAGCTATTTGCTAACTATGCCAGTGTCCGAAGTGTTACATCCCTTTTTAAAGATACCTCTTAGTTTTTGAAAAATAAAAAGTTATTCTTCAATTACTGTTTATTGATGAAAAAACACTAGAACAAATTTTGACATTTTAAATCTTTTCACAATGCTTACATTCTTATTTTAGATTTTTAGGTGTTTCTTAAACTAAACATTTTTGTTTAACAAAAGCGCAAATAACCAAACCCCAAATTTTAGAAGGCAAGTGTAGCTTAACTTCTTTTCAAGAAAATGTTAGTGAGTGGGAGAGTTTACCCCCACGAGATACACCCTTTATTAGCATCCATGCTAGACAAAACCCTGTGGCAAATTGTCGACAAAATTTTGAAAATTTGAAAGACAGAATCAACAACGCTCTATGCCCTGCAATTCTAGATTTATTTCCTGTTCAAATTCTCATCAGCAGCTAACTATTTTTCTATAGAAAACCAGTTCAAAAGACGAATTCAACAGCAACTAGTGCTTGGCGTGCCTGGTTCAGATGCTTGAAACCTAAATTTCTCAAAATTTGTAGACCATTTGTTCAGTATATCCAGCCTCTTTGAGTATGCCAGAAACCTGCACAAATCAACCATGAAGTGCATCATTTTAGAGATCCAGGAAATAGAATCAGACACACCTTACAAAAATTAATTTCATACCTCTCCCTGTGTCCAGTCCTTGGCCTTTTCACCAGATATATGTTTCATCATCCCAGGGGGACCACACACCTGAAATGCAGGTGATGATTGGGGTATTAACTACTAAACTTTTGAATAAGAAGGAAACTTTGCAACAACCACCACGGCAATCCATTCTCAATAAACCTTACCAACAAAAGCTGAAAACATTAACATTAAATAATACAAAAAAGTAGAAACTTTGACATGAGCCTCTTGATACAAATCAAATTATTTGCTTCAGCCTTCAGAAGTTTAGTGAAAGAACAACAGTCAAGTGTAATGGGCCATAAATTTCCATGGAATGAGCTTCTAGCCTCTTAACATTTGAAGAAGTCTCTTGCATTGAGTCTAAATGCTGAATTTAATAGCCCAAGAACTCCTCGAGTCAAGTAGCATCAGATCCCCTTGGGGACTACCTCATCCTTGGATCAAATCCCATTGAGGTCAGTTTAATTTAACCTCCACCTCTCAACTGCAGGAGGGTTTACTATCTCTAATAGTTAGCAATAATTTTCTCTAATACTTAATGCTACACTACACAAATAGAACAAAAAGAAAAATGTTAATAACTTCCATGGAGGTTTTAAATTATTTGAATACATGAGTAACGACACTAAAAGAAGAGTCTTGTTAAAAATAAAAGTACCATGAGTAATGGTTTTATATTATATTTCTAATTCTGACAAAAAGAAAAAACTCACAAGTATAAGAGTATCATCACTAGGCTCAGGTAAGCCTTTCACAACCACATCCTTTGATATGTAACCTGCACCTCCTCTCCAATTTTTTGTTGGATTATCTACAGTGTAGTATACCTGCAAATTTTGTTGAAAAGGTTTTAATTTATTTAAAAATAATAATGAAGATTGACTAACAATATTAACTTCTCTAAACAAGACTCCAACCTTTAAGTTTGGGTGGCTTGTAGCTAGAACGTCAAGCTTCTGTTTAAGCAGAATGTCATCTGGGGAGACATTGGCGTAAAGCAATGATATCTGTATTTGGACAATGGCAACATAAGCTTTGATATTCTTGTGTTTATGACAAAAGAATTTCTAATACTTCATACATATTACAAAATAACCTAGTGCATAGCCAACAATATGAATCAAGCTCCCAAACAGTTACAACAAATTAAATAAAAATTATTCATAACTTATGTATTTGACTATTATATAAAGACCAGAGAAAGACAAGCTATACATAATGAGGAACGTAATTTAGAGGTTTGCTTCCTACCTTGGTGTTGTCATCAGGATTCTTCAATATAGCCTCAATTATCTGAAGCATAGGAGTAATTCCTGACCCGCCAGCAATCTGAGTGATGAAATAAAACATATGGAGAAAAGGTAATGAAGTAGGTGTAGCACAAGAAAGAAACAATAAGATATTTCTTATGAAGTTAATGCATTCACATCATTCTATTGAAATAAAATACTTCAAAAAAAAAAAGCGAGTTACAACAATAAAGCACATGTTTGGAAGAGAACAGTGCAGGCATTTCAAACACACTTTTGGGGAAAGGAAGTAATGAATTTCTTTCTTTTCCATTTTAAACGCATGTTAGTGACTCTTAAGTTTTAACTGGTTGCCATTACCAAACAATTTTAACTTATATGTTAATGGATATTGAAATGATGATATTGAACACCAGATCCCATCATTGTCAATGTCTACCAGTGTGAAAATGCTTACCATTCCAATATGCTTCTTCATATTAGGAGTATATCTGAGCTTTTCAACAGGCCTGGAAAAATAAACAAAAAATTCTTATACAAATTGAGCTTGGAAAGCATTCTTCTGATCTTGAATTGCTATTGCAAATGACATACCCTTTCACTTCAACCACATCACCTGGTTTTAAGCTGGCAAAATGTTGGCTCATTTTTCCTTCAGGATACACCTGCAGCAAATTGAAAGTCAATCATGGAAGTGCCTCTTTAAAATGACCTTCTAGATGATCAACAAGATGAGAAAAGCAATGATCCCCCCCTCCGCCATAAATGATGACGTACCTTGATTAACAAATCAAAATATCCCTTGGATTCTGGATCCGATATAGGGGTATACCTGAAGATTCAGACACAAGCACCCTCCTAAATTAATCTCCATGAAGCATTAATAGTAAGCAAGAAATTACTAGTATCTAAAGCATGATCTTGAATTGAGTGGAAAGTTTAGTATTTTATTGTTTTCTGACCTTCCCAGGACAACACCTTCTCCGTCTGCCAAATGTAAATAGTAATAGCAATAATATACAACCCTTCAGTTGTATACATGTACTAAAGCCAAATACAAATTGTATATCACATAGCGTTTCTGATGAATCTAGGGGAAGATTCACACGAAGAAAACTCCTAGGCCTTTCCAACCTTATGCTTCAGAAGTATCTGAATCAACATAATTTATTACTTCTGGTGAAATGTACTTCTTGCAGTATCTATTTTTGAAGTAATTTTACAATGCTAGCCGTACTTATAATTGTTAAATACTACTATTCTACAACTTTCTATTTCTTTTATGATTTATAGTCAAAGTAACTGTTAGAATACAAAAAGATAATCTTCTCTACGCTTCATAACTTTAAAGAACTTCGTTGTTCATATCTCTAGTCAATGTGAGACTTTAACATCAATGTGAGACTTTAACACACCCGGTCACGCCTAGGGCTGGACATCCGGAGCGTGGGATTGCAGACTTATCTCTAGTAAATGTCTTAATTTTAACACATTCTCTCACCCAAGGTTGGACATTAGGAGAGTGAAGATTGCAGACTTGATATTTATGAAAATGACCTCATGTCCATCTTGAGATATCTATAAAGCCCGATTGACTTCAAAAATTGATATTATTTTTACCTAGCACAACTAGGACAGGTTGATTCTTGAACTTTAAACTTCTACGGGTGGCCCAATAAAGAGGGGCCTGATTGATTATCCGAGACAGCGAGACTGTAGCAAGGCCAAACTCCAGGATTACGAAGGGCTAGCTGATTTGGCCAAGGAAAATGTACAAAAGAAAAGCTAAATATAATACTATCTTATAAGGCAGAAAATAAAATATACGGCGCCCTCCAATCTGAGTTTATTTAATTTTTCATAGCTAAATTCACTTGATCAGGTCAACAACATAAGTGGTAGAAATGCACATCATATGAATGACTTTCATAGAAATTCATCACCAACAATGCTAGGGTTAAGAGTGATTTCAATTTTCAACAAGCATTTTGAAAAGCTTTATTAATTAACCACACTAGGCTGTCATTGACAGACAGAAAATTAAGGACAGTGAAAACTGAAAGCAAATGAAACCCACAATTTAAGAGAGTACTATTTTAATGTTAGAACAGTTGTGAAGATTATAGACTGAAGACGGCCTGACCGTTACCGGATCAGGTGCCATAATAAAGGAGGAGCTGGAGATAAAGTACACTCTCAACAGGAAAACTTACGGGCGTACGACATATTTTGGTTTTCCTTCTGCATCTTGTCCCAATGGAGCCCTGTAATTATAAAGATGCTTTTGAGTCCATAGAGTAGTCAAAACAAATTATATGGTACCAATAGCAAAACCATGAGTGATTGAAAATCTATCACACCTGGTAAGAAGGCAAGAAGCAATATCCAAACCCAACTTCTTAGTGGGATCAAACGAAAACCTGAGGAACAGTCACAGAGAAACAGATTAACAAATATAAGATTAAACCTGTTAAGGCATTTCCACACATGAAAATTAAATACTAATCAGAATATTGAGTTCACTTTGTATTTGATAACAAATACGTCCAACATTGGTTAATTCACGTCATGTATGATCTCTAAATTAGCAGCTAACGATTTTGAATTAGTACATGTGATGATAAGCATTTCAGTTTTGTACTTGGTTAACAAGCACTTTTACCAATAATATAATATAAAACCAATCAGGTGTCTTCATCCAATAGTTTATCTGTTTATGGTTTTAGGATAGTTGGTTCATAACATCAGGACCTTTGTGACTAAGTGGTCTGGAGTTCAATCATTGTCGCCCCTCTTTATTCTAATAAAAAGTTGAATTCCAGCATAAAGGTACTGGGTCTATGAATTGTTAATGCTTCATGCACAATGGACTCGTGCATGACAGGGTGTGTTAAAAAATTATATTATTATTCGTGTTTGTTCACCCAATAGCTCACCCAAGACTAAATATAAAGCATAATTGCTCCTCTCATGGAAGCTCATACCCAGATTTCTCATAGAATTCTAGAACATGGATTTAGGGATATACCATGGTGAGTTTGGGAGTGAGATCACAAAGATTCTTGGCTTAAAACGGTTTTGATCTTTCTAAATATTGTAATTTCACCATTTGGTCCCCCCCTTTTCTAAATTAAAAAAAATAGTCTTTCATAATTCTTTTTTCTTTTGCATAAGGTCTCTTTGTTAGTTTTCCATTTCTATCACTGTTTTAAGTGCATATGTTGCATCCTACATGGAGATTATAGTTCCTATGATGAGTATTATAATTTGGTTGATTATGTGGAACACTACATTTGCATTTAAAGAACATATGAAATAGAAAACTAAGGGACCTTTTGAAAAAGAATCTTTTTCATACAAGATTAGTTTGTAAATTTTAAAAATAAACTTGTCATTGTAATATTATCAGAGATTTAAAACATATTTAAGCAGAGATTCGGCCAGCTAGAGCATCACTATAGCTCCAAAAGACACCTGATACTGTTATTTATTTGAGTACTAATCATCTTAACGAACAGTGTTTTATAGGTTCAGGCCCATAGAAGGATACGAGGGGCACTGCTAAGTTCAGTTTTAAGAGGGATTGGGATTAACTGTCTCTCTGGAGGATACATTCTCACATTCCATTCCATTTGAGTAACACATAAACAACTAGTTGAAAGAGCTAAACAAATTTACAGGAGAAAAACAAAATAACAGCATCAGATGAATACAAAGTCACAACTAATACATTTAACAAGATATGGTGATGCATTTTAAAGATATGCATAAGGACATACCTGAACAACTGAGTATTGTGACTAACCCTAGCAGTATCTTGCAACTTAAATTCAAGCCACTTATCAGGATTAAGCGCTGCAAAAGAAAAAAAACCAGAATCCTCCTTGTCACACATTGAAAGTGTAAGGAAATCACAAAATCACAATGCAAGCCAGAAAACAAGCATTCAAAGTCATTTCTTCGCAGCGAAACCTCTATGTTGCAGAACAATCCCAAAACCTTAACCACTTCCATTAGATAAATATAAAATGCTGCCATCACAAATTCACAATATCACATCTCACAGGGTTAAAGAGTTCCCACGATTATATATTTACTCACCAATATCTCTTTTAGTTTCCTCTTCTGCAATTTGTTCAGAGTGAACCTGCAAAACAATCACCACCATGAAAACTTGACCATTGTGTTAATCTTCATTCACATGACAAACAATCGATTACCATAAAGAAGAAACACAACAAAGAGAAACCAAATTGAACAAGTAATCAAGCTCATCTAATCACCAGAACAAAAACCCTATGCGATGAAGAGGGAAGTTACCAAGTAGGGAGAGGAAGAGCAGTAAAAGAGGGAGGCGGCGCCGGAAATGGCAGCAATCGCCGTGAAGGGTAGCCGGAAAGAGGAGGAGTTGTTGTTGTTGGATTGGCCGCCGCCGGCGCTGAATCTGAAGGCGATCGGAGTGGCCTTCGCAACCCTCCGCATGAAAAACGCCATTTCGATTCAGAAATTTGTCAGACTAGTCGCTTTATCAGATTCCAGAAGTGAGGACTACACTCTACACTGATCGGTCGTGATTTTCACTTATATTGAAAAAATTATTTAAGTAAAAAAAAAAGTGTTCATCTAAATCTAAATAGTATAAAAGAGAACCTAAAAGATGGTAAGTTTTGACACTTGATATCCATTTGGAGATGTTTCAACTATTTTTCTAGGATTAAAAAAAATCATAAAGAAATTAGTATTACTACTTTAGGAAACTTCAAAGTGCCACTTTTGATAATTGGAATTAAGTTGAGGTAGCCAGGTAATAAGCCATCTTATTTATTTATATTTTGAATTATTTTAATCAGTTTAATGCCTCCTATTAATGACTTTAAACTATTACTTTGACTAAAAAAACTCACCTCAATAATGCCCAATCAAATTTAATCGTGATTAAGTCCCATTTGAAAAGTTCAAAAAAAAAAAAGTCTCAATTGAATTGTACTTATGTTTTCTACCCAATTCAATGTATATGGAAAATTGAAATGAAACTAGCCAATCAATTTTAGATGTTATTATATCCATTTTGAATTCTAGATATCTGATAATTAAACAAAATTGCCTCCTATACTAACCAATGACATGCCACTATCAAATTTATTTGAAAAAATTCATCTCTTTTCAAAATCTCATTTAAAACTCATAATCTCTCTACATTATTTAACAACTCACTTGATTGGTTTGTTTTTCCCAACCCAAATACACATGAACGTAAATGTTCAACTATAAATTGCTTCCAATAATCTTACTTTCCTATCAATCCTTCTCACTTCATCACTTCTCTGCACCCATTTGGTTAGTTAGTTCTATCTTCTCCCTTCCTCTGTTGTGTTGAAGTTTTAATTTTTACTTTTCTTTTTGACAGGAAAACGAAAATCAATATGTTGTTCTTCTTCCTCAATCGTCTAAAACGCATCAAGGTTTGATTTTTAATATTTTTCCCACTATTTCATTCCTCTTTTATTCTTCTTCTCTGTTGTTCTTCTTCCTCATTCTTTTTTCCTAATTGATGTATATATTGATTTCTCTTTCATTTTACTGTATTTTGGTTGAGTCTTTTGATAGCATATTTACCTTTCTCATCACAATTTTTTTTTCAAATTGTAGTTTGGTTGGACATTTATTATTGAATCTACATGCTATTTTGGAGACTATTGTTTGTAACTTCTTATTAACGGTGTTGTTTGTAGCTTGATTCTTCGTGAAAGTTGAATAAAATGAGAACTGAAAGGAGTGGTCCAGTACAGTGTTTTGGATAATTTTGAAGTTTTTCCAAATGTTTGGGTGTTTGGCGCTTTGTGGACTTTACTCTTTCTCTTGAGTTTCAAATTGTTGGAGATTTCCATAATCAAGGATGGTTCATTGCAGGTTTGAATTTTAGATTTTGATGGCCAACTTTTTTTTATCAATTTGTTTTTCTTTACAGATTTAAATTTGTGATAAGAACAAATTTTAGAGGTTTTTGTTATCTTAAACTGATTATGTCATTTACCAAAAAAAACTGATTATGTTATTTTACTCTCTTAATTTTTAACTCAACAACGTTTTTTTCTCCCTCATCACTCTTGAACTTTTATTTTTTTCTACATTTCCTCCTTTCCTCCTCTTTTTCTGTTGTTCTTCTTCCTCATTCTTTTACCTTATATTTCCTGATTTCTTCTTTTTTATTTGAGATTTTGAAGACTTCAACTTTGAGCTTATTTGTTTCTATTTATTGATAATGCTTTACTCTTACTCTCACTGTTTTGTGTTAAAATGCATCTTCAAATGCAAAGATACAAATGTGATGTTTATGGGAACACGTCTTTGCATATTGTGGGCTAACTTAAGGGTTTTTAATAGCTAGCTTAAGTATCTATTTGGCAGCAATTGATAAATTTTGATTCACTATTTTGGTTATGATTTAATCAATGTATTTGGAATATGCTTATGTAGTGTTTATTTCATTATACTTTCATCTATATTTTTACATATTGAGTCTATAAACCCTGAGATTGCTGATGTGTTTTTAGTTTTTAATGGATGATTTGGAACCGGACCCTTTGAGAATATTGAATGACAGAGAATGGGAGATGAAGTTTGTGTTTTGTGCGTCAGGCAACAAGGCTTGGATGAATTGAAAGCTCTTTTGATGGTTGATTCACGAATTTTAGAGGAGGTTTTTTGAACAGCTGTGACATTTGTTGTTATATCCTCTGCTATATATGTTGTTATGTTGTGGTGTCATGACATTTATTAAATTTTGGCTTTGGGTAAGGTGATTTAGGGCTCGTTTGGCACGCCGTATTAGGCATGATAGTATAAGCTTATACAATACATTATGAGTTTATCCATTGTTTGGTGATGACATTGTATTGTATAAGCTTATCCATTAAAGTCCCCTTATACATTAAAATGACGTATTATTTAATCCATCATGTGAGTGATGGATAAGGCATGATAAGGTTGTGATGTATAAGTCACCATCACCACCACCCTCTATTGCTGCCAACTTACACCATCATTGGCACCACCACCGCCACCACCCGATCACCGTCGCCGCCGCCACCACCACCGCCGCCGCCCTACCGCCACCACCACCATAATCACCGCCACCACAACCCTATCGCCACCACCACCATAATCGCCGCCACCACTTTATTGCCACTACCGACACCACAACCACCACCCTATCGCCACCACCACCACCATTGCCTCCACCCTCCACCGTCGCCGCCACCTTACTAAGCCGCCACCGCCTTACCACCACCACCACACTCTATCGTCGCCAACACCACAACCACCATTGCTGCCACCACCGCCACCACCCGATCACCACCACTGCCACCACCGCCACCGCCGCCGCCCTACCGCCACCACCGACACCACAACCACCACCCTATCGCCACCACCACCATAATCGTCGTCACCACTCTATTGCCACCACCGCCACTACCGACACCACAACCACCACCCTATCGCCACCACCACCACCATTGCCTCCACCACCGCCTTACCACCACCACCACCACCCTATCATCGCCACCACCACAACCACCATCGCTGCCACCACCACCACCAACCTATCTCCACTGTCACCACCACCGCCACCAACACCAACCTACCACCATTGCCACCACCACCACCAACCTACCACTACTTCCATCACCACCGCCACCACCGTTATAATCACCTCCATATTTGATTTTTATTATATACCATTATTCAATACTTCATTAAACATAAAATTGCATTAATTTAAACGATATGGTAAATTATACAGAGTATGTCCAAACGCTGGATAGTATAAGAAAGTTATCAGGGCTTATACTATCAGGCCTAATACTATCAGGTCTTATACTATCAGGCCTTATACTATACGTCGCACCAAACGAGCCCTTAGTTTAAAAAGTGATGGGCTTTGGAACACTATTTGTGTGCTACTAAAGTTTTGTACTGTACTTGGTATAAGATCTATCCATCTTATATATTAATCATGTTTTAGGTGTATGGTTAACATCAGTCTTGGTATTTTTACTGGATATGTATGTTGGTGCATATATGCAAGCATGTATTTTTTGCTTTATGTGGGTGATGTTTGGTAGATCCTAGATTTATTCAAGGATATTTGTCCTATCCGTAGTGATTAATTAGAAGTGTGTTCTCATGGATATTCAATTTTTAACGGAAATTATAATAAATGAATATATGTAGCTTATATTTATTTATGTTTAAGTTACATATTAAAAAGTTCATACAGGAATAAACATTTTGCATTAAAATACTTTCAAGTTTAAACTAATAGAATCCATTTGTAAAATCAAGTGCTAGATGCTTTTTTTTTTCAAAGAAATCAATTTCACCAAAGAAATATAAAAAAATCGATAGTACTTCCAATCTTTATGGTTTAAATTTACAAATAATCAAGATAGAAAATCTTTGATATAATTAATACTATTAGAGATGTTAACCGTTTTCTTTCCAAGTATTTGAACTTCGAAAATAACAACTAACTATTATGTGTATCTCTTACTTAAAAATTCTTTGGTGAAAAATTGTTTTTAAAAAGTACGAATTTTAAAAATATTTGGAGTCTTGTGCATAATAAATTTTGGACACAAATATAGAGAGCTATTAAATATTGAGAGAGCTGTTCAAAAAAAATTGAGAGAGCTATTAAATGCTGGTTTAATATAAACTAAATTGATTGATTATAAAGCAATTAACTCGAGTATTTCGCATTTTATTTTTCAAATTGTGCAATCTGAGCCACACGATCTGTAATTATCCTGGAGCTGATTAATGCATTATTTGGGGAACATTTTGAAATTAAACCTTTTACATTTTCAAAAACAGTATTAGTACATTTTCCAAACATTTTAAATAATTTAAGAGTAGATATACATAAGTATTATAATTTGATTGTGAATGTAGGGTTCCCACGGGGAAATAGAGAAAAATATATAAAACTATGATAAATATGTCGTGCTATTTACCATGGTATCTTCGATAAAATTTTCTACATAAGTTTATGCTATATGCTATTTTCAGACTTTTTAAATAATTTTAAGGGAATATATAGGGAATAATATTTTCAGTTATATTTATTTATGTTTAAGGTACATATTAAAAAACTCATACGGGGAGGAACATTTTGCATGAAAATGCTTTCAAGTTGAAACTAATAGAAAATTGTTTTGTTTTTTATCATTTTAGTACTTTACTCATACTTTTTAAAAAGAGTAGATATACATAAGCGTTATAATTTGATTGTGAACATAGGGCTCTCACAGGGATATAGGGAAAAATAAACATATTTCGTGTATATTTATTAATTATATAGTAAAAAGCTCATACATGAGTAACATTTTACTTGCAACATAAATATATACAAAATTGAATTGATTTTTCAAAACTTAACTATTTGATGCAGTAAATAAATACAAAAAGTGCTTTCACGCCCATTTGTGGAAAAGTTGTGAAAAATGTTACCTTATGAATAATCTTGATCTTGGTTTCATAAACTGACTCATTGATCTCTTCTTATGACCCCCAATAGAATATACACCGTCTTTCTTTGAAATAAATTTTCTTTTTTGGTTATTTATCTCTTATAGGGATAGTGATCATGGTTTGGATTAGACAAATTTTGCTTACCTGTTGTGAGGTAAAGTAAGAGTTAAGGTTCTACCTGATTTGAAAAAGCCTTGAGCAAATATGCTTATCCACTCTTTCAAACACCCTCCGGCCATTCATGATTTCTAATATGTACACTTTTGTCTCTCACCTTGGTATGATGATATGACTACATAATTACAAATTAATAGCAGAGCTACAAGTTCAAAAACACTGAAATTGGTACACCTAAAAGTTAATGTGGTTTCCTATATCTATTGATAGATCTACTGATCTATATTTGTTTTACACGCAATATGATAGTCTATTGTTACTAAAAGCTCTCTTTATTTGGCATGAATCAGGTTAGAAGATCTACTTGCTTACATTGATTGGCAAACAGAAGCCAAGTTACGTGAAATAAGGTTTTGCTGGTGCAAATAATTGCCGGTAGAAACGGCTCTAAAGAAGGAAGATTTTCAATTAAATTTTATAAATAAAATATTTTTTATGTATGACCGTATTGATACATTAATCAACTGGTAAAATATTTAAGCTAACTCAAATACTAACATTTTTATTAATTTCAAATAAACTTCTTAAAAATTAAAAGTTGATAATTTTGTAACTATTTTAGCATAGGAAATTATGAATAATTATTCTGATTTTTAAATATTATTGTAATATTATATAATATTCTAATCTTATTAATTTTGAATTTTTAAAATTTCTTCATGTTTTGACCAGAAATAACTTTTAATTATTATTATTGCTGTCAAGAAATATCTAATTCAGATATTTTACTAATTCAGATGATGGAGTTATAATTAAATATTTTTAGAAGTAAAAATATATTAAACTATGATAAATATGTCGTGCTATTTTCCACGGTATTTATTAGACATTTTCGATAAAATAAGTTTATGTTATATGCAATTTTCAGACTTTTTAAATGATTTTAAGGGAATATATATAGAAGCATTATAATTTAATTGTGAAAATTCGGAAGCCAGATGAGAGAACATTTTCACTTATATTTATTTATGTTTAAGTTACATATTAAAAAACTCATACGGGGAGGAACATTTTGCATGAAAGTGCTTTCAAGTTGAAACCAATAACATAACAATATGAAATTTTGACGACAATTGGAATAAATGAACATATATAGCTTATATTATTTTATGTTTAGGTTTTTCGATGAGAAACTAAAATAAATTATTGAGTCGCTAAATTCAAATTTTATAAGCATCCAATCAGCATAACAATCTCACAACATAGATTAATTCAGCCTCCAAATGAACAAGTTGTTGGAATAACAAGTCATTTATACATATACACACACACACACACACACACACACACACACACACACACACATAGAGAGAGAGAGAGAGAGAGAGAGAGAGAGCAATTAGTCAATATTTGTTAATGTTTAGGTTCAATAAAAAAAGGCTGATACGAAGAGGAACATTTTTAAATATTTTTATGAGTAGATATACAGAAACATTACAAGTTAGTTCTACGAGATCAGAAAAACAAAAGATTTTACTGTGAATTGGTTTGGAGCACAAGAAAAGAGTCTGAGTGCACCTTCAAGAAGGGGTGGAAAAAATTCATCAAAGCGAATAACATTACAGAGAATCATTATGTTTGGTTTGGAATTTATAAAGATGATCCACACATTATTCATGTTAGAGTCATGAACAAATTAATTTCGTGAATAAATTCTTCAACCAGAGTCAATTATGGAATTTTTTTTATTATGTTTTATATTAATTATTATATCATAAACAAATTAATCAAATAAAAATTATATTTATAGTTTTTTTTTCATTTATAAAAAATAAATAATTCTATATATTAAAAACAATTTATTATGGACTGGGTGAGCCCCTAAGGTCCCTCGCCCAGGATGCTCACACTTAATCACGGGATAGACCCAGATCTTTTGGGCATCGCACCCCGAGGCCCAACTGGCCCCTTAGGACAAACTAAAGGCGCGAAGGCCCAACTCAGCCCCTATAAATAGGGGGAAGTACCAATTGTAAGGGACTCTTAGCTCATTTGGCAATAACAACATTCAAATTCAGTTATATTTTCTCTCTCTAAACAATTAGGAGTTCATCTCTCTAAAATTTCCGATCACACTCCACACACTCTAGGCACCATGCCTTGATTCTATGTTCTTGACCGGAACATATTATATACTCAGAAATATGTCCCCGTGCATCGGCACGGGTATACATACTAGTACAATATAAAAGAGAACCTAAAAGATGGAAAGTATTGACACTTGGCAGGCATTAGGATAGGTTTCAAGCATTTTTTCAAGAATAAAATAAATCAAAAAAAAATGTTAATTCCACTTTTGGAAAGTTGAGAGGGGCATCTTTGCTAATTGTTTTTTTATCTAAGGGTAGCCATGTAATAGCACCTACAAATTATTTTATTTTCGAAATATTTTTAACCTTAAATTTGACTAACATTCATTATTTATTCACATTAATTATCCACTACCTACTTCTAAGCCAATCAATATTTAACAACTTAAACCATTTAAAAAATCTGATCACAATAATAAAAAGCACTACCAAGTTATTGACCAATCATATTTTTTCTGATAAATAAATTCAACCATGATTTTAACTATAATAAAAACCACCTCATTCAAGGCCAATCAGATTTAAGAATCATTAATTCCCATTTGAAACCCTCTTTATTTCCTTTATGATTTCTTTTTATTTTAAACGTGTCTTTTTCTTATCTAACTCACCATCTCCTAATTTCATATTGTTTATAATAATAAATAGAAAATAGAGTCTCCCAATCTGACCAGTAGTAAATAGCGAATGGCACATCTCATCTATTTTATACAATCACGTGCCTAATAATGGTCTTGGAAATAAATCCAATGATATTAATTGTCCATATTCCCTAGACATGATTTGAAAATATGTGTTAAATTTTTTAGATTCTATCGCCTATTACTTTGATTGGTATATTTTGCCAACCCACTTTAATACAATTCATGAGGGTTCACCTATAAATAACCCATGATCTTTAGGGTTCAAAACATTAATCCTTCTTTCTCCAATAGTCTGTGTTTTCAGTTTTGTATTTTTATATATTTTTGTCTCATCTTTCTCACAATTTTTGTTGTTGTTATGAATTATTTGCTTCTCCTTGCATCAGATTTCGTACTCAACAAAGGTTACCATGCATGAATGCGGAAATCCCCTAATAAGGAGCAAAATCTGAAATCTCTGCACACCGGGATGTTTGTTGAAGTATATCGTGAGTTTGAATTTTTACTGGCATTCTCCATATTTTCATGATATATATTGACTCGCACCAGTTCTAATGCATGAAATCTCCCTATTTTCATGATATATATGGTGCCATCAGTATGTGTTCAAACATATTTACTTACTATGTGTGGTTTGATCCCATGATAAATTCATTCCGCGTAATGCCATGGAATCAACTTTAGTAGCATATCCAAAGAATTGTATGATGAAGCTAACAATCATTCACCCGGATCAAATGTGAAGTGATCAGCATCCATCTACTACCCTTTGTTGATTAACCCATCAATCATATCTTGAGAATTAATGTCAATATATATGACTTCACTACTCCATTGTTTTCAATCTAGCATGATAAGGCCGGTGTCTTAAATCTATATTTGAGAAACTTCAATTCTATTGTTTCACTCTCTTTTCAAGCTATTGATTTATATTTTAAATTCCTTTATTTTCTCACTTCTCAAGCTTCTATCCCATTTACTTTTTAATTTTTTAAGGCTCTTCATTTACGAAACTAGGAAAGATTTTTTCCTCTTATGCATTGTTTTCTTTTTTTTTATCTGTTTTGTTTCAAATTCGGTTGTGATTGGTAATTTGATCTAGGTTTTCAGTCTCTGCGCCTCTCAAAGGTTAGGGTTTCTGGTTTTTGAGAAGCTAATTGCAGAGGGAGGGAAAGGAAATGGCAAGTGGAGTAGCTAGCTCTACCTGATATAGCATACCTTGAATTCTTGGGAAGCCAAATCTTTGGAAACCTAAAACAATTGGCATAACAATTGTGTTTCATGGGGGGTTCAAATTGATCTTGATGTTATAATGTTCTTAGTGAAGTTATATATGTACTTCGCTTTCCCTTCTAAATTAAATTCAATTGTCTACGGTATACTTTCCTTTCTATTGTTTTTGTGAATTAGTTGAATATGTTTTATACATAATAATCATAATTGGAATTAATAACCTGCTAAGAGTAAACAGATTATAAGGTGTTCGTGAAGGCAATCAGTTTTGAAAGAACAATATTTCGAGATCATTGCCCGATTTGTCTCATGTTGGAGATTGGTCAAAGTTCACGGGCTCTCTCCTTCACCCCTTTCCTTGGCATATACAATAAGCTATACAACATTTTAGTGGAATCTGTTGTGAATTTTCAAAGAATTGTGTTTGCTCTTATTTCACAGTGTGTAATTGGGGATGCAAAGAAAGGGAATAAAATAGCTGATGATGCTGGCCATGGCTTCCATTAATGGCTAATCTTATCAATGATTTTATTTTTTGGGACAATATATCTCATTGTTTTGCAGGACTTGGACAATTTCTTTGATGTTTTTATTCCTAAATTTTTGTTTTCTTTCAGTTTTGTTAAATTTTGATTTAATGTGCTTTTTTTGTCTCAATTCTATGATCATCTTATTTTTCTGAAGTTTCTCCGTACCTTCAAAGTAGCACTAATTTTCTGTCTAATAGATGATACAGGTTCTACGCTGATGAATTAAAAAAATTATGTAAAGATATCAACGGGGATAGTGTTGTAGTTGAAGTTTAGAGGGAGTTATGACTATCATTGTATGTTACTAATGTGATATGGTGATTGATATTCAAAAATATGTTTTGTGGAAGAAAAGTATTATGACAGTGGAGCATGAATGTAGATGTACTAGATTTATTGGAATTTTTTTTTTCAAGTTAAAATTTATATCGTAAAGAATTTTTATCATTATTTGATAACTATTTTCAAAAATATTAAAATAGTTTTAGAAGGAAATTAATTAATAGTATCATAAATTAGAAGGTAAAACTGGAAAGCTTCCACAGGGGATTAAATGATTTTTTTTTCATAACTTTAAAACTTAGATTTTTTTCACGCCGGATCGGAATAAATTAACAAATATAATCTATTTATTTATGAATAAATTAATTAAGAATATCATAAGAAGGTAAAACTATAAAGCTTCCACGGGGGACTAAAAGATTTTTTTTCATAACTTTAAAACTTATAATTTTTTTCACGTGGCATTGAAATAAATTAACAAATATAGTCTATTATTTATGAAGAAATTAATTAAAAGTATTAGAAGGTAAAACTAGAAAACTTCCATGGGGACTAAAATATTTTTATTCATAACTTTAAAATATTCTAGAATCAAAAATCAAAAATTAAAAAATAAATTTTATTATAATTTTTTTAGTACATCGGATCGGATGATTATTATAATTTTTGTTTAGTTTTTGAATTATAAATTTTACCATTTATGTCAGCTATATTGTGGTTGGATATATTAAAAAGTTTTTTTTGTCCTCAAATGATAGCTAAAGTGGTAAGAGCTAGGGGACATGTGGGTTGGGTGTGGGAGGTCCTGGAATCAATCCCCAAATGTGCAATTTATGTTTCCGATGTACAATTGTTTTTCTGAAACTAAAATTTAAACATTATAGCTATATAGAATAAAAAAATATTTATAAAGATATATAAAAAATATAGAATTTATATACTTTGGTATATTTGTCAATATTTTAATTTTTTGATTTTCCACTATAGTTAACAGAAAGTTTAAATAAATTTTAGTAAACAGGTTATATTTTTGATTTTTCATCCTTGGACCGTATTTATTTTTAAATGAATGTAAAGTGCATTTTTTACAATTTTATTGTGAAAATAGGGATCTCACGAAGAAGAATATTTATATTAAAATATTTTACAGTTAAAAAAAATTAAAGAAATTTTTTAATATAATTTAATATTCTCTTCCATAAAAAGTACTAAAATTGTTTTTAGTTAAACTAATAGAATTTTGATGTTAAAATTAAGTTGAAACTAATATTATTTTAGTACTTTTTACATACTTTTAAATAATTTTAAGAGAAGATATACAAAACCATTTTAATTTGATTGTAAAAATATAGATTACATGGGGAAGAACATTAAATTTTTTTATAATTTTCAATATAATTTTTTAATTTTTTTATATGTTTAAAAGTATTTATATATATATATATATATATAAAAGAAATGTTGAAGGAATTGGAATAAATGAACATATATAGCTTATATTCAATTATGTTTACGTTACATATGCTGAAAAGCTCATACGGGAAGAAACAATTTGCATGAAATACTTTTAAGTTGAAACTAATAGAAAATGTTTTGCTATAATTTCAGTACTTTTTCTAGAAGTCCCACATTGGCTAGAGATAGAGCATAGATATCCTTTAAAAGGGTAGTGCAAACCTTGACTCTTGACCTAGCCTTTGTGGTTGAGTATATGTCTCCCAATTTCAAATAATGAGAGTAGATATACAGAAGCACTTTAATTTGATTGTGAATATGAGGCTCTCGCGGGGAGTTAAATGAACATATCTAGCTTAGAGAGAGAGAGAGAGAGAGAAGAGAGAGAGGGGTTATATATTAAAAAGCTGATACGATGAGGAACATTTAGCATGAAAATACCTTCAAGTTGAAACTAATAGAAAATGTTTTAATATAATTGTTAAACATTTTCTAGACTTTTTAAATATTGAAGCATTACAATTTGATTGTGAATATAAATTCGAAAGGGAAGAACGTTTACATTAAAATATTTTTAATTAAAAATAAGAGAAGATAAAATTTTATTATAATTTCATTCGTTGAGTGGGAGAGGTCCATAGATCAATTCCTGGATGATGCAATTTATCAGTCCGATGTACCAAAAAATATCACATCTTTTATATATTATAAATTGTGTACAATTATTTGAAGATAGAAAAAACGAAAAAAAAATAGAAAAATCTTACAATTTATTATATTGTAATATCATTATCAAATTAATCAAATAAATTTTTTTTTTCATTTATACACAAAAAAATTCCATATATTAAAAATAATTTATTATATATTTGGAAATATGCCCCCGTGCATCGGCACGGGTAAACATACTAGTTTTTAAAGAACTGAAACTTTTATAAAAGGGATCAAGGACTAACTAACAAAATTGTAACGATAAATTGGAAACTGAAAAACTCTTGCAATCAAAATTTCATATTTTTTGTTTAATATTAAAGAACTTTATTTTTTAATTAAGTACGATTTTGGACTTATTCCACGTTCAACAAAAAAAAGGTATGATTTTGGTTTATGGAATTTTAATTCATTTATGTTTTACTAATTTTAATTTTTATTGTGGTGAGTAAATACTTTCATAAATATTAACTATCAAATAAATCTTTTATTTTTTGGTATAAGTTAGAAAGAAAGGAAATGGAAAAGAGAAAAAAAAAATATATCGAGCGAAACTCAGGCTAACGTCTCAAAAATGAAGTTCCAAAAGTCCTTAACAAGTTTTATATTTGGCCAAGAAATCACCATATGTGTCCCCTAGAGTTAGAATTCTTATGTTGAATGACTCCCTAAGCGTCTATTAGTTTCTTTCTGTTGGTCATTTTCCGATGTTTAAAAATATGTTCTTGTCAAACCAACATTTATAAAAAAATGTTACTGTAAAACACTAAAACTCTAATTTGCTTTGATCCTGGAAAAAAGCCGAGGATATTTTTTTTAGTTAAATGCATATTTAGATTTGGTATTTTGTATAGTGAAGTAAATCATTATAGTTATTAGTTAACAAATTTAAATTTAAATAATTTAATAGTTTCTCATATAAATCCAAGTAATATCTATACGAGTTGTTGGTTTAATATTTGGGCCCGTTTGGTGCGACGTATAGTATAAGGCCTGATAGTATAAGACCTGATAGTATTAGGCCTGATAGTATAAGCTCTGACAACTTTCTTATACTATCCAGCGTTTGGACATACTTTGTATAATTTACCATATCGTTTAAATTAATGCAATTTTATGTTTAATGAAGTATTGAATAATGGTATATAATAAAAATCAAATATGGAGGTGATTATAACGGTGGTGGCGGTGGTGATGGAAGTAGTGGTAGGTTGGTGGTGGTAGTGGCAATGGTGGTAGGTTGGTGTTGGTGGCGGTGGTGGTGACAATGGAGATAGGTTGGTGGTGGTGGTGGCAGCGATGGTGGTGGTGGTGGTGGCGATGATAGGGTGGTGGTAAGGCGGTAGCGGCTACAGTGGAGGGTGGAGGCAATGGTGGTGGTGGTGGCGATAGGGAGGTGGTTGTGGTGTCGGTGGTGGCAATAGAGTGGTGACGACGATTATGGTGGTGGTGTCGATAGGATGGTGGTTGTGGTGTCGGTGGTGGCGGTAGGGCGGTGGCGGTGGCGGTGGTGGTGATCGGGTTGTGGCGGTGGTGGCAGCGATGGTGGTTGTGGTGTTGGCGACGATAGGGTGTTATGGTAGTGGTAAGGCGGTGGCGGCTTAGTAGGGTGGCGGCGATGGTAGAGGGTGGAGGTAATGGTGGTGGTGGTGGCGATAGGGTGGTGGCGGCGATTATGGTGGTGGTGGTGATAGGGTTGTGGTGGCGGTGATTATGGTGGTGATGGCAGTAGGGCTGCGGTGGTGGTGGTGGTGGCAACACCAGTGGTGACGGTAGGGCGGTGGTGGCGGCGGCGGCGGTGATCGGGTGGTGGCGGTGGCGGTGCCAATGGTGGTGTAAGTTGGCAGCAATAGAGGGTGGTGGTGATGGTGACTTATACGTCACAACCTTATCATGCCTTATCCATCACTCACATGATGGATTAAATAATACGTCATTTTAACGTATAAGGGGACTTTGATGGATAAGCTTATACAATACAATGTCATCACCAAACAATTGATAAACTCATAATGTATTGTATAAGCTTATACTATCATGCCTAATACGGCGTGCCAAACGAGCTCTTTGATTTTTCTTAAGTAAACTTTGGAGTGTGAATTTTGTGTTTTTTCTTCTACTATATAAACCAAAAGTACAATCAATCAAAATCAATATCAATATCAATCAATATCAATATCAATCAATATCAATATCAATATCAATATCAATCAATATATATTAGAAAAGAAGAACTCCTATCAGGCTGATTTAGTGACGTGTCGTTCACACGTTAATTCTTGGTGACGTGTCATTCTCACGTTAATTCTCATAAAAAAAATTCCACGTGTCATTCTCGGGTTAATTCTCATAAAAAAATACATTTTAAAATTTTAGATTTGATTATGATTTAGGTTGTTTATTTCTTGATTTTATCTTAATTTATTTTTGATTTAATTTTAGAGTATTAATTAATTTTTATGGTATTTTCATTTAATTTTCGGATTATTTAATTTTCGGATTTTTAATTAATTCAAGATTTTATGAGTTTTTATTGTGATTTGCTAGATTTTGATAGTTTTTATCTATATTTATTTAGTACTTTTTTAAATTTTAGATTTGATTTGGATTTAAATTGTTTATTTCATGATTTTATCTTAATTTATCTTATTATTTATTTTTAGAGTATTAATTAATTTCTAAGGTATTTTTATTAAATTTTCAAATTTTTAATTAATTCAGGATTTTATGAGTTTTTTTTGTGATTTGCTAGATTTTTGTACTTTTTATCTATCTTTATTTATTACCTTTTTAAATTTTAGATTTGATTAGGATTTTAATTAATAAAAACTATCAAAATCTACCAAATCACAATAAAAACTCAAAAAATCTGAATTAAATAAAAATATGAAAATTTAATAAAAATATACTCTAAGAATGAACTTTTTCTTCATCTAAAATTTATTGTCATAACAAATCTTGAAACCGATTTTTTAAAGGTAATTTTTAGTCTGATAAATTTTTTCATAAAATATTAAAATTTTAAAATATTTTCCCTAATTATCTTATATTTACCTAGATTAAATAAAAAACTAAAAATTCAATAAAAATACCATAAAATTAATTAATAAAAACTACCAAATCACAATAAAAACTCATAAAATTCTTAATTAAATAAAAATCCGAAAATTCAATAAAAATAACATAAAACTTAATTAATATTCTAAAAATAAACTTTTTCTTCACCTAAAATTTATTTCCATAACAAATCTTGAAACCGATATTTTAAAGGTAATTTTAAATCTGAGAAACGTTTTTATAAAACATTAAAATTTTAAAAGATTTGTTTTAATTATCTAAGATTTACCTAGATTACTCCTTACTAATACTGCATGAGCCATCTCCTCTCCTATATGCCTCTACTGTGAACCGGTTGGCATAGAGGAAAAATGAGGAAGATAACTCGAGTATGCAACTTGCTGCATGTGATGCTGATAATTGTGTAAGTTGATAATTGTGTAAGTGTTTGTCATAATTGTTGTTGAGTAATTAGATTATTTTCCTCATCCTCTTTTGATATATTTGTTAGAATATTCTCAGGTACGTCAAAATTGTGGCTCATTCGAGAATATTTCTTCATCATCCCTACTGTTCTTCGTTCTGTTTAATTTTTTTTGAGTTTTAACCTCTTTCTCTGTCTTTTTAATAATGGTCCCTATGTGTCTTTTGATTGCCATTTCAGATGAGTTTATTTGGTGAGTTGAGAATTTTTGAATTCTTTTTTTTGTCAAGAACCGATATGATAACATAATTATATACTTTTAAATCTCAAACGGATCGATTACTAATTTTTGAGCTTGATCAATTTACAAGAGTTGCTTACTTTAGGCATATTGTTCAGATATACTCTTACCATGGTGGGACGAAATATAACAACACCTGGACGTACATCCAACGAACACATATAGATGCATCTTTGTCATTGTTTACCTATGAATCTGTTTTCTAAATTGATGCTCATGTTGGTGGAGTAAATAATCTTGCATTTTCCTATCCAAGTTCTATTTCTTTGTGTATGTACCGTGTCTGGATTTTTTAACTTAATTTTTAAACTAATACAGATGAAATCATCTCACATTTTGGCAGTAAAGCGATGGTGTTTATCTTCTATAGTCTAGAGGGTTGTGTGTTTGCCATATCTCAACGTTCAACTTATAACAAGGAGGATTAGTTAGCTTTTTTCCTATGAGACTACTACTTGATCTCTATTTTATTTTCATTTTTCATAAGTTTATTTGGTTTCTTGAACATTGATTTACTGTTTTATTCCGTGATATAGATGACTTTGTTGTCAATGTTAGTTTGATTGTCTAATATTGCACTTTTGTGTGCCAAAGTTGGGGTGGGTTCTTTCTTTTCATATTGATGTCAATCTGATGTTATTTGTGTGGTTTGCCATTAGCAACCTAATTCTTATATAAGTTTTCTGGAAAAAAAATTTCATAGATGCTTAAAGGTCTTCATTATCTTTAGTTATTATAACATGATGCTCATCTGTCTTGATGATGAGTGTTAAAAATGATACTCAGGTATGTTTTTATAACATTAGATAGTAGCATGGATCCCAAGGCAGCCCCTAAAAGGCATTTTATGTGTGGGGTTTTAACCAAACACATAAACTTCACAGTAACATGAATTCCAACTGCAACATGGTTCAGAATCAAATTTTATCAAATAAAGAACCTCTTCTGATCATTGATCTGACTATTGTGTATCTGCCAATGTTTTTTCTTTTTGTCCATGTCTGCCCGTTGTAACAGTTGCTTTACTACCAAGCATATGTTTAGAAATTTGATTTGATAGACTTTGGTGGGGGAAAGTGATAATTGAAGGTTTAATCATTGATGCTCTGTTTGGTTTGGTCTGGCAGTTGCAGAGCTTGAGAGTGGATGGTGTCACCGTGAACTGCTGAAACAGTTGAAACAACTTCCATTTTCAGGAACTACTTTCATTCCCTGATTTTCTTAATCCTATTGTGCCGCCACCATGGTAATCAAGTTTGTTTCCTTTGTGGGCAAATTGAAATTTGAAATGATGATTAAAGAAACTTAATTATCAGTATCAATTAGTAATAATTGAACAACTTCGGTTGTGTGTGAAATCCTCCCTACTATTGCTTATTGCAGGACCTTGCCTAAAGTTCATTTGCACTGAACTATGTCAAGAACTAAATTCTATTATGTTCTTATGCCTATTTTTAAGTCAACTTTTGACCTATGATGTTTTATTCTCTTTTTTTCTCTATTTCATTAGTTGAAATTTCAGAAACAATTAGAACTAACTGAACCATGTTACTGATGCTGCTATGCTTTCATTCCTAATATTGCAGATGAGTTTTGCTTCAATTGCATTTTGCGTTGGTCCAAGGTGGCTGCTGGGAAGCAACGTTCTCCACCTTCTGTAAAATTAGCTACTGATTATATCTATTATGTAGACAGAATTTTTTTTATCATATATGGAGTTGATAGTAGTTGCTTCCGGCGTCAATATGTAAATACATATGTTAAGGATAGGTTTGGCAAAACTTTTCTATCAATAGTGTTGTCAATTCAGAATTAGTATAAGCAAGATCAAGAAGCAATTTAAAATCACCCAGATTTTGGAACTGGTTAAACTTGGTCAAGTTAGTCAAGCATTTAATAATTCATGAGAATGACCACCTCGATCTCTAATCTTTGATTCTTCAATTACTTTTAAGTTTTAAGAGTTGCAAATAAGTAGAATAAAAAAATCTGCAAAGAGTACTCTAACTTCTTTTTTTCTATCTATGGAACTTACCTTTAGAACTTCAGTAGGTGTTCTCTGTTTTTCCTCATACACCAATTATGTAAAAACGGCTTCGGGTTTTTTGTTGATTAATCTTCATTTATGTACTCAATGGTCAATTCTTTTACTTACATCAACCATGTAACTATAGGATAGTCCAGCAGTTGCACACTCATTTACCAAAACGCTCCAATTCTTTAAGTGAAACACACAAATTTAAGCCCAACTTCATTTTCCCTTTATCTATTATTGTTAGATAAGAGTAAACATCAAAAGTCTCATGTCACTTTCCCAATATAGATGTATCAAACAATGTAGTCCAAGTATAAAATATATACAATGGACATGATCAATTGATCACAGTAGTTCAGACTACTCTTCGGTTCCTTCACAATCCTTTAGGATTTACCTTTCACAATCTTGATTTGTGCTATTATCACACCTTTTTTCTAAGATTAATATGTGTTCTGAATGCTTTATTGGTGATTTCTTATATGTATGCTTTGTGTTATTGTCTTCATGTTCATGAAGAATATGAAACGATTTTCTGTTGACTTGGATTAAGCTTAGTTTGATGTATCAAATACAATAGACATATTCTCCGTGCAACGCGCGGGTAAAAAAACACTAGTATTAACTTAAATAAAGTACAAGGAGTACTTTAACACACATGTATCACTAATGTGAGAATAATACCAATCAACAAAATCTTACCTTATAAGCTCTCTTTCTCTAGCAATAACTTTCAACTCCACTTTGCAAGTAAAGCATTATTTAATACTCCCAAATCTCTAATTCTCAACCCACCCATTTCTTTAGCCTTACAAACAAACTAACCCATGATATTTTATTTTGCTCCTCATTTTACCCCACAAGATAGTCTTTGAACACCATGCAACTTAGCACTCACAAATAAATGAACTTTCTAAAAAGAGAAGAAAAATAAGGGTAGAGAAGAGAGTATCGATTAATCAAGCAGATGTTGTGTTTCTTCCACAAGAAAAATTTATTCCTTATCCTATTCAACACATGTTCCCACAATGTCACCCTTCTTAGATTCCCACCAATTCCAATTGGGATACTCGAATAGATAAAAACTATATCTATAACTCCACAATAAAGCGATGGTACAAACATATTCATAATCTCATTATGCTCTTGTGAAAATTAATCTTTAGTTTCGATTTGAATTCAAAGTTCCTCAGCACACTCTTAACCACTAGCATATTCTGCACCATAGGCTCACTCATAAACAATGTATTGTCTACAGATTGCAAGTGACAAACTACCTACATACCTCATGCACCATCCCACTCAACCCTTCTGCAACCAAAAGATAAAGGAAATACGTCATAGAATCACATTGCCTCATCCCTTTAAACATTTTAAAATCAGTTGTCGAGCTCCCATTAATTAAGGCTGAAACTTTAACTATTTCCAAACAAACTCATATCGATTGCACTCATTTTCATCAAACTTCACTCTTCTTATCTAAGAACTCCCACAACACTTAATCATAAGCCTTTTCAAAATCAACAATTAAAACGAAACAATGTTTACCACCATTTCCCCTCATTTAGCAAATTACTCATGGCATCTTTATAACCTTTCCCCCCCCAACTTTCAGCATCCTTTAATCTAGGTTCTTCAATTCTCTCCATCTTCCCTATAACATGTACATCTTTATCCATGGTTTCCCCTATTTCGCCATCTTACATTGCTGAGGTTGGGCCTTCGCGCCCGGGGTATCTTACCCTGTCCTATGTTATTTGCTTCGGGCTTTCAGCCTCGTGTCTTTGAATGGATTTGGAAACTTTGACAAAAAAAATACAAACCTACTTCTATGATGAAATAAATATGAAAGTCAACGGCATGGACATCTATGGCATTATAAAAATCACAACCATCATACCCGTATTTGCTCTATTAATTCAGAACACACACAAAAGCTAAGAAAGTTCCATTGAAAAACTTTGCTTTATCAAACATGATTACACAATAGGAACTACTCGCAACTAAACGTAGCACAATAATGAAAATAATCAGCACACTCTCGAACCACCTACTCACCACAAACAACAAAAAGACACTTCTTTAAGGAACAAATCTATTTTGAACACAATTTATCACAAATTGACCACAATACACCCCAAAAAGTGTTAAACTAATCAACTTCATAAACTCATATGAGGAGAAATCTACCTCTATAAGAAAACTACGGGGGATATGTTGTCAGTTTGACGGATTACAGTAGTATATTGAAGTGTTTTATGGTGGAAACTTTGGTTAAAGGCCACATAGGGTGCCACTTTGGAGGCCAATATTGATCTACGTTGAGCTGAACAAAAATTTAAACGCACACGCTAGCTTTTTTGGGGAAAATATTACTTACACACTTAAAAAAGAGGTGGAATGAGGAGAGAGATAGGAAGAAAAGAAAAAAGTAAGAGAGAGAAATTATGAGATGTGATAGATGATAAGATGAAAAGTAAGAGTGTATATATTATTGTTGCTTCTTTGGTTAGATTTTTTCCATACTCAAATTAATTTTAAAAGAGTATTGAACACATACAATATGAACCAAGTAAGTTTGGTTTAATTATCTTTGATGAAAACGGTACCCTAATAATTACTTCGTCAATTATTCCATGTTGATATGCTAGTGTATGATTTACCCATTTGATAGTGTAATTTGGTCACGATCACTGAGATAATCTTTCAACCCTTGACAATCGTACACACCCTTTTCATCACGGAGAGCGGTAGACCCTTCATCCTAGAACCTTCTTGTAGAGTTCCAATCATTCAAAACAACAATCAAATGCACAAGCATGTCCTCATCTCACTTGGCAACTCTTGGGTCCCCAACTTCCTTTGTAGCAGACATCAAACACAAGTGGGGTAGAAAAAACACATACCAAGTGAAGCTAGTTAATGTGTAACTTCCGACACAAAGTTTTGAAGCATTTCAACTCTAGTTCATTCAATACAAAACAATTCATAACCGTTAGGCTTAATCAAGTTTTTGGTCCCTAACCTTTGTCATAAATATGGCTTTAGTCCCTCGCCGGAGTAAAGGTGGGGATTGGTCCCCAGTTTTTGGCAAAATGATTGGCTTTGGTCCTTCCGGCCGGTTGGGTCAACGCCGGAGCTCCGGGATGCCCATGTGGCATGGCCACGTCATTTAATGAGTCCATTTGGAATTTTTTTCTTTTTCATTAAAAAAAAACCTTAAATCCCTCCTAATTAAATTCTTCCCTTCCCTGTGCAGATCCTCCTCCACCTTCAATCTCTGCACCGTAAAGAACAAATTCATCTCTTCTTATTCACTTCAATCATACCACCATTCCCAAATTAACTCACCAACTAATACCAAAATTAAATCACCAACGAACAATTAATCCCAATCTGATTGTAAATTACAAATTATATACTGAAGATGTGCTGAAGCTGCTGAAACGGTGGATGATTCATCCTCTGCGGTGGTCACCACTCACAACCACGGGCACAACCTTCTCCTCCTTGTGGTAACTGTCTGTTTTTCTCTTATCAAGTTATCATCTTATGAAAAAAACTGGAGAAATTCATCTTCCTCCAGCAAACATTCATCTACACTCAAGAACCCAGATTTCAAGAAGATAATCCCAAAAATTCTTAAAACCTCTCCTTTTCCTCCTTCCTTTTCGTCCTCCTTTCTCTCTTTCTCGTGTGCCCAAAACCTCCATCTCCAAACCCAAAACCTTCATCTCCCAACTTCTCCGGAGAGAAAACCCATAGAGAAAAATTCCAACTCCAATGCTTTCTTCTTCCTGAAATAAAACTCAAAGATCAATAAAACCCATTTGTGTTTTACTCCGATTTAGGTTTTTCTCATCTTCTACGTCCACGCTTCGAGCTTTCTGCTTCTTTTGGTTTTTTTCTTTCTTTCTCAGAGATGCCTCGATCTGGGAGGGGCTTAGGTTGGGGTGGCTCGATCTGGGTGGGTTGGGGTTGGGGGTGACTCGATGTGGGAGGGGTGGGGTTGGGGGTGGTGGCTTGGTGTCGGGGCAGCTCGATCTGGGTGAGACTGGGGTTGGGATCATCTTCATCTCCATGTTCATCTATTTGTTATTTTATGGGTTTGGGATTTTGTTTTCTAGGATTTCTGCTGCACTTAGGTGAGTGTTTTAATTAATTTAAAGGAGGTTAATTAGGGAGGGTTTAGTATTTTAATTATGGGTTTTTCTTAATAAAAAAGAAAAAAAAATCCAAATGGACTCATTAAATGACGTGGCCATGCCACATGGGCATCCCAAAGCTCCGGCGTTGACCCAACCGGCCGGAAGGACCAAAACCAATCATTTTGCCAAAAACTGGGGATTAATCCCCACCTTTACTCCGGCGAGGGACTAAAGCCATATTTATGACAAAGGTTAGGGACCAAAAACTTGATTAAGCCTCCGTTAAATATGTAGACATATGATTTCGAGCAGATATTCGATTGACATACGGTTTAGCGGCGATTTTAACTGTCGGCCGCTAAACTTTATCTCACTCTATATCATATGTGGAGTAACATTAGCTTATAGAAAAATGTATTCATTCTACATAGTACTAGATATTTAATGGTGAAGACCGCAAGCAAATAATTAGTGATGGGGAGTGGGGACAACCACTCAGCACAAGACACATTTCCTGTGACAACCATTGAGCATAAGACAAATAATTCTTCCCTTTCTTTAACTTGAAAATTTCAGAAAATATTCCATTGGCTAGTGTGTATGAAGCAAAGCAATCAGACTATCAGAGGAAAGAGTTGATTGGTGCATGAACATGACGTCCTCAGATTTCATCAAAAGCACACGTATCAAATCTTCATTCATTCCTGTGTAGTCCTTGCAGAAAGAAACGAAATGGTATCTAATAATTCAGTAAGACAAACAAACCGCAGAGACATGATATCACATGTATGGCGGCTGAAGATCATAAAATAACAGTTTGCAGTAGTTTTAATGGACGGACCATCACTAACGTTGGTATGTTACAATAATGAAACCTTGGCCCTTAGTGAAAATTAATAATAGATATAATGCAAGTGGACAATTATACAACCACTAAAAGACAGACCACAAATATCTTAAGGTTAATTGTTGTTACCTACCTATATTTGGATGTAGTGGTAAATCACGGTGAAACCAAAATCACGGTAGACAGCCCCAAAAGCTAAGGGAAGTTACTCCTGTCTACTTGTCTACTGTGATTTTGGCTCACCGTGTATCCATACATGCACTAAGATCCTTGGAGGTTATTTGAATTTGAACTATAGCCCCTTTAGTCATCGAACATGTCTTGTGTACCTGCGGTTCTGGCTTTAGAATCTGTGCTAAGATTGGCTAGAATCCGAAAGCTGAAACCCATGAAAGCTCAGCAACACTCCTGGATTTTAGTGCTGTGTTGACTGTGACAAAATTATCTTTCAAGGGCACTTGTCAAGTTTTCACTGGTAAAGATGGTAAAACTGATGGAAAGAACATCTATACATAGATGTATAAAGTTCTGACACATTCAGAGAAAAGCATCTTGTAGATTGTTAGAGATGATAGAAGGGGGCATAGTGATGTCCATACAGACACCAAATCACCCTCTATTTCTTACTGGTGATGCCTTTAAAAAGAGAATTCAGACTCAAAGCAGAACAAGATCAAGTTCAGGTACAGTTTTGCAGGTTTCTTCAGCTCTGCTTACAGATGAGAATGGAAGCTATCCAGAACCAGGTACTTCCTTCATGAGATGTAAGAGACCTTCTTGCCTTCTAAGCCAACCAAACACTGTTGGTGTTATAGGTGGTGTATCAGTACTATCAACTCTTATTTTCTTGGAAAAGCTTGCTTATTGGGGTTCAAGAAATGGTAAGGAATGTCCGCCTTTTGTGGTCTGCAGTGATCCTATGTTAAGCAAAGTGCTTTCATCACGCGGTCCCTTTCCTTCTGCAAGGAGCAGAATGGCTCATATCAAACTGAAGCAGGACCAGGTAATTGAGAATTTGAAGTACACAATGAACTTTCTTCAGCAGTCCGGTGCGCGTGGCTTGGCCATGCCCTGCCATCTATCACACGCGTGGCACGGCGAAATTTCGGAGGATGGTTCCCTTCCATTTCTTCATGTTGGTGACTGTGTGGCCATGGAACTCAAGAAAGCTAAGCTGAAGCCAATTCATGCTACAAATACTGTGCGGATTGGACTGCTTACTACAGATTCCCTTTTTGTAGGTAGTTATTACCAGGATAAGCTTCAAAGTCAGGTATTCCTAATGTTTCTTTTCTTTTAATCTACCCCCCCCCCCCCTCATGTTAGTCAGTAGTCTAAACACTTGGCAAGTTCAACGTTGTATTGGTAGCTATCAACTTATCTACAAGAAAATGAACAAAATAAGCTTCGATAAGTGCTCTTTGGTCTGCATCCAAACAGGTACATTATGGTGGTGCATCAGTATGAATTTTCTTTTCTGTGCATATTTGGTGGTAGGAATAATTCTTGCATGAATATAGTACTCATTTGTCATAACCAATTAAAATAACTTTAGCATGAATTTTGATACCTTTATCATTATTAGTATTAGCCTTGAACGTTGACCTATAGATAGTAGTGACATAGTGTACTTATACAAGAGTTGTTCATTGTGGTAAAATTCTTATGCAGGGATTTGAAGTAGTGTTGCTAGACAAAGAAACTGAGGAACACACACTGGTTCCTGCAGTGGAGGCTTTGTCAAGAAAGGACATTGAAGGGGCAAGGAACTTACTGAGAATCGCGATCCATGTTCTTTTGGTCAGGGCAGTGAACGTGGTGATTCTGGCATCTGATGATCTGCTCGGTGTTCTCCCTCACAATGATCCTCTTCTCAGGAAATGCATAGACCCCATGGATGCTTTAGCCAGATCAACTATACATTGGGCAGAAACAACAGCAAAGGTACAGCAGAAATTGTAGTATTCCCTTCTTCCAAAATCCTGGCATCATGATTTAACTATTCCTGTAAAAAAGCATATCCGTGTATACATAACCTTTCTTTAAAATATAAAAGAATAAAAAGAGAATTTGTTGTGAAAATTGGTTTTTGCATCACTAAGCAAATAACAATAGTTAACTTCATGAGTCATGTGAGTTCTTAAAATTTAAACTTCTGAAGTTGACCAATTATGGGGTAGCTCAATAGCAGAATTTAAGATAGGCTCTCATACCATCTTGATATTCAGGTATGGGCCTAACTTTACATAAAAGCTCATTAGAGCGAAACACTGAAAATTGTACTACCGCTTACAAAGATTATTTTAACCACATTTCTACTCAATACAGAGCCTTAACCATAATGCGTCATTCACCAATAGCAAGAAAGCTGGAAAATATTGAGAATGTCTTGAATGTCAACCTTCCTCCACAACAAAAGAAGCACTAAATTTCAGTGTTCAATCCCCAGTTCTGCAGAAGTAAACAAGCAATGGGTCCAGAACTGTCCTTGAATGAAGTATCATACCAAACAAGCAAAGAAATAACAAGACCAACACTAGCCTTGCATGTTAGATAGTAGAAGAATGGTGCAGTACTACCACAAACTTTAGGTAACATGAGAATATGATCAGTTGTATGGTAAGCACAGGGACAAAATGTAACCAGAACAGAAAGCAGATCTTGTAATATTAATAAGATCATTGATCATATAGAATATTAGTTGTACATGAAAAAATAATGCAGAATAGAAAATCAAGCTATCAATTTTGAGGAGTGTAGAATCTTCGTAACAACTTGATGAGAAAATTCCATCACCTGCAAGTACCTCTCTATATTCTTGGAGATAAAATGATAGATGACACAAATAATTTTTATTTCCAACTGTGAAAAATAATTTCAGCCACTCCTATGACTTTGTTGACTTTGTCATAGAACCTATATGTCGCTTTGAATTGCATTAACACCATTAACTACATTTGATCTGAGAAGGCCCAAGAGGAAATAAGGTGATGAGCTATTGCATAGGGTCCCGGAACATATATTGGAGCATCTTCCCCACTTTCCACATTGAAATCAGTAGCCAAGCTCCTATTATTATTATCTACTCCTTTACACATTTGTTCCACCTTAGCTGCTGCAGTTCTTTGGGCTTTCTTGTATTTAGCAGACGCCAATGCTTTTCTTACATCTTCTCTACTGTACCACTTAGCATCTAGATAAGCAAGATGCAGAATCAGTTGCTGCAGATCCAATAAACAGAAGCAAAGGCAATGGGAGATTGTAGTGTGGGAAGGAAGAAAATGCTTTTAGATATTAATCATTGCACAAGTTTATGTCTAAAAAATATGCCATATATACAAAAATAGAGGATTGCAAACGGGAGTGAGGGAAAATGAAGAAAAACAGTATTTTCTCAAGACATCATCTACTTCTTTCTTCTCTTACTGCTATTTTTCTCTGTGTTTACAAACAAAAAGCTTACCACATACCATTATTTCTAATGACATCTTCCTAACAACTTGCTGCATATTATTTCATGATATTGAAGCTAATACCGAAAGAAAAATAGCCTGTGTAAGTTCACAACCCAAAGGAAATATATGCATGAAGCCTGTCTGACTCACATACAGGTTTTTACAAGTTAACTCACCACTAGAAGTCAAGCTCAAGCATATAAATAAAGGAAAAAGGAATCATCAGCTGGTTAATAGTTAAGTTCAACTAAATAAAGGAAGTCAATGTACCTTCTAACTCATTCTTGTCCACAGTTATTTCAAGGGATTTTGCATATGCAAAGAATCCAACCATCAGCTGGTATGGAATGCTACTTGGGCCAACTAGCAACAAATGCAATAAAATGATACCATTAAAGTATTCACATATATAAAAAAGGGATAATATATTTGTAAACTCGATAAGAAAAATAGTAAAATACACTTTACCACTACACTAGACTATGTTTGGCTGTTTCTGAAGACTATCTAGTGCATACATACGAGAAGAACTACAAGTTTTAAATAGACTTAACATATTCAAGATATTAACTCTGATTAAGTTACTTTGATCATGGCCAAACCACCACTTAACTGCAAGTGATTAAATTCACATCTTCCAATAGCCACATATAACAAAAAAGAAGAAGCAAGGGAACAAATAAGATGGATCAAGTGCTGTTGTTAATAACAGGACTGCAAATGTTTGAGCTATTTACAAATTATTCGAACATTAAATTTTGATAAAACTCGTTTGTTTAACTGCACATAAGCTCAAAGCTTGAATTTAGACTGGATTATACAAATAAGTTAAGCTCAAGCTTAACACTCATCTGACATCTTCACTCTCATCTAATATGCTCCGTTACTGAGTATAAACATAATACATTTACTCATTCTACATAGATGGTACAAATTCAATCACAAAAATGTTATATTGTAGATGACAACGTACGTTCTATAGATTTTTCTTCACAAGTTGATTTAACACTAAATGCAGTGCATGTATATGTTAAAAGAAGCAAGCATAGTTACCAAGCAAGTAATTATATTTCCTTATGAGGAGAAAGACATTATGTAGCCAGAAATCATCATAATAAGAAAATCAAAACTACGTAACCTCACCAGAGTTGTCTCACTAATGAAGATTTTTTTTAAGAAAATATTTTTTCTTTTTTTCTATCATAAATATGATTACTAATAACTATATTAATTAAACTTAAAAGACACTTCAAGGATAATTTGTTTGAAGGGGAAGAATAATCAAATCATAAATGAGCTAAATAAGTGAAGGTCAAGCCTCATCATTTTAAACAAGTTGAGCTTAAGCTTTAAACTTGGCTTGTTTAAATAAACAATAATGACTATTTGACATCTATTTCATATACACCGAAATTTCATGCGACATACAGTGGAAACGGAAGAGAGGGATGCAAAGAAGTGTGAAATAAAAGGGGTCTGACTTAGGTAGCCTTTTTTTCACAAATGAAGCTTGGGCCATCAAATGCTCAGCTTTGTTTGAGTGTTGCTCATATCCCTAAATATTGTACAAATTACCAAAAGATTTTCTATCAGATTGTTATTAACTCAACATTACATGTTTCTCATAGGCAATAAACAGAGAAGTAATAAAATCATCAAAGCACATAGTTAAATTAACATTAAGTATTGTAGCATGAACCATACCAGGCCACGGTTGAGAACTGTGATATACAACCTCTCCCACTTCAATACCCGTCTCTTCCCATGTTTCTCTTCTCACAGCTTCCTCCAAGCTTTCTCCTGGCTAAATGCAGAGGATACGAACTAATAATTTTTTTATATATGTGAAAAAAGGATCAAAACTAAACAAGTAAACAAACAGTAAAAGATGAATTCTTTAGCCTATGAAACTGAGCTTTATGGGCATCTTTCTTACTTTTATATAAGAATGTTGAACTTTTCAAAGGTTAAAACCTTACAGTGTTTTTTTTACTGTCAGCATGCACCACTACTTACCAACTAGAAGATAGAAATGAAGTCTGAGAATTTCAGACCACAAAAATGGGAGTTTTTTGGGATCACAAACAGAAAATGTCACTTTAGAAGATGAATACTATAGCCATTGCCTGTTATTGTACACAAAACAAAATTCAAATGTATTTCTTCTCTATTTAGTCAGTAAATGGTAGCTAACAGGAACAAGAAATTATGTTTCATGCTGTAACAAAAAAGTGAAAAAACTTTTGAGTGCCTACAAAATTATAACGGTTTTAAATTCAATTAAGAGATGCACCTCTGTGAAACCAGATAAGCAGCTCCACAATTGATATACATGCTTCGGTCGTTTACCCAAAAGGACAAGATCATTCTCTCTATCAATTACAAGCATAATGACCACCTGCATCAAGGAAGACAGGAAAACACTTGAGCCAAAAAGCACTTGATGATCATCCACACATCAAATCAACACTTGAAACAAAAGCCATCAAACCGGGTCAAGACGTGGATATATCCTCTTTTTGCACGAATCATTGGAACATTTCTTCCGTCTCCCAGCTTCCACAGGGACAGTTTTCTCTCCACAATGTCCACAAAATCGTGAAGCATTATGCCATTCTAGCAGTGCCTTAGCCTGGCCACGCCAAACCCAATAATTAGAAAGTTGCATTGACATTCCCATTTCCTAACAACTACTAATAGACTAAAATTGATAAAAGGCCAGCAAACTAAGATAACTACTACATAATTGCTGAAAGCTTCTATAAAATTTTAGTACTTAAAATGAAGAAATATTATAGATTTCAGATTTCACAAGCAATACAATACAAGCACTAACAAAATCTACTTGTATTTATCATCATGTTACAGGATAACTTACATGACCAGCAATAGCCAAGTCCCCCGTTGCCTTCAAATCCTCCCAGTCAGTAGCCACCATGAGCGTCCGGAGCTCCACAAAACCCAACTCCAATTCCCCACCAAATTCAGGTGCCTTAGCAGAAACATCAATTGCCCATAAAACAGCATCGTCCTCTGCACTCAAACCCAGGTACACCATCGACTCTCCACTCAACTGGGCACCCGTATTTCCCAACATACCCCTGAAATCCTCCAACTCGATCCAACCTAGATGCCAAATCGGCGGCGAGCCACCGGAGCCGGCAGTGGAAGAAGAAGCTAAGGGCTTCCCATTTCTAAACGGCAGCACCTTAAAACTCGGGGAAAGGGAAGAAGAGAGAGTGGTGTCTAGGATTCTGGCGTTGAGAGCTTCTAGAGCTGCAGAGGGTGAAAAGGGGTCATGGGAAATCGGGAGTTTGGGCCGGAGTGGGTTGCCGGCGAAGGCATGGAACTGCAAGCTCATGGACATGGTTGGTGAGGGAAGAAGAAGATCACTTGGTTTGTAAGATAGACTCTGTTCTGGAAAGAGATTGCAGTGCAGGCGAAGAAGGAGGAAGAAGATTTTCAACGTGTTGTTTTGAAGGTACAGTACAACAACTGAGGAAACAAAAAGGTTGTCTGGTAATGGTGGTTGGTCTTCGATGAGTGTCTACGGTAATGACACGCTTCATGTTCTGGATTTTGGGTCCCAATCATTAAAATATCAAATACAAAAGTCAATTTTTCTCACCTTTTTAGTCTTTTTGGATAATTTGCTATTTGCTATGAATTTGCCATCCGGCTAATTTTTTTTTTTTTTTACATCGGAAAGATAAATTACATTCGTCGGGATTCGATCTCTGGACCTCCCCCTATCTAACTCATATGTCCTACAACTTCTACCACTTGAGCTATCCTACGGGGACTTCAATCTGGCTAATTTATATTCATGCAAGGCTAGTTAATTTTTTTTTAAAAAAAAATAATTCAAACCAAACCACATAGTTATTTTTACAAAGCTATATCAAACTAATCCACATAGTTATATATATACAATCAAATCGAGGCCCGACTAAAAAAACAGCTAACCTAGCAAAACACCCAACTGAGGGAAAAAAAAAAAAGCACTACCCTCCACAACCAAACCTAGACACCAAAGCATCAAAATCCTAATACCAACAGCAAAACCACAACCAAAAACCCAAAAGAGCACCCTCACCTAAAAAACCACAAAATAAACAAACTCAAAACCAGCAAAAGAGAAGAAAAAAAAACAAAACTCCTATGCATAAAGGAACATAATCAACAAGCGGAAAAAAAAATGCCTCCTCCTTAGATCAAGGAAATGTTAACCTCCTCCTCTAAGACGACCTACGCACACGAATCTTAGTCGCTATTTGGGTCAGAGCAATCTCATTTGTACAAAAATACATCATGTCTAAATTTTCCCCCATCAAAAGGGGATTACTCACCCTAGTCAAAATACCATGTAGCTCCAAAAACTTCGCCTGTGAAAGCCTCACATGATTCTCTTTGTTTGCTTCCACACCATTCCCTCCGCTAAATAAGTACCACTAGAAACCCCCACTTGATCCTTCTTCTTTGCTTTCTTCTCACATTTCATGGGTCTTCCCCTAGGCCTTGGGTTTTTAATTAACGACCTCGAGGTTGAGAAGCATCACAAGGGGGAGTCGAACGGAGCTTATTCCCCTCTCTCAAAGATGCAGCCTCCATCACGAGAGACATCCTCTAGAGGTGAATCAACAATCCTCTCCACAAATCCAACAGCATGGCAACCCCCCCCCCCCCATCATGAGGAGAAGAGCCCATAGCCAACACCCGCTCAAACACAACATCGAGGGGGACCTCATAGAAGTTAAAAATCTAGGTCCCATACAAAGACTAGAAGAAGAAAAAAAAAGAAATCATCTACAGAAAAATCTCGAACGCGTAGCACCATCTCTTCCCAATAACAATGCACATGCCGAGATAAGGAAGAAACTGTGCCAACACAAGCCGAAGAACCCAATGCCTTACAACTAGCCTCACCTCCAAGTTCATTAACAACAGTTAACCTGCGAACAAAAAAACAAAATATATGGGAAAGAACCGTGATCGTTAGCCTCGAACACGACGAGCAATCCCTTCAAAGAACATAAAACATCCTCTCTTCATCCGCAGAGAAAAACACCTCCCGCCAATCTTCCACATTCCTTGGCACGACCCCTCGCCAAGAAGGAACAAGAGGAACTAAAGCACACGATGACCCCCCCCCCAATATTTGAGGATGGAAAAACCTCAACCTTATGCAAAAACGAAGCCCTATTCGTCACTACATTCTGCCCCAAAGTTCTCTGCCGCGAAAACCTTGCAAGAGCCACCTTTAAGACTGCTCCACCCACTCAAACGTTGTCAGAAGACGGATCACCCGAGACGCAAGCTGCAAAAATAAGTAATGAACAAAGCCGAAACAAAAAGGCCGACCCTAAACCAAACCACATAGATATAATTCGTTCTGTTTAACAAAGAAAATATTTCATTGACATTTTATTTTCACTGACAACAAGAGTAAGATAGGAAGAGAAGAGAAATGAGTGATAGTTAATACAAACAGCTATAAAAAAACACCACATACCAGCTAATAGAACTTGTTCATATAACAATTCTTCATTAACATTTCTCAAAATATAAACACCACATACCAGGTGTCAGGTTATCACAGTTCCATGTATGAATAGAAATTAAAAAAGTATATGTAACTTAACCTATTTAAGGCCTGGGTTTGGGTTCAGAAATAACACAATTGTTGAACCCAACCCTGATTCCGACACAACGACTTTAGAATTGTACTTTTGTAACAAAATCTATCTTAATTCTTAAATCCAGAAAAAATCGCCCAAGTGTGCTGACAATTGCACATCTCTAACCAGAAACAAAGTAACAATTAATAGAAAAAAGAAGCAGAAACAAATGAACTGGTTCTCAGCAACCAGTGACCACATCTTCAAAAAGAAGTATCCTCATCCAATTTGATGTAGGGGTTCTCAAGAGCTCAGAACTCATGTCTCCATTTCACTTGGAATAACAAGAGGTAAATCGTCAATCCAATCACCATAAATTCGATTGATCTTCTTGTTTATTTTCCACTTCTGTAAACGCTTCTTGGCCTGCTCATCTTCATCCATAGGAGTTTCACTTGCTGCATGGGTAGTAGTTGCTTCATTGGCAGCAACTGATAAGGCTTTTGGTAAAGTTGCAACTGCAGCACTTTCTACTTCAGTGCGTCCACCAGGAACTTGTAACTCTGATTTGCAAGACAAACAAAGCTAATGAGTCAGTAGAAGATAGATTGAAACCAAACAATTATAGTGGTTAAGATCACCTTACTACTCTAATGTTTTGTTCACAATATGCGGATACAAGTTACCATTCAGTAATTACTAGTTAGAGTACATTTCAAATTACTGATGAGCCAGCATCAAATTTGTAAGCCAACCATTAGCAAAAATCAAAGGAAGAAAAAACTCAGAACAGATTAACAGATTCAGGAACATTATCCCAAATTGATCCAAACAACTAAAAACTTCAGTCAAACAACAAAAATGAAGATCTGCAAATAAAAAGTAGTTTTAAGATTTAACACCATACTATACAAATTGATCCATTACAAAATGGAGATGATCAAATGCTTAAATTTTCGAAATTGAGACATTTGTACCCAAAAATTCCCTAAGCAATGGGGTTTACAGGAAATGCAGAATCTTCAATCATGCCCTATGAATGCCTTAGACAAAAGTAATCACTAATCATACATACAGATAAATTCAACATCAAAGAAAGTGACCTTCTAGATATCATCTACATAAATCACAATCCTGAATTGATATGATTGAACTAAACAAAACACAACAAAAAGTAGATTGAAGATGAGTTTTCATTACCTCCTTCTCCATGAGCAAAGTGACAATCCTCCCCGAAGGGACAGTTCCCTGTTTTATCCCACTTGATGCACAGTTTAGTCTTCCAGTAAGTGGACTTTACGTTTCCCTTGGAAATGTTTGAGCCTGTGTCCACAGCCTTGCTATTACCTTCAGAATTATTAGAGCCATCACCATATGACTTTGGAGATCCATTAGTTCCGATGCTTATAGCCGAGCTCTCCCTGAACCTCCCTGAATCATCCCTGAATTTGCCAGGGTCTTCATGGAGAAAACTGCACTTTTCACCATAAGGGCATTCCTCCCCATTGTAATACTTCTTGCACAGCTTCATCTTTTGAATGATTTTCTGGTCATCATCCCAATTCCCCGACAATGGCCGTTCATCACCCCCGCGCAAGCCAACAATCTCCTGCCAATTTGGCGGTGGCTGCCTCATGTCATCAACACCATGAGCAAAGTTGCAAGTCTCACCGTTCCTACAAGAACCATGTCTGAACTTGGCACAAAGGCGGGTCTTGAAGAAAATGTGGCTCGTTCCACGGTTGGGTTGGGAATTCTGCGGCTGCTGATTCGCCCTGGGAGGGCCTGACAAGCCATTGGAGTGGCCATTGTCAAAATTCCTGGCCCTTTTGAATGGAGGGGCTTGATCAAACCCTGAACGTGGGTTCAATGGTTCGTTGCTCATTGGGAATTGATGCCTCACATCAATGGCGTCACTGTCCGATGAAAATCGCGCCGGCGACATCATCGCAAAAGTTGGAAGGTGATCAGGGAAAGTCATGGTGAAATTGCCAGAGCACAAAAATTTTGATCAAGTTTCAATCAAATTGGTTCTTTTTTATTTGATTTCTTGGTGATCAATCTGATCAACACTCATCCAGCACTTAGAATTCCACACTGAATCACCATTGATGAAGAACAGAATCAATGAAATTCAATTGGATGCAATGTGCAACCAAAGAATCAAGAAATTCTGAGACAAACCAAAGGCAAAAATGAAAGAGAATTTGTGAGAAAAAGAGAGGACTAAATCAAGAAATTTTGAAGACCCAGATGAGAATCTTGGGAGAGAAACATGATGGGTGATCAAAGTTTGAATCTTTTGAGTGATTGATCACTGGTATTTAAAGAGAGAAGAAACAAAAAAAAAACAGGGAATGTAGCCGCGAGGTTTAAGGTTTCAGTTGGCATAGGGAAGTCAAAACCCTAGCCGCCAAACACACAACTCTCGTTGACTATCACTAATTCACACAAAAAAAGAAAAATTAAAAATTAGGACAAAATAATATTATTAAATATTTAAAATAATTAGTTTTCCTCTTGTAAAAAAATATTTAAAATAATTAATTAGGGTTTTTAATGAAAATTAATATTATTAAAAATGGTATCCTATCATATCTTATCCTATCCTATCATCATATCATATCATCATATACTATATATTATTTCTGAAACTAAAAATTGGCAACTTTGACAAGTGTCACTTCACTCATTCTATATCTTCCTTTATAATTTTTCTCTTTTATAGTATAATAATAATTATTATTAGTAGGTATATGATTCATATTTATATTTTCTGATTTTTTAGTAATTTAAATATTAAATAATTTCATATTTTTGAAAATAATTAATATATTAATTAATATTGCATTTAATTATTATTAATTACATTAGAATAATTAACAAGTCAATTATGACTTTTTTTCAAAAATAACTACTGTATTAATTTGACATTTAATGACATTTAAATAATTAATAAAAGTCAATTGTGATTTTTCTACCATTAAGATATATGCTGACAAAATATTAATGTAATATCTTAAATAATTTAAATATTTAAATTATAAAATAAATAAAAATTAATGTAATATCTTACGTTCAAAATGATATCAAATAGTTTAATTGCTCGTTTGATGGTCAGGGTAGGATAAGAGTATGATAGAATAAATGATTGGATAATGACAGAATATGATAAGAGCAGGATAGACTCTTATCCTATCCTGCGTTTGAGGTGGACATGATATTGATAGAATATGATAGAAGCTAGGGGTGTACAAGACCCGGCCCTACCCGTCAACCCGTTCCGACCCAAGCCTCTAGGGTCGGGTTGAACCCGACCCGATCATTAAAAGATACTGGGCTCGGGTTGATCATTGTGTTATTTTGCTTCGGGTCGAGTTCGGGTTGACACTCGGGCCACCCGGCCCATCCTACATATATATTTTATAAAATTTTAATTTGTTATAATGATCAAAATGTGATAGATAGTGCTCAAATTTTTCTTACCATGTGGATGAGATGAAAATGTTTAACATCTATCTTATGAATTAAATAAACGTTGGTAAAACAATTGACACTTTCGTGCTCTAACAAGAGAAAATCATGCATGTGGATTATGCACATGTGAGACAAGTGAAGAGAGATCAAACAAAATGAGTGACACGTGCATATAGATCAAACAAAATGTAAACCTCTCAAGTGCAATAGATTATGCAAGAATTAGATCCTTTCAAGTTCTTTCTTCTAAAAAATAGTTCTAACTTATAACTCTTTTAGTATGTTATTATCTTTAAATTTTACAATTAGTATCAAATAGTCTTAGATTTATTGTCCCTCGGGCCAACCCGGTCCCGTCCTACACAGACCCGTCCTAAATTGGACCCGCATATTGTCCGGTTGCTTCGGGTCTAGGGACGAGTTAGGGTCTATGAATTGGCCCGGTCAATGTTTAGGGCCGGGTTGGGGTTAACCAAAATCCGTCACAACTCGTCCCTTGTACACCCCTAATAGAAACAATGAAAAATGTATCAAATTTTTCTTTGAAATAAAAATTCATAATATTCATAAACTGATATCTTATCCTGTCAGAATAATTTCTATTATAACTCCCCCCTCAGGATAACTTTTACACATGATAGACATGATATGATAAGGGACAGGATCGTGTTATCCTATCCTGCCGGCACAACAAACGATATATCACAGCAGGATAAGATTACTGTTATCCTATCTTGTCTGCTTATCATGTCCACCAAACAGGTCCTTAAAGGATTGATTTGGAAATTAACTCAATTTTTTATTGTATGCCTTCGTATATACATCTAGAAGATGAAAATAATTTTGATATATTGATTCAAAGCATAACAAATTAGAAAAAAAAGGAATTAGAATGTAACTCGGATTAAAAAAAAACTTAAATAGGTTACATACGTATTTAAAAATGAAAAAGGAGAGAGGAAATATGAAAATGTATGATGTATGCCGACAAAGTATTCTTAATCTCTTTTCTGCTGCCACTGCTTTGTATTGGGTTTCTAAAACCCTAAACTCTTGCTAAATTTATTTTACTAGTATATGACCCGTGCCTTGCACGGGGGAATTTAAAATTATATGTAAGTTTTATTGTTTTTTTAAGAAAATTGTGAAGTTTATTTTTAATTGTTTTGTAAATTTTATGTATTTTGTCAAAGTTGTTTTGGTTGCGGTGAATAATCCTAATATGTTATATTAAATCTACAAAATATTAATTTTTTTGTCAGAAAAAACGTTAATCTTGGCGAAGTTGATGTTGTAAAGTATGGTGATTTAAGTATAATTTGTCAGCAATGTGATTTTAAGATCTTTTGTAAACTATAGAATATGTGTTATGCAGATTGAACAAATCAAGCAAGATGAATTATAATAGACATTAATTTGAAAGACACTGCTTCTGTAATGGCAGGATTAAACATAACTTTGGTGCATTTTAACCCAGTAGTTAGCTGATATTCACCGGAGATTTTTTGTCTGACAGGTGTTATAAAGATAAAATATGTGTTATTATAAACAAAAGTTGGTTTAGTACGTAGAACAAAAAATGTAAATGTGCCTTGATTAACGTCACATTTGCCATGATTATGACAACAACATGTTCAATATCGCTAGTACTTAGAAATGTGTTCAACTCATCACACATTCATCGAATAAAACACATTTAAATTTTTTCCTTCGAAAACAACGAATAACTTAACTGCATGTGTAATATTTTACCTATTCATTTTTTAAAATTGAAATAAGCTATTTTTTTCGGCTTATAATTAACCATGAGATTCAATCTCAATTTCTTTGATTTTCAGCACTACTCTTTTCCCTCATATGAGATTTTGTTGCCGAAGTTCGTAATAGACTAAAACTTCAATGATAATATCTTCAAAACGATTAAGATTATAAAAATAAAAACATAAATGAATGCTAAAAGTCAATTATCTTCTTATTTGGTTAGCAGTTTCTTTTTGGGCTTTTGACTCATTACTTCATTTTTTCATTTTTTGGATTTTGTTAGAAAGATGGGAAAACTAAATTATATTTTTGTATTTTATTCTTTTTCTCTTATTTCAAATATCAAGATCGGACAAAAAGGGGTTATCCGCACCCGAGAACAAAAAATATAAAACTTGTACTAAACCTGAGAATGTTACATAAACCTGAGAATGTTACATTCCCAACCTCACAATAGTGAGAATGTTTTGAGATACCTCTCAAACAAACGCTCCCAAGAGTGCATGTGTAACTTACATACTGGGGAATCCATTATGACGATGTCTTGGGTGGGACAGTGAGTTTGGTGACACACCGTGGTTCACTTCATAAATGGTTTGAAAGTACTATTTTGTCCCTTTGATAGTTTTGTTTTTCCACAAATACCCTTCACCCATGGTGAAACTCTGAACTGAATCCATTGTGGTTTTGGTCCCAGTGGTCGGTGGTGGCAACTATGGCGCGCGACAGCGATAGAAGCGGAGTGTTCGAAATTAGCGAGGCCCCTCCTCTCTGGTCCACCATCAACAACCAGAAATCCCCACCCTCATTCTCATCCTCCTTCTTTCAGCCTACCTCAGAAACCACCACCACCAATTGCCAGAAACCCATGCTAATCAAACGATAAACAAGAAACCCATGCACTACCTGCTAGGCTGAAGGTGATTTGGGGTTCACCCTTGCTGGATCTGGAAGAAAAACGTTTCTTTCCTTATCCTTTTGCTGGATCTGAATTTTGCAAGGTTTTGTGGCAGATGAAGAAAAAGGCATTGCAAGTTGGGGTTTTCGTCTTATGTCGATGATATCCATGCTGCTTGTGTTGTGCGGAAGTGGAAGGAGAATAATGGATTTGCTGTGGGATTGCAAGTTGGGGTTTTGTGACTGATTTTTTTATTTTATTTCTGGACTTTCTTCTCTTGTGTGTGATGCTATTGAATTGAAGAGGATAAAACAATGTTGATTAAAGAAAAGGGTAAATGAGGTGTGGGTCTGATGCTATTAGATTGAAGAAAAGGGATAAAACAATAATGCCATCTGATCTTCTTGTGTCTAATGAACAATGAAGATTTCATTTTGAAGTGCTTGTCTCGATGTTATTAGATTGAAGAAAAAGGCTTCAATTATTCGGTACCAATTTGGAATTAGAGTTAGGATTTTGATTAATTTCCGTATAAAAACATTTGGGGGGTAAAAGAAGAGATAAATTCATGGATTGAAACTCAGAACTGGAAGAGATGGAGTGGTGGCTTAGGTGAGAAGCACAGTGGTATGCCAGAGCTTGGTGGCAGAGATGGAGTGAGAACGGAAGAGATTAATTGTACCAGTGAGGAAGTGGATCAGGGGTTTTTTTGTTATTGTGATTATTTGGGACCTTCAATTTGAATCACCTAATATTTAACCAATAAATCCAACGGTGGAGGATAAAATGTATCACCGTGGATCAGTTTTCCACTGACCCACGGAAGCCAACACCATCCATTATATCCAAGAATGGAATTTTTAAAACTAGTGCCAAACTCGGGAATGTTATGTTACATTGTAACATTCCTAACCTCACATTCCCCAATAATGTTTTGAGATGTCTTTGTAACAAACACTAGTAATTTCAGCTCGTGCAACACACGTGGAGTGCAATCAGGGTCAGGCCCTGAGCTAGAGGATGTAGTCTCGCCCCTATCCTGAGCTAATTAGCTATGACATTCTCCTACAAGAGACTCAATCAAATGGGTACCAAATGAAAAGTGGCGCCCAATGCGAGCCAAGTAGTCAACAATGGAGTTTGCTTCTCTAAAAGTGTGGTGGAACGCCATTGCCTCATGCTCCAACTATAAGTGACAGATATATGGTGCCAAATCACCATAAGGATGAGAGTCAACATCATGGGAAGAAAGCAACCGAATAACCTCAAGAGAATCACTCTCTATGTTGACCCGCAGAATATCAAGCTAATAGCAATCTCCACCGCTCTTTGAATAGTAGAAATCTCGGCTAGGGAATACATTCTTGAAGATCAGAGAAAGAATAAAACCCCATAATGGAATTAAACTAAGTGTATGAAGTTTCTATTTTAACAAACTCTTATCATAACTTCAATACATTTTATATAACATCACAAGAAGTTATTTCCCTATAGAATTTCTATGGTTGCATTCTAATGTTGACCCTTATTAGCAAGTGCTACATCATCAGAACATGTTATGAGTACATTCTATCCAAGTTACATTGGTCAATGCAAAAACATCATCAAACCTTTGGAGCATAATTATATTGAATGAAATTCCTGCATGATCTATTAACCGAATTATGCCAGAAATCCAGTTTCCAAAAGCATCCACAAAAAACAAAACCACTGAACTGTAATAGCACCTCGTCGAAGATGTTTCATGATTCGGGAACAAAAGGAACGAGGGAGTTTCCTCTTGTCTGCTTTTCTTCCATGATCGATCTGTGTGCAGTTTTAATTCTGAGCAATTGTTTCCTGCTCCACTATGATGTGCCATCTCAGCACAACTCTGAACTTGCTACCATGGGGTGAGTGAGTCTTGCTTTCAGAGTGTTTTCTAATGACGTTGTTGTGTTTGATAAAATGACTCACAGAGTTGTTATTGCTCTACTATCAATGTTCTATAGGTGGACCAAATATGCTGGCTATTCTATTGATGGGGTATTGATGCTTGCATTATTGCATAACATTTCCACAAGCATGAGGTGAGTTCTTTTATTAGCATGTCTATAGAATCAAACATTTACTTCACATGTCCATGTAGTTTTCGATGATTACTGATTGCGATAGTTCAGGAATTTAAATTTGCAGAATTTAGATGCCTCTTGAAAGTGATTACTTTATTTCTTTACTAAGTGTTGAAATGGATCTTTTCGCCTTCATTATTTTGCATAATCTATTGTGCTCATCTGAACATGAAATATGAACCTATTGAAATCGTTTGTAAATCCTGTGATATAGTTAAATGGTATTATTTCTTTCCTTAATCTGATTCATCTTTTTCGCAGATGGGGATGGCCAGAAAGGAAAGGCATCGATCTATGCAGATAGCTGGTCCAGCTCTTTGGACCCCTGCAACATGCTGGGGTCTTTGCTTGATATCCTCAAAGCATTTAAACAAAAAGGTAGCTTAAGGAAAGTTTAGAATATTTAGAAAGAACATAAGTATGCTTTTTGACTTGAAAAAATTCCAAAGTTGCTATTATGTCAATGAATGGATGATAGCAGAAAGATAATGAAGCTTTGTGCATGAATTGATAGTTAGATTGCCTTCCCTATTTTGGGTCATAACAAGGAATCATGACAGTACTCATGCCCTACAACAAATTAATTAGTGCAAACAATTTTATTTGATTTGTTTGGAATTCAGTTTTAGCATCTCTGCTTTTATATAATGCATTAGTTTCTTACATATTTAATCTTTTGTTGCTCAGAGACTATATGCTTAATAGAGATTGGAGATTAGGCTGGACTTTGAAATAAGCTGCCCATACAGATCCTCTGATTGTGGACTTAATGACTTATTGTGAATTGGAAATCCTTCTACAATTGATTCTACAGTCAGAATCAATTCTGCGGAGAAACATCTGTAAGTAGCTTCTTGCTTTCAGAATTAATTTTTGAGAAAAGAGAAGCTGGTCCATGACATGGTTCTGAATAGTATAGTCGAATCTATTGGTTATGGTGGCCCATGACTTGGTTCTGAATTCTCTGCCTGATATATTATTTAATCATGCTACACATTCTTTAGACCACCTCAACAGAAGAACCTCCATGAAGCAGATGTTCCTGACCAGCATCCAATCTCTCTTCCTTTCCACTCTTAGGGTGTGTGTGATAAACAGAAGCAAATACTCATGTGCATCTGAATTTGAATTTGGGGAGCTAACATGGGAAAGATTGGCAACTGTAAAGTAGGTTCTAAAGCTTAATTACCTCAGTAAAGAACACACTTAAAATACGATATATGGAATTCATAACCTTCATGTCATTACATTTAGCAAGAAACAACAACGGCCAGATATCCTTCCTATTGAAAAAACATTGCTATGATAATAACAGAGGCCTTCATCCATGATTTATCCAGAGCTTAACATAGGAAAAGCAAAATGGAAAACTGTTGTTTGGAGAAGAAAGATGCTAAGAGAAATCAGTGATCTTGCAAGTCTTCTGAAATATTTTTGTTTCAATCTTCCCCACCTGAAAAGGAAGAAGTAAATCTATCATTGAAAATGAGGTTAAATTAAATAGCATCTTTTCTTTTCTGAAAAACATCTTGACAATATTTTCCAAAAAAGAACGGATGAAAAATGTAAGAAGACTAAACTTTTCTTACCAAAGTCCCTTGGCATTTTGCACTTGAAGCATTCTGCCCTGCTAGCATAATTATGCACTCCACAGCCAATTCTGTTACGTAACATAAAGAAATACAAAGGTGAAATAATTAAATCAGGAAGAAATTTGATACATGTATTTGTATCATTGTGAGTAATAAAATTAACTGAGCTATTTTGGCTTGGAAAAGTACTGCATCTTTTATTCTTATTGTCACTCTATGCCAATATCCAAGGGCTGAGTGTAACCTCTCCTTATCTAGGAGGAAGAAAAGGAGATGGAGCCTTCAATGCATGAAAATGCAGCTTTTCTTGATGCATAAATTACATTATTCAGCATTTATGACAGTGGACATCTAGGCTATATAATCTGTCTTTCAAGTTGCAATTGAATGCTCTTTATTGAACAAATGCAGAGAGAATAACGCTTTAGAGGGTTGAGCTTGAGATAAAACACATGCACAATATGATAATAAACTATACGTATTTAAAATCTCAAGTATAATTTTTTTTTAGTTAATGGTTATAAGTTATAACTCTTTCATCCTCAATTTAGAGGTTGAAATCCTCTGTTCTCATTTGCTGTCCTCTTCCATGTTCCACCAATCAAATTGTGTCATGTTTTTTAAAAACCACTCATGTAAGGTTATAATTGTAAAACTCATGCCTACATGGCGCAATTTGATTGGTGGGACAATGAAGGGACACCAAATGAGGACGGAAGATCTCATCCTCACTTCAGAGCATCAATTTCCTGAATCAATAATGATATGTAAACATACATAAATAGTGTGACACTCAAGCGACGTGTGTTAGTGGTGGTTTTTAACGTCCACAAGTATTTTCATATGTCAGGAGGATGTCGACGATTTCAGTATGTATACATATCATTACTCTTCCTGAATAGATTACTATTTCAGTGCTCAAAATATAAGAAGACAATGTGAACTGACCTAGGGCAAATCCAATCTCCACTCTTCCATCCAGGTGGGAAACTGCAATCAGATCCATATCCTCCAGAGCCTGCCATGTTCCCCCCATATCCAGAAGAATAATCATCCCTCATTGTACCACATCTATAGCAGTTTGATCTGCTTGCATAGTTGTGAGCTCCACAGTTCATAGCGGAGCAATACCAGTCCCCTGCCAAAGTTTCAGTCCTGTTGTATCTGTAGGTTGCTGGGTCAGGGCCTCCATATTTGGGGTATGCACAACTTTGGCATTGTTCCCTCTTCTTGAAATTTACGTGCTGGCAAGCACCACACATCCAATCTCCTCCAGACCAGCTCATTTTCCTGTTCAATTTAGTGAAGTGGTAAATTATAAGAAATTTAAGTTACGTCAGTTCTCAATGCAGCTAGATAACAGTTCTATGACTTAAATCCTTGTCCATGTGGACAAAGATCTTTGTCTTTATGTGGCGACCCCTGTCTTGCACCATCAATCAAATTGTGCGATGTTGTGCATGACAATTATAACTTTACATGGGTGGTTCTTAAATGGCATGATACGATTTGATCGATGGAATGAAGAACGAAACATTGATTGGGGACAGAAGATTTCGGTTTTGTGCATCTAGACTCATTGCAATATTACCAATCCTTCTTTAGTAAGTTGTGACCTTAGCTTCTATTAAAAAGCATGCAAAGTGATCCATAGGGAAGTTATTTGTAGAAGGTTCTTAAGTCTTGGGTGATAGAATACTCTGTCAAGATAGCATAGCAATCTTATTAACTTTTCTATAACTATAGAAGTTTTGAGAACTTTAATTTCAATATAAATGAACCATGAGGTTCACCTGGCACTGCATTTACAAAGAAAGAGTACATGCAACATCTACGTACAAGAAATTATTTAAGATGTGAATGACAAATATAGAAACAAGAACTTTACCTTTCAAGAAGAATTATGAATAGTAGAAATAGAAGAATCACACAAGTAATGGCTTTATGTTGTTATAGTAGTAGCTTAAGAATGGCTTGTAAGTCTAGGTAGTGAGTGTTTCTAGTTCTTGAATTGTGAGGCTTTATATACTGGTGGAAAGACTTGTTGTGGGGGGGACATGAATGTCTCTTTTCGTTCCCTAAGTGGGTTTTGTTTATTTGGGAATCTAAAACTAGAAATTACTAAAGCATGTGGACCAAATTTGGAGTAAAAAATCATTTTGGTTTCTAAAGATTTTGAATCGGTTACTTTGGTTCTTGAAAAAAATTCGTTTTTGTCCCTGATAGATGAAAACAACGATCAATTTAGCCTTTCATGAACTAAATTGATGTTGCAAAAGGACTACATTGATCGCATTTTTATCTTTCAGGTTGAAAATTAATTTATTTCTCTAAGGGACTAAAGCGACCGACCTAAATAGGAACCAAAATGATGGTCTACTCTTAGAACTTTGGTTAAGGCCTAACTCTACCTTGAAAACTAGCTTAGAGATGATGGTTGTTCTACCCTTTACAAAAACTTATTTGGTCTCCAACAAACGGATCTAAGATAGGTTGTGATACCATTTTAGAATTTAGGTTAAGCACTAACTCCACCCTAAAAGTTAGCTTAGATTTGAGAGTTATCCTACCATTTATAAACATATGTTTAATTCATATCTCTAATTAACGTGAGATTTATTTACATTTGCGTTTCTCTTGTTATTCTTAGAAATGGTGGGAAAGATGTGCAAATAGTCCATTTTTACACGTTTTGCTCTATCTAGTCTTTTGCTCATCTTTTCATGATTCCTATGCATTATTGAGAGGAACATATCCTGGGGAAGTTAGGCTATATGAGGGGTAGTTGTTATGTGCAATAGAATCCAATATCCCCTGAACCCACCAGTCAATGGCTTCACAACAATGTGAGCTCATCCGAACACCAATTATCTGACCCATGTCTAAAAATGCATTAAGCTCCTGCACATTGGACTCAACCAACTTGCAAATAAATAAACCTTTACTTTGTAGGCTTATCGTGGTGTGTGTCTGTGCATTTAACCGGGGAATACAGAGAATAAAAACACTATGGGGAATTGATTCCAACTTCATGCACATCCATTTCCAAGTTCTTCTTTTCTTTTTTTCAATTGCTTTATAGCAATAATTGAAATGCCATTCGAAGATTCATATCCAGTGTCAATATACTTTGTTTTTCTTTTCTACTTAAGAGCAAACTAAATGCATGTATAAATTATATTTAACAGTAACATGAATTGAATTTTTATGCAATTGAACGCTTTGACATGTGTTGTGCATATACAAAGTGGTAATGATACTCTTTTCTAGAAAGAAAACAACCAATTAAGTAGGGCTACAAAATTTTACTTATTGCTTGCTCTTTGTTTTTTATTTGACGGGGTAAACCCGTTTGCAAACTCCAGCCGTCCTCTTAAGAAATAAATGATTTTCTCAAGGTTCGAACTACTGCATGTGATCACCTTTACTATAAGATTAGGGTGATTTTACACGACATTTCCCTGACAAACTTTTTTCATTTATTAATATTATATTGTAAAAGGAGATGCTAATATAGTTTAGATTTTATACATTCAACACCTAGTTTCTATTCCATCATACTTTTAGATTTTCGTTCTGAATTATTATAGAAAAGTATGTGGCGATCCGACTGCACAGAATGGAAAGGTGAAACTGGTTATGTAGGTTTCAAAAAAGTGCTACAGGGGAATCAACCTCCTTGCAAATTAGAATTTATATGCAAGTGGTAGAAAAGGATATATAAACCTTACCTATTCCCCACTTCTCTGGTTAGATTTCTATATTCTTCAGAAATATCTGATCAAAGTGTTATGTCAATTATTAAACTATCAATCTTCTAATAAGAACTGCTATAGCTAATAAAGACAAGTGGCAATACGTATGATTAATGAATTTGATTAGTCTAAAAAGTAAATTTCATTTGATTTATAAACGTCCTTTATTTCTTGCTGCTAGACTAGTACTTATTAAGCAGATAATAATTTATACACATATGTCATATACCTTCACGTGTATGCTGAGCTCAGATGAAGAGGACCACATGTGAAAACCGAATCTTATAATTAATGTACTGAGGCTTTTAAATTTTGATTCCGGTTCTATTAATTAAAATGATTGTTCAAATTTATAACTTTAAGTGAGTCTCATTAAATGTTTGAGGTTCAGTGTCACAATGGGTATGAAGAGTGTCAATAAGAGAAGTACAGAACACTTAATTTTTTTTTGAAAGTAGAGAATGAAACCTGTGAGATCGCGTTACAGTGTGTGAATTGTGAATATTTGCTTAAGTGAGCCTGAAATGAATGAAGAATGCAAGTGAAATGAGAGAAAATACTTGTCACATATTCAAGTATGCATCAAGTTGAAGTTTGTGGGCTTACAGCTTATTAATGGAGCAAGCACCCCCTGAATTTCTCAACCCTTTTACAGTACTAAGTGAAATTTCTGCTATTCTCCTCACTTCCAAAATATTTCTACTCCAGTCTTATATATAGTCAATTAGTCATATACTAACAAAACCACAAGAGACAATGGTCAATTTTGTCTGATATTGTGTGTTCCTGCGTTGTTGCATGCTTATTACTTACTTTTTTGACTTTCTTTCGATCTCTGCAAATGGGCTCATTACTTGCCTTGTTATTCTTCATGCTTTTTACTTGTTTTCTCTTGTATGCAGCACGCCTCAAGAAAGCAACAATGATATATACACACCTTCTTTTTTATACACTTCATTTTCACTTATTTTTATTTCTATCTTTCTCATCTTATCATTTATCATATATTTTACTTTCTCTCTCTTACTTTTTTAATTTCTTCCTATCTCTCTCTTCCTCCACCTCATTCCACCTCATTTTAGAGGTGTCAACATATCATTATTCCTCAAGAAAGTCACTAGTTTTTCATTTTTCATTTAATTTTAAGGCTTAATAGCAATTTTGATCTCTCACTTATCACGATTTGACAGTTCTAGTCCCTTTTGGAATTTATTAGCATACAACGTCCCTCACGTTTACTAATTGTTGCAGTTTTGGTTTTCCTTCAACTTCCATCCAATATTTAACGGATTTTTAATCAAAAAATCAATTTAAAAAAACCAGAAACCATAAAATTGTTAATCAAAAAACATAAAACGGTTATTCAAGCCTTATTTTTAATTGATTTTTTAATTAAAAACTGTTAAATATTAGATAAAAGTTGATGAAAAACCAAAACTGCAACAATTAGTAAACGTGAGGGACGTTGTAGGCTAATAAATTCGTTGAGGGATCAAAACTGTCAAATCGTGATAAGTAAGGGACCAAAAATACTATTAAACCTAATTTTAAATATGTATAAATATTGTATTAAATAAAAACCTCAAGATTATATTAATGCATAGGGGTAGTTACACATCATTTACATCAATCAAACAAACCTCATGTCAGTAGTATAAATGAGCAATATATATTACAATGCTACATAATTAAACATTACAAAAGAAAGTTTGTAAGCTCACAAAATCGTAGCCCAACAACAGAAGAACAAAGCACGAAGAAACATAAACACAAAACAAAAACTTATCCATCATTAATTAATTTTTAGTAAATTAGTTCCTTCACCAATAGGTGATTGGTTCAAGTGATACATATTTGATTCTCCTTAAGCAAGGTCTCGAGTTCGAGTCTTGTGGATGGAAAAAATCTCCTCTGGGAGAGCTAGCCCTACCATAATGTGGATGTTCCTGGCTCGAACGGGATTGCCTCCGAAGGAGGACACCTGTCTTACACAAAAAAAAGTTAGTTCCTTCACCAGGGTTTCAACCTTGGCCCTTCACCCTTCAATACCCTTCATTTCCCTTGGTGAGCTAGATGTCAAAATAAACTTCTCGCTATTTTTTTTCCTAATATTCATACATTTGATTTTTCTTCAGAACCTAGTTGGCTCCGTCTGTCTTTTGTGAGGGAGGCCAATGCCAGCAAAAACGACTCAACCACACATAACTTTATAGGTCCATAGAATCGGTTTTCAATAGTGATACATAAACACCACTATATTATGGACATAAAAAAAAACACATTTTTCTTACGGATTTTGCTTTAGATTTAGTGGCGATTTGAAACCGTCGAAAGGTTATTTCTTGTGAATGTGATTTTTATGTCCTCTTTGTAGTTGTGTTCACGTATCATTATTGTTCAACGATTTTAGCTCTCCAAGTCTTTTCTCCTAGGGTTTGAAGAAAGCACAACTACCACTCCCTTCGAGGGGGGGGGGGGTTCCCTCATCATGGATGTATCCCCTTCTTTTAGGTAGGGGTTTCTCCCACATTAGGTGAGTTCTCTTCCACACTAGGTGAATTTGCTATCCAATAAGTGAGTTTTTTTTATCTGGTTCTCACCTTTTCTGACCACCACTATTTTTCCTCCACCCCACTGGTCTTTGTCGCCGTCACTGTGCAGTCGTCATCGTGCCACCATTGCAACGGCCACAGTCACCATCATGACCTCCACAAGTGCCACCTCCGCAATATCCACATGTTCCCACTAGCCACGACCACCACTGTCTGCAACGGCTCCTCTGTAGCCTCAACTTGCACTGTTTGTCCAATCTTTTCATCCGCCATGTAGTTTGTTGCTTCTCTTGGTTCTTGTTTTACAGGTGCTACATGCGCACCTGTGTTGATGATGACCTTAGGTTATTTCCGCTGATCCGACAAAGTCGACAAGGCTTGAAAATAAAAGAAGGGAAAAATAAAAGAAAGGGCATTAAAATATGATATCAAATTTTCGCTTTGAGAAAAGGAAATTAAGTTGTTGGATGAAACTTAGGAGCTTTCTTTTTGTTTGAGGTTTATGTGTGGTTTTCCCTTTTTGTTTGTGTTTTATGTATCTCAAGTGGATTAGAGCATGCTAATTTGTTTTGTAATTAGTATATGTAGTGCTATGTTGTAGTGCTCTCTAGGATTTGATTCCCTTGTTCTGTAAGTGTCGTTCGACTTGACTTAGGCCTTAATCTATCACAAAGCTTTTGACAAAAAAAAACTAAAATATTGTAGAAATGGACGATGGGAATAGGTGGTGGCAAATTAGGGGAGTGAGAATACAAAAGAATGATGGTAGAAAAGGGAAGGTGAAAGATGATGGGAGGAAAAGGAAGAAAAATATTAGAAGAATAATAAACGTTAAAATCCTACGTAGAATGATAGAAGACTCAAGACTCTCATGAGAAAGGGGAAAAATCTACCTAAATAAGTAGAAAAATCTCACATGAGAAGTGAGAGCCCGCCGACGGAGGAGGCTCAAAAATGAAGTCTTGAGAGTTTCTATGTAACATTGCACAAATGAAGTGATTATACTTTAGTTTTTCCCTTTTTATTTTTCTTATGCTCCTACTAGATAGATGTCTTATAGTGTGCTTGACACCCAATCACCCCACATAATTTCTGATGGTTTTAAACTCCAATAATGTGCAAAGCTAACAAATATCTTTCGGAAACTAATTTTTAAAACTGAAAACTAATTTCATAAAGTGTTTTATAAGGCTTTGCACAATATTCTTAGTGGTTTAAAACCGTAAAAAATTATTAGTATCTTTTTTTTTTTTGAAAGATGTGTCGGTTAGGTATCATTATTATGCGGGATTTTTATTTTTCTTATATAAAATTAAAACAAAATTGAATGCTCGTGTCGTGGTCCATTTCTCTGCTCACTATGGCTAGGCTGACATGGGTTCGGTGTATGTGTGGAATGCATGCACAGTAACATGCATCAATGCTGGCATGGTGACAGTACTGGGTTTGATAAGGAGGAATCCTAATCACTAATTTGATGTCAACAGACATGGTGAATATTCTACATATATTTAATCAAATTGACGTGAGATATATAAAACCTCAAGACTGACATTTCTTACCACACAACTCTTTATATTCTCAACGTCGTGAATCTTTCCTCAAGGTGGGGTGGGGGCATGTCATTGCTCTTCTATAATACTTGGAGAATCCACATCCTGACTTCACTTCCTCTCCAAATTACATAGCCGTTGCTTTTAGATTTTGAAAAGGAAAATGCTTATCGTTATTGGGTGGTGGATAGCTAATGTTAGGTGTAGAAATAAGTGATAAATAATATGATGTTATAGATAAAAAAAAATAACAATGCATGTAAGGGGTTGTTATTATTTGAAAGTTTAAAAAAGCGAAGTTATTTTGCCACCACTCCACCAATACAAACTTACCATAACCCATAATATATGGCAAGGAAGAGATGTCCATTTAAAGCTTATTCGTATCATCATTTAAAATATGAATTCCAACATAATCTTGTGTGGTTAGTAGTAGAGTACTTTTTTCTTTTGGGCATATTTTTTTTTTTTGTCAAAGGAACAACTTGGGCATATATATTGGTCTACTTAGAAATTAGAATTGGGCCTTGGGCCTTTATGGTATCTTTAGGATTTGTATTTCCGGCCTGTATATGATAGGTTATTGGTGGGCTGGCGCTTTGAGTCCAATTAGATAGTAGTTATTGAGTTATATTCGGCCAGGTGTGTGTTTAGGTTCGTCATTACTATTAGGCATCGCCTTACTTTATATAAGAGTTGGTCTCTTTGTAATTCACAACTTGAAATTAATTTATAAAATTTGAGATTAGTTTCTCATAGAGTTTTCTCTCTAGGAGCCTAATAGAGAATTATCAAGCTTCCTAGCTTATGACTTCTCCTCTTAGACTTAAACATTTTTAAAGCATGGTGTCATAATCACCTCAACCTCCTCCACTTTGATGTTTCTTCTCTTTGCTTACATGATCTTTCAAGGAGATTTGGTTCCTTAGGCTTCAAGCAAGCCAAATCCTAAAATTATGAAGGCGAATCTTTATCGTTGAGGATCCATTCACCTAAGTTATGTATTTCTATCTATGTTCTTTCATGCACCACAAAACAACTAACGTTCATCAATAAAATATTGCTTAAATGATAAAAAATACTTAATATGTTACAAATTGAATTTTGAAAGAGCTTCAAACTTAATACTTTTACACTTTTACGTCTTTTGTTGGTTGCTTAAAGGTTTCTAAACTAGTAACGTTGTGCAAGGGCAACACCTCCCACACTATGTCGCTATATATTTTGGATTAAACCAAGATATTTGAGTATCTTAATCCAAGCCAAACTGCATGGTTACACAATATAAGATGTGTTGCTATCACACAATATCTTCCAACTCAAAAACCCGCAAACAACTAAAAAAAATTAGTAAGCTAATATAAATCATAAAATTGAAGGTTTTTAGAATTCAACTTGTTGTAACCTATGAAGTAACTTTAACCAATTAACCTATAGAACCCATATGAGTGAGTATCTCATTTTTGTTGTAAAGGACGTGATAAATTAAAAATTAAAGTTCTTCCTGCCAACATAACACATCATCCCTACATTTTTTTTGTTGGTTCAGTAGTTAATCCAATGTCGAGAAAATTTGTATCTCAACACCCTTTGAATTCAATAAAATATTTGCTCTGAAAAAAATCCAAAGCAAAGAAAGTTATTTTCATTCAAACAAAAAATATAATACATACAAAACATTTACTTACAATATTCTTAAATTAATTAATTACATGCAACTGTAATGATACATATCCACAAATTTTAATTTCATACTTTAATAATTATACATGCTCACAATATATTAATACTTTATATAATAAACATTGTGTGGAAATGAGTTGTTTTAATAGGTGTATCATAGTAGGAAAGAGTGATGGTACCAGCGTGGGGGTCTCACTCCTCGTCCCCATATCTTTCTTCTTTCCCTGCCCCATCCCCATTTTCCGCGGCGGGATTCTCCATCTCCCCACGATCCTCACATGTACCACAAGAGGATCCCTAACATGTCATTAGAAAATTAAACTAAGTAAATGAAATACACAAGTGTATGCAATAAATTTAAATACCACAAGTGACAATGCAACTACATCAAATTCAATATAAATATGTGACAAATTTGAAATAAAATTCATCACACAAGGTGTGAAGACTACAAAATAAGCAATTTAGAATGTAAAGTATAACATTCAACTAATAAAAAATAGGCTAAAAAACACTTTTGGCCCCTGATGTTTCAAGTTTGTGCAAATTCTGCCCCTACTCTATTTTTGTCGATGTTTCTACCCCTCATGTTTTCAAACAGTGCATCGTCTACCCCTCCATCAATCAAACATTAAAAAACTAACGGAATGAGCTGATGTGACTTTTTTTTATATATTTTTTGGAACTGCCACGTGGAAATTACAAGTGAAATTGGAAAAAAGAGGCAAGGGAGATTCAAACTCAAGACCTGTAAATAGCAAAACATGCATTTAACCAGTTCAATTACATGCATAATTGATATAAACATCAAGCAAATTTAATTTATATCATTTCCTTGATCATCATCAACTTCATATACTCTTCTTCATCTCTCCAATCCACTCAGGAACCTCTCCTGAGAAAGCCTGACTGACGGAGGGGTATACAGTGCACTGTTTGAAAACGTCAGGGGTAGAAACATTGACAAAAATAGAGTAGGGGCATAATTTGCACAAACTTAAAACATCAGGGGCAAAAAATGTTTTTTAGCCTAAAAAATATGAAGTCCAACACCCAAAGTATTCTCTCGAGCATTCAACTCATTCAATAAAAGAAATTTGTATCGTTAGTAATTCAATATTTAAAAGTGTGTTATTGTTGTATTTTAACTTATATATGCAGGTTGAGACTCCGTAGGGCAGGGAGAGTGATCCTCATCTTCATCCCCAAATTCTTATCGAGAAAATTTTCACCCCTATCCCCATCCCAACGGGGAAAAATTCCACAAAGTAAAGGCCCAAACGAGGTAGTCCCCACAAAGATCCCCATCTTCAAGTTGAAATTACCATAAAAGACAAGTCATAATTCTAATTCCACGAGCCATTTAAGCAAAACGGTAATAACTAAAATGATATTTCCAGAAATTAAAAATTAAGAAATTATTTTCAGGGACTAAAACAACACTTTCTATATTCGAAGGACCAAAAAAATATTTAAGCCTATCCTTTATTGCTCCGGGGGCGGTAACCACCACGAAACAAAACAAACAGACACAGTACTATGGCAGTGTCACCTTCCATTCTCCACTTTCCTCCCAGCTCCGACCCTCCCTACAAACTCATCGAAGACCACCCTTTCATGAACCTCCTCACCAAATGCAACAACATCCACACCCTCAAGCAAATCCACACTCTCTTCATCAAAACCGGTCTCCATAACACCGTCTTCGCCCAAAGCAAACTCATCCACTTCTGCGCCGTTTCACCCTCCGGCGACCTCTCCTACGCCGTCTCCGTCGCCGGAAAACAGCAACCGCCTCTCAACCACTTCATCTGGAATACTCTCATTCGCGGCCACGCTCTCAGCTCCTTCCCTATCTCATCTCTGCATTTCTACATTCGCATGCTCTGCTATGGTCTACAACCCAATTCTCATACTTTTCCTTTTCTATTCAAGTCTTGTGTTGATTCCAGGGCTGCCCATGAAGGGAAACAGCTCCATGCGCATGCTATCAAGCTTGCTCTTCACTCTCATCCGCATGTGCATACTTCTATTATTCATATGTATGCTTCTGTAGGTGAATTGGAACTTGCACGGTTGGTGTTTGATAAAAGTTCTCTGAGAGATGCTGTGTCTTTTACGGTTCTTGTAACTGGGTATGTCTCAATGGGTTATGTGGATGATGCTCGGGGACTTTTTGATGAAATTCCTGACAAAGATGTGGTGTCCTGGAATGCCATGATTGCTGGGTATGTTCAGAGTGGTCGCTTTCAAGAAGCATTGGATTGCTTTCGCCAAATGCAGGAGGAGGAAAACATCTCGCCCAATGAAGGTACAATGGTGAGTCTGCTCTCTGCTTGTGGTAATTTAGGATTGCTTGAATTCGGTAACTGGATCAGTTCTTGGATAAGAGAACACCGGCATGGTTCCAATCTTCAGCTTAGCAATGCACTCATTGATATGTATGCTAAGTGTGGTGAAATTGACGCGGCTCGTGAATTGTTTGATGGAATAGAGTTGGAGGAAAAAGATGTGATTTCGTGGAATACTATGATTGGTGGTTATTCTTGCTTGGGTTTCTACCAGGAAGCATTGGCGCTCTTTGAGCTCATGCTCAGATCAAACGTGAGGCCTAACGATGTGACCTTCTTGGGAATTCTTCCGGCTTGCGCTTCCCTTGGTGCTCTTGACCTTGGCAAGTGGGTTCATGCCTACATAGATAAAAATTTGAAGAGCACGAGCAGTGCTTCTCTTTGGACAAGTCTCATCGACATGTATGCAAAGTGTGGCTGTATTGAGGCGGCGGAACAAGTGTTTAGGAGTATGCATTGTAGAAGTTTGGCTTCATGGAATGCGATGATATCAGGATTGGCTATGCATGGACATGCAGAGAGGGCTCTGGGGCTTTTCTCAGAAATGGCAAAGGAGGGGTTTCAGCCTGATGAGATAACATTTGTTGGGGTATTATCTGCTTGTACACAAGCTGGTTTGGTAGATCTTGGAGACCAGTATTTCAAGTCAATGATTCAAGATTACAGAATTTCTCCAAAATTGCAACACTATGGTTGCATGATCGATCTCCTGGCTAGAGCTGGGAAATTCGATGAAGCCAAGATTCTAATGAGAAATATGGAAATGGAGCCTGATGGAGCTATTTGGGGTTCTCTGCTCAGTGCTTGTAGGGATCATGGAGATGTTGAGTTGGGTGAATATGTTGCAGAACGCCTATTTCAGTTAGAGCCGGAAAATCCTGGGGCATTCGTGCTATTGTCAAACATATATGCAAGAGCTGGAAGATGGGATGATGCAGCAAGGATAAGAACCAAGTTAAATGACAAAGGAATGAAGAAAGTTCCTGGTTGCACCTCTATAGAGATTGATGGTGTTGTTCATGAGTTCCTTGTTGGAGATAAGCTCCACCCTCAGAGTAAAAATATTTATACAATGTTGAATGAGGTGGATAGGCTTTTGAAGGAGAATGGGTTTGTGCCTGATACTTCTGAGGTACTTTATGACATGGATGAAGAGTGGAAGGAAGGGGCTTTGAGTCAACACAGTGAGAAGTTGGCTATTGCTTTCGGTTTGATAAGCTCAGAGCCGGGGACTAAGATTAGGATTGTAAAGAATCTTCGTGTTTGTGGAAACTGCCATTCAGCTACCAAGCTATTATCCAAGATCTTCAATAGGGAAATAATTGCCAGAGATAGAAACCGTTTTCACCATTTTAAAGATGGGGTTTGCTCATGTAACGACTGCTGGTGAAACTTAGTCTATCTGTTCATGGATTATCATGTGCACTTGTGCAGAAAGAAAAGTGAATGACTTACATTCATATAATTAATGGTGATCGGTACATATGAGCTCTTTCACTATTGGAATGTAAATCCTTATTTATCAATACATATGTGCTGAGTTCACGAAATTGGGTTAAAGCTAAGATAGTTCAATTTGGTGCTGCATAATCCAACATCCAAAGTTAGCTTTTTGGAATTCATGCATTAGAAGGTGGTTTGAAGGAGTTCTTTCTTGCAGTTGCCAAAACAGTCTTGTCAGCTACAATGAAATATGCTGCTCCTGCCACTGCAAACATAATATGGTAGTTAGATAACTAAATCAAACAATGGCTGTAATGATTATGAGGAGATCAACACAACTCCATGGATGAGTAAGCTAACCTGTGGAAATTAGGAGAGCTTGAGCAGTGTGATTGAGGTTGGCTCTTGCCCAGGGTAACATCCTTACACTTGTTAGCTGCATATCAAACCCAGTTTCCAGTTAGCTATATGCTGATTGAATGTAAACTGATCAAGTGAACATTTTAGTAGTGATTGAATGGAGCAGAGAAATTTGAATAGGTGGAAGGAGAACTTACTGTTGGAATAGCAGTGGCAATACTAGCAACAACAGCTGCCCTAGCTCCTGCCATCACACCCTCTGTTTATACACAGAATGAAAAATGTAAATCAATATCAGGTAAAAAGATGTTGGGAAATTTGCAAACTACAGCAACGAATATAATTCTGAAACCAGATATATGGTCCTAAGCTTACAGGATTTTCCAAATCAGTCAAGAAATAAAAGAAGACATTACCATGGGAACAACGCTTGGCTATGGCCAACCTCTGATCCAGAGAAGGCAAGCTAGTCCTCTCAAGAGGATAATTAGCACTAACATTTCTCTTAGCCATCTTCAAAGATTTTAATTGAACAGAAACTAATAAGGAAGAAGACTTAGTAAACAGATGAATAATTGGAGTTGCTTTGGATGAAGTATATGGCTGAAGTTGCTGGTATATTTATACTGTGTTGCTCATCACAAGGTAGGATTATTAACAACAACAAGAAATTCCCAAGAGGTAGCTCCGGAGTTTGATGGTTTCAGATGAAATCCACCGTCTGAGGCAGTTGTTTTCACTTAGTGCGGTGGGTGGATTCTTTTGCTGCTGCCTAATTACAGCTACTTTATTCCCCAAGGGTTGTGAAAAAAATTACTAGTTTTATGCAAAGGGCACGTGAGGGACTTTAGCTGCATAATGCACCATCTGATTTGGCACTTGGAGATGCTAATGTGCCGTTTCCTATATTATAATGTAGGAAGGGACTTTTTGTTATCCACTGGTGTCTCAAAACTGACACAGAAGTCCATAATCCTGTATCACAATGTTTACTTGCTACATTTTGGAGAGTAAAAGAAAAGCTCCTTCAACTTTTTGGCAGTGGCAACTGTACTGTAAAAGTTAGTAGTTTTGTTTAGTCCAAAGTGGCTAAAAACAATGGGCATTAGCCACTGACGTACCTGTCATCCCAATAACCAAAAGTTTGGACAAAACATAATCCATGTGAACATGTGAATATATAAAAGGGAAGCATATAAAACATCATGGTAGATTGGGAGTCAACATCATAATACCGTGGATTAATGTGGGGTGGGTGAGTATTGGGTTGATTAGTCGGGTAATGATAGATTGACATACAAAAATCCTGTGGCATACATCAGAGATCAGACATACATGTTAGGGACCATTTTTAAAAAACTGCCTCTAACATGTATGTTGGATGTCGAAGTTTTTGTATGTCCTCACATTTGCTACGTTGATTGGATGTCTAATTTTAACACCTGCAATTGCAACAGTGCACTCACAGAAACAGTGACTGAGTTTGGTGGATTTTTGTTCTGTGGTAAAGGGAGGCCATGGTTTTCAGTGAGTGGGCTGAAGCATTTGGACTTTAACAACTTATCCATGTTTCAAAAAACAAAACATCTTATCCAAAGCTTTTCTTCTCTCCTCTGCTTTTCCCATAATATTATCACTAATATTTTATTCACTCATTTTCACCTCTCATTAAAGTAAGAAAGAAACAAAAGAAAAAAAAATAGAGATATAATGAGTGAATGAGTGATGTGATTGTAAAAAACAAGGAAAATTATATAAAGTTGGGATGAAAGGAAAATTATGTGTGTAAATATATACAAATTATAAGGTTTAATAATACTTTTAGTCCCTATAATTTTATATATTTGAGATATTGGTCCTTGTAGTTTCAATTGCTTAAATTAAGCCTCTTTAAATTTAAAATTGAACAAATATGTTCAAGATAACTTGTCATCTAATTATTAATGAAAAATTGATATAGATCACACATTTTTACACAAATGACATGTTAAAGATAATTTATGTTACATTACACATCAAAATTTGTGATATATGCCTATTTTTCCTTTCGTTATATTGGATGAAAACATTTGAATTTAATTTGTCCAATTTTGAAAGAGACTTAAACCCTGTTTGGTGAAATTTTTCAGCTAACTTAAAGCTTATTTGATTAACTTAATAGTTTTTTTTAATGTAAGTTAAAAAAGCTTATTTCAATAGCTGTTAATAAGCTACTTGAGGTAGCTTATAGCTTATAGCTTAAAACTTATTGAATTCATTTTTATTGTTATCCTTATCGTTTTAATAAAACTTCATCAGTGCCATTTTATATTTCAAAAATCACTAAAGCTTAATTATGACATTCCTCTATTAGACCCATCTCTTCTATAATTGTCATCTCTGCACTCACCTTTAATATTTTATTATTTTGGAGAAATATAAGTTTTTTAATTAAATTAAAATATAAATTTATTTATATCACACTATTTAATGTAATAAAAAAGACACTTATTTTTCCATATAATTCAAGACAGATCCATTTTCACAATGTTAAATAATTCTACTAAATTTATCAGGTCATGCTATGGAATATATATCACGTGCACTTGTGCTGAGAGAAAAGTGAAAGATTTGCATTCATATAATATAATAAGTAACAATGATCGATACATGTTGCACTTTCACTATTGAAATGCAAATCCATCTTTATTTATCAATACACCATGTGCTGATCCTACGAACATTGCTTAAGCAATTAGATAGCCCAATATGTTGCAGCCAAATCCGACATCCAAGCTATATTTTTACTTGGAATTCATGCATTGTGGAGGTTTTTGAAGGAGTTCTTTCTTGCAGTTGCCAGAACAGTCTTGTCAGCTACTATAAAATATGCTGCCCCCGCCACTATAAACAAAATAAACATAATTTAGCAGTTAGTTAGATGACTAAATCAAACAATGTTGTAATGATTATGAGGAGATACACTAACACCATGTTCTTCTCTTTCCTCATAATCACTTTTCGCATCTAAAAGCTACTTTCAGAAACTTCTCCAAAAAAATAATTCTTAACTTTTAAAATCAATTGTAAAACGATTTCCAAACGGGACTAAGAATGAGTAAGCTAACCTGTTGAAATTATGAGAGCTTGAGCAGTGTGATTGAGGTTGGCTCTAGCCCAAGGTAGCATCCTAACACTAGCCAGCTGCATATATATCAAACATTCATAGTTAAATTAATTCCAGGTAAAAAAATAGTGATTATTTTAAATGTAAACTGCAACGTGAGCATTTTATCCAAAGTGATTGAATGAAGCAGAGAAAATTGAATAGGGGAATGGGGTACTTACAGTAGGAATGGCAGTGGCAATGCTAGCAACAACAGCTGCCTTAGCTCCTGCCATCACACCCTCTGTTTACACACAAAATGAAACATGTAAATTAATTAAAGTCAGGTAACAAGATATTGGGAATTAATTTTTTAGAGCTGAATTTGGTTTCCAAATGTAGCACAAAAATACTTTAGAGCTGAATTTAATAAAAAAAAATTAAAATGAAGGTTATATTATTACCATGAGAACAGTGCTTGGCCATGGCCAACCTTTGATCCAGAGAAGGCAAGCTAGTCCTCTCAAGAGGAGAGTTAGCAGTGATATTTTTCTTGGTGGCCATCTTCAAAGATTTAATTGAACAAAAGCTAGTAATGGAATTGGAAGGAGTCTTTGTAAACAGATGATACTCTTGGAATGGCTTTGGATGAAGAGTGCCTGAAGTTGCTGGCATATTTATAATACTTATGAGTTGGTGAGAAAGAATATGTTTTAGAAAACAATTTTTCCCAAGAAAAGAAAAAAGTGGCACAGTTGCTGAGGGAGTTTGATGGTTTCAGCTGAAATCCACTGTCTCAGACAGTTGTTTTCACTGGGGTTTCTGTTGCGATCAGTTGATTATTTTGCTTTCCCTAGATAAGTACTCCTACATTTTCTCCTAAAGGATGTTAAGGATTGTAACTTGTAAGTTAAATGAATTTGATTAGAATAATAATAATAATAATGCTTATACATCTTAATGACAGAGATAGAAAGAAAATAGGAATAAATTGAAAGGATGAGATTATGAGAAGCAGTGAGTGATGGTTAATTTTATGTAAGTGAGGTAACAAAGAAGTGGATATTTAGCTTACCTCAAGGTACAAAGTATCCTATTTTATGTGGATTAACATATTTAAGTATAAAAAAAAGGTGTAATTCACAACCACTTATTTTAAATATTAGTAATTAATTAACTTATAATAAAGATATTTATACTTGGATTAATAAATTAGACAATCATGCATCATGAAAAACTTAGCTTTATATGTATCTGTCATCTAATATGGCACCTGGTGATAACATATTGGAGTATTATGCAGGAACTAGGATGGATACAATGTACTTGGCTTATCCACTAGGGTCTCAAAACTGACAAAAGAGAATCCAAAATATAAATAAATAAAACTTGATTTTATTTTCCCCCTGATCCTGTATCTCTTTGTTTATTTTCTACATTTTAGTAAGAAGTAAAGGTCCTTTATCAAATTTCGCAAAGGTATCTGTAGAAGGCACTAGTTTAGTCCAAAGAAGGCTAAAAACCATGGGCAATGGTCACTGACACATTGGTCATCCCAAGAACCATATATATTTGAATAAGACCATTTACATTGGTCACTTACACATTGGTCATCTCAACACCATTTTTTCTCTTTCCAACACTCCACATCATTTTCTCTCTCTAATTCAACACTCATTCAACTTTTACCCACTCCAATGGTTTTTCATTCAACACCAACACCCTACCCCACCACTTTTTTATTTCATATTTTTATTTAATTTTATATTTTTATTTTTATGATTTACATAAAATTACAATTATTAAATTACAATTATTGATTTAAATTAAATTAAAATAATAAACACTTAACAATTTAATTTTTTTTAAAATATAGACAATAATTTATTTTATTTCCTTAACTTATTTTATTTTATTGTTGGGATCCATTTCAAAACAAAGGCTAATAGAAAGATAATAAAAATAGTGAAAAATTTGATTTTTTTTTTTCTGTGTCCAAATCAAACGAACCAAGTCTCTATTTATAGAGGAAAAAAAATCAGGAATTTTGGTTAAAAAAAATTTCCAGAATTTTTTTTTTCAATTAAATAATTGAGTTCAAAAGATTAAGATGATAAAAATCTGGACAACGAACCAGAACGCGCCACGTGACACCCTTACCCCCTCTCAACATTGTTGAGAACTCTCATTTGTTTTAGATCTTCATTTGTACTAGTAAAAAATAATTTGTACTAGCCAAATCTGTTTTAGATCTTCATTTGTACTAGTCAAAAATATGACAGAAAAAATCATTTTAGAAACTCCGTTCATCTGCCTGTTATACCCTATTGATAAAATAGATGAAAAAGGAATAGTTACAACAGTCTTAGGTAAGACTATTACTTTTCCATTTATAAAGCCTCATCAGGTAAAAGAATTAAATTTATTAAAAGAAATCTCCACCTCCAAAATAAATATGATCTCTAGGAAAAAGAATCATATTAATTCCTTACAAAAAGAAATAAAATACTACAAAATAGAGGAACAACTCAGGAGATCTAATATTCAAAAGATTATTAAGGATTTTCAAGATCGAATAGAAAAGGATCTATGTGATTTAAATCCCATGGCCTTTCATCATAGAAAGATACATACCATATCATTACCATATATAGATGGGTTTAATGAGAAAGACATCCCTACCAAAGCCCGGCCCATTCAAATGAATGAACAATATTTAAAATATTGTAGAGAAGAAATTGGAGAATATCTCAATAAGGGCCTGATCCGCCACTCCAAATCTCCTTGGAGTTGCACAGGGTTCTATGTCATGAATGCTTCTGAGTTAGAAAGAGGAGCCCCTAGATTAGTCATTAATTACAAACCCTTAAACAAAGTATTAAAATGGATAAGGTATCCATTACCTAATAAAACAGATCTCATTAAAAGACTACACAAAGCAACAATATTCTCAAAATTTGACATGAAATCTGGATATTATCAAATTTCAGTAAGGGAGGAAGACAGATATAAGACTGCATTTGTCGTCCCTTTTGGTCATTTTGAGTGGAATGTCATGCCACAAGGCTTGAAAAATGCGCCTAGGGAGTACCAAAACATCATGAACGATATATTTTATCCATATATGGATTTCACCATTGTATATCTAGATGATGTCTTAGTATTCTCAAAAGGTATAGATCAGCACGTTCAACACTTAGGAAAATTTATAGAAATCATCAAGAAAAATGGATTAGTAGTTTCAGCAAAAAAGATGAAAATCTTTGAAACTAAAACTAGATTTTTAGGTTATGAAATTCATCAAGGGCAAATTACCCCCATACAAAGATCATTAGAATTTGCAAAAAACTTTCCAGACGAATTAAAAGAGAAAACTCAATTACAGAGATTTCTAGGTTGTGTAAATTATGTAGCAGACTTTATCCCCAACATAAGGATAATTTGTGCCCCCTTGTTCAAAAGACTTAGGAAAAACTCTCCACCATGGTCTGAAGAGATGAGCCATAGTGTTAGAGAAGTCAAGAAATTAGTTCAAAGTCTGCCTTGTTTAGGAATACCAGATCCAGATGCCTCATTAATTATAGAAACAGATGCATCAGAACTAGGATATGGTGGGATACTTAAACAGGTAAAACCCCAGTTTTCAAAAGAGCAAATTGTTAGGTACCATTCAGGAATTTGGCACCCAGCTCAACAAAAATATTCCACAGTCAAGAAAGAAATTCTTTCAATAGTCCTATGTGTTCAAAAATTTCAAGATGATGTTTTTAATAAAAAAAATTTAATAAAGACTGACTGCAAAGCAGCACCCTCAGTTTTACAAAAAGATGTTCAAAACCTAGTTTCAAAACATATTTTTGCTAGATGGCAATCTTTACTTTCATGCTTTGATTTTGAAATAACCCATATTAAAGGAGATAGTAACTCCCTTCCAGATTTTCTAACAAGAGAATTTTTACAGGGAAAACATGAGTGATACAAAACCCAAATCAAAGGATCAATATGGACCCCCACTGGGTTCATCAGCATCATCATCTCCATCAGGATCAAAAGCAATAGTAGTAACCCCTATCAAGGTTGCTGGATCTTCAATACCAGCCACCCCTTCAAAAACTTCTCAAAAACTCACCATAGCTCAAATTGTCAAGACACCTCCCCAAAAAACTTCATTAGTTCCATTAACCAATAAATATACAGTATTAGCACAAAACCCTTCAAAATCCTCTGTCAAAACCGAGCCAACCGAATATCTGGAAAAACCAGAAGGTGAGCCATCTCTCATTATAGAGAAAGAACATTTCTCTTTAAGTCCTAAAGAAATAGCCACTCAATTATTTCCTACCAACTTTCATTATGTCCCTGGACATCCCAAAAAGACCAGATTATTTTATGAGTTCATTCTAGTAGACTCTGACTCCATAGAAGTCACACATAATCAAGATAAACAAGGAGAAATAGCTTTCTCCAAGATCAAAATCCTTAAAGTCCTTACACCCCAGGACTGGAATGCTCCTCTTCATTATTTTAAACATTTTTTTAGGCAGTTCGACCCGCCTAGTTATAACTACTTTGATTATACTGATGCCTGGTACTATGCCTTGTATCTCCGTCCTTAGCAACACTCCTGGTTCATTTGGTTCCAAAAGGGAATCTCTTTAAAGTTTCCTCAATGGTTTAAAGTTTGGTTTTGCAAGGTAGGACTCGGTGAGTCCATCTTTCCCGAAGAAGTAAAACCATTATTCAAGTACTTTGCTCAAAGGTCAAATTTCATTATGGAAGACAAACTCCTCATGTTCACAGCTTCTCAAGCTATCTCTTGGATTTTAACCTGGGATTGGAGAACTATAGATATTTATGAGGATACAGAACTCTATCAGCTCTACCGCATTTTTAAAATAAAATGGTGGGCAAAATTCAATATCTCTCTAATTCAACAGACAAAATTTGAAGCTTGGATAAAGACTTATCAGCTTACTCAGCAAAGCAAGAAACAGCTGTCAACTACCCCTGTTTCTCGTCTCAATCAAGAAAGTTCATTTCTCCAAGAAAGATCAAGGCTCATAGCCGAATTAGCCGCAGCCAGCTCTCCCCAAGAATTTCAAAAGAAGATAGATATGATGAGTCAGAAATCAGGCTCAGATACTTCATCAGTCAACAGCCAGAACTACCTTCAAGAAAATGAAGATGACTGCTTAGGCATCAACTATCATCCATACACTTAAGGACAAAAGGTCATTATCAGCCCTTCTCATCATGATCAAGAAAGAATCTGCTTTTCAATATTGGCCGACAAGGAATCCACTTTCATTATTAAAGTTACTTTTCATTAACTGTAGTTACTTTTATGTAAACCAGAGTTACTTTCGAAAGTAATCATGGTCAGAACTTGTATAAATAGGTAGCTTAGTAAGAGTAGAAGGCATCGGGTTTTTCCCTCTGCTCTCTCTCTCTCTCTCTCTCTCTAAATGTTTGTAAGTTTCTTCCGAGTTGAATAAAAGCTTTGTTTCAGTAAGTTCTGCTATATTCTGATTTCAATAATGTTTTATTATAGCTTCTGCAATTTCTGGTATCAGAGCCTTTTCCCGTGAGGAAAGGGTTCTGGTTCTGCTATATTCTGATTTCAATAATGTTTTATTATAGCTTCCGCAATTTATATATATATATATATATATATATCTTATTTTCAATTTATTTCAATAAAAATTTTAAAATAGCTTATGTATAAGCGCTTATGACCATAACACTTATGTTATAAGCGCTTATGACCATAGCACTTAATTAAGCTGTGTTTCCAAACGAGGCCAGTGTCATTAGTCTTCCAAAATTTTAATAGTACTTTTGCGCGTTTTATTGTATAACTGGAACATCAATTAGTAGGAAATATATGGACAATTTTCAGTTCGGTACAAATAGAAAAAGGTGATTGATACCTACCATGGTAGAGATCGCAACTAACGAGGGAGATCCAACAAAGGAAAAGAACTATCAAATCATATTAGTTGGGTTGGATTGCTAGCTATAATGGCTCCAACATGCATAATTAGCCTTTTTTCACACAATTTGTTTAGCCCACCAAAAAGAACTATCAAATCATGCATATTAATTAACTTTTTTTTTACACAATTCGTTCAACACATCTGATAGACACATTGAAACTATGATCACTTTTCTTCCGGGTAATTATTTGCTGAAAGTTGAGATTTTCTTTTACTCAAGGGGAAGCAAGGACGAAACCAGAAAAGATGGATGAGGACGAAAATTTTAACACATTTACTCACCCTTGAGGAAATAAAAAAACTCAAGAGCTCCATTTACTCCAGGAGTAAGATAAAAAAACTTACTCCAAATCTTAGCCCTTGATTTTATTAAAAAATAAAGATTGAGATTAAAACATAAATTCCTCTCACGTGATCTCCTCTGTCAAGATTTCTCATTCTTCATTTTGTGAAAACCTAGAGGAAACACCACCTCATGTTCTTCATCCTCAATCTGAAAACTGCAAACGTAAAAACTCATTTTCTTCTGGTATATATTCGTCATATATATTCTTAATTAATCCCGCCTCATGTTTCTCTTGTACTCATGAATCAAGATTACAATCCTATTATTGGTCACAAGTTTAAGCTCATATGAATCCAATTCTATAATTGGTCAAAATTTTAAGCTTCTTTGGATCCAATCCTATTACTTTTGTGTCAGAAACATTGTGAATTCAACTTTGAATCCAATTCAACCTTGTCGTACATTTATCCATTAATTGTGGAATTCTTTTGTCATTGCCGTGGAGGTTACTCCCGTCCCTGAAAGTTGCTCCTAGAAGTGTCGTTGCCATTGCTCCAGAATTCAGATTAGGGAGAATTTAGAATTTAACGAAAAGAAGGTGTTGATAATTAGGATTAAGAACAGGGGTGGTGTTTCCTCTAGGTTTTCACAAAAAAGAAGAAGGAGAAATCTAAGCAGAGGAGATCACGTGAGAGGTATATAAGTTTTAATCTCAACCTTTATTTTTTAATAAAATCAAGGGCCAAGATTTGGAGTAAGTTTTTTATCTTACTCCTGGAGTAATTGGAGCCCTCCTCTTAAACAAAATAACAAATGTTAAATTAGAAAAGGCAGTAGAAAATTTTATATGGGCAAATATAACACCAATATATATATTATGTTATTTAAGGAAAGAATTTATTTTGAACGGCGACAACCTCATTTTTAAAACACTTGAGTCCGCCCCTAGGGAAAAGAGGAGGGTAAAAGGAAAAAATCTCTTCCACACTTAGACTATGTTTGGTATGTCATTTCAGCTAGCTTAAAGCTTATTTGACTAGCTTATAAGCTTTTGAAAAGTGTTTGGTAAATGAACTTATTTCAGTAGCTTAAAGCTTAAAGTTTATTGAATTTATTCTCATTTTTATCCTTATCATTTTAATAAAATTTTATCATTACCCTTTCTATATTATAAAAACAATAAACTCTAATTATTTATATTTTGAAAAAATTACTATTCAATTGTTAATATAAAATCTTAAAAAATATTTTGTAAATTTAGAGAAATATAAACTCACCTTATTAAATTGAAATATAAATTTATTTATTTTATTATATTTAAATTAATAAAAAGATAAAATCGAAAATAAATTAAAAATTAATTATATTTTGGAGATGATAAATAATTTAAACTAAATTTCAATATTTAGAGTAATAATTATTTTAATATTTTTTAAAATTAATATCATATATGTATTGATGTGTAATAAAGTAATATTGAATGCAAAGAAGATTTATATAAGTATGTCTTCTTATGCCATTTTACAGTTTCAGCTTGTTTAACAGCTAGTTTTACCAAACATTTTTTTACAATCAGCAAGTAGCTTTTCAGCTATCAGCTTTCAGCTAACTTATAAATAACCTTTCAGCTAGCTTATCAACTAGGCATGTCTAACATAACTTTAATACTCACATACACCAAAAGATACGAATGAAGAGAAATGAAATTAAAGAAATATATAATAAGTAATGTAATGTAAAAAGAAAAAAAGTGTAAAAATCAGATAAAATATAAATATTTTTCCTGAATCAATAACTACTACTCATGTCTTTTCGATGTACCAAAAAAGAATACTAACTACTACACTCAACTATGTTGTTAATGTTGCTGTTGAAACACCCACTCACAATCTCACATGATGGGCTCAATAATCTTTTATGAAGAATAATTTATTGGGAAATCTCTATTTTCATGCAATAATCTTCGAATTTTAAGGAATTAATTAGTCTCAAATGCTCTCGGCAAACAAAAAATATGCCCAAGTCATTTCTAACCTTGAGAGAATACAAAATTAAAGCCAAAAGGAAAATGAGAAAAAGTCATGTGAGTACTTGGCAATTTGGGTTTGGACACACACATCTTGCCTCTGGTTCATGTTTAAAGAACTGTATGACAAGATGACATTATAAAAGCTGATGATGCTTGCACATTATTAATATTGCTGGATTCCATTTAGATGAAAATAAAAATGGTAACTTATGCTGTCTTCCTTTTGGTGATATATGACAAAAGTTGCCATTTAGATGATAGAAGATGTTGTATTATTTGAGTTAAAGGGGTGCGGTTCTATTTTCATCATGTTTCTTGTTGCTACTTGCTAGAATGTACATTTGATGATTTTCTGTTTTAAATTTTATTAAAATTTATGAGATCTAACCCATGTCATGAAGTTTTTTTTATAGGCAAGTGTTAGTTGTTAGTAAAGCAGTACAAATTATCCCTCCTCAGGGTTCGAACCCTGACCTTTCACCTGCAATTACCCTTCGTGAAGTGATATTGCCTTTCCACTAATAAGCACTTCAGTTGTCAGGACAACCAATGCAAGACTAAGAGCATCTCCAATGGGGGTTGTTTAATCCAATTGGAGCACTTAAGAAATGTTACTTATTTTGGAGCATTATTCGAGCAACATGACATGACAAACTGGTTGCTTATTCTCGATCTTTCTACTTCCTTTTTGACTAAAAAAAATATATTTTATCTTTCATTCCGAACTTAAATAGTGTCATGACCTTAAAATAATATAAATATATGAAACTTAGTTGAACTCAACCAAAAGTAAAATAAGAAATCGTGGTTGGAGTGAAATCTGCTTAAGTTACTTAAATCCGATGTGACAGTTTGGGCTCACCAGAATAATGTTTAAGTAACCCAACTAACAACTCATGGTTGGAGATGCTCTAACACAGCTTACACACTTGACATTTGGAGCATGGAGATCAAGAATCATGCCCATGTCTCTATCCATCATGGGGTATCTTCATATGACGATTCGAGTGTCCATCCAAGAAAAAATCTAGGGCATTCTCTCATACATATTATTATAATTTGAGTTATGCCTAGTTTTATCCTAAAAACTAATTTAAAATGTGAATATTGTCTTCCTACTTATAAGCAGTAGTCATACCTCTATTAATGTGTGGCTTAACAAACTTTATTTTTTGGCTCAAGTTCTTCTCATATGATTCCAACGAAAAAAATAAATAAATCACCTAACATGACATACCACTCTCGCATATTCACTTTCGGGACCATTTTTTACCATTATAAAACATTGTGAGGTTTAAAAACCGTCACAAAAATGTGTTGAAAGTGGTATGTACTCCCTCCGTTCCTATATATAAGTCACAAATAACTAATTCTCTTAGATTAAGAAAAGTAGTTACTAGTAATAAATTTGTAAAAAAAATGATTTACTTTCCTAGATTACCCTTATTTACTTTCCTATAATTTTCTCTCTCCAAGTTAATACTTCTAAAGTTTATCATCTCTTTCATATTAAATATGAGGGTGAACATGGAAAAAATTATTTAATGCTTCCTAGATATTAGAAAGTGACTTATATTTTGTAACAAATTTTTTTCAAAAAATGTGACTTATAATAGGGAACGGAGGGAGTATTATATTGTGATATATGTAGAATAGTTATTTTTCTAATGATGAAACATTTTTTATTTTTAAAAGTAACATAAAATTAACACAACATTATTGTGATTAAGTGCATGTTTGGAAATTTTCATTTTAAATCAATTTTTTTTTGTTTTTGGAGAGAAACTTAAATCAACAATGTCTAGATGTTAAGAATTGATTCTGAAAAGAGAAAAACAAATCAAATTCAAAGGTGTTGTTCTCTATGTAACATATGAATGAAACATACTAGTTTATCGTGTTGTATATGTTCTGTTTTCATCATCACACTTGAAAATGAAATGCTTATTGGAAATAGGAACATTTCCCTTTTTTCACTAAGCAAGCAGAAAGAGAGAAGGAATCCCAGGCACCTAATGAATGTTCATTGTTATTTGGGTTGTCATCCATTTGCACTGACTCATAGCATATGTATATTTATTGATACTTTAGGTAAGAAAAGGATCATTCCTCTTATTTAAATGTTTTTGCGGTCATTTTTCACTGCATTCAAAGTGGTCCACGTTTCCTACACTCCTTTTGTTCCCCTCTCTCACCTCATCATTACTGTTAGCAAAACATTGCTAAATCTCCTCCACTTTTCTTATTACTAATTAACTATTCCACACATTCATTACCCTTGATATGTGGCTCTTTAATGGAAAATGTTTTCTTCACACCTCATTTCGAGGTGGAAGGAGGTGAAGGAGGAGAGAGATAGAAAGAAAAGAAAAAGTAAGATAGAGAAAATATGAGATGTGATAAATAATAAGAGGAGAGAGGTAGAAACAAAAATAGGTGGAAATGAAGTGTTTAAAAAATGAAGTGTGTATATATCATTACTCATGAAATTAATCATAACTTTGTGATCATTAGGTGGATAAATTAATCATCTCAAGGCATTAAGATCATTAGGTGGATACATTTTTTCTAATAAATAATTTATCTATATTCATCATCTAAGCATTGAATTATTGACTAAATATTTAAGAAGTTTAATTATTTACCAACTGTGAGAAGTTGTAAGTATTTTATTCATATCTTGAAAACAAACACAAAGAGCTATAAACATCTACAATGAGAAGTGTGTAAATAAGCACACCATAATTTACTCTAATTACAAAATTGGAAAAATGAAAAAGGAGCACCGGAAAACATTTCCTTTTTCTTTCTTCATATACTTCGTTCGGTGAAAGGGGCATGTGAATGCGCAGAAATGAAAATAGCCATATGGGAAAAAGTATCAAGGTCATAAAGTATTGTTAAAATAAAGGTATCTCCTTTCCCTGCTATTCTCTCAACAATGAGAAGTGTGTAATAATTGTCATCACATGACTTCATATAAGCTTTCATGAGAATCACATTAGAACAATTATGGGATCCGACTTTTTCACACCTACAAATCCTCAACTACTGATAATTTATTGGTGGCCACATAAGAATATTATTATAATGAGCAAATAACCGCGAGTTCAGTGCATAGTACCATCATCAACTAATTTCTAATTCTTTCTCTCATCATTCAGAAAAATAAAAAATCTTGGAGAAATGAGTAGGAAAACTTTTCTAATGGTTAGTCCTAATTTTACTTAATAGTTATATGTGAGGTCTTTTTTTTTTTTAAAATAGAGGTTGTTATACCTTTATGAATTTATTTTGTAATATATTTAATCAATACGATACTTTTTAACTCAACAAACTCTCTCACATTTAAAGTTAAATATATGGATGTAAATCTAAAACGAACTCTAATATCTAAGTTAGTTCAAACTCGATCTCAAATGCTAATTTAGAGGTGAGAGTTACTTCATCCTATATAAAAATTCATTTGATCCTAATTTGAGTTACATGCCACTTCTGCCACTTCTCAACGAGATAAATGAATAGGATAACTATGTCTAATAATAATCTTTTCCTCACATTTGTAATACGCTTGTATTGGAAGAGAGAAGGAAAGATAAAAAGAGGAATGACCAATATGATAGATGATGCAATATGGAAAAAATAAATGAGAGATAAAAAGAGAAATGAGTAGAATTAAAATTAAAAATAAAATAATGCATAAATGAATCAAAACATGAAGATTAATGAGTAATGATTTAGTGTAATAATAATAATGTCATATCATAACATAAAGTAATAAAAACATCTAAATTAGAGAAAGAATGAAAGAGCTTAACAGTTTAACAAAGAACCCTTCATTAGTTTTATGGCAAACACATATTTTTCTGGAAAACCTATTTAACTTTTCCTAAACTGTTAATTACATTCTGCAGTTAGAACTTAGAAGTATTCAAAATGATGAGTAAGCTGAAATGGCTGATCCCTCTCTTTCTTGCTTAATTTGGGCACCAAGACCCTACTCCTAATCTTGTTCGTATCAGCAGGGACCTCAGGGGGTCTAACTGATCTAATCAAAGCCCAATTCACACCCTTGAAGAACTCATGCCTCTTGATCTCAACAGAACCCATGCAGCTTCCAATTCTCTTATTTGGATTCTTCACCAACAGCTTGCTAATAAGCTCCTGAACCCTCACCATCTCCTCAAACTCTTCACTACTACTCACTGCAATCCTAGGAAAACTCAATGGCTGCTTCAGAATGTTCACCAGTGTCTTCTCATTGTTCTCACCTTTAAAGGGTGTTCTCCCATACAACATCTCATACAAAAACACCCCAAAAGTCCACCAATCCACTGCACTACCATGCCCTTGTCCCAAAATCACTTCTGGTGCTAAATACTCATGTGTCCCCACAAATGACTTGGACCTTGCATCAATTGGCTCTGCCACAAGCTCAGGATCTTCATCAATTTCTTGTTCCTCATCAACAACGTTTTCTCTTATGAGTGTTGTCAATGTTGCTGCTTTCTTTTTCTTGCTTGAGAAACAGGACAAAACAGGGTGCATGGGGGCAGAGCAAGCAGGGGAAGATCTCTTTGTGCTCTTGATGCTCCTCTCCAACTTTGTTTTGCTCCTTAAAAGCTTAGGAACGACGTCACATTTGAGAGAAAGGTCGAAATCTGAAAGCATGATGTGACCATCCTCTCTAACTAACACATTTTCTGGCTTCAAATCCCTGTACACTATTCCCATCATGTGAAGATACTCCAGTGCCAAAAGTGTCTCGGCTGCATAGAACCTGCCGTACATTGATTTTTTTCATTTCATTAGTACTTTTAAACTGATATAATTACATATACTTAGTGCATATGTGGAGAATTTTTTTTATTAATTGAGGTAAAAACCTACTCTTGAGAGAAGCTTGTGCAATCAGCTTTTTAGTGCTAGAATTGTTTTTGAAGAAATAGAAGCTGACACAAACATTTTATAGATGCATGTTTGGATATCCAGTGGAAAACCACCATGAAATTAAAATTCCAATGGATAACAAAAAAAAACTAATAAAAGTTATTTCTGTCTATTATAATTTTGACTCATTGTTTTCGACGAGTATCCAAACATTCATTGAGTTTACTTGCAATAAGTTTATGGTGTGTTTGGATGAGAAGTGGTTGTGGGAGACTTTATCAGAAGTGGATGAGGAGAAGTGATTGTATTAGCTTTTAGCCCTCTTAGAATCACTTTTCTCCATAAAAGCTAGCTTACCTCACTTCTCCCAAAACATGAAAACTACAAACTTGCAAACAAATACTAAAAGTGGATGCAAATTAAGATGCTGTTAACACAATGAGAAAAGTGCTTACTTAGTGGATGATATGGTAAAGCGTTTCCCTGGCTGGCGTTGGCGAGCAGCATACAAGTCACCACCGGGACAAAACTCCATGACCAAGCATGAATAATGAGAAGCATCAAACTCAGTATACAAAGTAGGCAAAAAAGGGTGATCAAGCATGCCCAGAATCTCTTTCTCCATCTCTGCTCTCTGAAGCTTCTTCCTTATGGCAAGTGCTTCTCTGTCCACCACTTTCATGGCGTAGAAGCACTGCGGCAACCCCACCACGGGGTTCCTTATCTGGCAGAGGTAGACATTGCCGATGTCGCCGCTTCCAAGCCGCCGCAGGAGGCGGAAGTGTTCGAGTCCGAGGCGGCCTTTGTCGCTTCGGAGTCGCCTCATGGCCTCCCAGGCGGCTTGGTTTGCCTTATGGGGCTTGGCGTGAGAGCCAGGGAACAGAAAGGAGGTGTCTGTTGTGGTGGAGCAGACAGAGACAGAGCTCCGGCGAGGGCGGCTGCCGAAGCTGAGGTTGGTCATCCAGCTCCGGGTTGATTCAGGGACGGTGGTGATTGAGGAGGAGCTGCTGTCGTAGTCGGGTTCATCTCTGCAGGGTGTGGTGGTGGTTGTGGAGGTGGCCATGGTTGGTGCAGTAGAACATGTACGTTTGAGAGTGTGAGTTTGTGAGGGAGTTTTGTTTGTGTGGGTATCACATTGGCATGTGAAGTGGGGGTTTTATATGCTCAAGCTTGGTTTTGGTACTTGGCACCTAGCACATGGGAGATGATATATCCATTTTTTTTTAAAGAGATGATATATCCATTGAAATGTGAGAATTTTATAATATTTAGCATTTTTTTTAAAATAAAGTATCATCAGCAATCCCATATTATAGCTGAAACATTCACATAAGTGTGAGATTAGTTCTTCCATGAGACTTTCAAAAAAAAAAAAGCTCTTCCATGAGGGTTTTTCTAATCAAAATTAAGACTGGAATTTTAAGGAATATATTGTAAAAAGATGGAAAATACTCATTAAGTAGACAACTAAAATAAGAAATGAAAATAATAAGACAATTAATAGATATCATGTATATAATATGAAGGATATATCTTATAAAAAATATTTTTATACGAGAAAATAAGAATAGATCGTGACTGGTAAATATAATCATAAATGGTTGTGTAATTTTTTCAAAAAGTCACAAGACATTTTTAATTAGTCATGTGACAATTAAATTCTTTTAATTTGAACAGTTCATGATTAGATCTAACGTTCGTGATTTATTCTCATATTTTCACTTAAAATCACATTTTTCATAAGATGCATCCCTATAATATGATATGAAAAAGGTAGAAAATAAAGAGAAAAGAATTTTACTTGCTATACTCATTTTGATTTTTATTTACATTTTTATTGATTGGTTGAAATTGATGTTTTATTCACTAAAAGAATGAATCTCATTTAACAGTGTTCACATGAATTTTATTCAATTAACGAGAGAATGTTAAAAAACAACATTAAAGTGAGAGTTGTTAGCGCTCTAAAGAGAAAATTGAATATGAGTTAAGTTAGTGTGTAAAAGATATTGAACATATATATAAAACATCAATTAGTATTATCCAATTGTCTATTTAATTTTTGGCTTAATTGCAACTTTAGTCCTTGATGTTTACATAAACCACGATTTTAGTCATTTACCTTATTTAATTATAATACTAGTCTCTCACGTTCTCTCCTGTCTCTCCTGTTTGCACGTTAATCCTTCAGTCTAATTATTAACGGAGAAGGCTTATGTGGCAACGCACATGCCTCTCATGTGACTAAGTAAAATGGTTTAACTGCACTTTTGGTCCCCTACTTATACACATTATGCAGTTTTGGTTCTTAAAGTTCAAAAATTACATTCAAATTAATAAAAAACAAAAGAAAAACTATAAAACGATGAGTATTTATCTTCTAAAAATTTAATTACATGTTTATAAAATCATAATCAGGCATAGTAAAATAAATTTTAACTTTAAATAATTAAAAATACATGTGCTGATTTGTTTACATTTTATAGACTAATTAAAATATCTTTAATCGATACATTCAACCTAATACAAAAGATATCGAGAAAAAACATGGAGGATTATAAATAAATAAATAATTTCAATTTAAATTAAATAGGATAGAAAGCGAAACAATTATGATTGTTATAAAAAAATTACTAAATAAGAATTTAAATAAATATTTTATTAAATAAATTAGGTGAGGGACTAAACTTGTGGTTTTTGTAAATGTCAAGGACTAAAGTTGCAATTAAGCCTTTATTTTTCTACTTACTTTATTATACTCCATGATTGAAATTCTCTCGTTGAAAAGTGACTGAAGAGAATTCCCTTCTCAAAATTTTAGAAATACATTCTTTTCCAAAATATAAATGAAATAACAGCCTAGCTATAAAATAATTTGAAATAACAACAAATATGACTAGAAATTCTCTTGAAAATTAAAAACAGATTATACCTACTCAAATAAAAGAAATTCACAACAGAGTTTTTTTTAACATAATCTATTAATAGAACAATTAATGTTCTTCTATTGGCCTATGCTTAAAAGATATAAAAATATTGGTGCCACCAAAAATATTCTCATCATTTTAATGATACCAAATGGTTGAACGGAGGAACGCACTTCCCGACCAACAAAAAGACTCACTCCTAGCCTAGAGAAGTGAGAGTTAAATCTAAAACATATGATCGAATGTGTGAATTGAAGTTGACAACCTTATATATTATTTTTTGGGTAAACCTAGGGCATTCATTAGATACATTAATGACTTAGATCTGATTGCATTTTATGAATTGGAGTTTGGCAAAATTATTCTGTTGAGGGTCCCCTATTCTTCTGGCAGAACCTTTCAGTGGAAGAACTCTTAGTTGAAAAATTGTTTTACTGCTTTGGATGGGTTGTTGTGGGTTGGGTCGAGGAGCACTTTGTCTTGTTGTAATTCTTGCTCTGATTAGTAGTTCTCCTTGGAGGGTCACTTTTGATTTTGGTGATTAGGTACTCTTTTTCCTTGTCCAGGTTTTCCCAAGGGGGTTTTATCCTGGTAAGGTTTTAATGAGGTCTTTTCCCTAAAATCTCGCTTCAAGGTGGGGGGGGGGGGGTCGGGTAGTATTTGCTTTAGTGGGTTTTCTTCAGTTGTATATTTCGTTGCTTGTTACTTTTCTTTCATCACCTTCCTCTTTGTATTGGGTTGAAGTACCCCTTGTACTTCTCTTCAATATATTCTTTAGCTTATCAAAAAAAAACATTAATGACTAATTTTCTCGTCACAGATACTCGCAATAAGCAGTATAGTATACGACTGACCAAAATATGTGCTCCATTCCTATGGAGGAGAATCGAACCCAGCCTGGTAGTTAAGATAAAAATTGAACTAACCACTATTCTACACCTTATAGTCATCTAATATATCTACTTTCATACATTTTAACCCCATTTCTTCACCATTTTCCCACTTCATATTCTTTTTATCTTTCATTTTTTTTCTATCATAACACTTATACATTTTTCTGATCTCTTTTAATTTTCTCTCTCTCTTCGACATATTTACGACATACACCTTAGTGGCACCACAGTACTAAGCTGTGTTCAAAATATGTGTGATGAAATCCGTATGTTGACTCATATATAATTTGAAAATTAGATGATCAGGAAAGGAGAAACCAAACAAAGACGGGAGATTTTGGTCCCTATATATCTTTGTTTCATTTATATCTTTACTTGTTACAAAAATCTTGAATCATGATCTCAATTAAACAATGTTACAAAGGGCGAGCTGCTTTTGCTAAATTCATTGAATGTCCTGTTGATTAAATTAGTATGCACAGTAATGAAAATGTTAAAGCCCATATTTCAGTGACAAAAGTCACACTATCATATTCATATTCACAATTGATTAGGCCATTCTTGTTTTTTCCATATATTGTTCACTGGGAAAATTGACAGATTGTATATTTAAGTATGTATTCACTGAATAACGTAAGGAATCTTTTACTGAATGAGAGGCTACTAGGCAGCAACATGTTGATCCTAGGAAAAATTGTCAAAAGAAGAATAGTGAAGATTCTTTAAAAAAAAATTAATATTCTCTGTGGTAGGGAACGTTCAGGATTAATTGAATTAATAAATCTTTAGATTTTATATATGCGAGCTAGCCATGGAAAATATGTTCTAGGTCATTCATTTTTTCTCCATATATATTTGAAATTAGATTTTCAGTGGTGTGAAGAGGGTATCAAGGTATATTTTTGATCGCCCTCATCACGTTAGGATTTGTATAAAAATGAGACGACCAAAAGGTATAGTTACTAAAAAGCTTTTGGTGTTCTTTTTGTTGAGGCATGCTAGCTCAGTCACCAGGCTGACGAACCCACTAGGTTTTGTTCTCTCAAAAGAGATTTCCAAAATTAATGCCCATAAACTCTAATATTCTGCAAGATGTATATTATGCTATTTTGAAATTATAATAGATTATAACATTTATCTAAACCTCACATCTGTCTCTTAAAATAAATAGGTTTAGCTCTAAGGGATATTGTTGTCATATACGATAATGATGAGAAAACACTCAATATGCAGATTATTAGTAGTTTTTAACCTCCACAAATATTTGTAGCTGTTAAAATTCAGTCGGGGTTAAAAAATCATTTATTGAAGTTAAAAATCGTCACTAACATATCTGCATTGTTGGGGTTTTGTTGTTGCACTGGATAGTCTGTTTTGGGCATTGGGGTTGTTTATTCTCTAACTAGATCTGTTTTTTATCCCTTTGAGAAGGGTTGTGAATCCTGCATTATTCCTCATCTTATATTGAATTTGTTTCTTCTTAAAAAATACATGTATCTCCATTGTATCTTCACGCTAGACGACGGTATTTTTATGTATAATGACTCTATTGTATGTATTATACGTCTATACCAACTCAATTAACCACACTAGAATTCACCAAATCTTAAATATGTTTGAGAAACACTACACTCAATCTCACAAAACAGTTATGATTGCTCAGTACCATGGCCCGGCCAGGGCTTAAATGATTTCAGAATGTGCCCTGGAGAGAGGGGGACCCCTGCCACTAAAATATTTAATTTCCATACAACATTCCAAGGATAAAACCCTTAACAAGGATACAAATACCAAGGATATATAGAAGGCGATTACAGCAGCAGTAGGCCAGTACCAAATGGAAAGCCAATTGAGCATATATAAGTAATTGGTTACCTACGCGTGTATGATTGACAAATTAAATCATTTTACATGATAAATATATACTGAAAAATATTTTGCATTTTTGTTCTTCCTCGATCATCAATCATAACAAAGCTACAATCATATATATAAATATTGTGTGTTTGGAACAAAAGTAATGATAGCATAGCACGTTATACATAGATGATGAATCAAACACATTTTTTTCTTCTTCACTTTTTATCCCGGTAAAATACATACTACATTAAAAGGAACGAGTTAAAAGTAGACGACGGTCAAAAGCACTCGCTCTTTGTGTTTAAAGCAAGCTTGCGTAACCGCATATCAAGAATCTATGTTTATTTTTCTTCTTCTTTCCAAATAACTAAGCCAAAAGCAGAAGCAGCTAGGATACAAACGAGGGTGCGTGATGCTCACCTGGTATTTTAACCATGAGACTTCAATCATCACCTAAGACTGATCACTTAATGTAAGCATCTACGGTGAAAAGATTAATGATTATTACTGGCAGTAGGATGAACTAATATATTCAGCAGAAACAAAGCAATAAATTGTCACCCATTATTCCGTGAAAATAAATTGTACTGACTAGTGAGGAATGAGATCATGCACGAAGAACCCGTGCCTCCAATTGAATTCATGAGCACTTCAATTTCAAATTGAATGGGATGGGAGGTAAGTAACATTAATATTATTTGCTTAGGTGTCAACGTATGAATGAATATACACAGTTACAAGACATAATGTAGAGTGTATTCATCTAAATTTATGGTATTCTTATCATGCTTGTGAAGTGGGCTAGCTAGGTGGGCACTAGTTTGGTCCATACCCGCCGCGCCCACATCAGTAAATATGAAATATTTTTTTACTCCTAAGCAACAAAAAAAAAGTAGTGTGGTACTGGTGCCATATAATTATGTATGTTCATGAATCATGATTCTTTTAAATAAAGAAAAAACTCTAGGTAGAGATAGGTTTTGAATACTAACAAGATCTAATACAGTTGGTTAGGTAGGGGTGTCAAAGCGGGCAACCCGCCCCGCGCTAAGCCCGCATAAAAGCGGGGTGGGGCGGGCTAGCCCGCATGAGATGCGGGTTAGAAAAGTTCACCCCGCCCCGCGTAATGGCGGGTATGCAGGCTCGCGGGCTAGCCCGCACAAAGGAGAAAATTAGTTTTTTTTATAAATAAAATTGTTATTTTTTCCTAAAAAAAACAAAATTCGACCCAAATCACCCAATAATAAATAAAAACAAAAGCTTGTACTGTGATCTCTTTTTAGCACACAACACAATAACAAAACTTGCGTACATGAGCCGTAACAAAGCATGCTATCAAGAGGTGCAAGCACTTTGAGATTGGTGGTGACAAGAAGGGAAAAGGAACCTCTCTGTTCTAGGTGTTCAACTACTACCATTTTGCAGTTTTCCGATTTGTTTTTTGCCCATTTTGCTTTTCATTTGGCTGGCTTTTTAGTCTTGCAGAAATACTGTGTTTGAGAAATGTTTTAAATATCAATGGATGATTTCTCCTTTTTGTCATAGTTGTTTCAATTTAAAAAAAAAAACAAAACTTGCTATTATATTTGAATAGTCAAGCATGATAAATTATATCTGTATAGCAAGTTGCAGCAAAACTTGCAAGCAACATAGGACAATAGCATTAACGATCCCTTATGTGGTTTTACATGAGTCTCAAAGTGCATAAAGGAAATACAAATGCATGAACATACTTCAGCTCTGTTAAAATGATTGGGTAAATAATTGTAAAAATTTGCTACTCACATTGTGCCATATCCATATCCCACGATCCTCAACTGTATTCAAAGATAAATGCCCTTTTGCACCATAATTAACTATGAAGTTTAAAAAAAAAAAGGGAAACCGTGGGTTGGCCCGCCCCGCTGCGGGTTGACCCGCAATATTTGCGGGGTGGGGCGGGGCGGGTTGCATGGTTTGCGGGCTCATTTTATGTGGCCCGCCCCGCCCCTTTTTTGCGGGCTTGCGGGTTGAGCCCGCGGGCCAAGCCCGCTTTGACACCCCTACAGTTGGTACATAGTTTAGTTTCATAAGCATTGAGTGAAGGTTTTGATCTTTGAGTTGTATGTATGAAATAAAAAATTGTTGAGAGAGATCTACTAATCTAATGTGATCTCTGAGTCTTGAGGGGATTAAACTCTTAATTGCATGTCAGTTTTGGGATATCTTAGAGAAAGAAAAAAAAAAGAGAAAGTTTTGAATAGAATCCGTTGGAATTAACACTAATTAAATCTAGGGTTGTCCGATAAGTATCCCTTAAAATTTCACCATCACCACAAATACTTTCTTTTATCTAGATTTACTTTGAAATTTTCTTACGGATTTTACTTCAAAAATAATTTGTAGGATAATTCATAAGAAACTTTGCGTGAAACCTTTGTGGTAACTAGTGATGGAAAATCTGCAAGAAATTAATTTTGTAGCGAGTTTTGGCTGTCACGAAGTTACCGGCCACCACAATTTTTTTCCTTTGGGTGCCTAAGGTGGTGCTATTGTTTGGCGGTAATGTTAAATTCATCTAACACATACTATTATTCTGTCTTCAACTAGTGGGTGGGTTTTGTAATTCTCCCTTTGGTGGTGTCGTTTTGGTTTTCTAAAATATGTACTTTTTTTCTTTCTTCAGGTTTTTTCCAAGGGGGTTTTCTAGGTAAGGTTTTAATGAGACATATTTAATTAAGCTGTGCCTCCATTTGGCGAGGGTTTTTAGGTTCTGAGATATTTCTTCCTTGTATATTAGTTCCTTTCTTAGGTTCTTCATTGCTTCTTCTTTTTCACTCTTTCTCTTTGTATTGGGTTGAAGTACCCATTGTACTTCATTCAATATATTTTCTTTGCTTATAAAAACAAAACATAGTCCGTATAGAAATAGAAGAGAGAAAAATGAGATATGTGATATATGGTGTGTTATATCATATATGACAAAAAATAAAGATAGTAGATGAAAGTGAGTGAAAATATAGTAGTAGACAATGGATATGAATATATCAAAGTTTGTGAAAAATGCTTATAAGAATTATTTCATGATGGATTGTTTCGCTAATGTAATTATTAAATTTGTGTGACCGTCTCGGGTCCCAAGTCGGCGGTCGGGATTGGTCGAGTAATGGGGTGGTCGGTCTTACTAACTCCAAGAACAGTATACCCCTAGCTCTGGTCTACAAGAACTGTGGAACTTGAGCTAAGGTGGTGGTCGGTCTTACCAGCTCTCAAAATGGTAGTCCACTAGCTCTGGTCCACAAGCTATGGACTGTGGAGCTTGAGCTAAGGTGGTGTCGGTCTTACCGACTCCCAGAACAATTAGTTTAAATTATACTAACGAATTAAAATGTGACAGTCGCTCGGCATAAAAAAAAAAATTTCTCATCTTAAAATAATATTCTAATATTTCTTTCTCCCATAAATTTTTTATACTCTTCTCTTTTAACTAGTGACTTTTAATTTTATTTCACATGTTAATTTTTTTCTCCTTATTCTTTTTCCTGATTTCGCGGCTGTCAATATCCAAACATAACCTATAGTGAATAAGTTATGCAAGTTTATTTCCTCAAGTGGAACTTCAATATGATCCATGTCCATCTTATTAGTGTGATGTTTAATTTGCTTAGGATTATGATCTTTCTTCGCAAGTCCACTAGAATTGTTAATCTGCAAAGGCATGAAGTCATCATTCATATTCCCCACTTTTTCAAATTAACTTTATACATCAGTCAACAAAGACATATCCCCCTTCCCCATATCTTCTCTTCCTAGAGAGTAGAGAGGAGACTAGCTGTCACGTATCCCATTTCATGATGTTGATCTTGTGGACCCATAATAATTTTTTTTTCTATTCCCTAAATAAATTGATTAATTAATAATCATGGGTCACAAACAACAAGATAATACAATTCATGCAAAATTGTGATGATCTGGGGTTACTTTGAATTGAATTTGATGTGAATAATGTTTGTTGGGATATGTATATACAAACAATAACCTTGTTTCCCATTTGGTGGAATTCGTGATTCTATATAACACTCTTTGAATTCTTGTTTTCTGCTATTCAATAATTCATCATATAAGCCAATAATTCTAATCATTTTACGTATCAGTAATGCAATAAATAATTTATTTTTTCTGATTTTCATTTATTGACATTTTTATCCGCAAGATCTTGTCGCTTACACTTTTGGCTACAATTTCTGGGAGCAGACCCAGCATAAACTGCAGTCATGCTGAGTGGCAAATGTATAGGAAGACTCAAAGCTCCATCACTTGCTCCATAACATTCTTCTCCCCGGGCCTTCAAAAGGGCTATCAACTATACCCACCAATGGCCTACCTTTATGATGCATGTTTGTTTGTATGCTTAAATGGGAAGATAAATTCAATGAAATTGGGAAAATAAAATGGAAACTAAATAAATGTCACTTATATTGAATGGAATTAGATTACAGATTAGCATTAGAGGTTCTCAAAGTTGTTCTCCATATTGATTATGATTGCGGAATTATAAAAACATTTTCAAACATGCATTATATCCAACACTTTATCCATGCCCGAAATTAAAAAGAAAGGTTAAAAAAATTTGGAGACGACTCTGGTCCTTTTCCCTAGAAATTTAGAGGAAAATTCAATTTTCATCAAATATTTGAAGTGTGCCTGTGCTGAGTTAATTTAACATTGACATGTGCAACTCTTAGTGCTAGAAATCTCAAATTAATTAGAAATATACTCAAAATAATTCTTTAACGATATAGTACACTCTCACATGAAAGCTAGCTTTTTTTGGTAGAATTAGCTCTAACACAAATTAATATGATATAAGTCCTGCATTATTAGTCCTAACCCAAATCTAGCTAATACTCGGGAATATGCATATGCAGTATATTGTTTATTTATGACACGGGATGGTAAGAAGATAAGAGCAAATAACTTTTAGCATGTTTCAGAGCAGAGTATATCAGAGTTCCACTCCTTCAATGTTTTGCAGCATACACTGAACAAAGTGTGGTCAATATGGCAAACCTGCAAATCTGCAATGTAATGTTATCATGAGATAAGAATATTTAAAGAAGAAGCAGAAGTAAAATATGAATTTGCATCTTAAAAACTCAAAATTATATAAAGAAAAACTGTATGATTAAATAAAGTATTGGGGAAGCATAAATTTTAGTGAAAAAGTGGACCAAATGTGGAATGACACGTACGGATTCATATATACAGGAAAAAACAGCAGTGGGACTCTTATGCGATCTTGATTTGTTGTTGCTTGGGACATATCATCATGGGCATGAAAGCTTCTGTTTATGGGATCCAGAGGTGAACTATTATTTGTTTTTCTCTTGTATGTTTGTATTTCAATGGAAGATAATTCATACAATCCAAATAATGCCCTTTCATTTGGAAATATACACCCTTCACTTGAAAATATACTAGCTAGCTAAGAGAAAATTCGTAGAAATGGAAAGGAGGTATAATTGGAATCCACGGTTAGAATATAATATAAAACCATAAAAGTGATCCTTACCCAACAGCTTAAGCTTTTGGGATAAAGTGGTTATTTGACATGGTATCAGCGCCTCTATGACCGAGAGGTCTAGAGTTCGATCCTTGCTCCCTTCACTTTCTAATTAAAAAGTGGAATTTAATTAAGCACATGGTAGGTGGGCCTGTGCAGTAATCCACGCTTCAAGCCCAAAGGGCTCTTGCGTGAGGGGGTGCGTTAGAATATAATATAAAACCATGAAAGTGATCCTTACCCAACAGCTTAAACTTTTGGGATAAAGTGGTTATTTGACATCCACATCACCAGTCATGATTGCATGCATGTGTGAAACCATTAATCATCTAATCATCTAACATAACTAAAGCATAAATGAACAACAGAAGTACCTCTAAGATATTAGAGTGACTTCACTGACTTGATCACATCTTACAAATGTTCTTTACAAAGACAGGAGAGGAAACGGTTGACCATGCCAACAACTTGAACAATATCTTGCCTTATACATACCATCGCATACATCAAGCTGTCAATTGCAAATGCATATGCGAAATTTTTAGCATTTTTTCTTTATCTTTCTCACTTGTATGGTACTTCTCATAGCTTAACTAGGAGTGACTTGTAAGTTGTAAGTGGATTACTAACTGATTTTAAATCTCTTATATTAAATATCTTCAATACCTTCTCAATATGCTTTTGTTGTGACAATCACAATTTACCATTCTTCCTAACACCGTGATTCTCATGTCAAGAATTTGCTTTAATTTGTAGAACTCAAATCTTTCATTCCAAAGGACTTCTTCAGCTCTCTTTTAGATTCTCAATCATTTTTATGTCATGACCAACAATCAACATGTCATACATGTAAAGCAAGGGAATAATAAATTCCTCATAAGAAAATTTATTCACAAACACACAATAATCAGAAGGTCTTTGTATACACATGATCCACCAAGAAGGAATCAAATTTTGTATACCATTGTCAATGAGCTTGTTAGAAACTATATAAGATACTAGTGCGATAACCCGTGCGCTGCACGAAATTTTGTTTTGAAATTTTTTAATAAATAAATTATTTAGGCTTAATACATCAGAAGGTCCCTGGAATTGTAAAGGGAATCAATTCCAGGGCCTGAAAAATTTTCGCATCAAATTGGGTCCCTAAATTTTTTTTTTTAATTCAATTAAGGACAAAGTGGTCCAGCAGATGATGTGGCTCGAACTTTAGCCTACTCAGCTTTTCCACGTGGCATTTCTAATTTTTTTTAATTGAAAATTTTGAAAACTTAAATTTTTTATTCCAAATCATAAATTAACAAAAAAAAAACCCAACCCCCACCCCACCAGGAAACTCAACCCGACACCACCCTCAACCCTAACCCTCCACCAACCCGCAGCTTCAACCCTTATGATCCCTCCCTCTCCACCATTATCAACACCTCCTCCTTCTCCACCACCACAAAATCGAAAGAGACAAGTTTTGGGTCGTTCTCCACCCCTCCCATTCAGCCACCGTCCACTGAGAGCTACTACTAGCAACCCACACCCCACTTTCATTTTCCACTGAGAAGCACGAAGCGAAGCCCCTCTCACCGTCTTTGAAATCTGAATCTGAATCAGAGAGAAACAGAGAGAGAGAGAGAGAGAGGAAACTCTTGTTTCTGCATTTTGTCAAATTCATGGATCCCACAACCAAAATAATAGCAGCAAACGAAAGGGGAATCGGTGGGGGTGGTGGTGGTGGTATGAGGTAGAGCGGAACAGACTCAGATGATGGCGCCATTTCCCTCTTCTATCTCTTGTCCTCCATCTGGGTTGCGGGTGGGGTGGGGTGGGTTGTGATGGGTTCTGGGTGGGGGTGGTTTCTGTCGTGGGTTGCAGGTGAGGGTGGGGTGGGTTACTAGGTGGGTGAGTTTCTGGGTGAGATGTTGAAGATGATGACAAGGTGAGCTGGGTGCTGGGTTTTGGTGGTGCTTCTTCTTGCCTAGATCTGATCGCAAGGTTGTTCCTCTCCCTCTCCTCTTCCTCTTCTTCATCTTCTCTTTGTGGGCTCAGTTTCTGGGTGGGGTTGGGGGTGAGGGTGGGGTGGGTTGCGATTGGTGGGGGTGGGTTTCTGGTTGGGGGTGAGGGTGGCGTGGGTTGCGGTGGGTTTCTGGGTTGGTGATATGGTGTTGAAGATTAGATTTTTAAATTAGGTTTATTAGATTATTAGGTTGTTTAGTTTAGGATTATTAGATTAGGTTTTTATTAAGTTTTTTAAATTTTTTTTCTGATTATTTTGTTGACTTGGAATTAAAAATTATTTTTTTAATTAAAAAAAAACTTATAAAAGCCAGGTGTCACTGATGACTATGACAAAATTGAGATTTGGCCTTAATTGAATTAAAAAAAAATTCTTAGGGACCCAATTTGATGCGAAAATTTTACAGGCCCTGAAACTGATTCCCTTTACAATTTCAGGGGCCTTCTGATGTATTAAGCCAATTATTTATCATATATTTGTAGTTTCTAAATTATAAAGAAGTTTTTTTTTTGAAAAGAGAATAATATATATATATATATATATATATATATATATATATATATATATATAATGTTGAGAAACAACCCCTCTCAACATGGGTAAAATAACCTAACTAGCTAAAGCTAGCAAGCACGCAAATGTGCTTTAAACACCTAAAGTCATAGAATAAACCCCACTAGAAAAGACCCAATAAAGTCGAAAAACAGCAACAGTCAAATGAAGCTGCTCGACACCTACAACAACGAGATTCATCCTAGACGATCAAACAAACGAACTAGAAGCAAAACAATCAACCAACACCCACGCCACCAAGGTCTCAAGTCAAGGTCCAAAGCCGCGCTTAAAAATCACTTGGAATAAAACATAAACACAGCCAGAGCTCCTTCCATAACAAAATGTCTCGAAAGGCAGGCTGATCGACATACCAATATAGCAAAAGTCCAAGGCATCTTCAAGCAAGAAAAAACGCAAACAACCATCACTGCACTAAGAAAGCCACACTCTTCAAGCCAACCAGCCACAAAACAATCATCCACAACCCCTCGAACACCACTCCTGTCACCGACGCTGATGGAGACTGAGCCCAACGGTAACCCACAGGCCAAAAACCACGAGGAAACCCCATGGTGGCGCGCCAAAAGCACCGAAACAGATCTGAAAACCCACAGGGGCGCAACAAACAACCTCAGATCTGTCGGGAACGAGGTGGGTCACCGAAGAGACATCGAGGCACCGACGACGGGAACTGGAAGGGCGTGAACACACGAGGACGAGGAGAAGCCGAACAGGAAAGGGAGACGCCGCCGGAACAAACCCAGAACTGGCCTCAACAGGCAATCACAGATCCACGGCCGAGGAACGTCGAGGTTCCGGCGGAGGCAAAGTGAGCTCCAAAGAGACGGCTCTAGAACTCCAAACCGAGCAGGGCCCGACGCCACCACACAACGCTGCAAGAATTCTGAAACCCATCAACGAAGGGGTCGCCGTACTGAGATAGGAAGGCAAGGATCAAGGCAGATCTGGCCCAATAGGCAAGCACAGATCTGCCAAACAACTCACTGGCGACGACCACGAAAGCAAGGCGAGGCGGCGGCGGGGCAAAGACAGAGGCACTGAACTGAGAGGAGAGGTGACAGCGGGATAAGGGAGAGAGGAAGCTCAGTTATTCAGCCATGGAGAAGAAGAAAAACAAAAGGAAGTAAAGGGAGGGGTTACCGCCGCGCCGAAGGGAGGGGCACGACGACAACCCTAGCAGATGAAACGGGAGCGTGAACCAGAGAGAAAGGTTGAGAGATCGTGTATAAATCATCTGTGTAATAATATATGAAGAGAAAAATGGAATAAATAAATGAAATTGTTTGTATACATCAAACATTTCCAAAAACCTCCTTAAACACTACATTTACAAAACCGGTATGTTGTTTGCCTACTCGTCTAGTGTACAAAGTTTAAGGCTCTTTCTCGAGTGTACTCTAGATAGAGCTACATATAACTGATCATGTGTGAAGAAGAACCTCGGAAGGAAGAGCCCAACCTGAGATAGTGTTTGTCCTTGGCTTTTGTTTATGGTCATCGCAAAGTATACTGCAATTCGAAACTATATTCCTATAAATTTAATTGAAAATTTGGAATCGGAAGGGTCCATTCTTGAAATGTGCACTTTTTCATTAGCATTTGTTCCCGTGAAAACAGTTTCACCAATAACACGTTCACCAAGTTCATCCACAATTAACCTGGTTACATTGCATATATCTGGTGCTTGGTCTATATTTCTCAAAACCGTGATTGAAGTACCAACTTTCAATAATAGTTTGTGGTTATGGATTCCTGAAGTTTTATTGTCGTTCAAAAATTCTGTGGTAAACCACTCACCACGGATTTCAGAATCCTCATCAGATCGCAAGGCAGAGTCGGTACTCAGAATTCACGTTCTGGTACAACTTTAGTGGCAAGCATGTAAGTGTTTATCAATTCAACAACCTCTAGTGTAGGGGCCAATATTGCTCTATACATCTATATATTCTTTGTCATCTATTAGCAACCTCAATTGATCGCATGCTTCCTTAAAAGTATCATATGTTATTCCCTTTACTGTTCTGATACTTATATATGATATACAACCCTTTTGCATAGTTAGTAGGATTCTCATGTAATATAACTCTCTGATGCCTAAAAGGATATACTGCAGTCTGCCAATTTTAAAACCTCTCTTTCTTGGTTTGCAGATTTTATCTTTATTAAGATAAACAAATGTACTGAGAAATTCAGCATATGTTAGATTCCGCCTGTCCCGGTATTTCTCATTAGCTGCAATTCAAGCCATAAACACTGTGAATTTTGTACCACTTTTTTCAAGAACATCTCCAACGTCTTCACCATCATTATAATATACTAAATATTCATTTGAAAGATGAAAATTTAGTTTTTGCACTGACGGCCATTGTTTGTGTATGGTAAAGCCAAATGTTCTCCAAGTTGTCTCACACGGAGAAAGATAACGATAATCATAATATTGATTTACCTCGTACACTGGCTTTTTCGCTTGAGCATCGTTGTCCATATTTGAAATTTCAAGCATTGCTCGGTCTGTGTCTTTGTTGATATATTTGAACAAATATTTTATAGCATTGGGCTTGTTGCAATACTCCACATTAATGTGAGCTTTTTTTGAAATTGTAATGTGAGCTTGATACCTCATAAGGAGAGTGGGATCGTAAGACACAACATACCTGTAATGTAAAACATGCTACATGCAGATTACAATTGTAATAAATACTATATTTGAGTTATCTTTCATTTTTTCACGAAGTTATGATTTTTCAAATTAGTATCAATTTACTGTATTCGCAATGCATATTACAACTGTAATAAATTACATACCTATTATCAATTTCAATGTTTTTTTCTTAATTACAATCTCTGCTTGCCTTCTTCTATATTTTAGGTAGCCTTCTTCGTCAATAGTGGTGATCTTTTGAATTTTCTTTGAAAAGAATTTAGTGCACCTACCCTTCTCCATGCATGGTGATTTTTTGTTTACACTATGTATCATGAAGTTAGAAACTATAACATGCAATTTGGGATAAAAAGTTGTATGTAAAAACCAATTAATTTACAAAATAGTCACCTGAATTGAATATTGAATGAATGCTTTTGAATTGGTCAATAAATGACTTCTCTTTGAAAATTCTTTTCATAGCATAACTTTGATAACTCGCATTGATATTATTTTTTGTCACCTCCACCTTGAATAGATTTATCTACCAAAGCATTGAATTGTAGCGGGAATTCAGTAGATGGTGCATCCTATGGATAACAATGTGTGTTACGAAGAGATATATAATTATTGCATCTTAAAACAACGGGAGGGATACAACTGCTGAAAATACAACATGTGTCATGGATGCTTTTAGGGTGCTTTTAGTGCTTCCGCTGTTTGGTCAATCAACAAAGATGTTACTCAATCAAATCAGACAAATGTGGTAGATCTGTGATCACCGATTACATTTACATGTACTTTGAACCTTACAGCCCGTGCAACGCACGAGGCTTTTTTAATTTAATCTATTAAAATTATTTTTTAATATTCTTTACGTTGAAAATCTATTTGGAGAGGGAACTAAAAACAAAGTGGTAACTAAATTATTCAATCACATAGTTTGATTGGACATCATATTGAATCAAATAGTTTTAATTATGTATATGTTAGGTAAATGATGTTAATCTTTACACTACCACATCAAAATTAAACTCGTGTTTAAGTGCCCATTTTTTTCTAAGTACATGCATAATGATAAAATAATAAACATTTTTTTAAAATAAAGGCATAAAGTAAGTTTATAATAATTTTTTATACTCCGGAAAACTAAAGTAAGTTTATAATAATTGAGTCTTAATATCTCAATTAATCAATTAGAGGAAATACAATGAGCTTCAAGCAACACAACATTATCTGGTGGATTTGTGCAACTAGTTAAAGAATGAGCAACACAGTTTGCCAATATTGAGAGTAAAAGACTGAAAATTAGAAGCTAATGTCCTGCAATCTTGCACAATGTGAGATATAATAGGTACATAATCCATGTCATTGAAAGCTTTAATCAAGAAGAGAGCATTAATCTCGACCTCCACACAGTTTAATTGTCATTCCACCGCATTTTTCAAGCACCATGTCAAAGCTAAGCTTTCAGCTACCACATGATCAACTGTAGTCTCAATATAATGAGTTGCAGCATTGCAAAATTCACCTTGGCTGCTGCAGATGCCCAATCCACTTTCACCCCTCCAACCAACATCGCCATTAACTTTTAAAACTTTTGGTGCAGGAGGTAACCATTTGCAGCATACTTCCTTGTTGTAATATGATATCAAAGGAGTATATTACTAATGTGAAGAGGAATATATTACTAATGTAGTTTATTTCGTAGGAGCCTATTTGAAAAACACATTTATGTTATGTTTTCTCACACTTCTAGGTGATGAAAAGAAACACAAGCAAACATGTTAAATGAGAGTGAATTCTGATTTATGATGGATTATCTCTAGAGAGTAATGGACTTAAACAATATCAGCAGATACTTGATCGAACATGGTGTACTGGTATGGTTATGCCAACAAATTTAGTCACTCCCAGGGGTTGTGAAAACCATATGGTTGAGACCTAAAAGAAGGACATTCTATAAAAGAGGGACGACATAAACTAAAATACTTGAGAAAACAAATAGAGGGGACCAAAATTTCATCTTCTACACCATTAATCTTCTCTCCTCCATGAACTAACACCAAGCCACTTCTTGATTAAGATGATTAAAATTAAAATATATTGAAATAGTGAACAATTTAAACTACCACTGTAAAAATGGACAGTCAAACAAATGGCAAGGTGGACAACAGATAAGATGTTACCTCTGACTTAAACTCTTCAAGTTCACGACAAATGTTTCAATATGGTCATTGGTTAACACCGACTCTAACCCTATTAGCATTGAAAAAAAAAACACAACAAAAGAAGAAATTACCTGGTTGAAATAAAAGAAGGAGCAAGGACCAAATGACAAAACACCAAACTACGATGGATGTAAGGAAGATAACAGATAACGTGAGATGCTTGATGTTGAATTTAGGGATTCATTAGAGCATAACACATGATTGCATCCTAAAATTAGGGATTCAGCAGAAATTGAGCTGAGTCTATGACCATTGTGAGAGAAGAAATCTCTCATTGAAGGTTTCACATCGCATAGAAGAAGCGTTCTACGAACTCTCTCATGGCGAAAAGAGAAATCTTGCACTGCAGAGGTAAATTGTAGAAGCAATTCCAAATTTCGCATCGCACTGCAGAACAATCTCCTAAACCCTAAAATTGATTTAGGGAGGAAATCTCAAGAGACGAGAAAATGAGGCTAGAGGTGAGAGGCGGATTACCAGGGAGATGCGAAATCTAAGGAGAGGAGATAACCATGAACAACCAAGTGTGCAAATAGAGTACACAATTTGGACCAATGAAAGAGCTACATGTGGAAAATAGTAAGGGAAAACCAATTAGAAAAATACATGTGTTATTTAAAAAGCAATATGGTCCACTTTGGTGGATGAGCTTTATATATTATTAAGATTCTTAAATCTGCATACGCTTTTCTTTTCATTTGATTGTAAAACCTTTCGTCTGCTCCATGTAAATTTCTACCTTCAAATCATCATGGAAAAAATTGACCTTCACATCTGTAACACCCCGATTTCGGTGGCGTCACTTTAGTAACCAAAAGTAAACTTAATGCGGAAAAACGTGAAATATTTTTTTTTCGATAATAACTAAGACAAGACTGAATTAAATAAAACCCAACAATAACAATAATCAGAACTAATATACAATATATAAACAGCCCCCGCTGTAGTAGTAACCTCGTCACGAGTAAACCTCCAGTGACGGAAAGAAAAGTGTAACGCCCGAAGGCAAAAGGTACAATCCACAAGAAAGGTCAAGTGTCCGCAACACCATCCCTCAAAACAGAGAATAAGCTGGCCCATCGGCCTTAAGCAAGACCTCCTAAGTCCAACCAACTCTCTGTGATTCTCGTAAAGAACCACACAAAAAGCTATAGGTGGGAAACTACCCTGTCCCCAAAGAAAACAAATGATGTTCAGAGCTAAGACTCTACTCCTACACTGATCCCATCTCGAGGAGCTCACACCAGCACTAAAACCTACATGCTAGCATGATCGTCGCCCGAATCTGAATCCAGAACGACCTAGTCTATGTACACCATCCGTCCTCCTCTCGCTACCGCGATACGCTCCAGTTCCCGCATCTCAACCCTAGTTCCTCCCGAAGGATGAACCATCATGAATCAGCCCGCCAAAGACATCTGACAAAGGGCGTTTGTTCGCCAAAGCACACACAGAAGACGCGAGGGTCAACTCCGAAGAATTATGTAAATAATAGCACCAATAAATATAAATAAGATAATAGCCACTTAGGCTTATAACTAGGGATAACATCCTAGGGTTGCATATTTCCACAAAGAATATAACGACTGTAAATCACAGTTAACATGCATCAAGTAGAACTAACAAGTATCAAACACACTCATCAACTATGTCAGTATGCATGTTGCATGAAATGATATGCAGGTTAACCCAGTCAACCAATATGCAATCCGGAACGGATGGGCATCAAACGGATCAATCCTAGCACCAGCAACGGTGGGACCATTTCTGCCCGCGTGCCTCTTACACCACACAAAGGTAGCCAGATCAGCATAAAACCCGAAGGCCTGCCATTCGGTCTGGGTGGGGGTGGTTGTGATGGGTTCTGGGTGGGGGTGGTTTCTGTCGTGGGTTGCAGGTGAGGGTGGGGTGGGTTACTAGGTGGGTGAGTTTCTGGGTGAGATGTTGAAGATGATGACAAGGTGAGCTGGGTGCTGGGTTTTGGTGGTGCTTCTTCTTGCCTAGATCTGATCGCAAGGTTGTTCCTCTCCCTCTCCTCTTCCTCTTCTTCATCTTCTCTTTGTGGGCTCAGTTTCTGGGTGGGGTTGGGGGTGAGGGTGGGGTGGGTTGCGATTGGTGGGGGTGGGTTTCTGGTTGGGGGTGAGGGTGGCGTGGGTTGCGGTGGGTTTCTGGGTTGGTGATATGGTGTTGAAGATTAGATTTTTAAATTAGGTTTATTAGATTATTAGGTTGTTTAGTTTAGGATTATTAGATTAGGTTTTTATTAAGTTTTTTAAATTTTTTTTCTGATTATTTTGTTGACTTGGAATTAAAAATTATTTTTTTAATTAAAAAAAAACTTATAAAAGCCAGGTGTCACTGATGACTATGACAAAATTGAGATTTGGCCTTAATTGAATTAAAAAAAAATTCTTAGGGACCCAATTTGATGCGAAAATTTTACAGGCCCTGAAACTGATTCCCTTTACAATTTCAGGGGCCTTCTGATGTATTAAGCCAATTATTTATCATATATTTGTAGTTTCTAAATTATAAAGAAGTTTTTTTTTTGAAAAGAGAATAATATATATATATATATATATATATATATATATATATATATATATAATGTTGAGAAACAACCCCTCTCAACATGGGTAAAATAACCTAACTAGCTAAAGCTAGCAAGCACGCAAATGTGCTTTAAACACCTAAAGTCATAGAATAAACCCCACTAGAAAAGACCCAATAAAGTCGAAAAACAGCAACAGTCAAATGAAGCTGCTCGACACCTACAACAACGAGATTCATCCTAGACGATCAAACAAACGAACTAGAAGCAAAACAATCAACCAACACCCACGCCACCAAGGTCTCAAGTCAAGGTCCAAAGCCGCGCTTAAAAATCACTTGGAATAAAACATAAACACAGCCAGAGCTCCTTCCATAACAAAATGTCTCGAAAGGCAGGCTGATCGACATACCAATATAGCAAAAGTCCAAGGCATCTTCAAGCAAGAAAAAACGCAAACAACCATCACTGCACTAAGAAAGCCACACTCTTCAAGCCAACCAGCCACAAAACAATCATCCACAACCCCTCGAACACCACTCCTGTCACCGACGCTGATGGAGACTGAGCCCAACGGTAACCCACAGGCCAAAAACCACGAGGAAACCCCATGGTGGCGCGCCAAAAGCACCGAAACAGATCTGAAAACCCACAGGGGCGCAACAAACAACCTCAGATCTGTCGGGAACGAGGTGGGTCACCGAAGAGACATCGAGGCACCGACGACGGGAACTGGAAGGGCGTGAACACACGAGGACGAGGAGAAGCCGAACAGGAAAGGGAGACGCCGCCGGAACAAACCCAGAACTGGCCTCAACAGGCAATCACAGATCCACGGCCGAGGAACGTCGAGGTTCCGGCGGAGGCAAAGTGAGCTCCAAAGAGACGGCTCTAGAACTCCAAACCGAGCAGGGCCCGACGCCACCACACAACGCTGCAAGAATTCTGAAACCCATCAACGAAGGGGTCGCCGTACTGAGATAGGAAGGCAAGGATCAAGGCAGATCTGGCCCAATAGGCAAGCACAGATCTGCCAAACAACTCACTGGCGACGACCACGAAAGCAAGGCGAGGCGGCGGCGGGGCAAAGACAGAGGCACTGAACTGAGAGGAGAGGTGACAGCGGGATAAGGGAGAGAGGAAGCTCAGTTATTCAGCCATGGAGAAGAAGAAAAACAAAAGGAAGTAAAGGGAGGGGTTACCGCCGCGCCGAAGGGAGGGGCACGACGACAACCCTAGCAGATGAAACGGGAGCGTGAACCAGAGAGAAAGGTTGAGAGATCGTGTATAAATCATCTGTGTAATAATATATGAAGAGAAAAATGGAATAAATAAATGAAATTGTTTGTATACATCAAACATTTCCAAAAACCTCCTTAAACACTACATTTACAAAACCGGTATGTTGTTTGCCTACTCGTCTAGTGTACAAAGTTTAAGGCTCTTTCTCGAGTGTACTCTAGATAGAGCTACATATAACTGATCATGTGTGAAGAAGAACCTCGGAAGGAAGAGCCCAACCTGAGATAGTGTTTGTCCTTGGCTTTTGTTTATGGTCATCGCAAAGTATACTGCAATTCGAAACTATATTCCTATAAATTTAATTGAAAATTTGGAATCGGAAGGGTCCATTCTTGAAATGTGCACTTTTTCATTAGCATTTGTTCCCGTGAAAACAGTTTCACCAATAACACGTTCACCAAGTTCATCCACAATTAACCTGGTTACATTGCATATATCTGGTGCTTGGTCTATATTTCTCAAAACCGTGATTGAAGTACCAACTTTCAATAATAGTTTGTGGTTATGGATTCCTGAAGTTTTATTGTCGTTCAAAAATTCTGTGGTAAACCACTCACCACGGATTTCAGAATCCTCATCAGATCGCAAGGCAGAGTCGGTACTCAGAATTCACGTTCTGGTACAACTTTAGTGGCAAGCATGTAAGTGTTTATCAATTCAACAACCTCTAGTGTAGGGGCCAATATTGCTCTATACATCTATATATTCTTTGTCATCTATTAGCAACCTCAATTGATCGCATGCTTCCTTAAAAGTATCATATGTTATTCCCTTTACTGTTCTGATACTTATATATGATATACAACCCTTTTGCATAGTTAGTAGGATTCTCATGTAATATAACTCTCTGATGCCTAAAAGGATATACTGCAGTCTGCCAATTTTAAAACCTCTCTTTCTTGGTTTGCAGATTTTATCTTTATTAAGATAAACAAATGTACTGAGAAATTCAGCATATGTTAGATTCCGCCTGTCCCGGTATTTCTCATTAGCTGCAATTCAAGCCATAAACACTGTGAATTTTGTACCACTTTTTTCAAGAACATCTCCAACGTCTTCACCATCATTATAATATACTAAATATTCATTTGAAAGATGAAAATTTAGTTTTTGCACTGACGGCCATTGTTTGTGTATGGTAAAGCCAAATGTTCTCCAAGTTGTCTCACACGGAGAAAGATAACGATAATCATAATATTGATTTACCTCGTACACTGGCTTTTTCGCTTGAGCATCGTTGTCCATATTTGAAATTTCAAGCATTGCTCGGTCTGTGTCTTTGTTGATATATTTGAACAAATATTTTATAGCATTGGGCTTGTTGCAATACTCCACATTAATGTGAGCTTTTTTTGAAATTGTAATGTGAGCTTGATACCTCATAAGGAGAGTGGGATCGTAAGACACAACATACCTGTAATGTAAAACATGCTACATGCAGATTACAATTGTAATAAATACTATATTTGAGTTATCTTTCATTTTTTCACGAAGTTATGATTTTTCAAATTAGTATCAATTTACTGTATTCGCAATGCATATTACAACTGTAATAAATTACATACCTATTATCAATTTCAATGTTTTTTTCTTAATTACAATCTCTGCTTGCCTTCTTCTATATTTTAGGTAGCCTTCTTCGTCAATAGTGGTGATCTTTTGAATTTTCTTTGAAAAGAATTTAGTGCACCTACCCTTCTCCATGCATGGTGATTTTTTGTTTACACTATGTATCATGAAGTTAGAAACTATAACATGCAATTTGGGATAAAAAGTTGTATGTAAAAACCAATTAATTTACAAAATAGTCACCTGAATTGAATATTGAATGAATGCTTTTGAATTGGTCAATAAATGACTTCTCTTTGAAAATTCTTTTCATAGCATAACTTTGATAACTCGCATTGATATTATTTTTTGTCACCTCCACCTTGAATAGATTTATCTACCAAAGCATTGAATTGTAGCGGGAATTCAGTAGATGGTGCATCCTATGGATAACAATGTGTGTTACGAAGAGATATATAATTATTGCATCTTAAAACAACGGGAGGGATACAACTGCTGAAAATACAACATGTGTCATGGATGCTTTTAGGGTGCTTTTAGTGCTTCCGCTGTTTGGTCAATCAACAAAGATGTTACTCAATCAAATCAGACAAATGTGGTAGATCTGTGATCACCGATTACATTTACATGTACTTTGAACCTTACAGCCCGTGCAACGCACGAGGCTTTTTTAATTTAATCTATTAAAATTATTTTTTAATATTCTTTACGTTGAAAATCTATTTGGAGAGGGAACTAAAAACAAAGTGGTAACTAAATTATTCAATCACATAGTTTGATTGGACATCATATTGAATCAAATAGTTTTAATTATGTATATGTTAGGTAAATGATGTTAATCTTTACACTACCACATCAAAATTAAACTCGTGTTTAAGTGCCCATTTTTTTCTAAGTACATGCATAATGATAAAATAATAAACATTTTTTTAAAATAAAGGCATAAAGTAAGTTTATAATAATTTTTTATACTCCGGAAAACTAAAGTAAGTTTATAATAATTGAGTCTTAATATCTCAATTAATCAATTAGAGGAAATACAATGAGCTTCAAGCAACACAACATTATCTGGTGGATTTGTGCAACTAGTTAAAGAATGAGCAACACAGTTTGCCAATATTGAGAGTAAAAGACTGAAAATTAGAAGCTAATGTCCTGCAATCTTGCACAATGTGAGATATAATAGGTACATAATCCATGTCATTGAAAGCTTTAATCAAGAAGAGAGCATTAATCTCGACCTCCACACAGTTTAATTGTCATTCCACCGCATTTTTCAAGCACCATGTCAAAGCTAAGCTTTCAGCTACCACATGATCAACTGTAGTCTCAATATAATGAGTTGCAGCATTGCAAAATTCACCTTGGCTGCTGCAGATGCCCAATCCACTTTCACCCCTCCAACCAACATCGCCATTAACTTTTAAAACTTTTGGTGCAGGAGGTAACCATTTGCAGCATACTTCCTTGTTGTAATATGATATCAAAGGAGTATATTACTAATGTGAAGAGGAATATATTACTAATGTAGTTTATTTCGTAGGAGCCTATTTGAAAAACACATTTATGTTATGTTTTCTCACACTTCTAGGTGATGAAAAGAAACACAAGCAAACATGTTAAATGAGAGTGAATTCTGATTTATGATGGATTATCTCTAGAGAGTAATGGACTTAAACAATATCAGCAGATACTTGATCGAACATGGTGTACTGGTATGGTTATGCCAACAAATTTAGTCACTCCCAGGGGTTGTGAAAACCATATGGTTGAGACCTAAAAGAAGGACATTCTATAAAAGAGGGACGACATAAACTAAAATACTTGAGAAAACAAATAGAGGGGACCAAAATTTCATCTTCTACACCATTAATCTTCTCTCCTCCATGAACTAACACCAAGCCACTTCTTGATTAAGATGATTAAAATTAAAATATATTGAAATAGTGAACAATTTAAACTACCACTGTAAAAATGGACAGTCAAACAAATGGCAAGGTGGACAACAGATAAGATGTTACCTCTGACTTAAACTCTTCAAGTTCACGACAAATGTTTCAATATGGTCATTGGTTAACACCGACTCTAACCCTATTAGCATTGAAAAAAAAAACACAACAAAAGAAGAAATTACCTGGTTGAAATAAAAGAAGGAGCAAGGACCAAATGACAAAACACCAAACTACGATGGATGTAAGGAAGATAACAGATAACGTGAGATGCTTGATGTTGAATTTAGGGATTCATTAGAGCATAACACATGATTGCATCCTAAAATTAGGGATTCAGCAGAAATTGAGCTGAGTCTATGACCATTGTGAGAGAAGAAATCTCTCATTGAAGGTTTCACATCGCATAGAAGAAGCGTTCTACGAACTCTCTCATGGCGAAAAGAGAAATCTTGCACTGCAGAGGTAAATTGTAGAAGCAATTCCAAATTTCGCATCGCACTGCAGAACAATCTCCTAAACCCTAAAATTGATTTAGGGAGGAAATCTCAAGAGACGAGAAAATGAGGCTAGAGGTGAGAGGCGGATTACCAGGGAGATGCGAAATCTAAGGAGAGGAGATAACCATGAACAACCAAGTGTGCAAATAGAGTACACAATTTGGACCAATGAAAGAGCTACATGTGGAAAATAGTAAGGGAAAACCAATTAGAAAAATACATGTGTTATTTAAAAAGCAATATGGTCCACTTTGGTGGATGAGCTTTATATATTATTAAGATTCTTAAATCTGCATACGCTTTTCTTTTCATTTGATTGTAAAACCTTTCGTCTGCTCCATGTAAATTTCTACCTTCAAATCATCATGGAAAAAATTGACGTTCACATCTGTAACACCCCGATTTCGGTGGCGTCACTTTAGTAACCAAAAGTAAACTTAATGCGGAAAAACGTGAAATATTTTTTTTTCGATAATAACTAAGACAAGACTGAATTAAATAAAACCCAACAATAACAATAATCAGAACTAATATACAATATATAAACAGCCCCCGCTGTAGTAGTAACCTCGTCACGAGTAAACCTCCAGTGACGGAAAGAAAAGTGTAACGCCCGAAGGCAAAAGGTACAATCCACAAGAAAGGTCAAGTGTCCGCAACACCATCCCTCAAAACAGAGAATAAGCTGGCCCATCGGCCTTAAGCAAGACCTCCTAAGTCCAACCAACTCTCTGTGATTCTCGTAAAGAACCACACAAAAAGCTATAGGTGGGAAACTACCCTGTCCCCAAAGAAAACAAATGATGTTCAGAGCTAAGACTCTACTCCTACACTGATCCCATCTCGAGGAGCTCACACCAGCACTAAAACCTACATGCTAGCATGATCGTCGCCCGAATCTGAATCCAGAACGACCTAGTCTATGTACACCATCCGTCCTCCTCTCGCTACCGCGATACGCTCCAGTTCCCGCATCTCAACCCTAGTTCCTCCCGAAGGATGAACCATCATGAATCAGCCCGCCAAAGACATCTGACAAAGGGCGTTTGTTCGCCAAAGCACACACAGAAGACGCGAGGGTCAACTCCGAAGAATTATGTAAATAATAGCACCAATAAATATAAATAAGATAATAGCCACTTAGGCTTATAACTAGGGATAACATCCTAGGGTTGCATATTTCCACAAAGAATATAACGACTGTAAATCACAGTTAACATGCATCAAGTAGAACTAACAAGTATCAAACACACTCATCAACTATGTCAGTATGCATGTTGCATGAAATGATATGCAGGTTAACCCAGTCAACCAATATGCAATCCGGAACGGATGGGCATCAAACGGATCAATCCTAGCACCAGCAACGGTGGGACCATTTCTGCCCGCGTGCCTCTTACACCACACAAAGGTAGCCAGATCAGCATAAAACCCGAAGGCCTGCCATTCGGTCTGGGTGGGGGTGGTTGTGATGGGTTCTGGGTGGGGGTGGTTTCTGTCGTGGGTTGCAGGTGAGGGTGGGGTGGGTTACTAGGTGGGTGAGTTTCTGGGTGAGATGTTGAAGATGATGACAAGGTGAGCTGGGTGCTGGGTTTTGGTGGTGCTTCTTCTTGCCTAGATCTGATCGCAAGGTTGTTCCTCTCCCTCTCCTCTTCCTCTTCTTCATCTTCTCTTTGTGGGCTCAGTTTCTGGGTGGGGTTGGGGGTGAGGGTGGGGTGGGTTGCGATTGGTGGGGGTGGGTTTCTGGTTGGGGGTGAGGGTGGCGTGGGTTGCGGTGGGTTTCTGGGTTGGTGATATGGTGTTGAAGATTAGATTTTTAAATTAGGTTTATTAGATTATTAGGTTGTTTAGTTTAGGATTATTAGATTAGGTTTTTATTAAGTTTTTTAAATTTTTTTTCTGATTATTTTGTTGACTTGGAATTAAAAATTATTTTTTTAATTAAAAAAAAACTTATAAAAGCCAGGTGTCACTGATGACTATGACAAAATTGAGATTTGGCCTTAATTGAATTAAAAAAAAATTCTTAGGGACCCAATTTGATGCGAAAATTTTACAGGCCCTGAAACTGATTCCCTTTACAATTTCAGGGGCCTTCTGATGTATTAAGCCAATTATTTATCATATATTTGTAGTTTCTAAATTATAAAGAAGTTTTTTTTTTGAAAAGAGAATAATATATATATATATATATATATATATATATATAATGTTGAGAAACAACCCCTCTCAACATGGGTAAAATAACCTAACTAGCTAAAGCTAGCAAGCACGCAAATGTGCTTTAAACACCTAAAGTCATAGAATAAACCCCACTAGAAAAGACCCAATAAAGTCGAAAAACAGCAACAGTCAAATGAAGCTGCTCGACACCTACAACAACGAGATTCATCCTAGACGATCAAACAAACGAACTAGAAGCAAAACAATCAACCAACACCCACGCCACCAAGGTCTCAAGTCAAGGTCCAAAGCCGCGCTTAAAAATCACTTGGAATAAAACATAAACACAGCCAGAGCTCCTTCCATAACAAAATGTCTCGAAAGGCAGGCTGATCGACATACCAATATAGCAAAAGTCCAAGGCATCTTCAAGCAAGAAAAAACGCAAACAACCATCACTGCACTAAGAAAGCCACACTCTTCAAGCCAACCAGCCACAAAACAATCATCCACAACCCCTCGAACACCACTCCTGTCACCGACGCTGATGGAGACTGAGCCCAACGGTAACCCACAGGCCAAAAACCACGAGGAAACCCCATGGTGGCGCGCCAAAAGCACCGAAACAGATCTGAAAACCCACAGGGGCGCAACAAACAACCTCAGATCTGTCGGGAACGAGGTGGGTCACCGAAGAGACATCGAGGCACCGACGACGGGAACTGGAAGGGCGTGAACACACGAGGACGAGGAGAAGCCGAACAGGAAAGGGAGACGCCGCCGGAACAAACCCAGAACTGGCCTCAACAGGCAATCACAGATCCACGGCCGAGGAACGTCGAGGTTCCGGCGGAGGCAAAGTGAGCTCCAAAGAGACGGCTCTAGAACTCCAAACCGAGCAGGGCCCGACGCCACCACACAACGCTGCAAGAATTCTGAAACCCATCAACGAAGGGGTCGCCGTACTGAGATAGGAAGGCAAGGATCAAGGCAGATCTGGCCCAATAGGCAAGCACAGATCTGCCAAACAACTCACTGGCGACGACCACGAAAGCAAGGCGAGGCGGCGGCGGGGCAAAGACAGAGGCACTGAACTGAGAGGAGAGGTGACAGCGGGATAAGGGAGAGAGGAAGCTCAGTTATTCAGCCATGGAGAAGAAGAAAAACAAAAGGAAGTAAAGGGAGGGGTTACCGCCGCGCCGAAGGGAGGGGCACGACGACAACCCTAGCAGATGAAACGGGAGCGTGAACCAGAGAGAAAGGTTGAGAGATCGTGTATAAATCATCTGTGTAATAATATATGAAGAGAAAAATGGAATAAATAAATGAAATTGTTTGTATACATCAAACATTTCCAAAAACCTCCTTAAACACTACATTTACAAAACCGGTATGTTGTTTGCCTACTCGTCTAGTGTACAAAGTTTAAGGCTCTTTCTCGAGTGTACTCTAGATAGAGCTACATATAACTGATCATGTGTGAAGAAGAACCTCGGAAGGAAGAGCCCAACCTGAGATAGTGTTTGTCCTTGGCTTTTGTTTATGGTCATCGCAAAGTATACTGCAATTCGAAACTATATTCCTATAAATTTAATTGAAAATTTGGAATCGGAAGGGTCCATTCTTGAAATGTGCACTTTTTCATTAGCATTTGTTCCCGTGAAAACAGTTTCACCAATAACACGTTCACCAAGTTCATCCACAATTAACCTGGTTACATTGCATATATCTGGTGCTTGGTCTATATTTCTCAAAACCGTGATTGAAGTACCAACTTTCAATAATAGTTTGTGGTTATGGATTCCTGAAGTTTTATTGTCGTTCAAAAATTCTGTGGTAAACCACTCACCACGGATTTCAGAATCCTCATCAGATCGCAAGGCAGAGTCGGTACTCAGAATTCACGTTCTGGTACAACTTTAGTGGCAAGCATGTAAGTGTTTATCAATTCAACAACCTCTAGTGTAGGGGCCAATATTGCTCTATACATCTATATATTCTTTGTCATCTATTAGCAACCTCAATTGATCGCATGCTTCCTTAAAAGTATCATATGTTATTCCCTTTACTGTTCTGATACTTATATATGATATACAACCCTTTTGCATAGTTAGTAGGATTCTCATGTAATATAACTCTCTGATGCCTAAAAGGATATACTGCAGTCTGCCAATTTTAAAACCTCTCTTTCTTGGTTTGCAGATTTTATCTTTATTAAGATAAACAAATGTACTGAGAAATTCAGCATATGTTAGATTCCGCCTGTCCCGGTATTTCTCATTAGCTGCAATTCAAGCCATAAACACTGTGAATTTTGTACCACTTTTTTCAAGAACATCTCCAACGTCTTCACCATCATTATAATATACTAAATATTCATTTGAAAGATGAAAATTTAGTTTTTGCACTGACGGCCATTGTTTGTGTATGGTAAAGCCAAATGTTCTCCAAGTTGTCTCACACGGAGAAAGATAACGATAATCATAATATTGATTTACCTCGTACACTGGCTTTTTCGCTTGAGCATCGTTGTCCATATTTGAAATTTCAAGCATTGCTCGGTCTGTGTCTTTGTTGATATATTTGAACAAATATTTTATAGCATTGGGCTTGTTGCAATACTCCACATTAATGTGAGCTTTTTTTGAAATTGTAATGTGAGCTTGATACCTCATAAGGAGAGTGGGATCGTAAGACACAACATACCTGTAATGTAAAACATGCTACATGCAGATTACAATTGTAATAAATACTATATTTGAGTTATCTTTCATTTTTTCACGAAGTTATGATTTTTCAAATTAGTATCAATTTACTGTATTCGCAATGCATATTACAACTGTAATAAATTACATACCTATTATCAATTTCAATGTTTTTTTCTTAATTACAATCTCTGCTTGCCTTCTTCTATATTTTAGGTAGCCTTCTTCGTCAATAGTGGTGATCTTTTGAATTTTCTTTGAAAAGAATTTAGTGCACCTACCCTTCTCCATGCATGGTGATTTTTTGTTTACACTATGTATCATGAAGTTAGAAACTATAACATGCAATTTGGGATAAAAAGTTGTATGTAAAAACCAATTAATTTACAAAATAGTCACCTGAATTGAATATTGAATGAATGCTTTTGAATTGGTCAATAAATGACTTCTCTTTGAAAATTCTTTTCATAGCATAACTTTGATAACTCGCATTGATATTATTTTTTGTCACCTCCACCTTGAATAGATTTATCTACCAAAGCATTGAATTGTAGCGGGAATTCAGTAGATGGTGCATCCTATGGATAACAATGTGTGTTACGAAGAGATATATAATTATTGCATCTTAAAACAACGGGAGGGATACAACTGCTGAAAATACAACATGTGTCATGGATGCTTTTAGGGTGCTTTTAGTGCTTCCGCTGTTTGGTCAATCAACAAAGATGTTACTCAATCAAATCAGACAAATGTGGTAGATCTGTGATCACCGATTACATTTACATGTACTTTGAACCTTACAGCCCGTGCAACGCACGAGGCTTTTTTAATTTAATCTATTAAAATTATTTTTTAATATTCTTTACGTTGAAAATCTATTTGGAGAGGGAACTAAAAACAAAGTGGTAACTAAATTATTCAATCACATAGTTTGATTGGACATCATATTGAATCAAATAGTTTTAATTATGTATATGTTAGGTAAATGATGTTAATCTTTACACTACCACATCAAAATTAAACTCGTGTTTAAGTGCCCATTTTTTTCTAAGTACATGCATAATGATAAAATAATAAACATTTTTTTAAAATAAAGGCATAAAGTAAGTTTATAATAATTTTTTATACTCCGGAAAACTAAAGTAAGTTTATAATAATTGAGTCTTAATATCTCAATTAATCAATTAGAGGAAATACAATGAGCTTCAAGCAACACAACATTATCTGGTGGATTTGTGCAACTAGTTAAAGAATGAGCAACACAGTTTGCCAATATTGAGAGTAAAAGACTGAAAATTAGAAGCTAATGTCCTGCAATCTTGCACAATGTGAGATATAATAGGTACATAATCCATGTCATTGAAAGCTTTAATCAAGAAGAGAGCATTAATCTCGACCTCCACACAGTTTAATTGTCATTCCACCGCATTTTTCAAGCACCATGTCAAAGCTAAGCTTTCAGCTACCACATGATCAACTGTAGTCTCAATATAATGAGTTGCAGCATTGCAAAATTCACCTTGGCTGCTGCAGATGCCCAATCCACTTTCACCCCTCCAACCAACATCGCCATTAACTTTTAAAACTTTTGGTGCAGGAGGTAACCATTTGCAGCATACTTCCTTGTTGTAATATGATATCAAAGGAGTATATTACTAATGTGAAGAGGAATATATTACTAATGTAGTTTATTTCGTAGGAGCCTATTTGAAAAACACATTTATGTTATGTTTTCTCACACTTCTAGGTGATGAAAAGAAACACAAGCAAACATGTTAAATGAGAGTGAATTCTGATTTATGATGGATTATCTCTAGAGAGTAATGGACTTAAACAATATCAGCAGATACTTGATCGAACATGGTGTACTGGTATGGTTATGCCAACAAATTTAGTCACTCCCAGGGGTTGTGAAAACCATATGGTTGAGACCTAAAAGAAGGACATTCTATAAAAGAGGGACGACATAAACTAAAATACTTGAGAAAACAAATAGAGGGGACCAAAATTTCATCTTCTACACCATTAATCTTCTCTCCTCCATGAACTAACACCAAGCCACTTCTTGATTAAGATGATTAAAATTAAAATATATTGAAATAGTGAACAATTTAAACTACCACTGTAAAAATGGACAGTCAAACAAATGGCAAGGTGGACAACAGATAAGATGTTACCTCTGACTTAAACTCTTCAAGTTCACGACAAATGTTTCAATATGGTCATTGGTTAACACCGACTCTAACCCTATTAGCATTGAAAAAAAAAACACAACAAAAGAAGAAATTACCTGGTTGAAATAAAAGAAGGAGCAAGGACCAAATGACAAAACACCAAACTACGATGGATGTAAGGAAGATAACAGATAACGTGAGATGCTTGATGTTGAATTTAGGGATTCATTAGAGCATAACACATGATTGCATCCTAAAATTAGGGATTCAGCAGAAATTGAGCTGAGTCTATGACCATTGTGAGAGAAGAAATCTCTCATTGAAGGTTTCACATCGCATAGAAGAAGCGTTCTACGAACTCTCTCATGGCGAAAAGAGAAATCTTGCACTGCAGAGGTAAATTGTAGAAGCAATTCCAAATTTCGCATCGCACTGCAGAACAATCTCCTAAACCCTAAAATTGATTTAGGGAGGAAATCTCAAGAGACGAGAAAATGAGGCTAGAGGTGAGAGGCGGATTACCAGGGAGATGCGAAATCTAAGGAGAGGAGATAACCATGAACAACCAAGTGTGCAAATAGAGTACACAATTTGGACCAATGAAAGAGCTACATGTGGAAAATAGTAAGGGAAAACCAATTAGAAAAATACATGTGTTATTTAAAAAGCAATATGGTCCACTTTGGTGGATGAGCTTTATATATTATTAAGATTCTTAAATCTGCATACGCTTTTCTTTTCATTTGATTGTAAAACCTTTCGTCTGCTCCATGTAAATTTCTACCTTCAAATCATCATGGAAAAAATTGACGTTCACATCTGTAACACCCCGATTTCGGTGGCGTCACTTTAGTAACCAAAAGTAAACTTAATGCGGAAAAACGTGAAATATTTTTTTTTCGATAATAACTAAGACAAGACTGAATTAAATAAAACCCAACAATAACAATAATCAGAACTAATATACAATATATAAACAGCCCCCGCTGTAGTAGTAACCTCGTCACGAGTAAACCTCCAGTGACGGAAAGAAAAGTGTAACGCCCGAAGGCAAAAGGTACAATCCACAAGAAAGGTCAAGTGTCCGCAACACCATCCCTCAAAACAGAGAATAAGCTGGCCCATCGGCCTTAAGCAAGACCTCCTAAGTCCAACCAACTCTCTGTGATTCTCGTAAAGAACCACACAAAAAGCTATAGGTGGGAAACTACCCTGTCCCCAAAGAAAACAAATGATGTTCAGAGCTAAGACTCTACTCCTACACTGATCCCATCTCGAGGAGCTCACACCAGCACTAAAACCTACATGCTAGCATGATCGTCGCCCGAATCTGAATCCAGAACGACCTAGTCTATGTACACCATCCGTCCTCCTCTCGCTACCGCGATACGCTCCAGTTCCCGCATCTCAACCCTAGTTCCTCCCGAAGGATGAACCATCATGAATCAGCCCGCCAAAGACATCTGACAAAGGGCGTTTGTTCGCCAAAGCACACACAGAAGACGCGAGGGTCAACTCCGAAGAATTATGTAAATAATAGCACCAATAAATATAAATAAGATAATAGCCACTTAGGCTTATAACTAGGGATAACATCCTAGGGTTGCATATTTCCACAAAGAATATAACGACTGTAAATCACAGTTAACATGCATCAAGTAGAACTAACAAGTATCAAACACACTCATCAACTATGTCAGTATGCATGTTGCATGAAATGATATGCAGGTTAACCCAGTCAACCAATATGCAATCCGGAACGGATGGGCATCAAACGGATCAATCCTAGCACCAGCAACGGTGGGACCATTTCTGCCCGCGTGCCTCTTACACCACACAAAGGTAGCCAGATCAGCATAAAACCCGAAGGCCTGCCATTCGGTCTGCTACTAAGAGTCACCTAGCAGCGCTCTTACGCGGAAATCCCGGTCTTATAACCATTTTGGAATCCGCCGTGGTCCGGTATCTCGCCGTGTTTAAACCACTTAATGAGTGCATGCAATGCAGTGATTAGCCAAACAACGTCTCCGGCCTCACTCGACACGTCGCCACGTGTTCTAGCTAAATTAATGTCTCTAAAAGCTTACCCTAAGGTAAAGTCGATTCTGCGACAAAATACAATAATCATAAAATGAGTGCAACCACTCACGATGACTCTTCGGGTCATCAATGCTCTCACGAAGTCTCACGCTTCAGTGAAGTTTCATGCTCTCACAAGGTCTCACGCCTCAGTGGAGTTCCATGCTTTCCACAAGGTCTCACGCCTCAGTGGAGTATCCCGCATTCACAAGGTCTCACGCCTCAGTGAAGCTTCATGTTGTTCACGAGGTCTCACGCCTCAGTGAAGGTCCATGCTTTCCACAAGGTCTCACGCCTCAGTGGAGTATCACGCATTCACAAGGTCTCACGCCTCAGTGAAGCTTCTCGGCTCATCCCTTGGATGGCTAACAAACTGCTCAACGAGCGAAGGAGTACCAACATACTCAGAACTTACCAAACTCCTCAACACTTGGATCCGACGACACTCCTCGTTTTTCCAAAACTATGACTGGACTTCCAATGCCTTCCTTCGAGGTTGTTATCATTACTTAAAGATTTTGAGGTTATTTAAGGTCTTATGAATTTTCTTTATAAAATAGATTCCATTTCGTCTTATCGCAAGTCTTATACAATTGCAGGATCTCCCAATCCCAAGTCGCTTCCAGAGGATGTCTCGATCCACTAAACAAAATTAAGGCCCGAACCTCGTTCGTCCTATCAAACTTTCTCAAAACTCTCAAAATAAAATCGGCATGACCTGCCCGCTATTCTCACCATTCAGAATCTCAGATTCCAGTACAGAACACATTTAAATCATCACAATCAACAACATGTCATATATCAATAAATCGCATCATAAACACTTAGCACTTAGCATATAAAGCATGCACCACACATCCTAGATTACCCACATAGCACATAGCATGTAAGACAATCTCAAAAACATTTAGTAGATGAATCATCTACATTGTCAGCCGAAGCCTCAGAAAACATTTTCCAATCACACACAATTCCAGTGCATAAACAGTAAACAATGTCGAAACATCGACCCTAAGCATTAACTAGAGATTCAGTGAGAAGCCCTCACCTGCAGATTCTCCAGGATTATCTTCTAACTCTTCCTCACAAGCAAAGCGTTGCTCCTCAGGAAATTCCTCAAAAGTTCCTTTAAAGCAAAGTCACAGAAATACTATCAGAATCTATCGAGAACTAAGCTATCGATACTTACTAAGGTTACACGAAGTAATCTATACTCTAAGGTACGATAATCTAGCGCGAAAGACAAGTTTTCGGAAAAGGAAATTTTCCTCCTCCCCCTTAATAGGGCTCGGCCACTTTAGGTAATTATGGGGCTCGATTTTTCTTCGATCAAACTTGGTTCCTATGCTATCATTAGCCGTAACTAAGGGTATTCTGAACTCGGAAAAATTATCGGATCGAAAACTGTCGCAGGGGTATTTTGGTCATGATTTTTAACTTAGAAATTTCAAAACTGAAATCCCAAAAACCAAATTTTGCAGGGACGTTACTAACGACGTTTATGACAACTAATCCTACTAACACTAAACTAAGGCGATAGTTTTTAGCCTAAAGGTTGAAGCTTTACCTCAAAAACTCCAAAAATGGGTATTTAAGGCTAAAATTGATTCCGGCGGAATTCCGGCGACATAACGGAAAATCTAATCCGGCAGAAGTGATCTTGGGCACATATAGAAGAGGTTTAGAATCAGAAATGAAAGATTCAGGATAGTTTTGCAAAAACCCATAAACTATCCGCTCAGAAAACTCTACAGAAAAGCTATGGAAAAAGCGATCAGAGGTAAGGATTAGCGACTATACCTCGAAACCTTGAAGCAGCAACTGATTAATCAACGATCAAGCAAGGATTGAACAAAATCTTCTTCTCCTCCTCTCCTCTCAAACTCGCGGCCTTGGTGGGTAGAAAATGGTGGAGTTTTGTGATTTCTTCTCACTTGCTTGCTATATATAGAAGATGGCAAATCGCGGGAAAATGAAAGTTTCGCGAATCTGATTTTTCCGGCGTCATTCTCCGTGAATTAATAGATATGTTTTGGCAAAAGAATTCCAAAACCATAAAGAGGTCTCCTTGTATTTTTGGCAACTAATGCATAGTCGGTATAAAACTATTTTACCCGATAAGTTGCTTTTTGCATCGAATGTCGGAATAGAAAACTTCCTTCTGAAGAAAGATTGAAATCATCAAGAGAAATGGGTGTACGCGTGTGGAATATTCATTTGAAGCTCTGAATAGAAAAAAGTCTTCATTGTCGAGAAATTCTAGGGTTTTGAAATACCAGGGATTCGGTTTCGGCAAACTTCCGATGATTGGAATCGGACGTTCGTAGATCCTAGAGTTTCGCCTCGAAACGATTGTGATATATGGAAAAAGAGAAGTTCTAACATTTCTCTGAAGATTTTTGGAATTAACTTCCGTCGTGCCTAAAAGTGAAAATTAGCTATATACTAGGGTTTCTGACCTAGGTTTAAGCGTATAACGATCGTGCTATAACTTTTATCGACTTCAATACGAAACTCAGACTTTTCCTGAACTTTCTCCTTCATAAATTTATTTCATTTGGTAAACTCTTGTTCAGGTTTCCTTTCACGATACATCAAGCCTAATCGTAAATGGAAATCTCTTCCCCTTATTCTAAGCTTAAAAACTTGGGTCTTACAACATCAAGTTGCTCAACCTCCAAATTCAAATTGACCACCAAACTAAGTACAACTCAAATTGAAGATCAAGTTGACCACAATGAAAATTTCTTCAAAAGTCAATACTTTTCTTCTAACCGAAGCTTTTCATAATCACCTTGCCTTATACCTTGCAGTGTGATATTTTGTTTTTATTTCATTCTAAACATTTATTTGTTCTTGAGTGCTTTATTCTCATGAGGTAGTTTCACTAGCTCAAATGTGTGGTTGTCATGCAAGGATTTACAATCTCTTCTTGCATATCACTGTGTACCATTTATCCTTTTCCTCATGTGACGTCGACATAGCTTCTTCAAAGTTTTATGGATCTCCCTTGCTAGTGGGCATCACTTATTCATGTGGAGGATATCCCCGTGAAGGATGGTGCTCTCTGGTGGATCATCTCACTCAAGCCTCTAGAGATTGTTCTGGTGGAATTGACTTGACTTGTTCATTAACTGGGCTCAAGAACACCAACTTATTTGTCCACATCTACATTGACATCTCCTTCGTTATATGTGAACCTGGTAGAAGGCTCTACCTCAACACCAATGTACTTATGAAAAACTTGTTTCAACTTATCATTCTTGTCAATATCTTCAGTGGAACTGTCTTATCAAGCTTGACTTCATGTTCCTTCTAGTAATGCTCAAATAGCACTACAAATATTCAGGAAATTAACAGCGGTTGTATTACGACAGTTTACTGAAACCGCCATTATATCATGTACAAAATGGCGTTTTGCCAACCGCCAAAATGAAAAAACCATTGTGGCGGTTTTTATAAGATAGTGGCAATTTAAAGTTATGTTTTGCACATTTACTTTAATTAATTGTCAAACCCAAACCCTAACTCGTGTGCATATTTTACTTTCATTCTCAAATCTAAACCCACGCGTTGTCTGATCTCTCTGTGTGGATATCTATCGCGATTCAGATATCTTCGTCCTTTCTCTCGGTTGGAGCTTCTTCGCCCTCTTTCTCCGTTCAAGCCCCTTCGTCTTACTCTTCATCGTGATTTTTGAAGCTCCATCACATCGATTCACCTGGTTCTGGTTCTGGTTCGATCTCACTCTTCTGGTTCGTCCACTTTCTCTTTTTGATCCTCTTCGTCTCAAATGTTCTGGTTTGACCTCATTCTTCATCGTGACCTTGGAATCTCCATCGCAGCAATCCACCTGGTTTGTAACTCTGAGAAGTCTTCATTCATAGTGATTCACCTCGTGACTTTGAGAAGTCTTCATCGCGGTTATTCACCTGGTTCGTGACTCTTTCTTCTACTTAAACCCTAACCACTTCACTCTTTTGCTAAGTATCGATCTCTCTTCTCCAATCCTCTAATTTGGGTTCCAAATGATCTTATGTGATTTTGATGCATTCTCCTCTGTATGTTTTGTTTTTGGAGATTTACTCTTTGTGCCCATACAATACGTGCTAGTGTTTTGTTTGGATGAAATTTCTATGACTTGTTCTCTATGATCCATGTATTCACCATGTATATACGCTCTTACACACTTCAACAATTTACATGTTTCTCTTTCAACACTTGCATGTAAGTGTTTGAACACGACAACTCGACAAGTGTCTGGTCTTTGGATTTTCAAAACAAAATCTCACATTGTTCTAGAGTAATAGTCAATAAATGTTAACAAAATAAGTGTGTCCACTAAGAGATTTAACATTCATAGTATTAAACATCAGTGCGAACTAAATTCAAGATATGTGACCTCTTGTAAGGATAATAAATGCGGAAATAAAATCTATGTTGTTTACCAAAATTGCAACGGGAGAAAGTAAGAGATGTGCCTTTAACCAGAATGATATTTTCTCTGGCGAGAGTGTGAAATCTCTTCACTCAAGTGGTTGAGTCACTTATGTCATAGCTCTAAGAGAGATCCTCAATTGCATTCAATGAGGTACATACAATTTTATCGAAGTTTAATAAAGAATACTTTTATTCGCTCGCTTTGCTACCACTAAAGGCCCTTTGATGTACTTCCATTTACCACCAAAGACATTATGATAACCATCATCATAAGTCCATCTACTGAAATCAAGCTGAGAAGCATGTTAGTAATGTGCATGAAATTTTTCTAGTGTAGCTTGCATCTAGTTTCTAACCATATATCTCCAATGAAAACAACATTGCTTACCCCTTGATTTTTCATCTTCACCTCCCAAAGCCTTATAAAATACTCGTGATAGTGTGTAACATGACAAGTGACAGAAAAATCAACAAGCCATTTATAATTATGGCATATGAGATTAACATAATTGTTTTCATAAACAATGACAAAATCACCATCAGATATAACTGCAACAATATCTTTGCCTTCTTTCTTATTATGTACTCTTTCCTTGATTTCTCCAGCTTAAGAAACTTGCACTCTCTCTTCACATGTGTCATTATATTGCAATGGAAGCACTTGATGTCTTTTATGGACCTTGACTTGCTTCAATCATCAGATTTATGAAAATTTGTATGTTGGATTCTCCATGTGACTTCACAGCCAAGGCTTTTGTGTGAGTCGATGGAGTAGCCATATTGTGTCTCTTCCTTTCGATTTCTTCATTTAGGAGAGTTCTTTTTGCAGTACTAAAGTTCATCTTCCCATTAATGGAGTTACTCAGAAATATCACCAGTGTTTCCCAACTATTGGGCAATGAGCTAAGCTACAAAAATGGGAGTATATAATCAAGTAACACAATCTCAATCTCAGCCACCGAAGAACCATCCTTGTACTCTAGATTTATCAGTCCCTGAACAAGAATATCTTGTTTTGTGCTTTTTTTTACTCAAACATCTCCTTCGATTTCTTCCACAAATTGAGGGCATTAATTTCACTAGATACATGATAAAAATGCTATGGTTTATCTATTGTCTAAACATACTACTAGTTTTCTTGTTTGCCTTCGTCCATTATGCATGAGAGTTATCTACTGGTTTGGTACCATCACTTTCAGTGGGTTCATACAAATCTTGAATATAAAACTTTCATTCGAGATACCCAAATTGTTTAATTGGTCGAATACAATTTAGCATGGTATAAACAATATCACATTCACATATATTCACACATTTGAAAAAAGTCACAATTGACTTTGTTAATTATTCTAATGTAATTAATAACTATTAAATGCAATATTAATAAATTAATTATTTTCAGAAATATGGAGTTATTTAATATTTAAATTATTAAAGAATTAAAAAATATAAATATGACATCATTTAAATACTTATTATAGTATGAGAGACAAAATTTATGAAAAAAGACATAAATCGAGAGGGTGACACTTGTCGGAGTTTCCAATTTTTTATTTCGAAAATAGTATATAGTATAGGATTTCATCGTGCCGCACAACATCTTCTTTCTTTTTTTAGGAGTGCTATAGCAACACTCACTTGAATACTCTCTTTTCTACATTTTCTTATTCATGGTTAAAATACATGATTACCCTTAAATTGAAACCCAATTTCTGATGTAAAATTTCAACTAATGAAGAGAGTAATGAAAATATGGTGTTAAAGAACATTTTTCTTTATGAGAATCATATCCCGGTTTTTTTTTCTCAATAGTTAACCCGTTTTTATGCTCTCACTTTTTTTTTGGTCAAAATGCTCTCACATTTGGAAACTAAAAATATGGGCTACGGCCTACATAGCTTTGCATTCTTTAATCACATTTTTTTTAAGACAAGGTGGGCTGACTTGGTTGGTGACCCACCTAACACTTAGATGTTGTGGCTTTTAGTAGGATGTTTATTGAACAAAAAAAGAATAAAAGTAAGATGTTTGTGCTTACGTTCCTTTCAAAAAAATAGTAAAAGTTTGTGTTTACGTTAATCCCCCTCTAAAATTGAAACTTCACAAATTTGTATGTCTCGTATGTTGTCACCAATTGTTAGTCATGTAGCGTTCTTTGCAAACAGAGTCAACAATAAGGATCAAAGTCACTCTATTTGAAAATGGGACATTTTGAAATAAATAGACTACAATCAAAATGAGTATATTTTATAAAGGTTTGAAATTAAATATGTTTAAGCCCAAATTTATTTGAGTTTTTACATGTGTCATGATAATAAATGGCTTGAAGTCTTAAATATTTGGCTAAATTAAGTTTTTGGTCCTAACCTTTGTTAGAAATATTTTAATGTTTGTTTATCTCATATTTTTTTGGTTACAAGAGGAAAAATTTGTTTATCTCATATAATAATGTGTTTGTAATTAATATATTTTAACTTTCAAAAAACATAATGTATTTGTAGCATTTAGTTAATTTTTCGTGTTTAAACTTGTATATTTCAACCAACATGGTATAGGTCTAATGGTAGGAAAGTTAGGTCATTGAAAGGGTGAGAACACCCATTAAAATTGGGGAGACAATGTCGTAGTTTCCCGAATGTGTTTACGGCCGTGGAAGACAAAAAAAAATTCAATACTACTAAAGTAAATGTAAATGTCTATTTGTTTCGAAATTTAAATGAAATTTAAATGTACTTAATTGAGATGTTCTTAACTCGATCAAGGTTGTCTTTCATAGAGAATAAATATGTGCTCAACAAAAATAAATTGCATGTCTATAATAAAAACTATTGTAAACTCCCATCATAACCAAGCTTTTTCATGCGTATTTTTATTTATTAGCTTCATCAATTATTACGTGGTGCAATATATTTTTTCTTACGATGTACAATATATAAATCATTTATGTTTCACAACAACATATCGCAAAAGTAGGTGATGCACGAGATGGGTAACAATCGCCCTTAGCATATTCTCGCGTAACACAGTCTAAGTTGCACTTTTCCAAGGTGTAGCAAGGTTTTGTGCACGAGCTCACATGTTTTGATCCTATTGTTGGACCTGTAACAACAATCACAAATTTATACATATATTTCCTTCCTTTCGTATGTAAAATTTCATATTTTCAATACTAATACCATAAGAAATAGAAGGTAGTATTGATTTGAGTATGAAAGTATACTTCATCAATTTATTTGTTGATTATATTGAAATCAGACGTAAAATATGAAAATCACTTAATTCTTCTTACTTGTAAATATTGCCAAAACAATGAGTAGAATTGCGATGAGAAAATGTTGACAAACGTGAAAGGCCATTTAACAATAATTTTACTCTTGAAATGAAATTTTTTTCTCTCTGAAATGAATTGCTAACATTGTTCCAATTTATAGTATGAATTCAACAATAATTGATACATAGTGCATTTATGTTTGAAATAAACAAAAATGTATCAATATTAGTACCTTAATAATCATAATTAATATGTATATTTATATGTGTGTGAAATTAAAGAGATAATTACTAATATTTAATATTTGATAAATTATTATTCTAAAATAGTTAATAAATTAATTAATAGCTAAAACTATTAACAATTAATTTAAATACTATTTTATCATTATATAAAACCATTTCTCATTTACTTGATCGTGATTTTTTTATTACAACTTCCTTGTTAGTGTTTTTTTTTGTACATCGGAAAAGACTTGTTAGTGTTTAATACAATATAGCTTTGTCGAAAAAAAATAACATATAGCTATTTAAATATTTTCAAATATTTGATCTCAAGTTATTATTGATCATTATCATTTTCATGAATTAATTTTCAAATTTAATATTTTAACTATACATTATAATCACGTATAAAAACATTCATATTTACTAATTGAAACACTTAACGATATAAATTAAATTAATTATAATTATTAATTGAGATAACATAAATTTAACATTCTTTGGAAAAAAAAATTAGCATTTAAAAATTTGAAGATATAAACTAAATATCACATAAAGAAAATTAAATGAAAATAAAACTTGTTTTTTTCCGCATCAAGTATTTTAATTTATAGTTAATAATTAAATTTCAAATAATTTTAATACATAATAACTACAAATATAAAAAAAAATTGGTTCACCGAAAAATAAACAAAAGACAAAAGCAAAAATAGGAAGACTAATGCAAGGCTAGCCTATCCTTCAAGAGGAAATAATCTAAGCCTGGAAGTATGCTGAAAATTCATAACTCAAAAATTTTTTATTATAAGAGTTGAAAATTTTAATTAATATATATTTATTGAGTTTTTTCTGAAGTTATTATCATTTACTCATTTTATTATAGAATATTTTTGAAATAAAAAAATTAAATATTTACTAGTAATTAATGTATTTTATCATATCTTTCCGATGTACCGTATTTTATCATAAATATTTTCAAATTAATTTGAAAATTTTAAACTTAATCAATATATCAATATATATATATATTAGAAAAGAAGAACTTCCATAGTGACGTGTCAGCACCAGATTAATTCTTAGTGACGTGTCAGCACCAGATTAATTCTCATAAAAATTATTCCACGTGTCAATTTGTTAGAGGATATAATTTTCAATTGATATATGTTTTAATTTTATATATTCTAACCTAATTAATTGATATTATTTTAGAAGATATAATTTTCAATTGATATATGTTTTAATTTTATATATTCTAAAATAATTGATTGATATTATTTTAAAAGATAAGATTTGGTCTTTTAATTTATTTTAAATTTATTTTTAGAATATATTGAATAATTTTTATTGAATTTTCGAATTTTTAATTAATTCGGGATTTTATGAGTTTTTATTGTGATTTGCTAGATTTTGTTAGTTTTTATGTATCTTTATTTAATACATTTTTTAATATTAGATTTGATTGGGATTTAGGTTGTTTATTTCTTAATTTTATTTTAATTTATCTTATTATTTATTTTATTTTAAATCCAGGAAATACTTTATTTTATTTTCGATTTACTTTTAGGGTATATTAATTAATTTTTCTTAAATTTTCAGATTTTTAATTAATTCAGGATATTATGAGTTTTTATTGTGATTTGCTAGACTTGGTAGTTGTTATCTATCTTTATTTAGTACCTTTTTAAATTTTAGATTTGATTAGGATTTATGTTGTTTATTTCTTAATTTTATCTTATTATTTATTTAATTTTACTTCCAGGAAATATTTTATTTTATTTTAAATTTATTTATAGAGTATAATAATTAATTTTTATTGAATTTTCGGATTTTTAATTAATGCAGGATTTTATGAGTTTTTATTGTGATTTGCTAGATTTTGATAGTTTTTATCTATCCTTATTTATTGTTTATTTTTTATTTTAATTTCATGAAATATTTTATTTTATTTTTGAGTTACTTTTAGAGTATAAATGAATTTTTATGGTATTTTTATTGAATTTTCATATTTTTATTGAATTCAGGATTTTATGAGTTTTTTATTGTGATTTGTTAGATTTTGGTAGTTTTTATCTATCTTTATTTAATACCTTTTTAAAGTTTAGATTTGATTAGGATTTATGTTGTTTATTTCTTGATTTTATCTTAATTTATCTTATTATTTATTTAATGCTAATTCTAAGAAAATGGAGTTGATTTGGTGCTGAGGGTCCACAAAGCTACCATGGACACGCAGAGATTTGATAGCTGTTATTTCTACCTCTGCCACATGTCACGATCAGGACAGAGGTATGCCGTAAGATGATGTTACGTGAAGAAGAGTTTATCATGCTGTGATTGATGATTTGTGTCATTTCAGTTTATCCTTTGTTCGTAATTCAATCCTGGATTCTTAAATTTCACATATTTTGTGTGTTTTGATCCAAAAGTTTACAAATTTTTGCATAGACCCTTTGACGAATCTTTGTTGAAGACGTAATGTTTTGATTCTGATGTAATGTTTTTTCTATTATTCTTCTTCCGCTTTTGTATTTTTTTAAACCAGATTTTAGTATAGTTTGTAGAAATCCATGCGTGTGAAACTATTCTAAACCATATTTTGGTATAATTTATAGAAATTTACGAAACTTAGGATAGCCTGAATTTATATTTATTTCTCAAATTTTGCCTGTTTTTATTCTTCATGTTTGAGCTGTGTGTATAAGCATACTATTTGCACTGTATGTGAATGATGCACAACTTACTATTTTTTTTTAATGATGCACATGTCAGTCAAATTGATGAACAACTTAATGAGTATGTTTAGCCCATTCTTAAGGTTGGTTCATGTTTTCCTCAAACTCATTAGTTTTGCATATACTCATGTTTTAGTATGCCAATTGGGTGACTTATCTTACTTTACTCTATATATTTCCTTAAGTTCAATTTAAATTGATTGATAGTATAAGTTTATTGGTGAAGTAACCACAATTATTTTGGGTGGGAGAATTATTTTGTTTTTTTCTCACATATATAGATAATTTGTTGGGGTGCGCACATATGGGGCAATACACTATTTTTTGTTTCTCTTGACTGAAATGTGCCTTTGATTTTTTGTTTCACAAGGGTTCCACCCCAAGATTCACAAATACACTAAATACAATTCTTTCACCACAGTCCTTTCAAATTGGTGAAAGAGGGTATTTTATTCTTCAAGACTTCATTTTGGGTTTCTGTTTCAATCTTCTTCATGAATTGATTTTGTTATTCAACTAATTGTAAGATGTCATATGCTTCAAGGATTCCTGCTTTTCTCTTCTTAATCAAAAGCAAAAGGATTGAGGAAAAGAAAATATTCTTGGGTGGGAGAATTATTTTTTTTTTCTCACATATATAGATAATTTGTTGGGGTGCGCACATATGGGGCAATACACTATTTTTTGTTTCTCTTGACTGAAATGTGCCTTTGATTTTTTGTTTCACAAGGGTTCCACCCCAAGATTCACAAATACACTAAATACAATTCTTTCACCACAGTCCTTTCAAATTGGTGAAAGAGGGTATTTTATTCTTCAAGACTTCATTTTGGGTTTCTGTTTCAATCTTCTTCATGAATTGATTTTGTTCTTCAACTAATTGTAAGATGTCATATGCTTCAAGGATTCCTGCTTTTCTCTTCTTAATCAAAAGCAAAAGGATTGAGGAAAAGAAAATATTCTAGGGTGCAGAATATTCACTAATTGGAAAAAAAAATAACACGTGTCATTCTCAGATTAATTCTCATAAAAAAAATACATTTTAAAATTTTAGATTTGATAAGGATTTATATTGTATATTTCTTGATTTTATCTTAATTTATTTTTGATTTATTTTTAGAGTAAAAAAAATACATTTTTAAATTTTAGATTTGATTAGGATTTAGGTGGTTTATTTCTTGATTTTATCTTAATTTATTTATTATTTATTTTTAGAGTATTAATTAATATATCCCAAACTTTATTTTAAAAAGAGTGAGTTTGAAAGCTATAGCTTAAGTTAATTTTTTAATATATTCCCAAATAATAGTAATAATAATAATAATAATAATAATAATAATAATAATAATAATAATAATATATGTGTGCGGATATGAGCCGGTTGGGTACTTAGTGCCCATACCCGCACCCATACTCACTATTTTTTGCGGGTAATTATCTATACTCAACCTCATACCCATTTAGCGGTTTTTTACCATACCCATAGTGAGTATTTTTTGCGGGTACCCTATGATTTTGAGACCCATTATTATCCATAGATTTAGATTTTTGCAAAGATGGATAACTTCCTGTAATGACATTGAATTGTCTAAAGGTGGGGAGGTTCGAGTTGCTACCCACGTGAGTATGGAGACGAGTACATGTAATTTTTAAAAACGCGGGTATGGAGATGGTACTATAGTACCTACCCATTGTCATCCCTACTTAGTTGGAATAAACGCAATAATGTTATACTTTATGATATATCTTACGCAATCCTGATTTGTGCTACTATCACATTAATTTTTTTTAAGATTAATATGTTGATAATTCCTTATATCTATGATTTGTGTTATCGTCTTCATATTTACGAAGAATGTGAAACGAGTTCCTCTTGGTCTCAATCGGGCTTAGAAGAGAAGTCTTTATCTCCACTTTACTCATCAATTCTGATTTTTCTATTTCATTCGTTGTTTAATATATTTTTAATAATCAAAGTATTAATTAATGTATCAAATACAATAGACATATTTCCCGTGCAACGCGCGGGTAAAAAACACTAGTTAAATATTATTCCTTTAACTAATGTTGAAGTATAATTTATTTTACATGTTTAATTATATAAAAACCCTTAAACAAATTTCAATTTAAAAATTTATCTCATCATCATTTTTTTTGTCAAAGATGTATAGAATAAAAGCCCATAGGGTTATCAAACGACACTTACAACATGCGAGAATAAATCTCTATGAGTGCTTCCACAATGCACATACACATGAGAAAATGAAAGAACAGACATGCACACTCAAGCTGACATAAACAACATAAAAACATGATGCAAAACCCTAAAGGCCCGAAAGTAGTCCCCTAGAAACCAAAAACCAGAGAGACTAAGTGACTTATGAGCGAAAAAAGAATATATCCTTTTGAACAACGCTCTCATATAAACAACTCAATTGGCTCCGCCGGAATTGTAACTTGTGCTATAAACAAGGAAGTTCATCACAGCTTCAACAATACAAATGGGGTCAAATAAACATCTATGGGAACATGGATGACAGAGAGACCTCTGTAGATTCCATACAAGCGTCAGCTACAGTCAAGTCGCAAACAGAGGCATCCACCATGGAAAGGTGGTGACGAAGGAAAGCAGCAGGCAGGATATTGGCCAACCAATTTTAATGAGGGCGCAACGTTTTTCATTATAGCTTAGCTGTCAGCGCCCCGTTTCGAACGCTATCCAACATGCAGGATGTTATCCAACATGCAGGATGTTGGTCAACCAGCCCAAACAAACTACTAGCCTCTTTTGTATATAGTTATTAAGGCATTATCAAAACTGAACTGAAGAGAACAAAAGGATGAAAAACAATCATAAATCCTACTGTACCACCTAAATTGAGGCCATGATTAGCCAAAGCATCAGCAACATAATTGCTTGCCCTAAACGTGAGACCACACAACAGCTTCCCATGGAGGCACTTGATCTCTGATTTGCTTAACCAGATTGGCACAAGGTTGTGTTTGCTTACACCCCCGTCTGCAAGAATCTAATAGCACAAACTGAGTCAGATTCCACTATTATTTTCTTTAAATTCTCTTTCAACAAGAATCTTAAGTCCCATAAGTGTAGCCCATAATTCAGCATGTAAAGCAGAGCATAAGCCAATTGCCTTCGTGTATATGATCTCGAACTATATAACAACAGAGCTAGCAAAATTGGCAGCAGAGCTGAAAGCACCAGCAAGATTTAATTTGAACTAATTTTCAGCAGGGGGCAGCCACCTAATAGGCGAAAAGCAAGGCAGGTGGCATAGCAGAATCGAGTTTGGGTAAAAAAGTATGGCCAAACAGAAGCAGAGGGGATTATGAGTTTCCTCCAAATTCTGGCAGCAAAATCGTAGTCACATAACATGTAACATAGATTCCGACCCATTCATGCAGATTTGGCATTGATCCTTAACAGATAAATGCCTATGCTTCCTTTGAAAAATAGTCAAGAGAGCATCATTAGCAATCTTCCACAGAAGTAATCTAGCTCTCTGAGGTCCCTTCCAAGCCCATATATTTTTGAACAATCTGTTATGTTTGTGTTGTGCATGAGCAAACATGCTATGAGTCGTAATGTTATAGGTTTAAGCATTGTATAATTGCTCTTTTAAGGGATTTATTCCCTTCTTATGCAAGTGTTGTTGGGCAGCTTTCATACTTTGATCACAACTCTCTTGAAAAAAAAAACGAAACTCAATCACAAAAGTTGGATGACTTGATGCATACTTCCCCAAACAAGAGTTAGTGAATGAAATCAGTTTATTTTTGTCAAGGAACGAAATCTGTTCAAGTCTTGACTGTACCAATGTGGCCCACGATGGAAGTTCTATGGAACTCTTCATAAAAGTGAGGAATCATGTTTTTATCTTGTTTACCCAAATCTTCCCTGTATAACAACACTCCATTCAATCAGAGTGAGACCCAATATCTTCTAAGTTCTAACTACTGAAATGGTTCATTCAATCAAAGCTAAGTCTGTCTTTTCACCGGAAAAAAGAAAAGAGCTAAGTCTTGCTTAAGTTGCTATGAGAATGAAAAAAGTGGCATAGAACGGATCAAACAACTTGGCAGAGATGGCTCATGAGATCGTGACTATGCATCTGCAACCTTGTTGGTTTTCCCAGTCTTGATTCTTCCTGAAAATTTTATATTGCAATTGTTCATTTGCCTCAACTCTCAAATATAAAATTGATTCTTCACTATTACAATTGTGACAGAATAGGAATCAAGATTAAAACTCCCAACACTAATTCCATTCTACAATGCGAAAGAATATCTTGGTAGTTCCTATGATGATGAAAGTACACGCAAGAAACACAAAACATGAAGAACATGATAATAGTAATTCACTCAAAGTTACATTTTATTAGCTACTGAAAAAACTTAGCCACTTTAATAGGCAAAAGGTAATTTTCAAGTCCATAGCCACCCGAATGTGATTGACAGAGCTACACTAGCCAAATAGAAAAAGGGTTGATATGTTCCTCCATGGATTCAGTGAGCTTAGATTCACTATGATAGAATAGAACTATTACTTAGTTCTGATTATAGGGAAGTTAATTCAATCTAAATAAAATGTGACAGAGATGTGTAGGCTCTCAGATGCAATAAAATACACTTAACCAATAATCATCATAAGAATTGCAGGGAAGTAAATAGCATGTTTGGATTAGCTTCTCTTTCATTATTAGAATCAATTCTAAAACTTACAAGCTACTCACAGAATTAATTCTAACTTCAGAATCAATTGTTCTTAACCAATAATCATAAGAAATGCAGCACTATCAATCATAGCCTTTTCCCAAACAGTTCAGACAACGTTGAACCCTGCAAATCCATTAGCAACCATTAGAAAACTAGAATAACCCAGAAAATCATAAACCTTAAAGAACTGAAATGAGAGCTAACCTGTTGCCTTCGCAAGTAGGACAAAGGCAGGGGTTAATTGCAATAGGGTCATACATCGGAGACCAAGCAATGGTGGCGTTCCCATTGCACAATTTGCATATGTAGAATCCCTTCCCTCTACAAACCAAACACGGCAACGCAACTTTTTTCTGCATACAAAACCACAAGTTGAAAATTTCCAATAGAATCGATTGAAGAATCAAATTGAGCTAATCTTATCTTTACCCGTTTCTTCTCAGATGCGAAGTGAAGCGCTTTGAGGGTAGCAGTAGAAGCTATGTTCAGTGTGAATACTCCACCCAAGATAACTACAGCTCCATTAGCCCATGTTCCCAACCCTCGATTCATGTCTTTCAAGTTTAGGCCTCTTAGAATCGATTTTCATCAATAAGAATCACTTCTATCTACTGAAACTGCGTGTTGGTTGAGCCGGCTGAACCGGTTGAACCGAGAACCGGTATATAGAACGTTCCAAAATGATGAAAAAAATACATTAAGCAAGCCTTCTCTTGTGAGGGGTGTTTTTCTGCATTTTTCCTCCTTGTATGAAAGCTGTGTTGTGCGGCCACAGAGGAAAAGATAAAAAGGGAAGATGTAATTTTAGGGTTTGGAACTTTTGATAGCACACTACTTAATTCTTATATGGGTATTGTATTTTTTTATTCAATATTACCTTATAGATTATATATTTATTTTAAAATAATATTACTTAATTTATAGCAGCTATACCAGTTAGAACACGGTTCAACTACGATTGAACCAATGAACCTTGAACTAGTGCCATCATCGGTTAGATCACCGATCCAGTTTTAATAACATTGGGTAGGAGTGTATACGACCGGGCCTAGTATCTTGGGGCATGTTCCCTAAAGTAGCATTTCATTGAGTTTCTGGGGTTTAGAAATAGGTTTGAGTTTAAAAACCTGACCAATATTTAAGATGGGTGAAAGTTAAGTCTAATTTTCCCCAAAAACACCCATAAACCCTTACGCATTAGCTTCAAAGCATGGTTTTGTATAATAGGCGGGTTTCAAGTGTATAGCATGGTTTGTCTGACTTGGAAGTTAGTTTGTCGTTGTTGGAAATGAGTCCAACGTGTCAAGGTTTTTGTTTGGAGTCTCTTGAATGGTGGTTTCATAACAAACCAGAAGTGGATGCGCTACCTATTTACATATTCACACTTGTGCCCTCTGTGTGGCATTGGTAGTGAGTCCCCATTATATGCCCTTCGTGACTGTAGTATGATCTCGTCAACTTGGAAGCTTATGGTGAATGAGTGAGCTGACCCTACCCTTTACGCATTGGATATGCATTAGTGGGTGACTCATTTTATGTGCTTCTCTCCCATATTGCAATTGATCTCGTCTTCGTCTATCTTCTTTGCGAGTCCGTTGTGTAGTTTTTGGAGATGAGAAATGATGTTATTTTCCAACAAGTAAGTTGGGATAGTAGCAGGGTCCTTTGGTTTGCTAACTATGTTCGGTTTGAGGATGACTCTGCTAATATGGAGGATCCGGTTCGTGATCAACATACTAGTTGGTGTTCCCATTGGTTATATCGGAGCCTAGTTGGTTGAAACTTAATGTCGATGGCTTAGCCAGGTAAGGTCGCGAGGATAGTTGTGGTTGGGTGATTAGGGACAGTAGGGGTTGTTGGGTTTTGGGGTTTCATCGCAGATTGGGCACCTTAAATCCGCGCTCGGCTAAGTTGTGGACCATCACGACGACGGTGGAGCTTGTCTCATCGAGTGTGATTCAGCAGCTGCCATGGAGGTTGTGACAACAAGTTGTTTCTTGGTGAGTCCTTACTTAGAGCTAGCTGGTGAGAGATATTCATCGTGTCATCCCTTCTTATATGGAAGTGCGTCATCAGGTTATCCCTAGGGAGGGTGATTCATTTGTCAATTGTTTTGCTATGAATGTCCTTGTGTTTAATTTTGGCGTTCGTGTATTGGATTCCCCTACTGAGTGTTGAAGTATTTCGTTGCAAGACATCCACGAGGCTCAGCCCTTCGTGATGGTTTATGCGTTGAGGCTTTGCCTTCCATACAACAAAAAATAAGTTAATAAAATTCGTATTCTTTACTCTAGCTTAGTATTTTGTTATGAAAAAAAGTCAGCTTTATATAGTTTCTTTTATAATTCCTTAATAGAATAAAAATTAATTATTTTACTGAATGATAAGTATTGTTGAGATTTGAAATTCACATTCAATTTTTTATTTGAGTTAGCTCGGACCTATCATTTTGTGGCCCAACCATGTCACTCCCCTACATCATCAGATTTCTTCGAGTCTAAAAACGAATTCGATTACAAAATATGACCGACCTTATTTAGGGCCGAGTGAAAATTAAGTCAAACTCGTCTAGACTAGTCCCATGAACACCATAGTCACATGCATAACAAAATTGACAAACGACTTGTGTTTGGCAGTGCGGTTCATTGACAATTTTAACCCTCGAATATACGACATCAGACATGTCGTTTGTTTAGTTTCGAATTCCGACATCATCGTTCTGAATCTGTCGCTGCAACTTGCAACTGAGAAGGAATGCACAACAGCACACAACAAGATTCGATGCAATGAACTTCGTGATTTCAAAGAATCCTGTTAATCTTCTCAACTATCACTCACCGTGTTCGCTTCTTCGTTTCCATGTTCCTTCGCTTCTTCGCAGTTCAACCACGAAATGGACACGTGGCTCTGAAACTCTCAGGTTGAGAGCTTCGTGTGCTTCTTCTACCTCAGCTGGTTGCTATGGAGGCTGGGATGATCTTAGCGGCTCAGAAGCTCCAGGTGAGTTCGATACGTTGCGCGATTTTCTTGTTTCAATCGGAATCGATGATAGGAAGCACGTTTTCGTGTTTTTATTGGGCCTTGTTTGTGCGATGGCGATTTCTAGAGTTAAGGTTTCTACTTTCCTTGTTCTTCCTGCTTCCGTGTTGCTTTTAGCTGTTGGATTTGCAGCAGGGTCTTTTCAGAATGGAACCTTTGGTGAAGTGAGGGTGAGTGGAAGTAAGAAGAGGGAAAAGGAAAAGGAGGAGAATTTGAAATTGCCCTTTGAGAAATTGAGGAGCGTGGATGAATTTTTTGATGAGATTGATCTTGTGATTGGTAACTTGAAGAGTGATGTTCAAAGTGCTATCAGGAATAAGAAGATTCAAGTGGATGATTTGTGTGGTTATGTTGAAGTCACTGATAGGATAAAATTGTCTGCTTTGAATGCTAGGAACATTGTTAAGACTTTAATCGACGATGAGGAGAAGGCTAACGGCGCGTTGGTTGAGAACCATAAGAGCGGTAGAAGGAAGAAACAAGTTGGAGAAGCTGGGTATCAGATGTTAAAATCTATTAGTAGTTTGTTTGGGGATGATTTGCGAAGCTCCAATTCCACCAAAGTCAGGGAAAATGTGGACAGAGAATTGGATCAAACTAAAGGAAATGGTGGTGTGCCGCCAGTTGAAGATAGGACTTTAAATTTGGTTGATGATAGTAAAGCAAATGGCAAGTTGGGTTCTTCTCAAGACTTGGTTACTGATTCTGTTTTGGGTATGGGCAGATATGGAAGAATGAAAAACAATCCTGAGATAGAAAGTTTTGACTTGGGGGACAATCGCAGAAGCACTAACAAGTTCCCTGGTGAAAATAAGTATAGTTACCCGAACAAAGGATTGAGGTTCACAAATAATCACAGCTTCTCTTTGAAGATGGATTCGAGCAGCACGACTGATATGTGGGAATCCCGCGACAATGTGCTTGATTCTGAAGGCTTTAAAGTCAGAATGAAACACATGGAAAGCGAGTCTTCCTATATGCGCAAGGAGTTGCTTGATCAAAGCCATGAAACTTTCAGGTCTTCTCACGACAAGAGGGAGAGTATGTCTGATAGATCTCGGTATGCACAGGATAGGGTGGATTATGGTGACCATCGCCATCTTGCCAATGACTTGTCTGAAGGTGAGAATGAATTCAATTCCCCTTCATCTGCAAAAGTCTCAGATGATGTGATGTTTGATAGGTATCTTGCTGAAGCAACAGACCTTCTAAAAGAAGCAAAAGAGTTTGTTAAGGGTAGACATGATGAAAAGCAAGCTGAAATCCTGTTATACAGGTCTGCAAACTTACTATCCAAAGCTGTGGACTTGAAACCAATGAGTTTATTGGCTGTGGGACAGTTAGGGAACACTTATCTTCTTCATGGAGAATTGAAGTTGAAGATTAGCCGTGAATTGAGAACTCTTCTTTCAGGAAGAATCCAACCATCATCTAGAAAGCATAGAAGAATATTGAATGAACTGCAAACTAATATTACCAGTGAAGAAGAAGTTACACAATTGCTTATTGATGTGTGTGAAGAGTGTGAAGAGCTACTGGTTGAGGCAGGTAGAAAGTATAGGTTGGCGTTGTCAATTGATGCAAATGATGTGAGAGCCCTCTATAACTGGGGCCTTGCTCTCTCTTTCCGTGGCCAATTGATATCGGATATTGGGCCGGTATGCATTATTATCTTAATATCGTTAAATTTACCTGTTTTAGCTCTTTAATCGCTCAGTTGATTACATGTTAAAATGCTACTTCCTTCATGTGTGCTTAGCTGCAATGACCTGTGTACAATTTAATAAGCAGCTAAATTGGTTCTAGAAATTGGTTACTAATTTGTTTAAATATGATACTAAAGCTTCTGGAACTTTATTGTTTGCTTGACACAAATTATTCTGCCAGTTAGCTATGCTGACATTTGTTGTACATTCTGTTTCTTTATTGATATTATCTGCCAACATCACAGGGTGCATCTTTTGAGGCTGAAAGGGTATTCTTGGCTGCAATTGATAAGTTTGATGCTATGCTGGTGAAAGGCAAAGTTTATGCACCGGATGGTATTATTTCTTATTCCTGAACTTATCATTTATAATCTTAGATACAAGTGCGACTTGAGAATATTATGCTGACTGGTTCTCACTAAAGTACATGGCCTTCTATGGATTGTTAGAATTTAAGATCATAAACCACATACCTGGCTCAAAATAACTGTATAAAAGGTGTCTTTGCATTGTAACAAAAAAAAAGGTGTCTTTGCATGAAGAACTGTATTAAGAATAGGGATTTTGGTCTTTGTAATGTCCATAATCATCTTATCATAGCACACAATCTTTACACTAAGTTGCAACTTAGCTATGTTTGATAGGATCATGCTCATGGAGAATTTTAGCATAGAAAATATTATCTCTTGGGTGTCAGAATGCTTCTTCTTCAGCATCTTGCCATTTCTGTTTTCATATATCCTTTCTATGATGAGATCCAAAGTCCTACTTCTACTGCTATGTTTAACTTGGATTTTAACATGTCGGGTTGCAGCACTGTTCAGATGGGGTATGACATTGCAGCAAAGATCTCGCTTAAGGCCAGGAAGTAGTAAAGAGAAGGTGAAGTTACTGCAACAGGCTAAAAGGCTATATGAAGATGCGCTTGATATGGACTCTAATAACATTCAAGTGAAAGATGCCTTATCCTCGTGTGTCTCTGAACTTAACTATCGACGATATTAGTCTATTCATGGAAAGTGTTATCCAGAAGAATCAGTTTGCTTTCAATTCCAGCTACTATGGTATATCTGCTCTGGATCCAGCACCTGCAGGAGAATGAGTTGTGAATCCCAGTTTCTTCGTCTTCTTCCTGAATCTTCATAGAATTAGACAAAGACAGAAATAATAATACATGTAACAACAGTAATAATAAATGTCAAAGGAAACCATTTTTGTTGTCTTTTCTCTATCCTAGAATTCTTATCAGTGTCAATGTTGTACCAATAGCATGAATTCCCACTATCAATGTAAGAAATAATTATCAACGTTAAATATATTTTTAGATCATCTAATATCAGAGAGTTTTGATTTTAGCCCCTATATTTTTTTCCGCTGCAAGAGATGAATTATCTAACAAAGATTCAGTTCAGGATCCTAGGTGTCACAATCCAGCTCGCACATGTCATTGCACGCTGGCATCATCAGAAAGTTTTTTACAACTAAGCAATTTACTTCTCTGCCACTATAAGCATTCTGGCGATGGCTTGTTGTAGCTGAAAATGGTACAAGAAAGCACTTGAACCACCGTCAGCAGGGGCAGTGGAAGCCTTTCGTTCCTTGGGCGTTAGTGCACACGTTACTGACTCGGTTTCACTTTTGCAAACTATATCTGACAAGAAAAATCATATCTATCAAGTAACAGGAAGCTACAAATTGTAATGAAACAAGTAACAAGTAACAAGAAGGTACAAATTGTAATAAATGTATTGAACTTTTCAACGTTTGTATGCTTAGTTGGATTTTCGTCCCATTCCAACAGGAAAACTAAAAAGAATGTCTAAAATTTGTGGTCAGACTAATCTAATAAAATTGACTTCCTCTTGTAAAAAAAATACTAATCCAATAAAATCACCTAAGAGAGTGTTGGTTGAAGAGGAACGGCTTATTGGCTGAACTCCGGTGTAAAGGTGGTTGAGGAAAGCTATGAGGAGAAGGATGGAAGGGTCTTGATCTTCCACCGTCGTTCAACTCAGGAGGAGTTTTCTGTAAAGACACTCCGACACCTAAGTTAGTGACTGTGAAGTTTGGGGATTTCTCAAAGACTTGGAGTGCGTACCCGCTTCATGCTTGAGTATACCTATAAGAGTGTTGGAAAAGTCTTTGAAGGTTGTAATGAGTGCTTGACATCTAGTGAATCATAGCAGTTGAGCCCCCTGCTATCTTCAGAAATATGATGACTGTGGGTTCCTCGGTTAAGTCATGAGCTCCACACTTGTGCCCGTTGCTAGGTTAAGGAACTTGTGATGGAACATAATGAAGTGATCCGAGCGTTTTAGATGCTCCACACTTATGCATATTGCGTCTTAGATGCTTATGTTCATTAGGAGATAGTGATTGTAAGAAGGAGTGATTGTAGGAATGAGTAATTGTCATTAACATGATCATAAGATATGTGGTTGTCGAACAGTTGACTTAGTCAACCCTAGACCAATTTGCAATCTCAAGTTTAAAAGAGAATAGAAACTGATTAATATTATTTACTGAGGCAAACATGTATATTACGTGGAGTGAAATACTGAATGCATAAAATTGAGCCTAGATTCCTTAAAAAAATAGTACCACCGAATCAGCAAAAGAAGCCCAAAACAAGAACAAAGCAAAACCGGCATGGCAAAGAAAGAAAGTATCACGTGGTACAGAGGAGCGTAGATACACGCTCCTATCAAGGATATATTCCAGACATAACAAATCATTAACAACAACAAAAACAGCGCCGACTCAAAATCAAGAATAAAAACGAAAATTCATTTCCGAAATTACATGTAATTTCCCCTTCCACGTAAGCACCATAGCCTATACTTATATTAGTGGTATATAATCATATCATATTAATATTAAATCATATTATATATGATATTCTTTCAAAAAATATTAATGTGATATTATTAATTTTATTATAATATAATATAATATAATATAATATATTACCTCAAAGATTCTTCCCCCTTATATATATGTACCGTCATTTCCACTGGCCTCATTCTTCTTCTTCTCTTTCTCTCTCATCTCTCTCTCTCTCTCTCTCTAGCAGCGGAGGCTGCTCCGTCTGCTCTGCCACCTAACTCTGATCTTCCAGTCGGAGCTGAATCGCATCTACTCACTCTGTATTTCAGGAATCGCTTAGATTCTCCTTCGGATTTTCCGGTAACTAATTCAAACCCTAATTTTTCTCTTTACTTATTCGATCGCCCCTCGGGTCTCGTTCCTCCAAAGCCCTAATCTTTTTCTCGATTCTTCATCTGGGTCGCAATCGGATTTTGTTTTACTTGCTTGTGGATTCCGATTTGTTTGTTTTTTCAGAACTAGTTTTAATCTGGAACGAGCTTGATTCTGTTAATTATGTGTTTTCGTTTTGCTTACTGGAGGTGGAAGGTTTTTGTAGTTGTTTTACTTGTATTTGAACTGTTCCTTGAGTTGGATTTGTCTGCTCCTAGTGTTGTTGATGTTGTTTTTGTGTGAATTTATAACAAAGACATTGTCTTTTATGTATTATTATTCAGGGATCAGCTCATTTTATATGATGTATGCTGTTTGGGTTCAGATTCAGATACATGTTCCTTTTGTAATTTGAAACTAACGATGTGTTACATTGCATAAACAAGTAGTCAACTGTCTTATTGGTTCTAGTCAGCTCTGTGTGGAAGAGAAATTTGTAATTCTTGCTGACTGCAGTTGTTTCTGTGTTTCACTTGTCTACTTTACATTATTTTTGCCACACATTCTAGAATTGAATTGAATTGCATTGAGACACTACACAGCCATGGGTAGCTTGATGGTTGTACAATATGATGTTGATGTAAATGTGACATAATCTGAATTGTTGGGCTGATAAGTTACAAGGTTGTAGCAAAGATGCTAACTTTCTAGATTACTTAGTGGAAAAAGTGGATCATGGAGAAATGTGAAGGAAAAAGGGGGAAAGTGTAATACACGACTGAGTTCAATACTTTTTTCTCAAGTATTTTTGGGATGCATTATCCGTCCTGTCCTCCTGCAATTAACCTTTCTAAAAAATCCTATTACTTATAAGATAAGAGTTTACAATAATTGAAAGATTGTTGTTAGCTATGAAACCATTATTACACTTCAGTCAACGGAAGAGGGTGGAAGAGTTGGTTCTTGATAGATGCATCTGATGCTGACGTTTAGTTCATATATTTGAAGGTCTTGTGTGCTTGACTAAATATGTTTTTTTGCAGATTAAGCCCTTTCTTGGAGTTATGGAGTTATCTTAATGATAGCTCTTATAAGATTTTTATCAAGTTTTGTAAATATAATTTGCTAGTTCACTCTTCTCAATATTGTGTAGGTCAGTTGTTCTGCAGATGTTTCTGACATCTGTTCTATATAAACTTTCATTTATGACAAATTCAATTTTGTTCAATTACTTTTGTGCTCTCTGCAGGTTCTAGTTCGTTCAATTCTTCCCCTGGGTGGTGGATTAGTGTATTTTTAAAATATTGAAAATTCAAAATGCCAAAGGAGAGAAGAGATAGGTCTTTGTCACATGATAGTAGCAGAACATCACCTTATCCATGCAGCTCTAGTCGTGTCAGAAGATCAGCTCCTAAAACCCCTTTAGAGCCAGAGGAAAATGTTAAAGAATGGGAAGATGCTAGGTGTCCAGTCTGCATGGAGCACCCTCACAATGCAGTTCTTCTCATATGTTCATCACATGAGAAGGGATGCCGCCCTTACATGTGCAACACTAGTTATCGCCACTCAAACTGTCTTGATCAGTTCTGCAAGTCATTTACAGAACCCTCACCAGAACCCTCACCAACAATTCCTCAAGTAGAAAGTCAAACTTCAAACTTGGACTCATCTCAAGTCCAAATTACTGAAGAAAATATCATTGACAATGACATACAAGAAGAAAGAAGTGAAGGCCTTGTTACAATGCAATCTTTGTCCTGTGAGGGCGAGGCTAAGTCAAAGCTAGTATGCCCTTTGTGTAGAGGGCAAATAAAAGAGTGGAAAGTAGTGGAGGGGGCTCGTCATTTCATGAATGCAAAATCAAGGAGCTGTTCTTGTGAGACTTGCAACTTCACTGGTACATATACAGATCTCAGAAAGCATGCAAGGATTGAACATCCTTCTGAGCGCCCATCTGCTGTGGACCCAGAGCGTCAGCGTAACTGGAGGAGGCTGGAGCGGCAAAGGGATCTTGGTGACCTGCTTAGCACACTTCAAAGTTCCTTTGGGGGGGAGAATAGGGTTGATGATGGAATTCCTCCCATAGATGATGGTGGCTTGTTGGCTGTATTTTTCCTCATTCTTCAACCTGCATCTATGTCTAGGGGTGCCACAGGAACTAGACTCCAAATGCGAATCAGGAGACCAACTAGACTCTGGGGAGAAACCTTTGAGGCAGCAGAATCTGGAACTGCTTCTAGAGATGATGCAAATAATGAATCTTCAGATGGAGGGTCTGATACTAGAAGGCGCCGAGTTCGGAGACGAGTAACACCTGACAATCAGCCATGACCTGGAAAATAAAATGTGAATGTTGTTTTTGTTCTCAAGTGGGTGTTCTCTCTAATTCCCTTCATTTTCTTTTTTCAGATGGCTATAAATAGATATTGGTCATCAATTACTTCTGTTTGTTACAGGTAACAGGTGGAGCAAAGGGGAGGGAGAGAGAGGGGATTTCCGGCTTGGATCTTCGGATCAATTGTGGATCAGTTTGGGTTTATGTTGCTGGTTGCCAAAGAATGAGAAAAATGTTCGTTGAATATCCCATAATCTGTTTATTTAGCATTTTTAGAGCATCTTTGCTGCAATTTCTCGAGGTCTGTGAACAATTGAGCTTGAAATAAAATTTTCTGTTGTGTCAGCTCTTTTCTTCTTTTCATGCAAGGGGGAAAAGTGGAGAGAACATATAATGTAAGGCTAAGGGTCCTTGCAAGAGCTTATTTGGGAATTGGGATTGTTAGCCTAAGGACTGCGTAGCTGTTTGCCTCAGTTTACAAAATAGCTCATGATCTATTTATATTTTTTTTAGCTGAGATTTTCTTATAAGTATATATATGAAGAAGTCTTTATATTTACTCCTTTTTCGAGTACATTTCACCAAGTGCTTTAAAGTTTTATGAATTGCTTATACTTCATACAAGTATTTTTGTTTTCTAAATTCAGTAGAACTAAGTTTATTTTACTTTAGGCTATATTATAATTGTGTATTATTATCAAGTATGAGAGCATGTATTGATGTTTGAAAGTAGTATTGTAAAGCAAATTTAATGAAGTGTTAATTAAGTAGAAAAATGAAATTATTTTAAAGCCCAGCATAATGGTAAATGGGTCTTGATGATATCCTAGTCGGGGTTTGGAAAAGTGTAGGGGACTACAGTATCACTTAGCTCACTAAAAGTTGTTCAATGAGATATTAGAGATCTAAAACATGTGAAGGAGAAGTACAGTGGTCTTTATACATAAAACTAAGGTGGATATTAATTGTGGGAACTATAGAGGAATAAAATTTAGGAGTCACAATATGAAATTATGGTAGAAAATGATTGAACATGGACTTGGGGGGAGACTAAGATAAAAGAGAATAAATTTTGTTTTGATTGAAGTACAAAAGAGAGATATTCAAATGATTATTTATTTTCTTTCACTTGAAAAAAGCATATGATTGTGCCCCTATAGAAGTGTTTGTGTAAAGGTTAACTACTAGTGTGAGAATTCCTTTGGGTGTAACTAAAGACTTTTCAATAAGGTTACTTCAAGGCTCAGTCTCAGCCTTGAGTGAGTTGAGTCTGTACTTGTTTAATATGGTTTTAGACATACTTACTGGGGATACATAGAATAACATCTCAATTTGTATGTTGTTTGTAGATTACATAGTCATAACTGAAGAATCATGAGAATCATGAGAAGTGGTTAATTTTAAGCTTAAGATTTGGATAAGGACTTTGGAATCTAATCAATATGGTCTAGGACATACTTACTGGGATATACAGAATAACATTCCAAATTGTCTGTTGTTTGCAGATGATATAGTTCAAACTGAACAATCATGGGAAGCGATTAATTTTTAACTTAAGTTATGGATGAGAACTTTAGAAGATTAAGCAGAAGTAAGACAGTTTATGCATTGCAATTTTAGCAAGACTGATGTTGGAAGTAATATGGAAGTAAAAATTGGAGACAACGTTATACCATAAGTTTCACAATTTAAGTACATTGGATCGTTTATACAAGATAATGAGGATATTGATAAAGATGTTACACACAAGATTCAAGTTTGGTGATTAAAATGGAAAAAAACATCAAGAGTTATTTGTGAATTCAAAGTACCTATCAAGCTCAAAGGAAAGTTCTATCGAACCGCTATAAGACCTGTTATGCTCCGGTAATAAATGGTGGGCTTTAATAAGACAACATGAGAGAAAGTTGGAGTAGCATAAATGAGAATGTCAGATGTGTGAAAGGTGGACTAAAAATGATAAGATACACAATGGTATAACATAAGATATTAAGGTGACGCCTAATAAACTGATAGAAAATCGATTAATGAGGTATAAAGATGTGCAAAGAAGCCTATGGAGGCACTGGTGGGGAGGGTTGCTAATATGATATTTAGTCCCGTGAAGAGATGTAGAGGGAGGGAAAAAAAAGAGCTTTGAAATATATTGTTAAAAATGATCTCATTATCAGTAATATCTCTCATAACTTGATTTTTTATCGAGCTCAATTGTGTGGTATGATTCATTTAGCCGACCTTACTTAGTGAAATAATGTTTTTGTTGTTATATATATATAATGGGTTGTATCTTATGAGAAATTTTTTTTTATATAAGAGTGTAAGAATAAATCACGACCATGAGATCTAATCATGAATGATCAAGAATAAAACATGAAGACATGTGACTTTTTTTTTTAAATCACATGACATTTTTAAGTGGTCATGTGACCATGAAATTATTTTAATCTTGAGTATTCATAATTAAATCTAATGGTCGTGATTTATTCTTTCGTTCCTATATAAAAACATATTTATCATAAGATACATCCCATATATTACAAATTAGAGAAGTAGAAATAATTTTTATAAAAAATAAATATTCATACAAAATATATGATTTATTTAGTGTAAATTAAAATTATTTCATTGCTAATCATTTACAATTTTGTGTGAGCATCCGCGATTAGGGGAATAGCCGCTGACCCGTGCTTGTATCAGAGATAATCATGGGCCCTAAAAAAATAATAAATATTTATTTAAAGATATATATATACAATGGCGGATCTAGAAGAAAAAACTAAGAGGAGCTAAAATAAGAAATCAATACATAATTTTTTTTTACACCCAATACTCATACACACAAAGATGGAGATAAATTAATTCATGAATATTGAAAATTTGTTTTAAGTTATGTTAATAAAAGGAAAAAATTCATGAATGTTATGTTAATAAAAGGAAAAAATGGAAGCAAAACGAAATATTATCAAAAAAGTCCTAGGCTAGGTTGGAACCTAAGCTGCTAGGTTGCAGGGGAAGCTTCTAACCACTGGGACGATTGGCATTCATAGTTATGTTTCACATTTTATTTTATATATTGTTAGGTAATGAAAAAAAACTAAAAAGGATACCTTTTATATAGAATTTTTTTCGAAAATTTCGGGGGAGCTAGAGCTCCTCCTGTCCTAACTAAGGTCCGCCACTGTATGTATGTATGTATATATATATATATATATATATATATTATGTTTTAAGATTTATTTAAAGAAAAATATCTGTTTTGAAGGACATTTAACTATTTCCTAAAAGATATTCTTAAAAGAAGAAAACAAAATTACTTAGAGGATGTGCTAATATGAGTATGTTATTATGAGATTTAAAGAGAATTGAAATTTAATGTTCTGTAATGAATGATTTGTCTGAAATGTCTTTAGGGTTACAATCAAAACATATAACAACTCTATTTAAAATTGAAACACAAACAATCCCGAAAGTAGTGTGACCTCGACCCGGGGGTGTCTTTTTGGGAACCCCGTTCCCACCGCGCTTACGACCCGGCTGGCCTTCCAGGTATAGTGGGAGTTCTCCCGTTCTCTAGTCAAAGACTTGGTTGGATGCGGGATCTACTTGGAGGAGCGGTACGAACGTTAATATTTTTTTTTTGAAACACAGAAGTAGTCAATATTAAGGTAAGTAAGGAATTGAATATTTGGTTAAAAATAAGGAATTGAATAAATTTAGAATAAGTTTCTTTAAAAAATTAAGAGTCTTTTTTTTTTCAAAATTAAGAGTAAAAAAACTAGAAATTAAAATGACAATTTTAAAAATAAAAAAGAGCAAAATTTTCTGATATGAAACATCCCCAGTTGTTTTGACACAAGTGTGTGATTCAATTTCAAATGATTGAACTGAAATGATGAGTTTCGCATGTGGACTCAAATTTGACCTGTCCCAAGCAAAAAACCACTTTAGCAATTAGGAAAGTAAAAGTATGTAACAAAGAAGAACCAGGATCTTCTTAACTAGTTGACCGGAGAACCGGAGCTGAAACAAACGCTGTCGCCGCCGGTTGCGACAAAACAACCTCAAAGTTTAAGGTTCCTGTCTCTAACTCTTCACCCTGAAACATAGATGGATCTGTATTCTGTCTTTTTTTGTTGATTTTTTTAACAAGGTTTCCCTGTTTATCCCAGAATCTATAGAGGAAATTTCAAAAAGGAAAATGGGAGTGGGGAACGGGATTTCCTCCTCAGAATGCGATGATGGCGGCAACAAAATCAGCTCTTATGTTGTGTTGAATGTCTACGATCTCACCCCTATGAATAATTACATGATTTGGTTTGGACTTGGGATCTTTCACTCCGGCATTGAAGGTAGCTTCCATCATCTGCTCTCTCTCATCATTTTTCCATTGCTTCAACATTTTTAACTTCATTGATCTGATCTTTGTAGAGGGTTTTTTTGTTTGCCCATTTCAGCTTAGCTTTTTGTTTCATCTTTATTACTTTATATGTATTCCTGTGAGTGAAAGTTTGCAACTTTTCTCTGACAAGGGGGTGAGAGTGAGATACATTACTGACTAGTGACTAGTGCTTGATTCCAAACTAGAACATAGAAGCAAAAAAATGCAACTTTTTAGTTTGTTGCTGATTAGGTTCATATATCATAGAGCAAACTGTGTAAAGAGGGGAAATTGGCATGCCGATTCAATGAACATAAACTATGCAAGCTAAATTACAAAGGCATTACATTTCAAATCACTTGGGATAGTTTGGAGGTGAGAAGGTGACACTGTTATTTGTAGTCCTGCATCCTCTCTCCTAGTTAACATCGGATAGTGGTGAGCCTTGATAGGGCTACACTGTAGCGCCGCGATATCCGTGATTTGACAACAATGGGGTGGGGCCAGTGTTTCAATCTCAGATAGCAAAGCATAGCGGTTAATCTCCAAAGTGCTTTTGTACAATAGCGCATAGAGGGATGACCGCTGTAGGAATCAGCATCCTCTTCTGGATCCAAGTCTTCCACTTTCTTTTTTTTTTTCTTTACTTTCTTCCTCTTTATTACTTTCACTACAATCACAGCTTGGTTGCTAGTTGATCAGCTCGGGCATAGAAAGGAAGAAAGGCGCAACGGAGTGAGAGTTTTCTAAAACCAGACCCTTTTTAGCATGTTTTTAAGCAAAATCCCTAAAATACTACATCAAAGATTCCCTAACCTTAAACTTCCAGATGTCTACTCCCACTGAATAGCAGCTAGATAGCACCGTGGCAGCCGCTAGTTCCTCTGCTTTAGTGGCCTGACACTAAACTGTGATGCTATGCAGCAATTTCAAGCAGCAAGAACCCGCTAAGCACCGCGACGGCGCTATCGCATCTTTATGGTGCGCTATTGACAACTGGGGTGGTGCTATTGGTATATTCAGAAAGCCTCCAGTCTGCTGGAGCTCTTTTAATGCTGAGAATCCCATTTTCAGCAGCTGTCCATCAGCTCTGTTCACAGTCCTCTTAAAATATTTCCCCTGTCAAACTTCTTGCTCTCGGATCTGACATCTATATTTTGCGATCTTCATGTTTGGCTCCGAAGTACGTCACTTATGGAAGTATTTTAACTATATATAATCCAATATACATAACATTGGTAGGTTGGTTAAAAGCATTATATCACAATAAAAGCTACAATCTCAATGTCAAGTGTATGCTGATCTACTTCTTCAGTTGCAACATAAGCACCTAGTTATTGTCAAAATCATATAACATATTTGACACCTTGGAGTTTTTCAAAAGTGAAGCTTTAAGGAGATGTTATGTGTAGTGTGTCTGAATGAGATGTTCGGGTGTCTAAAATTGATTTTCCTGGTTGATTGAGAATCTTATGTTCGATAAAAAAAATGAAAATGGTCATATTTAAACTTACTGAATTTTATCCATTTGATATACTTCTTCTTTACAGCTCTTGAATTTTCTGAGTAAGCATGATATTTTTTGTATGATTATTTGGTCATAACTGTTCTGCATATGCTATCACTCAAGAAAATCTGTTACTTTTATGCTGAGGTGTTCTCTTTTGCCGTTACTGCATTCCAATGCTTGTTGCTATTGCTACTGTGGGGAAGCTTATTCTCTTTCTTTCTTTCTTACTTTTATTCACAAATAGTGCATGGTAAGGAGTATGGATTTGGAGCCCATGATTTCCCAGCTAGTGGAGTTTTTGAAGTGGAGCCAAGGATGTGCCCTGGATTCATTTATAGACGTTCCATCACTTTGGGCCAAACAAACATGAACCCTTCGGAGTTTCGGGGATTTATTGAAAACATGGCTTCTGAGTATCATGGGGATACTTATCACCTTATATCCAAGAATTGCAATCATTTCACAGATGATGTCTCATATAGATTGACCGGAAAAAAAATTCCAGGTTGGGTGAATCGGCTTGCTAACCTAGGTAAGACTGTAAAAGAAAAATCTCTTGTAAGCTTTTTATTTTACACCTCTGTATCTATATGCACTCCATATTTATCTTCTGAATTTTTTCATGCTTTCATCTTTGGTCTCCATCTATTTATCAAGTGAGAGACACATCTAATATTAATGACCTGTCTAGCAAACCTGTTGGTCCATAAAGCTTACGGTTATTATAGGACAATTCTTTCCTCTGCGAGAGAGGCTTGAAACGCGGCTTGAAGAATAATGGCCAGGTGCTGGATCGGTGCGTTGATGTTGGTGATCTTGATCCTGATGCGATTCCATGGGTGCGGCAAGGATTTTGCAATTTCCTATTCTAATTTTTCATCGAGAGAAACGGATATCGTGAAATCTTGACCGGACTCAGCGGAATCGACACCATGGCTTTTTCACATTGATCCCTTCTTTGATTGCGAAGGTGGGAAAGGTTTTACCTATCCCGCACGGACGACGCCAATGTTCATGTGAGGTGAACAAGACTGGATCTAGAGCTTCCAAGGAGAGAGTCCTAAACCTAGCCATTTCATTATGAAGATGAACTTGCATAATACAATAAATCATCCTCCTTTTATTGAGGTTCTTAGCCTAAATACATAGATTTGGGCCTTGGTGCTAAATGGCGCACACAAACATAATCTGCCCAAAAAGGGGGGCGAGGTCGCCTAAGCCTATAAAGCACATAAATCGCCGACATGGCATAAATAATACATGAATCGCCAGCATGGCGTGAGAAATACCTTGCCATGGCGTAATGGTGTGAGACCGCCCATATATGGAAGAGATCGCCCATAGGAGATTAAGGAGTCATGACTGATGGCTTGCCATAGATGGCTCGTTAGATAGAGACTCGCTTGCCATGTAGCATGGTCGCACGCAAGGTAGTACTATAGTCGCCCAAGAGTGGTCAGATCACTCCTGACCTGTTCCCAAGTTCACAAGACACCAAGCCTGAAGCATGAAGGCAAAGTGTGTCTTTGAACTGGGTCACCTTGATTCGCTTCCTCAAGGACCAGCTTGCCATCTACCAGTCAAGTAAGGAAAAAAAACTTTCTATAGAAAAATTAATTCATGGCCTACTATGTATCACAAATATAGAACTTCAATTTTTTGTAGCTGTGTGATATTTCAATTGGGTTTGAGTAAATAGTCGAAAATAGAATCTGATGATGATATCATGTTTTGGTGATGTTTAAAGTCTGTTCAATCTGCTTTCTTCAGGTTATGTTCTCTCAAATAAATTACTTTCTCTGAAAAGATGAAATTTCAGTTGTTTTTGAGAGAATAACACCATTTCTAGTTTCATGATCGTATGAAAATAATATCATTATGGGTGATAAATCTAATCCAATGCATTCATTGCTCTCTTTTAGGTTCCTTCTAAACTTTTTGGCCGCATATCTTTCTATTCCTGCAGATTACAAGGGCATAATTTTTTAAAAGCACATTGAAAATAATCCTAACTTCAGCCTTTTGGTCAAAATATCAGGTGCTTTGTGCAGCTGTCTACTTCCTGAAAGCCTTCAAGTAACAAATGTTAAACAGCTACCCGAATACCATGAATGCTCCGGTGGGTATACGTTCCCGTTCCCTGTCTTTTTAACATTATGTATCCTGATGCATAAATTTTTTCCATCTTGTCTTGTTAATATATGTAACCTTCTGTGCTGCCTTTTTTGGGGACTGTTTGCAGAAGATGAATTTGTCGATTCTCTTTCATCTGCCACACCCAATGAGTCACCTGATAGAGATGATGAGCAAGAAAGGAACCTTTTGTTGCTAACGTCTGGAGCTGTGGATGTTACTTTCGTTAAAGAGGCCCGTGTAAAGTGATAATTATGTGTTCAAGGTGAGAAAATGATGCAGGCTGTCTTCGTTTGAATACCTGTCCAGTTGATCAGCAGTGATTCTTTTCCCATTCTTCTATAGCTGTCTGCATTGTCTTTGATTCATTCGTCGTAACTGAAGTATCCAAACTAAATTCAGCGCTTTGTTGTTTTGTTTATAGAGTCTAGTGCATGGGGGTTGCAGGCTGTCATGTAAAATTGTAAATGGCATTTACAGTCTGTAAATTGTCTAAGTTATGAAATACTGTGTAGAATTGTCTATGTTTGTTTTGAGAGATTTATGTCCAAAAATGACCTTAGGAACTCCAAGGACAGTTTGTTTTATGATTTCCTGGTGAAAGATAGTCTCAACAAACGAATTGGTGAATGTCAAGTTTCAACATAGTAGTATCTAAGAATTGCTCGTGGATATAAAATGAAGGGTTTGATTACTTAAAGTCAATCTAGATTAGTTTATAATGATAGTGGCTGTAGTAGTAGGAATAAAAAATTATCTGAAAATACAGTAGTTACAGATTTTTTCTTAAAAAAATTAACTATAGTGAAGTGATATGCAAATTTCATTTTTAAATATAATATATGATCGTTTGTTAGTGAACTAAATTGACACTATTCTATTACCAAAAAAAAAAAATTGACACTATTCTTGGCAAAACTTAAATGCAAACATTCTCTTCTGAAATTCCAAATGAAGAACAGTTAATAGTTAGGACTTAGGAATCAGCGAACAAGTGGAATAGATTCTCTTAAAAATAGTAAGTCTTTAAGTAGCATGCGTATTTACCACCCTCCCTTTTTTAATTGACTTCGCACATATTATCTTTTCAAGAAAAGACTGGTTCTAACTTCTCACTCGTCTTTTTTGTTTGGCTCTACCGATTTGTGCAAAAGATTTAGTCAAACGGTTATAGAATAACATTGCCTGCATTGACTTGTGATTTATAAACATAGTATCCGTACCAATATTTGAAAGAAAAGAAGGGATCCAGGTTCATACATTCAACAATTTCCTACATTCACGCATTCACGAATCTTAGGCCATATGATCAAAGATCTGCTGACTAATATTTCTCACCAAAATTAGACGGTAGAGATATCTTACACGGCTAAGATTTGTTGACCGCATGAATTTAGATAATTACCGACCCCAAGCAATCCAAGTTCAAAAAGAACATGGAAAAGGAAAATAGGTCAGGAAAAAAACAGAGAAACTTTATAAAACTTCCTCATTGAAAGATTTAAGATATACAATTGAAGGAACTAATTAATCACAAAAAAAAAATAAGAAGCTAAGACCTCAAGAATCAACTGCTTTAGGAACTCTGATCCCCAATTTAGTGTGGCAGCTTAAACTAAACTTATAGCCTCTGTGGATCGAATTCTATTTCCCCAGAATCAATTCTATCGTCTAGAAACTACTTTCGGAACAAATTTTGTCTCTTAGAATCAACTGTAGAAAAATTTCTAACATTCACTTATCTGGCAGATAAAATAGAGGTTCCCATTGAGTAAGTAGATACACGATCTTCATGGCTTGACATAGAAGTCAATAACCTTGCCAGATTATTATGATCAGCAGGGTCTTCATCCACAGACAGCAAATCAACAAGAATCATTCTACTACTCGGCGGCTCCTCCACCCTCACACGCCGTTCAAGCATATCCACCACTTCTGCCATGCTAGGCCTCAACCTTGGCTTCTCCTGAATACACCACAAAGCAATATTCACCAATCTCCCCACCTCACCCTCATCAACAACACCCCCTCTCTCCACCATCCTTTTATCCACAATCTCCATGAACTTCCCTTCCTTCACCTTCTCATTCACAATCTTAGGAAAAAACTCCCATTTCATCCTACCCTTTTCCTTAGGATCCTCCACCCTTGACACATTCCTCCTCCCTCCAATCATCTCCAACAAAACCATCCCATAGCTATATATATCAGTCTTCTCTGAAACCCCTCTCTCCAATAACCATTCAGGTGCTAAATACCCTCTAGTTCCTCTAATATTTGTCATAACCTGACTCACATCTTTATCAACAAGCTTAGACAAACCAAAATCAGAAACAACCGCTTTGTAATCCTCATCCAAGAGAATATTCTCAGGCTTCACATCAAGGTGCAAAACCCTTGACCTACAATCATGGTGAAGGTAGCTAAGCGCTTTGGCCACATCAATAGCCACTCTATACCTCAAATTCCACGGCAAACAACCGCCGCGACGAACCCGAGTTCCTTCAACCCTTTCAGGAAAAATCCAGCAATTCAAAGACCCATTTGGAATAAACGCATAAACAAGGTACCTTGGAGCTGAAGGAGCATTGCAATACCCAAACAGCCTCACCAGATTCACATGCTGCACACTAGCAATCGCTGCAACCTCCGATCTGAACTCCCTCTCGCCACGATCCTCACCGTCGATTCGTTTCACGGCGACGGAAGTTCCGTCGCTGAGAATGCCTTTGAAAACCGAAGCAGATGACCCTCTTCCGATCAACGCCTGAAACCCATCGGTGGCTTCTTCAAGCTCCTTGAACCGGTACTTGGTGGGAACTCCGGCGACTTTTCGCAGAAAACTGTACTCGATTCGAAGCTCTCTGCCTTCTGTTTTCAGCTGCGACTCAAGCACCCTCCGGCGCCGGTGGTAACGGTGGCGGATGAAAACGCAGGAGAATACGGCGAGGATGACGGCGACGGAGGCGCCGCAGATGAGGAAGAACGCTCTGGAGAGCTTCAATGAGACACGAGCGACGATGACGACGGTGATCAACACAATCACTGAGATAACAGCGATCGTGTTAACTTTCTTATCCTCCATCAAAATTTCATCTTTTTTGGAAGTGAAGATGTGATAAGCAAAATGAGAAAGTGGGTAGAGGGAAAGACTTTGTCTTTATGCTTGTACCTGCTGCAAGTGCAGATGGTTGTTGAATAGTTTAACTCAGTTTGTGATGGAATACAGAGAAAAAGTGTGTAATTTGGGATTAAATATTGGATTAATTTTTCAATGATAGGGATCATTAATCATGTTCAAAAGAGCTGAAAAGATGAACTTGGTGGGGATTTTATAGTATTTATGTGGATGTGGATTAGAAACTACCAAGAAGCTTAAAATCAATGACCAATGTGGTCTTAGTTGAGGGCAAAGACCAAAGAGCCTGCGTTTGGATTTTTCAGACTAAAGAATTCTTCTATCAAACGTGGGGTTTTGATTTGGTCAATGATTGAGTTCTCCACAAGTTTGAGTGCATGTTTAAATTTACATAAAACTACGGCTTAATTGCAGTTTTGTTCTCTGATCTAACATGATTATGTAAAAGTGATCTCACATGTTTAAAACGAGCGGTCAATGTCCCTAACGTTTGTGCCGTGAGCGATTTAAGTCCTTCCGTCCACTTCTGTTAGTTGACTAACATAATTGTTGACATGTGCTTCATTAATTGACATGGCATGTTGTGTCCCCTCGCCACACAGATAAATAATTATTGAAATATTTTTCCCCAAATTAAAAATTTCATCTTTAACCTTCATTTCCATCTTCTTTAACCAGAAAATCATCTTCAACCTCCATTTTTCACCTTCTTCAACCAAAGGCACAAAAGAAAACTTAATCTGAAATCAAAACCAAACAGCTCTTGCATCTTTGAAAGAACTGTTATATTTTTCTTCTCAGATCTGGAACTAGACCTCCACCCCCAATACCATCACCCCAACCACACCACGCCACCACCACTTAACAAGACGCACCCACCTTTGTCCCCTCTCTCACCAATCCTTATAATGAAACCATTTTGGGCGAGAGGGAAGAACCCAACCCCAGCAACGACATCAACATCAACAGCAACAACGGATCGAGTGATGGAGTCGCAGATCTATGGGAGAATAATGGAGTCCCAGATCCGTTCGTGTGGGTGTGAGAGGAAGAAGATGATGGCTAGGGCGAGGATATGGAGGAGCGATGTGAAGGTTCGGTGGGTAAAATTAATTTTCTGATTTGTGTTTGATTTCTAGAAGGAGAGGGGGTTGGGTGAAGGGTTTTGTGGTCTCAATCTCTCAATCTGGGTTTCTGGAAGTAAAAATTTTGTGTTATGCGTGAATGTTGGTGGTGATTTAGATTTCTGAGTCTAAACGAACATGTTTCTGAGATCTCAATTGATCAATGAGTTATGGGTATGATGATGATGATTCCGTTAGTCAACTAACAGAAGTGGACGAGAGGACTTAAATCGCTCACGACACAAACGTTAGGGACATTGACCGCTCGTTTTAAACATGTGGGATCACTTTTGTACAATCATGTTCAGTGACGGATCCGAGAATTTTATGATGTGAGGGCAACATATACACATAAATTTGCAATACTAAAAATCTAATATATTATTATTAAAACTTGAATATATATATATATATATATATATATATATATATATATCATTATTCTTTATGAGTTTTCATGAACATTTAGAGAATTTTTTCACAAATGAAATAGAATATTTTATCTCATAAGAACATAAAATAGAACATACCAATTAAGTGCTATATAAAATTTTAAATGCATTCATCACAATTATTTTAACATGACGATGTATGACACTACTGTAAATTAAGTTGAAGATTTTTACTAAAATGAAAATTGCAATCTAATACAACAGTGAAGATTTCACTAAAAAGATAAAATGTAAGCGTTAATCTCTGATTAAAGAATGATAATTAAGAACAAAAGTTTTTAAAATGAAAAAAATGACATGTAGCAGTAACTTAAAGAAAATATATTAAAGAATAAAACAAATTAGAGAATATAAGAAAATGGAGTTAAGTATGTCCAAGAAATATTGTTACTGCAAGAGAATTGAGAAAGAAACAATAAGTGGTTCAAAATCCATAATAAAAAACTTGAGCTGTAAGGGCATTCAAAATAACAATGTAAAGTTGTGGTGGGGGCATTTACCATATTGTTGGGGCAATTTAACACTTAATGTTATTTTTTTTTGGTACAGTAGTTAAAGAACAAAAAAAAAAGAAAGCGGGAAACCCGACCTAAGGTCTCACAAAGGAGACACCCATAGAGTCAGCTAATAACAAGAGACTCATCTCATCTAAGGGTTGGTCAATAGAGACTAGACTATTATTTTGAACAGCACCAAACTTAGCTAAAAAGTCAGCACACACATTCGCCTCCCTGAGAGTATGTAACACCTCCACACTCCAATCACGGCTCAGTAAATCCTTGATATCCCAAATTAGAGAAGCATAAATGTGACGTGCCGGAGGAGTAGAATTCACAAGAGTGACTGCCTCAAGAGAATCGGATTGTCACTATGACAATATGGTATCTTAGTATTAAGAAATGAAATTCAGGTGGGGGCAAATGCCCCCATACCTCCTCAAGTGCATCCGTGCCTGATCATGTTAGATCAGGGATCAAAACTGCAATTAAACCTAAAACTACAATGTCAAACCCATCATAGGTGGTAAAAGTTAGTAGTAATTACTTCTGTCGACGACGATGATTTTTGTTTATTGTAGTTTTTCACAATGTATACAATATGGCACATGCATTGAACCGGTGTCGAGTCAAATGTAAATTTTCAGTTAAATCAGTATCACTCTATCACTAGTTTTTCTCTCTTTTATTTCTATCTTTCAAGTGTGGTTAGGTTTGAGGTGTAACTTGGCTTAAATTTAGTCAACAAGTGGGTTCTTCTTAGTAATGACGATGGGAAATGAGGGCTTCTCAGTTTATTATTTAATGACAGTGTCACATTGCTCTTTTATAAACTAAAAATGAAAAAAATTCAATTAGTAATTAATTATGGAATAGTCATATTTCTAGAAATAAAAAACAATCTTAGTCAAACTTGATTTAATATATATTTTCAAATATTTTACATAAAAAAATATATGAAATAAAAAGATATTAACTTACCAAGAAAAGAAGGGACTAGTCCACTATCAAGCATGTAGATGGTTAACTAACGTAAAGTTGTTCTAATTTAAGTAATTTTTTTTTGTTTGAATTCATGTAAATGCACGTAATTTAAAAGAAAGGAATGAAAGAAGGGATTTGTCCCAAAAGAACTAAACAAGGAAGGTTCTCGATGAGAAAATGAGTAGATTCGTGACAATGGAAATTGGGGCACAAACATTCGAGACAAGGACGGAGGGACCGGGGTGGCTCACCGGTGCCGCCACACCCCTCATCTTTACGATTTTCATTTGGATACTATGCATATTTTTCTTATGACCCCAGTGATAAACTTAATATATATTATCAGGTAACCAATATCATTTAACACATATATTGTGGCGCATAAGGATACACATGAATAACTTCCCAACTATTCCTGGGTTCGAATCTAGGCTTATAGCCTTACACCATTTAATTTTCATTTTTGAACAAAAAGGACTATAAAAAATGAAATTTGCTTCAAATTAGTGTGAGACCCAAGATTTTAAGCTTAAAATAAATTAGTGAATTCCTTATTAACGAATAAGTTCGATGTATCGTGAAGGGAAACCTGAACAAGAGTTTATTGGATGAAATAAATTTATGAAGGAGAAGGTTCAGGAAAAGTTCAAGGATTGTATCAAAACCGATAAGAGTTATAGCACGATTAATATTCGCCTAAGCCTAGGTCAAAGACACTAGTAAATAGCTAATTTACACTTTAGGACGCGATGGAAACTAATTCAAAAAATCTTCAGAGAAATGTTAGAATTTCTCTTATTCGTCTATAAACAAGTATTTCGATGCGAATCCCTGGAATGTACGAACGTCAAATTCCAATTCTCGGAAGTTTGCCGAAACGGAATCCCTGATAGTTCAAAAACCCTAAAATCGACGGACGATGAAGACTTTTTCTATTCGGAGCTTCAAATAAAGATTTCATCCGCGTGTGCCCACTCTAATCGACGTTCCAAATCTTTCTTCAGAAGGAAGTTTCTGCATCCGAGGTCAATATCATAAAGTGCATAAAGTGCATTTTTAATGCCGGTAAGCATTAAAAACAAGCCTCGAAAACCAAAAATCATACCTGATATTTCTTTGAAGAATTAGAAGATTCAGCGGGAAGAATATCGTGTCTAAAATACGTTGGAATCAGTAGGAAAAATCGGAATTGCGAAATTTTCATTTTTCCGCATTTTCCATTTCCTATATATAGTATGAAAAATGAAAAAAAAAACAAAAAATCCCAAAACACACACACACGGCCGAGAGCTCTTGGAGGAAAGGAGGAAAAGTGTTTTTTTTTCCAATTCTTGACCGATCGTCGTTCCGTTCGTTGCTAATCGAAGACATCGAGGTATAGTTACTATCCCTCACTTCTGATCGTCAGATCTGTCGACTTTTTCTATGTTTTTCTGAGCTCAAAGTTTGGAGCTTTTTGTAAAACTGTCCAAATAACTTGATTTCAGTGTCTAAACTTATTGCCTACGTGCTCTAGAGCATGAATATCCGGTTGTTTTCTGTTGAATCTCGCCGAATTGCCGCCGAGTTTCAATTCTGCTCAAAAACCCATTTTTATGCTGAGGTTCCGCTTTTTGGATCAAAAACTCTCGACTGAGCTTAGCTTTAGTAGGATTAGTTGTTATAAATGTCGTTAGGATCGACCCCATCTAATTTGTTTTTCGAAATTCTGATTTTGAGTTTCCGAGCTAAAAATATTGACCAAAATACCCCTGCGACAGTTTTCGACCCGATAATTTTTCTGAGAGTTTCCCTGGCCTAGATATCGCCTAAGAATACCTAGGAATTGATTTAGATCGAAGAAAAAGTTCGAAAACCCTATTTTCCATAGTGGCCGAAACCTATTTGCTTGGGTACCGTGTCCAAAAATAATTTTTGAGTCTCTATGACCTGAGCCATTGCGTAGCTCTTTCAATTGTCGAAATTTTGGCGCTGGTTTTGTGTCATTCCGAGTTCTGTAGCTCGAGTTATGCACGTTTTAGCGAATAAAGTGTTTTTGTACAAAACTTGAATCGAGTCAAAACTCATCCATTCGGGGGAAGCCCTTCCATTCGTGCCTAAATGTTGTACTCTGAAGCTTCTCGAGCTTTGTCGACCATTAGTTAGGATTGTTTCGACTGTATCGACTTGTGTTGATTCATTATTGCTTTGTTTGCTCAAAGGTTCAATTGTGGAAACCTTGGGATTGACTGAGCAAGCTTGTGAGCGAGACCTGCACCGCGAGACTAGAACAACTCAAGGTTAGGGCAACTTACTTACTAGCTATTTGTATTGTAGGCGTCGATAACTTCGACTTGAGTATTGCTTGATATTGAATATTGCTTGGATATTGTTTATCGCTTTGAATTGGAAAATGTTTTCTGGAGGCTTCGGCCGGGTGAACTTATATGAGACGTGTGTCTCCGTTTTCTGAGAGGCTTCGGCCGTTTACTGGTTTCTGTCTTATCGCTTTCTAGTGGATATGACAAGGTTATGTTTACAGCACTGCCATATTGATTCATCGCTCGATAGAGCTTGATGTATTTGCGTTTATGATTAAATTGTGCTGACTATATTCGTGCATTTTGATGCCACTTTTGGAGTGTAGAATACACTTACCTTCGTCATGACAAGGACGGGTTTGTTTTGGGAACGTTTGTTAGGTCGGACCAAGGTTCGAACCTTCATTGTTCTAGGGGATCTAGTGTTTTCTCGGGGAGTTGTTTGGGTTTGATGGAAACTTTGAACTTATAGAGTTTTGGACTGAAAATAATCATAATCTGTTTTATGTAAATAAATCCATAATATATTTATTAAGAATATAATGTTTTTAATTAATGACCATGATTCAACGGAAAAGACTTAGGAATGAAAGTGAGTTGGAAAACGGGAATGGGTCGGTGATCCTAGCTTTGGGAACTTTATTTTGAAAGGTGTTGGAAATGAAAAACTGAACTTTGGAATTAACGACATAATGGACTAATTCACGATGGAACATTTTACCTAATAAGAGAACTATTGTTTTAAGGGAACTCATTTTATGGGGAAGAATTTGAAGACGGGCTTTAGCCAAGGGTCTGGGCGTTAGTAAGGTACCTAGTAGAGTACACTTGGCACAACAGGTAGTGACGGTCAGCCGTGTAGAGTTGTATCGTGCCTGTTGATGTCTGGCGTAGCAAGCAGAATGGTTAAACCCGTGGGGTCACAACCGACTTGACTATAGCCTAGGTTTCTCATTGTAGATGCCTTTGGTCAATGAACCAATTTTACCTGTGAGAACGAATCGTTGTTTAGCTAACCATATTGCACCCATGCATACACGCGATGAAGTGCCAAGTGGAGTACTTCGGTATAGCAGGAAGCAACGATCAGCCGTGTAGAGTTGAATCGGTCCTGACTATACCTGGCACAACAGGAGGTAACGATCATCCATGTAGAGTTGTATCGTGCCTGTTGATGTCCGGCATAGCAAGCAGAAATGGTCGAACCATGTAGAGTTGGATCGTCTTGACTATAGCCAAAGGTGATAAGCGACGCCCGAGCAGAAATGGTTAAACACGAGGCCAGTGTTACGACCGTCTCGAGGTGCCCAGCCTTTAAGTGGCAATACCATTGGTTTGTCCCGTCGCCAAGCAGAGTGACGTTATTTGGGTTTGTGTCAGCATATTCTGCATTGGCACACCATGCATCTTATTATGATTACCGTTGTATGACATATCATGCACTCTAACTATAATTGTTGAGACTTGATGATTTGATGTTGATAAACATCGTTATGTGTTTTGATGATTGAATTGTGTAAGAGATTTGATAACATGTCATGTATATACCTTAGGGTAGGCAACGCATAACTTATATGTATATATACAACATATATATACCCCCTTTATCGCATGTTGGTTGTATATCTATTGTATTCTGTAAGTTGACCCTAGCGCCTTGGCTTTGTTTGTATGTTTGTGTTTGGGCGGTCGGCCTGCTGCCAGGCGTCCGTCAGCCGATTCGTGATGACTCGTCACTCGAGGAGGACCAGGAGCGTAATGACTATTACTGAAGCTTTCGACGAGGACCCGGACTTCAGGCCTGATCGAGGAAGGGTCGATGAAAGTAGTGTGGGATATGGGTGGTTAGAGTCTTTGAGTTGGTTGTTAGAGTCATAGCTCTGATTGTCATTCCTTATTTTGGGGCAGGGCAGGTCCCCGACTATTAGCTTTTCGTGTGATTCCCTTCCATGAGGATCACAGGGAGTTTGTCGGACGTAGGAAGTCTTTTGAGGCCGTTTTGGGCCGACTTACTTTCGTTGGAGGACTGTATTCAGAATACTTGACCTTTTGTTTTAGTTTGTACATAATTGCCCACGGGCACTACCTTTCCGTCACTGGAGGTCACTCGTGACGATGTTTTTAGTTGCAGCGAGGGCTGTGCTTGTATTGTATATTAATCGCTGTTAATCGCGATTGGGTTGAGTCTTTATTTCGACAAGTCTTTTTATTTAAACAAAACGAAAAAAAATACCTGCTTTTCGGCTTTATTTTATTTTGAGTTACTAAAGTGACGCTACCGAAATCGGGGTGTTACATTGTGGTATCAGAGCTTGTCGAGTCTTTCGGGAGTCTTTGGGGAATAGGTCTTCTGTGCTAGGTTGTGTGACTCTGCAAAGAGAAAAAATTGATTGTCTGCCAAGCGATCTTCGCTTTAATTGATTGAAGTTGCTACCTAATCATATTGTATAGCTATGCATAATACTATCTTATGATTGGTACTGACTGTTTGCTAAACGAATACAGAACATGGTGAACGCGAACCAACTTGCTGAGATGGTGACCACTTTGGTCCAAGCAATGACTGTACAAACGAATGACAATGCACATAGGCGTGCTGCTGAGGATGCACGTGAGCTACACCGGCTTCAGAGAGAAGCAGCCCTGGACCAGAACAGGGGATTGAATGATTTCAGAAGACAGAATCCACCCAAGTTCACGGGTGGGACCGACCCGGACGAGGCGGATCTCTGGATCCAAGAGATTGAGAAGATTTTTGAAGTACTACAGACTAGTGAAGGGGCCAAGGTGGGCCTGGCAACTCATCTACTGCTGGGCGATGCTGAGTACTGGTGGAGGGGCGCCAGAGGGATGATGGAGGCAAACCATGTTGAGGTGAACTGGAATTCTTTTCGTGCTGCTTTTCTGGAGAAGTATTTTCCTGATAGTGCTCGTGACGAGCGTGAGTCGCAGTTTCTGACTCTTCGCCAAGGGAGCATGACTATTCCGGAATATGCTGCTAAGTTGGAATCTTTGGCCAAACACTTCCGATTTTTCCGTGATCAGGTTGATGAACCCTATATGTGCAAGCGCTTTGTGAGGGGACTGAGAGCTGACATTGAGGACTCAGTGAGACCGTTGGGAATTATGCGGTTTCAAACTTTGGTGGAGAAGGCCACCGAGGTGGAGCTGATGAAAAATAGAAGGATGAATAGAGCAGGAATTGGGGGACCGATGAGGTCGAGCTCCCAAGACAACAAGGGAAAAGGAAAGTTACAGATGAAGAAGCCTTATCAGCGTCCTACGGGGGAAGGGTTTACCCCAGGACCGTACAGGCCTACGATTGCTGCTGCGGGAGGAGCAGGAAGCCAAGCTGGGAGCCGTGAGATGACATGTTTTAAATGCGGGGAGATTGGGCACTACTCCACGAAATGCCCGAAGGGGAAGCCGAGGTGTTTCAAGTGTGATCTACCAGGACATCTGGCCAACAACTGCAAGACACCCAAGGTTGAGCCATTTGTCAACACCATAAGGGGAAAGCGCCCTGCTGCTAGAGGAAGAGCATCTTGTGTCAGTTTCGGGACGTCCTGCGGTGGTTTAAACCGTCAAAGAATTCCTTTTGCTGCAGTTTTCAAACTGTTGTTGGTACAACTGTCTGGACACCATCGAAACTTGATCATTTTTTTGTTACTAGAAGATGAAGTATATGAGAAAGTAGAAAGCCCCTCTTTTTATGCTTCTAGCTTTATAAGTTGCAAGCACAGATGGTTGTTGTTGAATAGGATAATTTGGTTTGTGGTTGCACCGAAACTAATGTGTCATTTGCCTCGACATTTAATTCAATAGAAATTCAAACATAGCAATTATTATTATTATTATTATTATTATTATTATTATTATTATTATTTAAAACTGAAGTCAGTACAATTAATTAATTAATTAAGCAGAAGCAACTAGCTAGCTAATTTCTACCATCAGCTGCACAATCTGTGGGATGAGGCGACACCTTTCTCCTAACTAGATCATATTCCACCTTGAAGTTCACCTGTGCTCTTAAGGACGGAGAACTCCTCAGAGTGAGGGAAAGTCGTGAAGCAATATGTATCCTCAACGGTCCAAAACAAGTTACTCCCAGGTAACCAAACCATCGCACCACCTGCAAAATGGAAATTAATATCAGGAACATCCTCCGACATGGTCTCCATATAACACAACTTGTACGGATAAGGCGAAAAATCCATCGGGGCATCTTCCATGGATCTGATAACCTTGGTCCCAACTTGGTTGTAGAGGTCGATGTTGAGGAGAGTGAGCGTGGTCCTGAAAACAATCAACATTTTCGGCAGCGTTGGTTGGAGCATGTCTTCGTAGTAGTCGTTCAAGGATATGCCTACGAGTATGAGGATGTAGAACTCATTAAGGGGGTCTAGTATTAGAGGAGTGGAAAACAATCCTGATCCTCTAGTGAATGTTGAGTTGGACTGAAATGTGAATGTGTTAGTTTTGTTTGAGAATTGGGGAGTTCGAGTAGTATGAGAAAATGCGGTCGTTTTGATCTTTAGTTGTGAAACTAAAGACGACATATGTGAACTCTCGAGTCAAGCTATTGAACTTTCAGTGTCAGTAGTAACAACTTTCTCTTTTGGGGGGCTGCATATGAAAACTTTCACAGGTAATCTCCTAATCCCGTAAAAAAACACGGTTTCAGCAGCTTTGCTCTCCGCGGTGGTGGCGAAATGAGACAAAAAACTGTTGAATCAACCAATCAAGCATAAAGCAACTGTAATGACAGTCTTTTGTATGATTCATTAAAAGGTTGTATAATTGTGATAAAGGCGAGTTACGGTGAATAAGATCAACGTTGAAACTATTATTAGCAGCTGGTTTAGCTTCTTCACCGGCAAATAGGTTTGACAGCACTAGAAATAGTGCAATGATAATACACATTGCACCCTGCAACTTCATGTTGCAAAAAATAGAGACATAAAGCTTTTGTTTTTAATTGTTTTGTTGATTGGGAAAATACAAATGCAAGAGAAAGCTAGCGCTGATATGTTTAGTTTTGTAAGGATATTTATTGCCTAACTTCTGTTGAGCAAATTGGTTTTCTCCTTAGCAGCATGAATGACAATCTTTGATCTTTTTATAAAATTTCCATAAAAGTAAAAGAGATTTCAATGACACAATATCAACCAATGTGCAATTTTTGCATATACAATAAATTATTGCTTGATTTTTTTAATTCAAATTTTCATAAAAGTAAAAAAGAGATTTCAAAGTTTATAAGACGAATCACTGTAAACTATGTTCATAGGATAAATCGCCGCAAAATGTATTCATAGGTTGAGTTAGTGTAAGTTGTGTTCATAGGCTGAGTATGTGCAAGTTGCGTACATTGGATGAGTTTGTGCAAGTTGCATGCATAAAATGAGTCTGCGCAAGCTATGTGCATATGATGAGTCACCAATAACATACTGCATTATTGGGGGGCTTCCTATGTAAATCTTCATGGTGTAATCTCCATTAGAATAGAGAAGGGTTTCAGCACCATTGCACTGCCCGGGGGTGGTCAAAAAGGGATACAACATCAGTAATAATAGTATCATTAAGTGAAGGGTCATAGAATGGGGAAAGAGGTGAATGACGGAAAATCAGATCAACAATCATACCACTTTTAGGAGTAGTTGGTTTACCTTCTCCAGCGGCTAATAGAAATACTAGTATTGCAATCAACAGCTTCATGGTGAAACCAAACTGAATTAAAGCTTCAAGTTTTCTTTGTCAAACCCCCATGTATTCCAACTCCATTTTACAAACTTAAATTCAAACTCAAATTCAATTACTACAAGACCTTTGACCCTACGGTATCAAATTCTATCTTGTAGTTGACCATGGCTTTGTTCCAAAGAAAATCTCGAACTGTGAGGGAAAACAAGGAGGCAGAATGCATCCCCAACGGGCCAATAGATTTGATCCTTTTCGAACTTAACCAACGCACCCTGTAAAATATGGAAATAAATAACAACTCGCTCACTGAGCTATTCGAATAACACAACTCGAATGACTTAGGCAGATTATTCGTGGGGCTTCTAGGCATGTTACGCACAATCATTAGCGTAACCTCTTTAGAAAAATTGTTGGGGAGCCAGGTGGCCGTGGTCCCTGAATCCACAATCAATCGATGATCTGTTGGTTTTACTATATCGTGGTTGTAAAGGTAGACGAATATGCTTATGAGGAACAAGTTGTAGTAGTCAGTGTCATTTAGCAGAACAACGGTAGACACTCATAGTTCTTCCGTGAGAGTTGGAATGAAGTAAAATTTGTGTTTGCTGGGTTTTCCGTATAGACGAGTCAGGGAGTATGAGAAAATGCGCTCATTTTGTTCCCCTAGTTGTGAAATTAGAGACATGTTTCAACGCCCAAGACCAGCGATCTCAGATGCATTGGATGTGAATAGGCCGGTGGAGTTTCTTGCACAACTCATTGTAATTTGTTTGTTTCATAGGCATTTCTCCAACGCCACCTGCCCACTTGTGTAACTTCTATCTTTGTATCGTACTTAGCAACTACACATGCATATATAAATTAGTGACTTTTAAATATAATAATACTAAGTCGGTCTATTCATCTTATCCGTGAGAGAAAAAATAAAAATATATAAACAATGGAAATTTTATTTGATTTGTACGCGAAATAACTGTCTCCTAGCCGGTCAACGACACAAGTGGTGGAGGTGTAGCTTCCGAATGACTCACAAATATAACTGAAACATCCAACCTAGCCGTAAGTGTCGGATTTAGATGGATCAAACAATGGAAAATCTTGTTTGAAACAAGTATCACACGGCTTGCATTGCACCAAATTAAAAGAACTTCCTTTGTCGTCAATGACATATTCAAATTATTGCACTGCACCCAATTAAAAAAAACGTTTTGTATCACATGGGTTACAATAATTTTTTGGTTGATTTTTTAATTCAAATTTTCATAAAAGTAAAAGAGATTTCAATGATATCAATGTTCATAGGCTGAAATCGGTGTAAACTACATTGGTTGAGTTTGTGCAGGCTGCGTGCAGAGAATGAGTCTGCGCAAGCTGTGTGCATATGATGTGTCACCAATAACATACTGCACTGTTGAGGGGCTTCCTATGTAAATCTTCACGGTGTAATCTCCATTAGAATAGAGAAGAGTTTCAGCACCATTGCACTGCCCGGGGGTGGTCAAACAAGGATACAACATCAGTAATAATAGTATCATTAAGTGAAGGGTCATAGAATGGGGAAAGAGGCGAATGACGGAAAATCATATCAACAATCATACCACTTTTAGGAGTAGTTGGTTTACCTTCTCTAGCGGCTAATAGAAATACTAGTATTGCAATCAACAGCTTCATGGTGAAACCAAACTGAATTAAAGCTTCAAGTTTTCTTTGTCAAACCCCCTTGTATTCCAACTCCATTTTACAAACTTAAATTCAAACTCAATTTCAATTACTACAAGACCTTTGACCCTACGGTATCAAATTCTATCTTGTAGTTGACCATGGCTTTGTTCTAAAGAAAATCTCTAATTGTGAGGGAAAACAAGGAGGCAGAATGCATCCCCAACGGGCCAATAGATTTGATCCTTTTCGAACTTAACCAACGCACCCTGTAAAAGATGGAAATAAATAACAACAACTCGCTCACTGAGCTATTTGAATAACACAACTCGAATGACTTAGGCAGATTATTCATGGGGCTTCTAGGCATGTTACGCACAATCATTAGCGTAACCTATTTAGAAAAATTGTTGGGGAGCCAGGTGGCCGTGGTCCCTGAATCCACAATTAATCGATGATCTGTTGGTTTTACTATATCGTGGTTGTAAAGGTAGATGAATATGCTTATGAGGAACAAGTTGTAGTAGTCAGTGTCATTTAGCATAACAACGGTAGACACTCATAGTTCTTCCGTGAGAGTTGGAATGAAGTAAAATTTGTGTTTGCTGGGTTTTCCGTATAGACGAGTCAGGAAGTATGAGAAAATGCGCTCATTTTGTTCCCCTAGTTGTGAAATTAGAGACATGTTTCAACGCCCCAAGACCAGCGATTTCAGATGCATTGCATGTGAATAGGCCGATGGAGTTTCTTGCACAACCCATTGTAATTTGTTTGTTCCGTAGGCGTTTCTCCAACGCCACCTGCCCACTTGTGTAACTTCTATCTTTGTAACGTACTTAGCAACTACACATGCATATATAAATTAGTGACTTTTAAATATAATAATACTAAGTCGGTCTAAGATGTATTCATCTTATCTGTGAGAGAAAAAGATAAATATATATAAAAAAGGGAAATTTTATTTGCTTTGTACCCGCAATAACTGTCTCCTAGCCGGTCAACGACACAAGTGGTAGAGGTGTAGCTTCCCACTGACTCACAAATATCACTGAAACATCCAACCTAGCCGTAAGTGTTGGACTTAGATGGATCAAACAATGGAAAATCTTGTTTGAAACAAGTATCACACGGCTTGCATTGCACCTAATTAAAAGAACTTCATGTGTCGGCAATGACATATTCAAATTATTGCAGTGCACCAAATTAAAAAGAACTTTTTGTATCACATGAGTTACAATAATCTTTTGGTTGATTTTTTAATTCAAATTTTCATAAAAGTAAAAGAAATTTCAATGATATCAATGTTCATAGGCTGAATCAGTGTAAACTTCATTGATTGAGTCTATGCAGGCTGCGTGCAGAGAATGAGTTTGTGCAAGTTGCGCGCATACCGTGAGTCAGTAATAACATACTGCACTGCTGGGGGGCTTCCTATGTAAATCTTCATGGTGTAATCTCCATTAGAATAGAGAAGTGTTTCAGCACCATTGCACTCCCCGGGGGTGGTCAAACAAGGATAGAACTTCAGAAATATCTGTATCATTGAGTGAAGGATCATAGAATGGTGAAAGAGGTGAATGACAGCGAATCAGATCAACAATCAGACAATTTTTAGGAGTAGTTGGTTTACCTTTTCCGGCGGCTAATAGAAATACTAGTACTGCAATCAACAGCTTCATATTGAAACCAAACTGAATTAAAGCTTCAAGTTTTCTTTGTCAAACCCCCATGTATTCCAACTTCATTTTACAAACGTAAATTCAAACTCTCATTCAATTACTACAAGAACTTTGACCCTACGGTATCATATTCTATCTTGTAGTTGACCATGGCTTTGTTCCCAAGAAAATCTCGAATTGTGAGGGAAAACAAGGAGGCAAAATGCATCCCCAACGGGCCAATAGATTTGATCCTTTTCGAACTTAACCAACGCACCCTATAAAAGATGGAAATAAATAACAGCAACTCGCTCACTGAGCTATTCGAATAACACAACTCGAACGACTTAGGCAGATTATTCGTGGAGCTTCTAGGCATGTTGCGCACAATCATTAGCGTAACCTCTTTAGAAAAATTGGTGGGGAGCCGGGTGGCCGTGGTCCTTGAATCCACAATCAATCGATGATCCATTGGTATTACTATATCGTGGTTGTAAAGGTAGACGGATATGCCTATGAGGAACAAGTTGTAGTAGTCAGTGTCATTTAGCAGAGCAACGGTAGACACTCATAGTTCTTCCGTGAGAGTTGTGATGAAGTAAAATTTGAGTTTGATGGGTTTTCTGTATAGACAAGTTAGGCAGTATGAGAAAATGCGCCCATTGTGTTCCCCTAGTTGTTAAATTAGAGACATGTTTAACGCCCAAGACCAGCGCTTTCAGATGCATTGGATGTGAATAGGCCGGTGGAGTTTCTTGCACAACCCATTGTAATTTTTTTTGTTCCATTGGCATTTCTCCAACGCCACCTGCCCATTTCTGTATCTTCTATCTTTGTAACGTACTTAGTAACTACACATGCATATATAAATTAGTGACTTTTAAATATAATAATACTAAGTCGGTCTAAGATGTATTCATCTTATCTGTGAGAGAAAAAGATAAATATATATAAAAAAGGGAAATTTTATTTGCTTTGTACCCGCAATAACTGTCTCCTAGCCGGTCAACGACACAAGTGGTAGAGGTGTAGCTTCCCACTGACTCACAAATATCACTGAAACATCCAACCTAGCCGTAAGTGTCAGACTTAGATGGATCAAACAATGGAAAATCTTGTTTGAAACAAGTATCACAGGGCTTGCATTGCACCCAATTAAAAGAACTTCTTGTGTCGGCAATGGCATGTTCAAACTATTGCACTGCACCCACGTAAAAAGAACTTTTTGTATCACATGGGTTACAATAAATTTTTGCTTGATTTTTAAATTCAATTTTTCATAAAAGTAAAAGAGATTTCAATGATATCAATGTTCATAGGATGAATTAGTGTAAACTACATTGGTTGAGTCTGTGCAAGCAACGCGCAGAGAATGAGTCTATGCAAGCTGCGTGCATATGATGAGTCAACAATAACATATTGCACTATGGGGGATTGTCTATGTAAATCTTCATAGTGTAATCTCCAATAAAAAAAGAAGGGTTTCAGCGCCATTGCACTATCCGGGGGTAGTCAAACTAGGAAGCAACATCTTGGATCTAGCCCTCGATCGTAAAATACCTCTAATGGTAATCTATGTATCCTTGAGTGAAGGGTCATAGAATGGTGAAAGAGGTGAATGTCGGTGAATCATATCAACAGTCACACAATTTTTTGTAGTAATTTGTTTACCTTCTCTAGTGGCTAATAGAAATACTAGTACTGCAATCAACAACTTCATGATGAAACCAAAATGATAGAAAGCTTCAAGTTTTCAGTGTCATCCCCCCTCCCCTTATATAGTAGTACAATTGTGTGATTTGGCTGCAGTAGTGTGAAGTGAAAAGACACGAAAAAATTATCTTCGTTCTCACTCATTAATTAAGACACCCAACAATAAGTTCCATTTTAAGATACCCAACAACACCATTGAAAGAATAGATAATAAATAGGTTCCTTTTTAAGACACCCAAAAACATATCTAATCATATTAATTTAATCAACTTATTTTTAAAATAAAAACATATAAACGTAAATCACATTAAAACAAACTCACATTAACTCAAATTCTATTTTGTAAACCCACATTGACTTAAAACACTCTTTTGCAAATTGAAATCCAAACCCAACCACATATAGTGTTGCATTACTGTAGCTTGTGGTTTCAGACTTTCCGTAGCTTGTGCTCTAGCGTGGTGGGCCCTATCATATCTCTTGCTTCCTCCTCCCGAGTCTATTCTCTTCTTGAGTGGTCAAATTCTCTAGTCAACCACAACCACCAAAATAAATAATTATTATATCATAATCGGTTACAAATGTAGGGGTCCTGTTGTGCTTTATTTTTATATCTAGCATAATTGTCATCGATGATTTTCGAGTTGAGAACATCCATATTTTGTTGGAATTAAAATATACCGCTGCCTGTTTGACCTGAAAAGCTTCTAGGGAGGGGACTTCACATAGCGTATGGAGTTTCCCTCTGTCGTTTGCTATTGAATCTATTTGTTTAGATGCTCTAATGTAGTTGTGTTTGCTTGTTAATCTTCCTCTTACAACAAAAAAGCTAACGATTAATATTTAAAAAGTAAAGGAAATAACAATATGTTACTAGATTTTTCTCGCGAATTGCTTCCATGTACATCTCACATTAAATCTCGGTAGTTAATAAATTTATAAAAGTCGAAATTCAGTAACCTAATGCAACAAAACTCATCATTCTTGAGTCATTTCACATATTTTAGCTTATATTTTTTTTATTTCCCTTTTCATATGTGGTGGGATGATCCCTCATAGAAAATGGCTGAGGCTTTACTTGTAGACAATGTTTTCATATAATTATAAAGGCGAGCTTTACATAAAATAAAAATAATAACATTAAATTTCCATATAAATGTTGATTTTTATATATATCCAATTGAAAATGCAAGAAAGTGAAAATCATTTTCTTTTTGATAGATTTATTGCAAACCACTAGCCTTAAGCAAAATTTTCGGCAGACTCTCGACTTTGTATTAGACTATAAGAATTGCCAATTGCAAGTCAAGGTTATCAATGGCCATATATAAGAGCCATTCAACTTGTTTTTTTCCCAATTTATTATTTGAATAAAAATTATCATTTAATGGACATAAAACTGATTCAATTTAAGACTGGATAATTTATTAAATATAAGAATATGAGAACGACCCTCTCACAAAATAGGCACCACAAAGCACCCTATCTTGATTAATGGTTTCAGCAACAACTTTGCTCTCCCCGATGGTGTTGAAACGAGGAAACAATATGTTGGATCTATCCACCGATCGTGACATAGCTCTAATGGTTTTTTCTTTAGATACCCACATAGCTCAAATGAAAACCTCTGTTTCATTCCGTGAAGGGTTGTAAAATAGAAAGATAGGTTTCTATAGCCTATATATGGTGTTTTCCTAAGTTTCTAAGCGATAATTTCTTAACTGCGTAGAACTTCTAATTAAACTAATAACTCTAATATCTTGGTTCCTAGACGTGTTCAATTAGAGAATTAACGTCTTAGTTACCAGACAACACAATTAAAAGTTACCATTATCTCTAAGGCGATGCGTTCTTAATAATTCCTCACCAGATCCCTATTTTCTATCGACCTCTCAATTGCATACAAAATAGCAAGATAAGTCCTTACGTGCTAGGACTCAACGATAATAGGTTGAGGAATTCATAGATAAAACTAAGAAAACATGAGTTCAAAAGTAAATTCATGACATAAGGTGAAGAGAATCAAACCAAAACCCCAAGTACCCAAGAGGATTAATTTTGCCAAAAATGGTTTCCATTGTCCAATGAATAATTGAAATAAAAATGTTCTCCATTAAAGGATGATGATGAACAAAACAATAGAACCTGAAATTGAAAACGGACAAAGATTTTGTTGTTTTTGTAACATCCCGATCTGACGACTGGCCCCACGGTAACAACACGAGTCTTTTCAGCGTGCTTTTGTCCTCACTTGCGCACTTCCCGATAAAACTTCCCAGGAGGTCACCCATCCCAATATTACTCCAAGGCTAGCACACTTAACCATGGAGTTCTTATGAGTTGGGCTCCAGAAAAGAAGTTGCAACTCTTTGTCATGAGTAGTACCTGAAGGTATGAAAAACGATAGAAAAGGGGGGTTTGAATAGCGTTTTCAGAATAAAACTTCCCACTTAAGATTTTAACAAATTTTTCGAGACACAAGTAAAGTGCTTAAGATAAGAGATGAGAAAAGCACACAAGGATTTTATCCTGGTTCACTTGATGAATCACTCAAGCTAGTCCAGTCCACCCGTGAAGGTGATTTCTTCCTTCTTAAAATGAAGGCAATTCACTAATCAGAGATTTGTTACAACTGCACTTGAAACCTACAAGTGACTAACAATACACTGACTTAGCTCACACTAAGATTCACTCTCTTAGTCTTCTCTAGGATCCGATCAACCTTGATCTCCTAAAGGTAAACTAAACAACTGTTTAAAGAATTTTGTTTACAAAGAAATTGCTTCTAAAAAGCTTGTAGTAAACACAATGAATTCAATGAAGAAAGATTGCTTAGAAGATTTGAATATTGCTTGCACGTATAAGTTTCTTCCAACCACATCTTTCAGTCTTCAGCCTATATATATACTCCAAGAATTAGGGTTTGAACATTGCATGGGAATGCTACCGTTGGAGGGCAGATCTGGGATTTCCAGCTTCTACTGTGGCTGAGAATGTTAGGTTAGGTCGTCAGGATAGTACACTTGCTTTTGTACTTTGGATAGTGACGTGACCTTTAACCTTGTTGACTTCTGATCAGAGGAATGCTTCGTGTTGGAACTTGTGAAGCTTGTTGATTAGAGTCAGAGGGAAGCATGGATCCTCTGACCGTTGTACCTTCTGATTCTGAACTCAGAGGAGAAGTACTTGGTCTTCAGAGCCAGTTTGCTTCTGGACTTCAGAGTCTCTACTTTACAGCTTCTGGATCTTCAGAGTCTTCTACGCCATCAGAACTTCTGAGCCTTCAGAGTGTCTGGGTTATCAGAACGTCTGGATCTTCAGAACTTCAAGTGAGCTGAGTCCACATCAGAGCTTGATTAACTTCAGATCTTCTGAAGCTTTTCTACTGTTCAGATTGAACATAGATATTGCGAAAGCTTTGCTAGGGTCACTCTTTAAGCAAAGTGCTTATGATTTGTGTGAGATTATATTAAGGTCAGAGCCTGTTAAGAGCACACTCAGAAAACACGTTAGAGTACCATAATTGTTCATACTAAAATGTTAACTTGTAATCATCAAAACATAGAGTAGTACTACACGATCAAAACTTGATCTCACAGTACCAATCAAATCTTTTATGCCCTCCTCAACTGTATAGTCCATCCCTATACAGTCTCGGAATACCTCTTGTTCGGGTGTGAGATCGGTTCATTCATGTGCCCCTCCGCCTAGAAGTCTGCCAGGAGCCGCTCCTTGTCCGTGCTTCACTGCACCGGCGATCACTCCCCGCCCTCGTAGGCCCCAAGCATCACAGGCCCACCAACTTCCGCTTGGTTCGTCCCCGAACCACACCGTACTGGGAGAGGTCGGCTCTGATATCATTTGTAACATTCCAATCTGATGACTGGCCTCACGGTAACAACATGAGTCTTTTCAGCGCGCTTTTGTCATCACTTACGCACTTCCCGAGAAAACTTCCCAGGAGGTCACCCATCTCAATATTACTCCAAGGCTAGCACACTTAACCATGGAGTTCTTATGAGTTGGGCTCCCGAAAAGAAGTTGCAACTTGTTGTCATGAGTAGTACCAATCAAATCTTGTATGCCCTCGTCAACCGTATAGTCCATCCCTATACAGTCTCGGAATACCTCTTGTTCGGGTGTGAGATCAGTTCATTCATGTGCCCCTCCGCCTAGAAGCCTACCAGGAGTCGCTCCTTGTCCGTGCCTCACTGCACCGGCGATCACTCCCCGCCCTCGTCGGCCCCGGGCGTCACAGTTTAGATGTTGTGTCAGGCGCAATGGTGCAACGTGTTGTATTGCTTCTTACCCAGAGTCGTGCCCGTGAAATCAATCGTTCCACCAATCCACCGGGATGGAGAATTGGAGATGAAAGCCTCCGTATGCGGGAAGCTGAGATGCATGTGATGACCCGGGTTTATATGATGTTTTTAGGGTTTTTCTTTGTTAGTTTTGAGTCTTTTTCTTATGTCTCATGTAGTGTTTCATGCATTCTCATGCATTTTAACTTTTATTTGTGCATTTGCATTAGTTTAGTAATTATGTAGTTTTATAAGGACTTTAGTTGCATTTTAGTATAGTTTTGAGTCTTTTGTTAATTGTCATTAGTTTTGAGTCCCTTGTGCAATTAAATGGTTGATATTCTTGATATTTTTCCTTGAGCTTTGATGAGAGTAATCAGGTCTGAAACTGAAGAAGAAGGAAGGTCAAGAAGCTTGGTGAATTGAAGGGAGGCTTAAAGAGGCATAAAGAAGAGTTAAAATGAAGATCAAGGGACTTTCCAGCGAGTCTGAGCGCCTAGGCATGCTCCATTGGCGCATAGGCGCCAATTGCCCTGTTCCAGAAATTGGAATTGGCGCTTAGGTGCTCTGAATTGGCGCTCAGGCGCTCTGAATTGGCGCCTGAGCGCCCGGAACAGCCCAAACTCGTGATTTTAGCCTATAAATAGGATTTTAGTCATTTTCTTTTGTAATCTTTGATACCCATTCCATTTTTACATAAGTTTAGAAGGAGAGGAACATCTAGGAGAGTGAGAGAAGGCTTCCAAGCTTGTGTTCAAGGTTCTTAGCCAAGCATGGCTCTTTTACTTTGGTTTTCTTGTAAGACTTTTCCTTTTAAGTTATAATCTTAAGTTCTTTCCCACATGTTCTTCTTCTTTCCTTGAATCCCATATCCATGCTTTATGTTTCAAGTCAGAAAATGTGCTAGCTTTATGCTTTTCTATAATAGAACGGAAGTTTGTTATAGATTAGGGACTTGTTATGGGATTACCTCTTCTATACTTGCTACTAGGAATAGAGGAAGGGTTGGGGTTTGTTGGCCTGAACTTTATAATCTTTATGCTTCAAACAAATGTTTAAGTACACAAGGAATTGGGCTTATCTTTTGGTTTGAAAGAATTATCTATGCGAGGCATCGATAGGTAGTTGCTTAGGCTATAACATCAAGGAGAGATTCATGAGAACATGTGCTTAGAATGATGTGCTTGAATTGATTAGTTGAGCAAGAACCCAAAGTAAATCACTCTTTCTTTTCATTCTCTGTTTCATTTCTGAATTTATATTTTCTTTTTCCTTATTACTACTTCGTCATATGTTTGCCTCAATAAAACAAACCTTCAAACTCAAAGCTTGAACCGAATCTATTCACTCACAATCCCTGTGGTTCGATATTTAAAACCGGGTGGATTCGTACACTTGCGGATTTACCAACAAGTGCAGTTTTCAGAATCCAGACGATGTCAAATAAAAAAGGTTGAGCCGTAGAGACAAAGTTTGATCAATAGAAAATAAGTTTCAAGGGAATGAAAAGAAGAAATTATTTTTATGAATAGAAGATGAGGAGATGAAAAAAACGTGAAAGATGAAGTCTGGAGAGTGAGAGACGTTAGTTAGGGAATTGAGATGGGTTAATAGGGATTTACTTTTTTTTGGGATAAATAAAATACTTTAAATGACATTAATTATGATATTGATTGACTAATGTTTAGGGAAGAGAGTGATTTTAAATTATTTTATTTTTGATCAGTTAAAATTTGTTCATAGTTAGTACTAATAAAAAAAATTGGGGCCTAAAAAATTTTTTTTGGGGCCTTTGGCCGGTGCCTAATTTTCCTTGCACACAACACGACCCTGGGTCAGGAACCACAAATACTCATCTACTATTTATAATTGTCCTTTCTAGGGTTAGTTAAGAACATTTGAGTTTTTGTGAAGAAATTTGATAAAGATTTTGACTTTTGTTTCCTCAATTTGCTTGTTTCCTAATTTTAAACAAGATCTTTTTGGATTTAGTTGAGGATTTTCAAGATTTTCAATTAATCATTAATCTTTAGAATATTCCTTGAAATTATTCTTTAATTATCTTCTAGAATTTTAAATTTATTTTCAAAATCTATTTTTGATTGTCATTCAATTTTATTATTTTTAATTAATTTCGAATTTTTACTTATTTTATTCTTTTCCAAAATTTTCCAATTTATTATCTTTTAATTGAACAATTTTGTAAAAAGATCAAAAGCTTCTGTGGTACTCTGTAAGGATAAAACCGCCAATTTTTTAAACAGAAGCTAGGCAAACCCTACCCCTATAAAAGCTTGCTTTCTTTCTTTCTGTTTGCATAAAGCCTTGAATCTTTCTTCTTCATTTTTTCAACATGAAAAGGGTGTATTGTTGATCATTGCACTATTTCTATTAATAGCGGGAGAAGATAATAATGGTTTGAGCGTTGATCTTGACTCACCTTTGTCACTCTTTTATGACCTTTCACTGGATCTACCCAACGGCCAACATAGCTCTAATGATAATCTTTGTTTTATTTAGTGAAGGGTCGTAAAATGGTGATAAAGGTAAGTAACGGTGATCTAGATAAACACTCGAACCATTTCTCCAACGGCTAATAGAAATAATGCAATGATTAACATTGCACCCTACATCTTCATGTTGCAGAACAAGTTTTTGTTTGGTTGTTTGGGAGCCCTAGCTGATATCCTTATATTTATAGGGATAGGGTTTGCTCCTTACAAAGTACCACGAATGTCAAGCTTTTGATTTTTTTTATAAAAAAAATTCCATAAAAGTATAAGAGATTTCATCATTTCAATGATACAATATTAATTATTTCAAAAAATAATACAATATCAATCAAGGTGCAATTTCCGCATATTCCTGATTTTTTAAATTCAAATTTCCATAAAAGTAAAACAGATGATTTCAAGGTGCAATTATTGCTCTTTTTGAGTTCGAGTTGCTCTTTAATAATTTTATATTATATTCTAACACGAGTGTGATAGCCCATGATACAATTATGGATGGTTATAACCGGCCCAATCTAAACATATGCCTAGATTATCCTTTGTTTTCTTTTTCATGTGGGTGGTTCATTGTAACTAATTGTCATTCGAATTTATGCTTTCCTTTCATGTTTGACTACTTTAAGCGGATGGGCCCTGGTTGACTGATTTTGTTATGACTATTTATTTTCGTTTAGCTTTCCTTTCATGTTTGATAATTTGAATTGCTTTCACTTTGTAATTTACCTTGGTAAGTTGAAAGGTCTGATTGAATTATCACTCATTTCTAACAATCTATAACTTGGTTGCTTAGCTAGTTAGATATAGAACTCATTCTCATTCATCGGATGACATTATTGTTCTCCAAGAAACACTCTCACACAACCCCTTTCTTTGCCTGACAAGTGTCACCTTATTATTGATTTGGACAAAAATAGTAAAAGCCCATTTTGATTTCATTTTTTTTATGGAGGCCCATTATTGAAGCCTTTTAAATGCTGATTTTATTTTTATTGTTTTTTAGCCCCTCAATAATTGTTAACATAAAATTTGAATACATATACCATTGATTATCATTTTTCAAAAAAATTCGAAATACTTACTCATTTCCTATAATTACTCCTTATGCAGGGCCATGGACTCTAACAGATTATGTATAATATGCTTAATTTTCTCATAAGGGTTACATTATGCTCCTTATGCAGGGCCATGGACATTGTGAAGGAATATTTAATAAGTTAGCAAAAATTGTCCACGTATAATTATTTAAAATGTTGCTTATACTTTTAACCCTAAATCAATCAACCTTAAATGCACATGTTATTAATAGTTGTCCCTTATTTAAGTGGAAATTATGCAACAACTGATACACTTTTGGTCAATGCATTTACATAATATGTCTTCAATTTCATGTGGGACATATTAGGAAAAGTAATTAGTTTTTATTGGCTGCATTGGAAGATAAGTACGTTGATTTTTTTAATCCTATTTTTGGGGTGCGATCCACATTTTTTCCCCTAAATTTATCATCAAACAATTAAACAATCCTAAATCTATGGGAAAAATAGGCCCCACGTTTTAAAACTAATGTAAATCTTTAAGATGATGGAATTTTTTCTCCTAATTAACGTTTAATACAAACAAATGATGGAATTAATTTTTATACTAAAATATAATCAATATATTCAAAATGTATTGTTTCATAAGAAAATAATATCGAAGATAATAAATTGCATTCTTTCCAACATTACCTTATTTATTTATCATTCTTTATCTTATATATTGCTTTTTCCCTAACCTATTTCTAACCTTCTTTGGTCTGCTAAAAAATTCATCCACCATGAATAATATTGAAGAATGGTCATGGCTGAACTACAAGCGTTGGGTTCCTATCCTAAGTTACAAGTGGCAGGTATGTTTAAAATCACAACTCCTCTGAATTTCCCTTCCCTTATCGTATCTAAATAATTAACATTCTCTTTTATTTTGCTTATGCAGCTTCACAGAGTTATTTCCAAAAAATTTGTGCGTGATTTCGAGGATGAGCTCAGAGATCAATGGACGTTGATCGACCCTGTTGGGAATACTCATGTTGTTTTATACAACATGAATCCTTCGGATCCTAAATTGACATACATATTTGGCTTAATTGCATTTTTGGTCCCCCACGAATGATAAATGTGCATTTTTTGTCCTAAACGTTTGAAAATAGCAAAATCAGTCCCACACGTTTGTCTCCGTTAGCGTTTTTGGTCCCCTCCGTTAAAATTCTAACAGAAGTTACTTATTGCACCCCATTTTACTATTCTCACCCCTCACTGGGACTATAAATGCACATTTATCATTCGTGGGGGACCAAAAATGAAATTAAGTCTAAAAAATAAAAAAACCAAGAAACCCACCAACCACTTCTTCTTCTCCATCAAGTTCTTAAATGATTAGAGAAATATTTCCTTTTAATGATCCACAATGGCTTCCACTTCTTGTTGGCATCACTGTATTAAATTAAAATTATTGTACATGTTTACAGTATTTGCATGGGAATCACCATGAAAAGGGGCTAGCTCCTAGCAAAAATATTTCATTTTCCACATCTTTTATCCATTCACACACATGGTTGCAAGTCTTTATTGCCAGGGCCTGCAAGTACTCATCATGCACAAACATGTGAGATACGCAGTGTTAGTTTTCAAACTTATACTTATTTTTTCTTACAGGTTCTCATTGGAAGTTAATGATGAACCTACACCTGGGTATGGACAGATAACATAGCATAAGGAGAGATGGGAATTGGGAGAAGAAGAATAAGAAGAAGTGGTTGATGGGTTTCTTGGTTTTTTTATTTTTTAAACTTAATTGCACTTTTGGTCCCCCACGAATGATAAATGTGCATTTATGGTCCTAGTGAGGGGTGAGAATAGTAAAATGGGGGTGCAATAAGTAACTTCTGTTAGAATTTTAACGGAGGGACCAAAAACGCTAACGGAGACAAACGTGTGGGACTGATTCTGCTATTTTCAAACGTTTAGGACCAAAAATGCACATTTGTTAATATAATAATTTATGTGTTGCGTGACTTCCACTTGTCTTTAGAATGATAATTTTAATTTTTTTAGCCCCTCATTAATTGTTAACATAAAATTTACACATTAATGGTTGATTATCATTTCGACCATTTCAACTATTTAATTACAAATAACTGATGTTTTTGAAACTAGATCCATGTGTTTAAATAGAATTACCATTTTTCAAAAATAGTCGAAATAGAATTACTTTCATTTTGCTTGGTTTTTTATTTTTAATGCCTGCAGCCCATTTTGCTTGATTTCAAGATTCAAATTCAGACAAAATTTAATATCGATAGTAATTATGAGTTATTGATTTTATTTATTTGATTAATTCTGTTTTAATGATCCAAAATAAAAATTCAAATTTTAATGAAAACAACAAATTAGAATTGATTCCATTTAATGCTTGACTTTTATTTATACCGATATTAATTATGAGATTTTTTTTTACCAAGGTATCCCCACAGCCGATAGCCGTGAGACTAATCCCTTGCCCCACGGTCAGCGCACTAAGCGGTAGGGGGCTGGCCAATGAGTTTTTTCTATGATTGATTAAATATGATTTAATGCTCTAAAATAAAAATTCAAATTTGAATGAAAAGGTCAAATTAGCATTGATTCTATTTAATGCTATCGAATTTGAGCATGTTCGAATGGAAAAAAAAAATCAAATTTAGTCATCTTATTCAAATTCAAATAATTTCGGTATTGAAATTGGAATAAAAAAAATATTCGAATAAAAAATCAATGAAATATTATTTTCACCTTTTCTCATCATTAACCCTAATTCCAACTTATGTTAAAAAAAAACGCTAATTCCAACTCAACTATATATACTCCCTTAAGCCGCCCCTATCCTCCATCATTCCAGATATTTTTATTGTTGACAGCATAAAAAGATGTCATGTAGTTTATTGATCATCTAATTTAAAGGTTTATTGACCTCTCTATAAGGTTAGTTTAACATTTTCTAATTATACACAGTTTATATTTGTATTGGTTACTGATTGTTACACTTATATATATATTTTTCCTTTGTAGGTTCTATAGCTCAAATATGCTTGATTGACAACAAGATCGGTTATGAAGTTTTTTATCATTAATCATGGACTACAACTTCTAATAAGGGTTCATGTTGATGTCATTGTTATGTTTATCTTATTTCAATGAAATGAAATGCATAACTTAAAAACTTGGTTTTTATTATTATTCAAGTGTTGACATTGTGACGTATCTCTAAAAAAAGGACATTGTGAAGTATCTACAACCTCATCAAATTAATATATGTACTATGGTCCATTCATCTACATGTTTGTAACATATGCTCGGTTCCATATCTGTTATACTTACTGAAAAGAGCCTAAACTAAGTTAAAACATATTACTACTGATTCATCTTTACAATAAATTTAATCGCCGTGCAACGCACGGGTAAAGAACACTAGTCCATCGGATGACATTATTGTTCCTTCAACACATGGGGATAAATTATTGGGCTTAAATGTGTTTTTTTTAAAATCTGTGTGCATATTATTAAATTGAAACTAACACCGATACCAAAATATTAGCGGTTACAAGAGAAATGATTTTAGGAGGAACCCCCTCAATCCACACTAAACTGATAAAAGAGGAGACATTCATAGCTACAAAGTTTGCAACCATATTATCAGAATGCCTAACAAAAGTAAAATTTATAGAAACAAAAGAATGACAGAGCACAACACACTCCATAAAAGTAGTGGACAAATAAGAACCTTCATCTAATGGTTTCTTCAACCGTTGGGATAATTGGAGGCAATCCATCTCGAAGCTAACAGACGAGAAACCAAGCTGAACAACCAAGCCAATCGCCCACCTAAAGGCCAATGCCTCTACCATAACTGCCGAGGAGGCCGCCATTGGAAACTCTGCCGCAGCTGTAAGGACCTACCCATCATGATCTATGCCACCACTCCAACTCCAGCTCGCGAATTTCCCCTATAAGATGCATATCGAAGTTTACTTTCATGAACTCCTCTTTAGGTCGGATCCACGACGCCAAAATCTAGGGCCTGAATGCGACACCTCTGCCACCGACATGCTCATCACCGCGAGCATGGCAGCTCATATGAAAAATAAATTGTTAAGCCCTTTTACTACTATAAATAAAAACCAAGAACGGTGCAAGTGACCTTGCCTGAGGTTCTTCTCCATTTTGAACTCCTCGCACGAGCTTCCATTTATAAAGACCGAAACAGAGGCGGACTTAAGACACTATTTAACTTAGGAAATCCAATTAACACAAAACTGCAACCTTTCCATCATATAGGATTGAAGGTTCTACCTCACCAATAACTTGGTTTGTTTCCAAAGTGCATGCACATGTACATCCATATACAATGCCTTTAATTACGTCCCAAAGCTGTTTGTCAGCCAAGCTTCAAGCAAGTTGACTTGTGAATATATATATATATATATATATATATATATATATATATATATAGAGAGAGAGAGAGAGAGAGAGAGGGGGGGGGGGGTATAGAAACATTTTCTGCTCCGAAAGCAACGGTTGGGATTCAAACTTGGAGACTTTCAGTTTCAGCAATCACTAAAATATTTAGTATATAAATAAAACAGCACTACTTCTATAATTCATCAGTTTATATACCTCTGAAAAATGCACAGGTCTTCCAGCACCACAAGGGTATCCGATGAGTTTCATCTTGACATTTCAGTAACAACTTTAGCAGCTTCCTCATCGTCGCTTCAAAACCCAATGGCCGCAGCAAGTCACGTGTTGCCGATGCATCGCTCGCTATCTGATGATGTCACAAAGAAGGAAATCGGTGTTCTTCATGGTAAGCAGCAACCAGGAGAAAACGTTGTTCATCTCATACCTGCTGTGCTTCTCCTTTGTGCTTTCATTCTTTGGCTTTTCTCTCATCCCTCATTTTAATGTAGTACTCATGAAAGGGGTGATGAAAATTATTGAACAACATATGTGAAAAAGTTCAATTTTCTTTCCATTTCTTACATTTAATTCATGATTTACATTGCCAATAAATTCTCATCACCATGTATGCTATATAGATATACAATCCAATTCTCTCATATAAAAACTCTCATATACTATCTTGTGAAGTGGTTATCTCTTTTTATATTGTCAAGTCACATAACACGATACAAATCTATGGAAGTAATTAAAATTTGGCTTAAATAAGTTTTTCGTCCCTAACGTTTACCAAATGCTTGACATTGGTCCCTTGCCGGAGTAAAGGTGGGTTTTAGTCCCTAACCTTTGTCAAAATGTTTGGTTTTGGTCCCTCCGGAGCTCTGGGTCAACGCCGGAGCTCCGGTGGTCCATGTGGCATGCCCATTAATCTGACGTGGCCATGCCACATGGGCGACCGGAGCTCCGGCGTTGACCCAGAGCTCCGGAGGGACTTAAACCAAACCTTTTGACAAAGGTTAGAGACTAAAACTCACCTTTACTCCGACGAGGGACCAATACCAAGCATTTAGTAAACGTTAGGGACGAAAAACGAATAATGTTATCTCCACACCTCTCTTTGAGGTGGAGAGAGGTGGAAGGAGGAAAGAGATAGAAAGAAAAGAAAAAGGAAGAGAGAGAAAGTATGAGATATGATAGATGATAAGAGGAGAGAGATAGAAATAAAAAGATGTGGAAATTGAGTGTTTAAAAAATGAGGTGTGTATATATCATTACTGGACGAAAAACTTATTTAACCCTTAAAATTTTATTGACATCAATTTCATCAATATTGTTTAATCTATGCCATTGGTCTTATCCATAGTAGTTGTGGAGATGAATTATACAAATTGAAGAAATCAATGAAATTTCATGCTTTTGATTTTGATTTTTTGGGGTCTGTCATGCTTTTGGTTTTGGATGTATCCCTTTGAGCTATGACTCGCAAAATGGTTTGGGCTGTCTTGCTCCATTGTCTAACAGTCAAAGCGGGCTGAGTGAGTTGGCCTGCTTTTGAGATGGGGCTGTACAATTCATCTCACTTGGTTTGCGGAAAACTTGGAGTGTTATAAAAAAAATTAAAAAGTAGAAAAGTATTGACAAAAAAAAAAAGTAGAAAAGTAATAAAAAAAATAATATAATCAGCCTTTGTGTGTTGTGATGTCGATATTTTATTGCTGCGATAAAACCGTGCTCTTAGAGATAAGGTGACCCCTAATGTAGACCACTTTTAAAGTGATCTAATTTTAGACCACTTTTTTTAACCTACTATAATAGGTCAACACATCTTTTTTTAAAGATATTTAATATATGATAAATTTTTAATGATGTTTTTTCTTAAAAAATATAATGTGTTGACCTGCTATACCCAGTCAAAGTAGGTGGTATAAAATTACACCACCTAAAATTGTTGCATATTAGGCTCTCCATAGAGATAACATCATCACACAAGTCTCCAAGTCTCCAACTCTCTTCTCTATCAAATATCATCATTCTTTAAAAAAAAATCATCATTTTTTATACATTCAAATATAAAATTATCATATCAATGATAAATGTATATTAGTGATTATATATGTCTTTCAATCTCACCCTATACGACACCAACTTTTATTCCATAAATATGTAAACAATTGAGGATTGCCTTAGAAAGAAATGCATACCAAACAATATTAATTCAATTGTCCTCATTCCAAGGCACGCGTGGCTCGATCTAACTAGATGTCATATATTTGGCTTAGCTAGCATTAAAATTACATGTGCATTTTCTTTAATGGTAAGGAATTAAAATGGAAAGAAAGAGTTCACCAGCTAGATTGTGGGTGAAGACATGCGGTGGAGCTGGAAATGGAATATTGGTTTGGAACTGGGCACAAGGCTCAAGCAACAATAAAAGGTTTTGTTGGCTAACTTCACAAGTTGGCTGGTTGATTGTGATGTTGGCCAACATATATAATAAACATGGTGAGCAAAGTAACCAAGTTTAATTATTAATTTCATTATCTGGGCTAATGTGGGCTAGGTTTAAATTTTAAACACAATATATATTTGGGTGTTCAATTTTAGAATTTGTCAAAAAGTCACATATTTTACTAATATTTTAGTATTGGCTGTGCATTAGCTGAGAATTAGCTATGCATTTGGTATAACTATTTGATATTTTTAACTTTTACATTGGCTGCATAATGGCTGCGATAGTAACTAAGCCATTTAGTAAGGAAAAATGAATAATGTTGTTGACTTTAGATTAACTGCAAATAGCTGGAAAAAAAAAATTATGACTAACCAAGAAATTCCTAAAGGTTTGGACACATAGGAGAAAATCACAATGCAAATAAAATTACGTGACAATTTTTACAGTCATATGTAAGGTGACAAAATAGCCAGACTCGGTTGTTATAAGCTTATTTAAAACAGGCTAACTCGCTTCGCCCCGCATTTAAAAAGTGGATTGGATATTAATGGACTTGGTTCCATTTTACAAAGGGTTGGTTGTTAACCCAAAAATAAAATATAAATTATGAATATTACACTCAAAACAAAGTAAATTGTGGGTTGATCTGCCTAAAACTAATGGATTGACGGATTAACTTAACCCACGTAAAATAGGTTAAAGTCAGAAAAGTATTTCATAAAAAAAAACCCGATGAGGCTTTTTGAAGTTTTATTACTGACCTCATAATGTTTGCTGTTTGGAGAGAATAGCATGAGAATGAATTGTTTCAAAATGTGTGGCAGGGAAGTGCATGCATGTTGCTATTGAATGGTGGGGAGGGGACTAGAGGAGAAATCCGTCGATTGATTTCATAAAAAGTGCCTCAAAATAGATGCAATAATATGAACCCTTTTTGTTATAAAATAATAATAATCATTAACCCTTTTGATTGAGAAGGATCTTTTTCTCTAACGATCGATGGGAAAATTACTCATGTCCGCAGCTTAGGATAAAAATTTGTGGTGAGTAAAATTACTTACCCCTATGAATAATCATAAATTTATTTAATATATATTTTCTTTATCCATTTGTTAGTAGGGTGAGTATAATATCGATAGATTCATGTCTATAAATATCCGATATCTAATTTGTCTCTATATAATATATAATAATTTTTCGTAATATTATTTTTTATGAATGTATGGAAATAATTAATAATTAAATAAATATGTATATAAGTTAAAAAATGAGAACTTTTTTATATTTGAACTTAATATTATAGTATTATTATAATTTTAAATAAATAAATAATTAATCTTAAATTTACTTCTAATTAAATATTTTTTTTATTTTAACAATATTTATGAGTATCCGGATACTCACTTATATTTTAGAACTCATTTGGAGGGATTGGCATGTCTGGTTTATTCACATCCCTCGTGAGAAGAACAGAGCTGCGAATTGTTTGGCACGTCAGACGGCTAGAGATGATGGGGTGTCATCCTGCATTTGGAGGCTTTCTCCTTCAAGCTTGATTCCACCCCTTTTACTTGATGCAGTAGTGTAGTTGTTGTTTTCTGGTTTTTTTTCTTTCCTTTTGTAACCAATTATTTTTTAGAACTCATTTAAATTCACATAATGAACATTCATGTGTGAACATTAATAAACTATTTTGCTCTAAAAAAAAAATGAACATTCATGTGTGAATGTCGTGTGTATGAATGTCTTTACCTACGAAGCAGTGACATATAATGGATTGTTCATATCCACTTGTATTCATTGATATCCTGTCCTCATCCATTCTCCAACAACAAATTTAATTTTTTTTGTCACATATTTATACAAATTAATTTTTCTTTCAATAAAATATTTTCTGTTGTAAAAAAAATATCTTTCAAAAGAGAGTGCTTATATAATTAATTAGCTCATAAAAATGTATAAACACTAGTTTGGTAGATAATGACTATCAGTGAATCTTCCAAATCATAGTTTTAAAAACAAATTATTTTATTTGACCAGTTAGTATTTTTAGGTTGTTCGTGACGGGTTGCATGAGTATGACTAAAGAAATTTGATGAGGTGCTGGTAATAGAATGGACCAAAAAAAATGAGTTTGGATGGGTCTGAAGGATAAATTAATTAAATGTTAGTTTCAAATCAAGAAATTATAAATACTTATTATTTTGTAAAAATTAATTATCCTATTAATGAATTATGATTTTCATTACAAAATATTAAACTAGAGAAAAGAATACAAATTTTATTCACTTGAAAACATACAAAACCATGTTTTGAAGCTAGTGGTAAGAGGTGTTAGTGAGATTGGTTGGGACAGGTTAGACTTGACTTTCACTCGGTTCTAAATATTGACCGAGTACAATTTTTAAACCTGAACCTGTATCTAAGCCTGAAGAAACCCGATGAAATGCGGGTTTAAGGGGCATGAGTCAATGGATAGGGTTGGGTCTTTTGCACACCTAAGTATATTGATTATTGTGGTAAAGATTGATAACAATCACAAAGACTTAGTCTTAATTTCGTATAAACGATTTGCTAGGGATTTGAAGATGCAATTTTTATCTCGATCCAGATCATAAAGACTTGGTTTTAACCTCATTTAAGATGATTTTTAAAGATCGAAATCAATCACACAGACTTAGTTTTCACTGCGTCTCAGATGATTTTCCAAAAAGAATCTTATTACTTATTGGCAAGTGTACCAAATTCGTTACTAGAAATAGAGTAAAGATTGTACCCACAGGGATTATGGTGTTTGGCACTAATTTAGCAAGTACTCTAGTGATTGAATGAGTCAAAAAATATGAAGTTGGCTTGAATTTTAAAGACTATTGTGACAAACACAAAAGTAATGAAAAAGGTAAATCAATAGAGAAAAGCGTACTAGGGCTTTTGATTTCCTTGGTTACATCCTATGTTCTTTCTTAATGCGAAGAAATATGAGTTGTATCCAATTTTAATTGCGATGTTAGGCTTAATTATCCACTTGCAAATTTTTAAGGTTAATGACCATATTGTTTAAGTTATTACAGTAAATTGCTCTAGCCCCTAACTAACTCTCCAATGCATTAATGTGCACAAGTCAAGCCCTAACAATGCAATTAGGTATCATTTTCATCCCTAAGTAACAATAACCATAATTTACCTTCACCCAAATTTCTAGTTTCTACTAATTTCCCAATTGAATATGAACTAATATAATAGCTAAAGGCCATTTGGGCATTCAACATGCATAGAGGGAAGGTACAATAGATAAAAATATTAAAACTCATATATTAAAGAAAAATATCATTACATAGTAGTAACCAAATTTATCACCCCTAGTACAAAAGAGTTTAGTTACTCCATGCTTATACAAGAAAGAAGAAAATTAATAAGAAAAACCTTGGAAGTCATGGCTTGATGATCTAGAAGTCTCCAACATCCTAGCAGGAGCTCCTAGCAACTATTTTTGTCCAAAATCCTAATACAAATGTGTCTAAAGGAAAATCTCTCTTAAAAATTATGCTAGCTCTCCTTATATGGGTGATTTTAAGCAGCGTCTGGACGTTGGTAAGTTTCCAACTTTACAACATTACGATGTTCAAACGTTGGTTTCTCATGGAGTTTTGGAGTTACGCCCATCACAATACATTACAGAATCTTCAACTCTCAAATGTTGTGATTGTATGGCGTTTAAAGGTTAACCTTCCTACACCTCGAAATCACACACTACATGAGTAAAAAGTCTTTAAAAACTAAAGCATCTAAACTACTCTATGAATGGAAAATGCTTAAACTAAATAAAAATAACAAGTAAATGACTAGAATAACTTAAAAAAATAGAACAATAAACTAAAAACCAAAAAGGTAAAACACCATACATTCTTAGGTCAACACATCCTGATACTAGGATGGTCGCCTACCCTCAAGAAAAAAAGTAATCCTCCTAACAATGATGCAATCCAACCTTTTCTATAATATGTAAAATCAAGATAAGTCAAGAGTGTTCTTAAGGTGCCGAGTTAGAAGAGTAAGTATTCCCTGAGAGTGAGAGATGCAAGAAAAAGTTGAGGTAAAGGCCTTTAGCAAGCTTTCTAGATCCCCTCCCCATATTTAGAGTCCACAAAAAATAGTATGAGGGTTTTTTTTTTGGATTCTTGTGTTAGGAGTTATGTTAATGTTGTAATCATGTCACATTTCCTTACCCACTCTTAGAGCTGTGAGATTGAGAGATATAGTAGCTTGGTTAGGTCCCTTATTCTCTTACTCAACCCTCTTAAACACTGGACCAGTTGGGAGATATTTTTTTTTGGTAACCTACGGGGCTTAAACCCGGCAGAACAAACTACTCTCTTTTATAAAAGGTATTGCAAGAATCAAAAAGAAGAGGAACAGAACAAAAGGCAGGAGCACTATCATAAACCCTCATTGGCATTGCCAACACCATCCTATTCTTGGCAAAAAGATGTGCTACTATGTTAGCCTTCCTGTAAATATGCCTCCAATGAAATTGGGAGAAACAATTGAAACAATCGTTGATCTTCATAACCAAGGCAGCACTAGGATTAGTTGGAAGACACCATTTGTCCAAAAGTCTAATGGCCAGTTCGGAATCTGATTCAACAACAATCTTATCAAAACCTCTAGCAAGATCAATTCGAAGGCCAAATAAAATACCCCAAAGTTCTGCATGTAGAATCGAGCAATTCCCCCGATTAACAGAGAAACCTACCACAAAGCAACCTTCATGTTCTCTCAAGATCCCACCACAAGCGACATGCCCATTTGAGGAGGAAAAAGACCCTTCTGAATTCAATTTAATCCAATCATGCATAGGAGGTGCCCATCTCAACAGAAGGAATTTGATGTCTCTATGCACAACGTTAGCAACAGGCTGGTCCAAGAATACAAGTTTCAAATCCTTTATCAGAGCATGTATCATACCACCAACCATGGTAGGTGAATACCCCTTCCTCTTAAAGATAAATTCGTTTCTAGCTCTCCATAAGGCTTCAAGAGTAATGCCAAATACCACACTCCAAGGCACAAAGAAATGTCTATGGCCGTGGTTAGCCAGATTTTCCATCAGCCAAGGAACCCGTTGCTCAGAGAAAAAGGGAGGGATAGAAGCAGGACTAAGGAGGGAAGACCATACCTCAGTAGCAAAGGAAAAATCTCTCAAAACATGCATTACAGATTCTGTGCAGTGAGGGCACCTAGGACAAGCAGGTTCAGTTGAGAAATGTCTTAGGCATCTTTGCTCGTTGGTGAGGAGAATATTACTAGCCACCTTCTAAAGGAGAATCTTAATCCTTTGAGGCCCTTTCCAATGCCAAAGACTCTCGAACAGTTTATTATCCACTAAACTATGGATTCCAGGAGTACAAACAGTATAAGCAGAATTAACAGAGAAAGACCTATCAGCAGACCTACTTCAAGCCATGACGTCCTTCCCTCTATTTGGATTAGGAGGAACTACAGTCATAATATGATTAACGATAACTCCGAGAAGATAATGCCTCAACTTTGCATTATCCCAACAATCCCAACACTCCCACCTGTTAGTAAAATCACACACTCTCTGTTTCTGTTCATTATTTGAAAGGTCTCTAACTGCAAATGCACTCAGGTTGTTAAACGAGACCAACCAATTATCCAGCCAGAATCTGACAGTACAACCATCCCCAATAACCCAACAAATATGGGATTTAACTACCGCCCAACTATTGCAGACTCCCTTCCACAGGTTGGAGGGGTTTCTCCTTTTAACAACAATACGTAGAGTAACATTCCCACAATTATACTTTGATTTGAGCACTTGCACCCACAAATCATATGGCTTTGAACAAATACATCTACTTATATCTTCATCATAAAGGCTTCATTTGCATGCTTAGAAAGCCTAATGCCCAGTTGGGAGATCTAGTGGCTTGTTTATGACATTCATTCTCTTACTTTATCCAAGCTTGGCGAAAAATAGTATGAAATGATTGGGAGATATGGTAGTTTGTTTTGAGCCCCACTCTCTTACTCATCTCAACTCTTTTTTTTTTTCATGCGCTCTTATTTTCTCTTGTGGACTACGATAAAATAAAAATTCAAAAGAAGGAAAAGGAAAGTTCAAAGACTCACATCATTTCCACATTCAAAGACTCACATGATTTTCACAGTTATCAATCTCCCACACTCTACCTCATGTTCCCGGGTTACACTCAACTCACTTTTACTCTTAACCATGCACTTTGCCACCTAACTCCTCAATCATGTACCAACTAATTTTCAACAGTGTGCATTAAGCTAAGGGAAACTTAACCAGAGAAATATCACCAGAGCAAGGTGTGTATCCCGAAAGAATGGTGGTGTATATGCAACTTTGTCTGTAATGCGGGTTCGCGAGATGGATTGTCTGATTCGCTTGCCCAACCAACCTGGTTATGTTGGTTGCTCGGTAAATTGAACTCACATTATCATCCTTATATATGGGCCACCCGCAAATATTTATTCATGCAAAATTGCATGCTCGAGGTGTAAAATTTTGAGCATGAGGTAATGTGTTGAGGTCTTACATTGACTAGATCTATGACCTATTAAGTCCTTATAAAATTTTTTTTGAAAGATAAAGGAACACTACTAAAAAAACGTGAACTAGCGAGGGATTTTAGCGACGGAACAAAATCCCTCGCTGTTAGCGACGGAATTTGACGGAATTAGCGACGGATTCATGTTTTTGGAATAAAAATGCTATTTTAAAATTTTGCGACGGAATTAGCGACGGATTTTCCGTCGCTAATTCCCTCGCTGTTTTACCGACGGATCATAACTGTCTTATTTCCGTCGCTAAAGCTTTTGGATTTGTTATTTAAAAACGAAAAATTGGCCATTTCAACTAAGTACCCATTTTATACACAGTATGTGAAATAAATTTATTAGTAGTTTAAAGGTTTTCAAGTCCAGCCACTTAAATAAGACTGAATCTATTCACACACTCATACATACAGTCATACTCTCACAAAAACCCTAAGGCTTAAATGCATTTGGTGCCCCTGATGTATTTCAAAAGTGTAAATGATAACCCTACTCTTTTTTTGTAAACGTTTGTACCCCCTTTGTTTTGAGAAAGTACACTGAATGCCCCTCCGTCAGGTTGACGTTAAAATCCTAACGGAGGAGCTGACGTGGATATTATTTTTACTTTTTCCTTTATTTTCTCTAATGCCACGTGGATTTTATCAACTAAAAACAAAAAAAAAAGGAAAAATGACAAAGGTTTCAAGAAATTGGTCTTCTTTCTCAGAACAAAGCTCGCCGGAGAAACGCCGGTGGCGGTGGTGGCGGTCGCCGGAGTGACGGTGGCCGATCGTCAAATTGATTGAGGGGTTTTGAAGCGGATGATGATGGGAGTTTAGCCATGGTGTTGGTTTCTCCAAAAGGAGAGCGGTTCGCCGGAGATCGGAGGTTGAAGGTGGCGGCTAGGGTTTGGTTTCTCCTCTATTTCTCTGTTGTTTCTCATCATGTTGGTGATGATGGTGCTCGCGGTGGTGCTGGACGTTGGTAGTGTGCTCGTATCTAAACCAGAGGTAAGGAAAAGAGGAAGATGATGGCTTGATGGTGCTGGTTCGTGAGGGAGAAGGTGGTGGTGCTCTGGCTCGCGTGAGGAGGGCGCGGTGGTGGCGGCTGGCACGCGGTGGTTGCTGGTGTGAGAGGAAGGAGGGAAACATGGTGAGGGTGATGATTCTTGCTGCTGTATCAGAAGAAAAGGAAAATGGGTTTGGAGAAGAAGAGAGAAAGAGAGATGTCGAGTGAGTGAGAAGAGAGAGAGCGTGAATGAGGGCCTGGATACTCTGTTTCTCCAAGTGAACGAGCTTTCAGGGTCTCTGCCATGGGAGCTTGGGAATTTGAAGAGCTTGAAATCCATGGATTTGTCTAACAACGTGATAACCGGTGAGATTCCGACGAACTTTGAAAACCTGAAGAATCTCACACTGGTGAACCTGTTCAGGAACAAACTTCACGGAGCTATTCCGGAGTTCATTGGCGAGTTGCCGGCGTTGGAGGTGGTGCAGTTGTGGGAGAACAACTTCACCGGAAGCATCCCTGAGGGTTTGGGGAAGAATGGTAAGCTCACGGTGGTTGATCTTTCTTCCAACAAATTAACAGGTACTCTGCCTCCTAATCTCTGCAATGGGAACCGTCTTCAAACTCTGATAACTCTGGGGAATTTCCTGTTTGGTGCAATCCCTGAATCGCTTGGAAGCTGCCAATCTCTGAGCAGGATTCGAATGGGAGATAACTTTCTGAATGGTTCAATCCCAAAAGGTCTTTTTGGACTTCCTAATCTAACCCAGGTTGAGCTTCAGGAAAATTACCTCTCTGGAAATTTTCCTCAGGATGATTCTGTTTCTGTTAATCTTGGTCAGATTACTCTCTCCAATAACAAACTCTCAGGGCCATTACCTCCTTCCACGTCAGCTCCTCCGTTAGGATTTTAACGTCAACCTGACGGAGGGGCATTCGGTGTACTTTCTCAAAACAAGGGGGGTACAAACGTTTACAAAAAAAGAGTAGGGTTATCATTTGCACTTTTGAAATACATCAGGGGCACCAAATGCATTTAAGCCAAACCCTAAAGTCTCGATTTTCTCAGAAATTTCCTCTCTCGCTCGTGGTGGAGGTGGAAGTGGAGGAGGTGGTTCCCGTGGCGGAGGAGGGTTTGTACCCCGCAGCGGAGCAGGCGCAGGCGCAGGCGCAGGAATCTTCCTCTCAGGAGCACGGGAGGAATGGTTCAAGTTCAAGCATGGCTGGTGGATGCAAGAGTTTGCTACTGTCTCTAATACTTGCCATCTTTGTCACAAGCATACTCTCAAGTCTCAACACTGTGTAGTTTTAGTGTTGAATAAATATGTTCCCACTCAATACTCATAGTAGTTATAGTCTAATCCATAATATTGAGTTATGTATGGGTTTGAAATTTTCTGAATTTACTTCTTGTTCCTTGTCTCTGGTTATTTCTTCTGATTTCTGTTTTATGTTTCTGATTTGATTGTAATTCTTTTGCTGGTTTCAAGTACTTTTGGTTCTCCTTGCTTGCAATTGGTGAGTATTTTCTTGTGGTTGATATGGTAAATGGTAGGTGTTTGATTTAATGGGCAAATGAAAATATACTAATGGTAGTTTCATTGGATCTAAGTCTTCTATGTGTATGTCCCTGCTGATGTGATTTTGTTGTGGTGGGTAGGACCACTGCAAAATTTACTCTCTTTAATTTCATGAATAGACTAATTGTGGTTTGAGCTTCTCTTTATCTATGGTAATGGGTTATATTTTCTAAACTTTGTTACTCTAGCCTTTGTTGTGTTCTGTTTATATATGTGAGGTGTTTTGGGTTTATACCTTGTCTAATGAGGGAAATCTTAGTGGACTAGTTCAATATACTTATGTTAAGCTCTTAGTTATACTCTTTTGTGTTGAGTAATAGCATTCAGACTTCCAGCTTACTCTTTCATGGTCTATTTCCAATTCAAACTTACTCTTTCATGTAAATCACTTATGTACAATTCAAACTCAAGAAATAACATTTAGAAATTTTTCTTCCAACTTACTCTTCCATGGTCTATTTCCAAATGTGTTGGATGAATATGATTCTTCTTTGTTGTTTAAGTAATATGATTAACTGTTTTTGTGCTTCTTATAGATGTTGTTGAACCAACATATACCACTGTAATCATCTCTTAGTATTTATTTTTGGACTTTATGGCAATTGCAGATTTTCCATTTCTTCCACTTTATTTTGTTCCTCAATTTCTTTATTTGTTTCTTTATTTTGTTTCACTAACTAAGCCGTTCAAATATTTCTCTCGTTGTTCTTTCTATTCTCACTTGCTCTTTTTGTTCAATTTCAAAACTTTTTTGATTCAAGCTGTGATTGTGATCTGATCTAACTCTTTTTTCTTTCTATGTTTGTATCTTTGTGAGTCAATATTTGATTTTTTTCAGTTATGACATTTGGATTTGAACTTTATGTGTTTCCATTTGTGAAAGGTTTTGAACTCTTTGAATCTGTGATGTTGTTCCTGACAAAAGAGTCTATAAATGCTATGACCTATACCTGGTTAATATGTTATATACATAGGTAAGTGTCAGAATAGATGGTAAGACTTCATTTATTATTTGTTCTATAGCACTAGTATGTTCCTTTTATTTGTTCATGAAAAGTTGAGGGTAACAACATGGCTGATAGAAGGTCTGAAAACTGGAACTAGTCATTTCTCTTCAAGTTTCATAGCACTGTTAAATTGTGTCTGTAAACTTTGAATAATGTGTATGTGCTGGAAGTCATAAGTGGATTTGATTTCTTTTAAAAAAAAAAACCAATTCCCCCTTTTTCATTACATTTTAGCTTAATTTCTTTGGCTCCTGTATGTTTACTGCTCCATGTTGTAATTCAACTGAGACATTGGTCTTAACTCTTAACTGATAAATCCAAGTACAGTTTTTTGTAATTCCTTGTGCAGACTCTAGGGTATGCCCCTCTAACATATCAGGATTCCAACCTGGAGAAGTATTCATGATACGTAACATCGCCAATCTTGTACCTGTGATGAAGGTATTTGCATAATTGCTTCTGGTTATTTTTCCTTATAACTATAACTAAGTGGTGTTCAAACTATTCTTATTTGTTATTTCCCTTCTCATCATTTTTCTCTTCTGTTGGAGGGCAGAATGGATCATTAGAGTGTAATGTTGCTCGAGTTTGCAGTAACTACTCTTGAGGTATGTACTTATTTATAAAGCTTTTATCATACTTAGATTGATAGTGTGTTTGGATCAACTTCTCTTTCCCCGGAATAAAGACATTGGTTTCTTAGTATGTGCCCAAATAAAAGCATTGGCCAAAAATTTCAGAAAATGCAATCTCAGCACCTCAAAGTACTTACTCTTTAAAAAAGAGCAAGAAAGTGTTCTCATAATCTCTCTCTATCCATATTATACTGTTTCAGCACCTTGAGGAACTTTTTGTTTCCCAGTCCCATAAAAAATTATTGTTATCCCAAGAGAAAAGGAAAATGTATTGTCATTCATTTATCTTTGTGGATGTAGTGCTTCTGTTTTTTTAGGCTTAATATCATAAAATGACTTCCACTCTTTGAATGCAAGTGAATAAGGTGCTTCAGTTGGGCTGGTCTGCTTCAAATTTTTATTTTGGGGTCAGATGTTAATTCTTCAGGTATCATCTTTGTAACATGCCATAAATTTATAATGCATGTTTTTGCAATTTACTTGCTCATTGATGAATGTTTTGATTTAAGCTTGAATATGCTTGTAAATTGAGGATTCATTTACTGAATCGCTACTTATTGGTTGTTTATTGTGTTTGTGTTAGAAACATGGATGTGCCTGAAAATAAGAAATTGATGGATAATAGATTATACTGTGATACGCACGCGATAGAAGAATTTCATATAGGAATTCATGAATTAGCGAGGGAACCATTCCGTCGCTAAATTAGCGAGGGAACCATTCCGTCGCTAAATTAGCGAGGGATTTAGCGACGGAATAGAAATAAAAAGGTCAGGTTGTTAGCGACGGAATGTGATCCTTTAGCGACGGCTTGTACCGTCGCAAATAGCGACGGAATAAGAACTAATACGACAAATGATATAGCGACGGATTGAAGAATCCCTCGTTAAATATTTACCGACGCCACTTTGCACGACGGATGCAGTTGAATTTTCCTTATTTAGCGACGGATTTTGTCCCTCGCTAATTTGCTTTTTTTTAGTAGTGGAATATATATTAATATCCACAAAAAAAAACCCCTAAGTCCTTATAAATTGAAAGGTAATTCTCACCTCTAAGCTAACTTTAGTAGTAAAGTTGGGCCTAACTCAAATTATAAGAGAGTATTATATCTAGTAATACTTAATTGCAACTTATTCACCAACAAACAAGATCTAGTTTTTTTTAATTTTGACCAAAGTATCTTCACAGCTGATAGTTGTAAAATTAATCTCTCACCCCACGATGCGGTAAACATGCTAATAAAATTAAGCAAATGAAACATATTTTGTCGGAAAAGATAAAACTAAAAGATCTACTATACGTATAGAAAAGAGTCCCTTTGTTTGAAAAAAAAAAGGTTTTTAACCATTTTTTTGAAATTTGTTATTATAAATTTTATATACTAGAAAAGCATAAGCTAACTTCCGTTTGATTTTTTTTTTTTACATCGGAAAGATAAATTGCTTCCTCTAAGGAGGGACCCCTGGACCTCCCTCACCCAACTCATATGTCAGTAACTCTTACTGCTTGAGCTATCATTTAAGAACTAACTTCCGTTTAATTATATTAATTAAAATTATTCTTTACTTTCTCTCTTAAATATCATAATAGATTTTCTTGATAAACTTATCAAAGTAGTTTTGTAAATAATTCGAATTTTTTTTAAAAGAATAATTTTTATAAAAATTGAGAGTAACATATTAATTTTGTAAAAAATAATTTTCAATTAAAAAAGAAATTTAAAAAATCAAAACAAACAAACTCTTAATCTACAGTTTTTGAAGGAGAAACATTTAATAATAAAGAAATCCAACTTAAATTAAAATTGTGGACATTAGATGTATCCATTTTATTTAATTGAATTAAAAAAAAAGTGACAAAATAAAATTAGATAACAAACAACTGAAAAACAAATCAACTGTAAACATGTAAAATAATTGTTAATTCGTATTGAAGGTGCAATTTTTTACTACATTTTAAGAATATTTTTCTGTCTACCCTAAAATATTATAGAAAAGCTTTTTCCGAATGAAGACATTGGCTCTGTATTATTTTTTTGAAATTGGCTCTGTATTATTTTATCCTATATCTTCTTTTTTTTGATAATCCTATATCTTCATTCTTGACCAGTAATGTCAATGTTTGAATTCACTTTTAATAATGATAATAATAATAATCTTTTGGACTTTGGTCAAATCGTGCTCAAACCATAAATGTAAATTAACCCTCAAATAATATTTTCAGGATTAAGGAGAATCCAGCTTATAAGTTTAAGTTTGATATCTTTTATTTTGAAATTTGATAATAAATAATATATTCTATGTATTTATTTTCAAACTTTGTAAATTCAGATAATGGATTCATCATTTAGCTTTTACAAAAAAAAGCACATGTGAGTATTAGATAGAAATAAAGATAAAGTTAGTTAGAGATTTTGGTGTGAAATCTTCAAATCAATAACTGTGAGACTAATCTTTCACCTCATCCTCAACACACTAAATAGCAAGAGATAGATCAATGAGTTAGTTAGACATTTTGTTTAGTTTGAAATTGGAATATAAAATTGATGCATAAACTTTTATGTAGCAAAACCCCAAAAAGAGGCATGACACACAAGGAATGGAGTGTTTACAACAAGATGTAACAAACAGATAATTCCCACCTCAACAAGCTATTCTTGTGCAGTTGGCAGCTTGGCAAAGAAAAGAAAGAAAATTCAGCTTTATATATATCAAGCCTCCTTATTTAAATAAATAAATAAATTAAATCCACATTTAAATTATATATGAAGTGATAATAATTATTAGGCTAATAAAAACAAAACAAAAAAAACAGGGGAATTCTGCAACAACCGCAATACAATAACAACAACAAGAAGAAGAAGAAGAACAAGGACAGAGTGAAAAATCACAGAGACGAAAAGATCGTCTTCTGAATCCGAACAAGGTCACTGATTTTTCTTCTCTTCTCCTTCTTACAATTCTCCTGCTACCGTTTTCATGTACTATTTCAGTTTCTTTCTTCTTCAATTAATCAATGGAATTTTCATTATCATTATCATAATCATGATCATTCATCGTCATTGTTGTTAATTTTTTTTTTCAGCTTTTGATTTCAAAGTTCTTCATGATTTTTTGGTTGCTCAGGAAGAATAAATTAAAACTGAGGAAACAGAAACAGAAACAGAATCAGAATTTTCCTCCATGGTTTTGTGATATTACCTGATTTAGTAATAATAATATGATTATTTTTATGGCATTTGTTCTTGTTCTGATCAATAGCACTTTGTCATGACTGATTGGTTTTGTTTTGTTTTGTGTTTTTTTATTTTTTATTTTGAATTTACTGTTTTTATTTGTTGTGTATTTTGATAAACTTGCAATGAGTTCTGTATCTAACTTTGATTTTGATCTTCTGCTTAAAAAAATTGTGGTCAAAATACCCACTTTGTGATTACCTCAAAGCTAGTTGTTTTTTGCTCTTAAAAGTCAAGATCTATATTAATCCAATGTGAGGGTTTCAGGATAATATTTTGTATGTCTATTTATTGATTGCTATTATCATCCATTCCATGGCTTCTAGATGTTGAATAGTGGGTAGCTTTTAATATTTTTCCTATTTTTTTCCCCTGAATTTTGAGTGGCTGCTTGATAATTATCCTAATAAAAATTTGAAATTTTGTCCTATTTCTTATTTTGATTTTTTTGTTATTGAATCAGCAGGTGTTTGGGTTGAAAATTTGCTGGAAAATATTGGTGATGATGAGGTTTAAGAAAGGGACTAAGGTGGAAGTATTAAGCAAAGCCGAGGTGCCTTCTGGCGCCTGGCTATGTGCAGAGATCATCTCTGGTAATGGTCACAACTACACTGTTAGATATGATGGATATCATGGTGCTGCTGGTGAGGCTATTGAGGAGAGGGTATCCAGGAAAGACATAAGGCCTTGCCCACCTGCACTTGAACTCGCAGAGAGTTGGAGTGCAGGTGAAGTTGTAGAGGTCTTTCAGAATTTCTCTTGGAAGATGGCTACAGTTTTGAAGGTTCTGGGGAAAAAGCACCTTTCAGTCAGGCTACTTGGATCTTCTTTGGAGTTTCAAGTGAGCAAGTTTGACATCAGGGTGAGACAGTCTTGGCACGATGACAAGTGGATAGTGGTTGGAAAGGTACCTTTATTTCGCATGAATGTTTTTGTTTCTTTCATCTTCCTTAGCAATTGCCTAGTGTTGTTGGCTGAAAAGATGTGAATGATGGTTACACAATACAAATTATGTTTTGAGTTGCTTTATATCGAGCTTTTGAGATTCCATTGATTCAATATATTCCATTTGCTAAAACTAACTAGTCAAAATTTAAAAACATTGGAATTTGCTTAGGTTGTTTGTCTTGTTATGCTTTCAATATTACTAGTTTCTTGCTTTCAAATTTTCTTCAGTTCTCTTTTGTTTTTATTTTAATTAGCTTTCATGAGTGTTCTTTGTATTACTGTTTTTGGATCCTCTGTGCTGTTTAATTGTTGAATGTTTGTTGATCCCTCTTCCATCTTCAGGGTTCTGCTAGCTGTGAATATGGAAAACGTTCTAGTGCTCTGTGTCAGAAGACAGCTACAAATACAAAACTGTCAGTTTCCAATTACTATCAACCTGAAAAGAAAGAACTAAATGTTACTTTTAAAACATTAAAACGAGGAATCGATTCACAAGTTGAGGCATGTGCTCAACCTCCCCCTAAGTTTAGGGCAATTGAGAATGAAGGAAGGTGTCAAGTAGCAAGAGTTGGAAATCCACCCACACCACTTACACAGGTACAAGGTGTCAGTTTTCCAAGAGATGTGCTTGCTGAAGAATGTAGACCTGCTTCCATAAACAGAAGAAAAACTGGGATTTCTAATATGGACATAGAGAGGAGGATACAAACGGGGGCTGTTGGTTGTTCTTTTGGAGAAAGCTTTGGATCAAATCATGCTGATAGTGTTACATGCTCTGTTGGTAGTTGTAGTATCAATAGCAGGAATTCCCATAAATTGCAATTTCCTGTATCTGCAGGTCCTTTTGAAGATGTAGACAGTGACTCTTTTAGTGACGCTGAATCTGTCTGCCAGAGAGGGTATGAGGAAGGGAGTTGCTCCCCTCCTTCACAAGAAGAATTGGTGGAAGAAATCCATAGGTTAGAGTTGCATGCCTATCGTTGTACAATTGAGCTATTGCATGCATCAGGACCTATAAGTTGGGAACAAGAAGCATTAGTGACAAACCTCCGTCTTTCACTCAACATATCAAATGATGAACACTTAATGATGCTAAGAAACTTGAATTCTTCTGAAAATAGTATTCATTTCAGATGACAGGAAATTTTGTCTCTTCAATATAATACAAATTTCCTAAGGGATAGAGATTCACAATAGTTTGTTCTTAGACTCATTCAACTGTAAGAAGAAAGATGGAAAATTCAATGTCTTTCATTTATGTTTTATGACTTAGTGATGTAGATGTTAAACTAAGTGAATAAATGATCATTTTTTATCTGTTGTGTTCACTTATCCTCTTATCCCTTTTGGGCTTGTTCTTGTAGACACACTTCACCAGGATCTTTCTGGAACCTTCATCACATTATAGATTTTAAAGCCACTTGTCAGACATGATCTGCCTACTGACATTTGAAATCTAGTGGTATATTTAAATGTAGATTTATCATTGAGGATTGATTATTAATATGCTTTATGGTATTTATGTTAGTATATTTTCTTTATTTTTATATAAGATTGTTTTGCATTCATTTCAGAGCTCTTGAATTGGAAAGAAGCTTCTGTTTTCTTTCTTAATTTGTACACACAAGCAATTCTGTAAAGGAGACCTACCTTGTTTAATACTTTTGTCTCTGTTACTCCATCATTTGGAAGTATAAACATTGTCATTTGAAGATACTAGTAATGCTTCCCTGCATTTTCCAGGGCTGAGATGGAGGCACATAGGTGTTGCTTCCAGGTGCTACCGATGATATTGGTGCTTGCCACCTTTCTCTTGCTCTAGACAAGGGATGTTTTTTAATATGGCTCTTGATAAGCCAGCACTTTCACAAACTTGTGGAGTTCTCGCATTCTTCCATTCAGGCTACCTGTGAGCCTCAGGTTTCTATTTTGTGGAAGGATGCATGCTGAGTCTTGTGGCTACCATTGGGTGACCTGATATGTGAATGCATTGTATTGGTTTTTTCAATACTTTCCCTCAGCTCAATCAATTATGATATCTTTTGCATGCTGATACATGTGTCACTATCAATGTGTTGCAAATGAAATAACCACTTATATTTTTCTGTTTTTTTGCACACACACCAAATGTTTACATGACAAAGCCTAGTTAGTGACTAAATTTTATGAGTGCACAGTTTTGAAATAATTTGATTCTAGATGGAGTAGAAGAACCTGACAATGGACATAATTACTGAACAGCTGATGATCACACACATAGAAGCGAATGGTAACATAAGTACATTGTCTCAAGGTGCAAAGAAGCAACAGTTTTCCAAGGGAAAAAAGCATTTGACATTAGAAATTGCAAGCTGGATAGGTTTTAGTTTCTGCTGTGGATACCTAATTATAGAAAGTTTTCACTTCCTTTTAAATTATTAACAACTCATCATATTATTCTGCAATTTGTGATATTGATTGATCAATTAGGTTGTCCTTTCAATTCATATGATACTTGCCATGGCTGCTTTTGACAATGCTGTTCCAATACTTGTGCATCTACTGCTTTACAAGTAATGTGACCATGTTTTTCCTTTTGTTTGTAAGCTTTACGCATGAAAGTTGTCATTAGTTTGTGGCTAGTGCATCACTGCTCAACAATGATCAAATTGGCACAAGGTCCAAATGGTTCTTGGAAGAACATGGCCACATTAAAGCCAGAATTACACAAGGTATGGTTATGCTGGAATACCTATTCTAGGTGGATTGTGTATTAAGCAAATATTCCCCAATTCTGAGCAATGGTATAAATTTTAGGCTCTTTACTGGCATGTTATGTTTCTTTTCAAATTTCAGTTTTGATTGAGGCGATCACAGTCAAACTTTTTGGCTTCAGTATGATGTTTATCAAATGTGGAATCCGGAACTCATATGAAACATGCTCCACGCTTCTCAAAATCTGGTTTTGAAAGGTTCAGTCATCGTGTGATGTATGTTTGATAGTTGAATCATATAATGTTAACAGAATGAAGTTGTTTACTATATCTGAGATCACTTAGACATTTGATGTTTGACAAAGAGTTTGTGCTTATATTAGCTTATTTTCAATTTATTTCAATAAAAACTTTAAAATAGCTTATGTATTTTAAAGTTCAAAACATATGCTGAATTAATTAAGCTGTATTTCCAAACGGGGCCTTAATGTTTTCTAATGAAGTATAACTTAGTGTTTAGATTTAACGAAAATTTGCAGATTGATCTAATTATTAAGAACTTCGAATTTAACAGTTGGAAATTGGAATTGATGAATTTAATCACTAATGAAGTTATAAACTTAGGATACAAAACAAAAATTGTGTGTTTGGAAACACCTTCTACACTTCTTGTCTTGCAAGTCCATTTGAGCTGATGGAGGGCAAGTATTCATTTCACGTTTGATGCCTTTGAAACGCGCAACAGTAAAGAAAACATGATCTTGATATACTTGTGGATGAATTTCATATGCTGCTGATATTGAGGGTTGAATACAATTTGTTATTTATAATATTTTTAACTCTGAATATGCAGAAACATAGGACTAGAAATCAATTAGAGGTATGCATACGGTATCCTGGAGCAAGATGTCAATGCATAAGAGGAACAGGGGGTTAGGAATTCGACAAGCTCGTCTATCTAATGTGGCGATGCTAGGGAAATTGGTTTGGTATCTTATCAATTCTTCCGATAAGCTTTGGGTTCGCCTCTTGCTTGATGTTTACTCCCCTCAGACTAGTTTTCTGCATGCTCCCGACAATCGTGGGTCTTCACTTTGGAATGCTCTGTTGCGCACTCGGGAGCAGCTTCGAGAGGGCTATGGTTGGCGGATTGGTGCGGGTAACCTCTCCTTCTGGTATGATGATTGGAGCGGTTCGGGGCCGCTTTGTTCCATGGTTCCCTATGTTCACATTTCTGACACAAGTTTGCGTGTTAGAGATGTGTTTCGCGATGGTGCTTGTGATACTCGCTGCCTTGCTACTCCGCTCTCGGTTCCTGTTTCCCAGTTATTATGTTCTCAGTTTGTTTATACTCACTCTGATCATGAGGATTTGATGGTCTGGTCGGAGTCCATTGATGGCACTTTCACTGTTTTGAGTTGTTATACCTGGCTGTTATCACGCCGGTTTGGTCCCTTACAGCCTGTTCCGTGGAAAGCGGACGTTCCGGAGAAGGTGAGAGTGTTTTCGTGGCAGGCGCTTCACAACTCCCTCCCTACCGCAGAGACTCTTCGCCACCGTGGGGTGAATATTCCGGTCCTTTGTCGCCTCTGCAATGCTAAACCGGAGTCGCAACTCCATTGCTTGCGAGATTGTGGTGCAACTCGTCATGTGTGGAGTAACCTGGCCATGTTGATAGCTTCTGAGTTTTATTCGGCGGGTTTGATGGTTGAGTGGGTGGCCTCGGTTCTGCGAGCCTCCGCTGCCTCCTTACTGCTTCATGCGTGGTTCATTTGGCGCAGGCGCTGTAAGTTTGTGTTCGACGCCATCCTTGAGCCTTAGCAGCTTGTTCTCCATCATGCTGCTGCGATTGACCGTGTTTTGTGCGGGAGCTTGGCTGTGGTGCACCCTCTTCGTGAGCCTCGCTGGGTCAAGTGGTGTGCGCCGCCGGATGGGTGGGTGGCTTTGAATACTGATGGATCCTCTCTTGGTAACCTGGGGCGGGCCGGAGCGGGGGGTGTAGTGCGCGACGCTACTGGTACTTGGCTGTTTGGTTTTTCAGTTTTCGTTGGTGTCTCTGAAATTCTCAAGGCTGAGCTTTTAGCTATTCTCTTTGGGTTGCGTGTGTGTTGGGAGCGTGGTGTGCGGCAGGTGGTTGTGTTCTCAGACTCTCAGCTGGCCATCACCCTTCTCCAGCGCGGTTGTGGGCGGTATCACGCTTATGCAGCAGTGTTTGACATGCTCCGCGAGCTTCTTGGTAGAGATTGGAATGTTTGGTTTGATCATATTCTCCGGGAAGGGAATTCTGTGGCTGATTTGCTGGCGAAGCAAGGAGCTACTAGTGATGACCGCCTAAGCGTCTTGGAGAATCCCCTGTTGGCTGTCATCTCTTTGTTGGCAGAAGACTACCGTGACACTCATTTTTTGAGGCGCTAGTATGTTTTTGCGTTTTTTTTAAGCATCTAAGTACAAAAAAAAATCAATTAGGATCAAGTGTCAAATATTTATACTTAATAACTTTTTAAAAATATAAAATGACTACGCTAACCACTGAAATATACTATCTCCACCTTTCATAAAAGAAATATACTATCTTCATAATTATGGCTATGTTTGGCATGCCATTTCAGCTAACTTATAGCTTATTTGACTAGCTTAAAGCTTATTTGACTAGCTTAAAAGCTCTTCAAAAGTGTTTGGTGAAGGAGCTTATTTTAGTAGCTTAAAGCTTTAAGCTATAAGCTATCTCAGGTAGCTTATTAAATTTATTCTCATTTTTATCCTTATTATTTTATTAAAATTCTACCATTACCCTTATATATTTATAAAAACACTAAACTTATTTTCCCCTCATACTTACGTATGCAGTTTCCGCCACTATTCCCGCCACACCGCTGCGCACCACAAGTATTATAAATATTATATTAATAAAAATAAATATTATATTTTTAAGATGATATATAACTGTAGCTAATAAAAATATTTAAAGTGATAATAATTTTAATATTAATATCATATTGGTATTAATGTGAAAATAAAGTAATGTTAAATATAAAAATAATTATAAAAGTATGTCATTTTATGTCATTTTACAATTTCAACTTATTTAACAACTAGTTCTACCAAACACTTTTGTTTCAATCACGTAGCTTTTCAGCTTTCAGCTATCAGCTTTCAGCTAGCTTATCAGCTTTCAGCTATCAGCTAGCTTATAAGCTTTCAGCTAGCTTATCAGCTAAACATGTCAAACATAGCCTATGTGTATCATTTTATCTAATTTTTAATTACAAGAGGAAAGCATCATTTTATCTAATTTAAACATAGTGAATATTTATATATATATATATATATATATATATATATATATATATATATATATATATATATATATTTTGCAAAAAAATCATAAACGAGGATTGTCCATTGAGTTTAATTTTGATGCACCGATGGTGTAAAGTTTTTTTACACCGTCAACCAATCAGATTTTAAGGATGTGACATGTCAATTAAAGAAATTAAATGAAAAGAGAGATTTTCTCACATTCTTGAAATCTGATTGGTTGACGGTGTAAAAAAACTTTACACCATCGGTGCATCAAACTTTTTCTCTTGTCCATTTGAGTAATAATCTCTTCTTTGACCGAACAAAAAAATATATTATTCTCTTCATTTTTTTTGGTAAAATATTATTCTCTTCTAAGTTGTCCATTTTTATTATTGGTCGAATGATGTCTCTGTGTTTTTGGTAAAAGAGTTGTCTATGTTGATTCGGGTCGAAGACTGGAATCCAATCTAGCAATAAGGCTCCAGCCCAATTTTGTGTCTTATTCTTTCTATTTCATTCTTCCCAATTTTGACCCAATAAAAGATGTAAAATTTAGTCAAATCATTGTGATAACTCAAAAATAGTTGTAATAAAAAAAATTCATTTGGTGAAACAAAGCTCTCAGATCACATGAAGGTGATATTTTCTCCCAACAAATAATTTTCCATTCACATCGCCCATAAATCGAATCCTAGATTAAATGTTTAAGAATTTCATTATATATCAGTTGTGCTATACCTAATAAAAAAAAATTATTTGGTCGTGATACTTTATTAATGTTAATTTATGATATTAAACTTGTGTGGTTTGGTGATCCTGAATTTTTATTATTAAAATAGCATATAAGATTTACATTCAATGTCATATGTATCATGTGGGTTTATGCACTATCTTGTCTCAATCACTATTTTAACCATGTTTGATGTGAATTTGTTTTGTAAATAAAAATTTCATGCGAGCAATTATTTTGATTTTTGAATGCACGCAACTTGTATTTAATCGTGCATGTTTCACGTGGGTACTGTTCCGAATTGGGCTTTTATGGTTCGACCCACCACTAGCTGGTCACCGTAAGACATGGTCCGTAGCATCCATTAACTTAAGTTTTTTTTTTTTAATAGAAAAATGTTAGTTGTTAGTAAAGTAAAGATTTGAATCTAGTCTTTCACCTACAATTACCCTTAGCTCAACCATGTGAGCTACCCACCCCACCCTCCATTAACCTAAGTGGATGAAGCCAACCCACTTTGACGATTGTGGACGATTACTCTAGTCTATTACTCAAATCACGCCATGCAACAGAGGACTCCAAATGGCTATTTTCAAGGAATGATTTGAAATCAATCCTTCCATTCATTGGAAATATTTACATGAGAAGGGTTTAGAATCTTGTATGTGACATAGAAAATGGATAAACACCGACTGGGGTCCATTTGGTTCATCCAGCGAGGTAGGAGAAATGACGCTCTCTGCTACGATCTAATGATCCATCGTGTCAAACATTGAGTCCGTCCGGAAATGTTACCGCTACACGATAGTGACTAACATGCAACATCATTCTATAAATAGTCCATGACACTATTCACTAGGTGCGCACAACTCTCCCTAATGTTACTTTGCCAAAGTTATACTTACTTGGGCTTTAGAGTGCATTTGCAAGTAACCGCACATGCTTGCAGCTTGACGGTGAAGGACGGGCACTGCACCAACCTAACATGAAGATGGTAAATGATGCATCAGCTTGGCGAAGGAGGCGGAGACATATTTGATCAGTCTAATGACGTAGGACTGTTGTCATCCTATATGACGACAAATGAACGCCATTGCAGTTGAGCCAAGGCGACAACAATGCTACCCTTTCCATCGTCTGGGTCAATACTCTTGGTATTGGTCTAAATGGACACGTCGTTCTATTTTTGCTACGACATAGTGACAGAGTTCGACTCAAAAGCTTCATACTTTCATCCTTGTTGGCTCAAATACCCCAACTTCCCAAAAAGATCAAGAACCTAAATAAATTTGATGCGTTTTCTTTATAATCTTTGTTGATGGACAATCGTATTTTTATAACGATAAAAAATCTATTTAAAAACGTGACACCCTGAATATTGATCCATGTAATAATGTGATATCAAACTGTGTGTATAACTAATCCATAGCCTTTACCAGGCTGGTTATGGGGTTTGGATACTGTCGATCCAGTCAGTTGAACTGATCGGATTAGATTGATCCAGTTTCGATAACACTAGATATTTTAGCCTGAAAAATGAAAATAGAAATTAAAATGAATGAATTATGAGTTCACATTTCTTCTAAGGACCTTATAGAAAGAGTTGACGGATCGGAAACCTACAAATGAGTTATGCATTAATGCGGCTCCACCAAATCCTCTACCATTGTCTCATCTGCTTCCTTCATGATTGGGATTCCCATGTGATGCTGCCTCTCTCACACTAAGAGAGAAAGAGAATGAATCCAACAAGTTTTGAGTAAGCAATTCAGGGTCACTCTCAACCTCTCACATGAAAATGCATTTAGTGAACAAGAAAGTTAATTGTATGGGACAGGTCTTTTCATAAATTGGTTCTATCTCCTAATATACACCCCCATGTCAAACATGAAGCGCTGTTGAAGTTGAGTATAAATACCATATCGCCCTTATATCTTCTGGGTTTGCTACCTAGCTAGTAGCTATTTTTTTTTTTTTTTTACCTTATGCTATCTTCCAATTCTTCAAAACTAAAAAATAAATAAAATTATTAGAAAGGGGAATATATCACTTACATTTGAATGTATATGTCTAATCTTCTTCGCCTCCTTCTATTTTCTTCTTCTTCTTTTTTCGTAAAAATTTATTTATTTTGGTAAATATATGTATTTTTCATCAATTTAGTTTTATATAAAAACAAGCTTATCAATTAAATGCTTAGGCTCCGTTTGTGGAGGTTGGTTTTCTATGTTCTAAAATTTTAAAATTAAAACTAGTTTAACTTTAAACATTCAGTTTTAGTTTGATATTAATTTTCAGTTTTTAAAACAATGTTCTCAATTTTGCAAATTTGCAATAATTATCATTTTTATCAACTTTGTAAATTAACGACAATAGATGACTGCTATAATACGATGATTGAGGGATTACATAGCAATGGTGATGGAGGTGAGATTTACCTGATGGCGGCAATAGTGGTGGTAGTGCACGCGGGTTACTATGTGGTAGTGGTTGCAACGACAATGGTAATGGTGGAGGTGGTGGTGGTGGTAGTGAAGGGTGGACGTGGCGGTGGTGGTGAAAGTAGTGATGGTAGTCAGGGCAGCAACGACGACATAGGTGGTGTTGGAGGCGACTAAGATGACAGTGAAGGTGGTGGTGGAGGCGACAATGGATGTGGTAGTGGAGGCGGTGGTAAATGGTAGAGGTGGCAGCAGTGATGGAGGTGGAGATGACGACAACATTGGTGATGGCAATGATAGTGGAGGTGTTGGCGGGTGTTACTTGGTGGAGGTGGCAATGGCTGTGACGAAGGGTAGTGTTAGTGGTGGAGAGTGGCAGTGGCGATGGAGGTGGTGGAGCGATGGCAATTGTGGAGGGTACATAGTGGTGGTGGTGACATCACATATTATTATGCTAAAAATCATAATCACAAAATCATTTTTGTGGTTTAAAAAATTATGTTGAATTCGTTATGTAATTGCGTAATGAACATTCGAGCTTCATTTTTATGAACACATTTTGTTTTTAAATTTATATTTGACAACCAAAAATTGAAAACACGTAGTAACCATGATCATACCAAGTCTAATCAAATCACCCGGACAAGTGTTGTTGAATAGGAGACGGGAAAAAGGATGTGGCTGAGAGGCTTCCAATTGAGCTAGCCGATCGAGGGAGGTTTTTGCTGCGATGGAGGACCTAGATGTAGCACTCTGACGCCCAAGTTTGGTGATGAATAATAAGTGAGTGGGAGATATGAAATTAGGTCAACTTGGTCTTTGACTTTGTGCTGCTTTATATAGGCGTAAGGCTTGTGTCTTCATAGGTAGCGGAGTACAAGGTTTTCGGGCTTCGAACGCTTCAACTGGTAGGTTATGGGGTACTTGGGAAGGGGGTGATCATTGGATCATTCTGACTTTTGCCTCATTGTTTGGTTCTAAGCTTGATTGTGTGTGAGCTTTAGCTCCCTCGAGCGACGTGTTTGCGGCTTGTATAGGGCGTTGTTGACCTCAAAACGCGCAGACTCGACGCTCAAGGATCCTTCGAGGGAGATGGTGTATGGTTATGGGGTTAGCCTTTTCAAACAAGTGTTTGCTTTGCGGCTGACCTCCGATTGCTCACTTAGCCCGATGCTTCCCAGGGAGGTCGCTTGGGCCTATGCCCAATCTAAGTGGTGGGGTCTAGATTCCGATTTGCAACAAGTAACCAAAATCTACCCTCCCTACTCTTGCATTGGCATGGCCAATGGCGAGAGGTACAAGTTGCTTCAAGATGGGTTACCGAATGTCATGAGCAATCTAAGCTACCTTTCGAACGATAGGTAATCGGAATTAAACCCGACACACACCCCAAACGACCCTAAAGTCACCATATTGTTGTTGCTTTTGAACATTAGCCAAAAGATTTTTCCAATGATACAAGATCCCAAAGTTATATATTCCTTGTGATGAAGAAATTCATTTTGCGAACAAATTAAAGCTTCTATTCATGCACATAAGTTAGCTAGGTTTCGATGGTCTGTTGAATATTTGCATACTAAAATCCATGCTGATCAAAGTAAACAAATAAGCATTTGTTTCAAGTAGCTAGTTAACTTATCACTTTAAGAACAAAACTCTGCATTTACTGTATGCATTTTAAACTGGATGTTTTTAATTAAGGTGCGTGTATCTCTTGTTTCTGATATGGTGGTATATATAGAGTTTGAAATTGTGTAAGTTAGGTAAACATCTGAATCATCTTCCTTACATGATTTCTTTTAATATATTACTAGTAATAATAGTACATGAAAAATCTTTTTTACAACTTTAACCCACAATTCAATAGGATGTGTCACAATTGAGATTGGCCCTTGAGCAAAATTCAAGGGATTTCTTTCAAGAGACGTCATATTCCTATGATGATAGCATAAAAAACAAAACATGTCATTATCTCTCTATTTCAGAGTTATAGCCGGCAGATCCACCTAATCCATGAATACTAAAATAAAAATTTTGGTCCCTATCTCCAATATCATGTTTCTTTCTTAGTTGCCTGTAACTGGTATAATTGATTGATTCTAAGGGATTGAGATCTCTCTGCAAAACTGACACATACACTAAGATAGTGTTGATCCTAAGCCAAACAAGGTTTTAATGAGAAATTTGGGGCAATCATATATGCTAAATTAAGAAGGCACTTGCTATTTGGTATTACTTACATGTCAGACCAACAAGGTGTAATTAGAGAAGTGCAGATATTAGCCAGCTCAATTGCCTTGGCATGAGTGCTTAATTGGGAGACATTAGGGATTAATTAATTTTATTGCAGTTTTAATTTCTTACTACTGTGCTTGTTGGTCCCCATAGCATTTACTTACTTGGGATTTTAAAAAATATTCTCTCAATTTTGGCAGACAACCAAAATAGTTAAGGAACAGCAGGCCGGTTAGGTTTGCTAAAATAACATGACCTGTCCATTTATACGCGCAAAAATATTGTATTGTTTTGAGGACCACCTCATACTGGCATCCTCATTAACAACACACAATTGCTATATCAATCATAGAGAGCTTTTTTCAGCAAATGCAAAATCAGTGTTGTCTTTAGAGCATTTGGTAAACAACTAAAATTGGAAATTGTTCATGAGAAATAACAGCGTACTAAGTTCCTAATTTTTCAAGGAGAGTAAGCAATACAGAATAGTAATAAATATTAAAGTGTGATGGAAGAAGAGGAAGATGGATGATGATGATTGAAGAAGGAATTAGAGGTTAAACAAATTTGGATTGAAGTTTGAGTATTTCTTGGGTTTGATTTTTTTCCTAGGATTGTGACCAAAATTAGAGCTTTCTTGTGGGTGGTTAAGGTGGAATTGGGTGAGGAGTGGGGGAAGAGAGTTTGAGTGAAGGAGAAAATTAATCTAACTTTTGAGGTTATATAAGTTTTGAGTAAAGTACACTCACCCCCCTCAAGGTTTGTCAGAATTACACTCCACCCCATTCTTATCTAAAATCTACACCCCACCCCATTTTATATAGAGGCAAATTTAGTGACGAAAAATATTCTTCATTAATAATTAGTTATTATTTAAATTCTTAATCAATAATTTCAAAAAATATTTTCAATATAATCAAATAAATTTAAAAATGAAAACATAACAATCCTCCTCATTCTCTCAATCGCGTTCTTCCTCCGTAAATTCACAATGCAAATTCTGCAATAGCACACCTGCCCGATTTACAAACTATATCTCGAACACGGTGAAACAAGCTTGTGTTTTCATATTTGGTAATAATTCAATTTTAATCAAAATAATCTCTTTATACTTCCAATTTTCAAAATTGGAATGTAGACTAAAAAAGCAACACAAATGAGTGAAGAAAATAGAGAAACAAAATTAAGAAATATGAAGTGGATCGGAGGTTATTAGAACCCAACGATGCGGTGGAGCATCATTTTTAACAAAATCCAACAATATCTTAAACCAACATAGCGTTCGCTCACAACTTAAAGGGATGAAATTCACAAGAAGTAGTTGAACAAGTGACTTTAGGGATGTGCGATTCACGTTCTAGGGTTCAGGTCGCAACAAAACTTTGAGGTATGGTGGTGCCATGGGGTTTCACATTGTGGGACAATGACACCGTATTAAAGGGAGTAAAGGCTTGGTGGTGGCCGTTTGTGGTGAGAAATATGATTTGGAGAAAGATGGGACGTGGACTTAACAAACAGAGTTGATGGTTTTTTTAAATTTAATTTAGTAAAATTATTTTCATAAATTAATGTATGATAGTGGACTTAACAAGCTTGTTTCACCGTGTTCGAGATATAGTTTGTAAATCGGGCAGGTGTGCTATTGCAGAATTTGCATTGTGAATTTACGGAGGAAGAACGCGATTGAGAGAATGAGGAGGATTGTAATGTTTTCATTTTTAAATATATTGGATTATATTGAAAATATTTTTTGAAATTATTGATTAACAATTTAAATAATAACTAATTATTAATGAAGAATATTTTTCGTCACTAAATTTGCCTCTATATAAAATGGGGTGGGGTGTAGATTTTAGATAAGAATGGGGTGGAGTGTAATTCTAACAAACCTTGAAGGGGGTGAGTGTACTTTACTCATAAGTTTTTAGTCCTTCTAAAATTTAAAAAAATTAGTTTTAGTTCCTCAAGGGACACGTTCATCCAAATCATCTTCCACGGCATATGATGTTGGAGTGCCACCTCACTTTTTCCCAAATACATAATCAACTTAGGCTAAAATTAGGATTGAAATTCAAAAGTTTAGGAATCCAAATGACATAGTTTGAGGGGCCAAAAACATATTTTATTGATGAAAACACACATTGATTTTATTTTATTTTAGTTTAAATTATATTAATCATTGAGAAATTTATGTTACAATCGAGTAGAACCACTCTGACCAACAAATTTCTCCTAACTAAATACATTTACCGTTACTTAAGTTTGAGATATCTGTTTAAACTAAAACAACATCAACTTAATTAATCTACTCCATTCATGATACATATGCATATATACATTGATTTTATGTTCAAGTTTCGATACATATATAAAATATAGAAATTAAAAGTGGAAACATAAATTTGAAGCCGTGCAGAAGTGAAATCTAATTGGAATGTAGATTTTGTCATTTAGCTGAGCACAGGGGACACTGCTTAGATGTTAACGCGGAAGAATGCTGAGACAAAACACAAGCGAACAGAAGCCTCCAATATTATTATAAGTTCACTCGCGGATTACTAGGACTATTATTGAGAGAGATGCAATATTACTCTACGTGAAACATTAAGTTCTTGTTTTATGTGTTTGGGATGCTCAATGCATAAATTACGATCCCATTATCTCACCAAAACTCTTTTTAAATACTCCCCCTTTCCATTTTATATGCGGAAATCATCTTTCTCTTGACATGCAGCTTTGTGACATATTTTAACCATGGTTAATATTTATGTTTCTTCACTCTTCATTCCCGACAATCCTTATATATCATTTAATACCTTTTAATACTTGAGCTAATTCTAGGGGATAAAATAAATATTGTTTGAATAATATTTTGATATGTGCATGTTTTAGAAAATTCTAAGGCATGAATATTTTGTTAAAATATTATTGAACCACATAAAACTAGTAATTTTTATCCAATATTTACCTTGTGTTCTTTAAATCAACAATATTTACCCTGGGTGGTTTAGACAATTTGGAAAAATAAATTACTCACAATCACTATTGGGAGTCAAGGTGTAGAGTTCTGCAATTCAAAATTAAGGATACACTACAAGGTAATTATGGTGATGCAATGGGCCACATGGTGCATGGCATGCTTTGGTTCCTTTAATAAAAAGTTAAAAACAAACCAACTAATTGACGTAGTGGTTTAACATTTTGTCCATTAAGTTAGTGATTGAGATTCAATTCACAACTTTTATAAAAGGGAAAAAAATCATTTATCAGTCTTTCATACTGCTTAATGCACTGATAGTGGAGCAAAATGTTAATCTTATTACTATCAGTTGTGGAAATACCTTAACGAAGTCTGAAAAAAAAAAGTTAAAAAAAATGCTCAAGTTAGAAGATCTCCCCTAACCACATGCATCTCGGGGACCAGCAATAACATAGCTCTCTCCTCCACTCAGGGGAAAGGAAGGGGATGAGAAGATCCCAAAAAGCACTACAAGAGTGTTACTTTAAATCTTACTTATACTAAATTACAACTCAAATGCCACAAATCTCATAAAAGAGAATCAATAAACAATGTGCTTGCTGCATGCTGGATTATGGCCCCTTTACTTCAAAATAACATTTTCTCTCTTAAATTAAAGCACCTATTCTTGCTTTAAACCCTTTAGGTAACACAAAACTTACTCATATGCACGGGACTATATAATAAATACATACAAAGAAGCTACCAGGAGGCAACTATTTTCCCTTGAACGTGATTTTAAAAAAGAGTGATTATAATTAAGTAGACACAGATTTTTTCAACATTATTTAAACATAAGTAGTTGTTACAATTTTTAACTACTACTGCAATATTTTGTAGTCGTTAAAAACTGCTGTAAAAGTATGGTTCGTGTGTCAATCATTTTTGTTTAAAAATTTTAAATGTCAAATACACCCTTTTCCTAATGTTCCGCCATGTTTGCATGCTAAATTTTTCCTCTTTCATTTGTTTCAGTCGAGAAGGGATTTATTTAATTTCGAGTTGTGAACATTAACATTATGGTAAGGCCTTCCAACCTTATTTTTTCCATACCCCCAACTCAAATCTAAGCTTGATTAAGGATGGCCACTTTTTAAAGTTCACTTTCATTAAACACCAGCCAACACATTAATTACAAACGACATAGTACGAATTTAAGCTGAATGCGTGGTGTTGGAAAACGGGGTTTGCACAGATCACAAGTTTTTAACTCTGAATAAATAATGTGATGAGAAGGAACTTAGAAACCCAACAACTATGGGGTTTCGGAAATCTTACCTGTATACCATTAAATCTCTGGACTCAAGAAAGCTTCAAATTGCTAACCATGCAATAAGGAAGAGATATTATTATGACATGTCTTTCTTGGAAAGTGAAGGTCGACATAGAGTTTACTACTACCGCTGTGGTAGTTATCATGAGTAGTTTTGTTCTAGAAGTCGGCAAACTACATCTATGGAGATTGCAAAAAGCACAGAGGACATTGAAAAGCTAATGATTCTTCATCATGGAGAGTGTGGGATTGTGAAGTGAAAATCTTAACAAATGCTTCTTCTTTGGAGACAACCAATAATAAAGATTTTTGGGTCTTGCTGTTGTCAGTGGCAGTAGTAGTAGTAGTATGGTTTAGAACTTAGCTACCCAATGTTTTTTTTACTACTCCTATAAAAAATAACTGTATAAAAAAAAGAAGAAACACATATTAAAAAATACAAATAACATTACTAACTTTTTAAAATATATTATTTTTTATTTCACTCTTAATTGTAATATTCTTACTTCTTCTCATAGGATAGATTATATGGAAAACCATTTAATACTCCATTGGAATCCTTAGTATACATATATTATGAAACAAAATTGTTCTCTCGAATTGGACAATTATTTTGAAACAGCACTCACTACCTTCTTCCTCCTTTTTTTTTAGTTTAAAGTAATGTAGAGCATTCAGGAGACTCAAATTTACAGGTACAGTCATAGGTATAACTTATAAGAAAATGGGGGAGTCGCCCCCAAGAGAAAAAAAAGTCCTCAACAAAATGGTATACAAATCATATATATATATATATATATATTCTCCCCTTAAAAGATATTATACAATCTTTTCTAATTAATTGTTCTTGATTTTGCTCAATGTGTTAAATTTTCGCTTCATTCGCCTATTTTTTCTACTTCTATCCATGAAACTCAAAATTTCTAAGTAAGCTAGACCAATTTTATGCTTGTTGATCTACGCGTTTGGAGTCCTTCTTTCTGCATCTTGTTGCTTGATTTCAGTTTATTTACTTTTTTTCTTCCTTCCTCCAAATGAAATCATTGCTAAAAAGAGAACAAGATAATGATCAAGTATATAATCTGGAATAAGTTCTCACTAAAAATTCAAATCATGTGCAAAATATAATTTGTTTAGAAAAATGATTTAGAAACTTGTGCATGTTCAGTGGGTCATTGTAAGTACCTTTGTCATTCAGAAAAAATGACTCTTTATATCAAACCATTGTTACAACCGTGATTTTATATATGGTGTAAAATGACGGTTTGATTTTGTGAATAATGGGGGTTTAAACCGCCACAACATGTTAAATACAAGTTAAGAAACAATTTTTAGAAGTCTCAAACATCCAGCAAACAATTTCCTTTGGATTGGTCATCTCTGTCACCACCATCTCTATCACCTTTCTTGAACCTTTACCATCCTGGCACAGCCTTAGTGATATCCCAACCCACACATTACTAACGCTGCCCTTGAGGCCACCATCTTCTTTCCCATTGTCGATTTCATCCCCAATCTTTCTTCCTCACAATCCTGATTTCTTCCCCCTTTTACAATTTCTCTTTATTTCTTTATTGCGTCTTCATCATTGAAATGAGAAACACGAAAATAAGCCCTTAGATTCAGATAACGAAGAATAAAGCTTTTACATTTTAGCTTTTAGAAAAACAAATTTGCGTTGCAAACCGCCTTATAATTATCCAAGAAACCTTGATTATATTCACAAATAAAACATCAATTATGTAACTACCATATTTTACTTAAAATTGTAGCGGGAACCGCCGTGATAAAACTAGCATGGATAACTAATTTTTTTGGGGAATATTTATCCATTTCTTTTATTTATATCTTTTACACATTGTCTGTTACCTCAAATTTTGAGTTGAGAGAATGATAGAAAAGAGAAGTTGGGGTGAGAGATCAGAGATCAAATTTAACTACGTTTGATTTGCATGAACAGAGAATATAGAGAGTCTGAAACGCGAGTCTACTAACTTTCTCCGATATCCTTGATTTGAGAAGAAATGGTAGGCTGAGCTCACTTGTTATTTCTTATCTGTCCTCTTAACTGACAGTGACAAAACGCCAGAAATGACATTGTAGACTGCGAGTAATGTCTAATTGTACTAGTAAAATTGTTATTTGATAAAAAAACTTTTTACTTTATGTATTACTCACCTCATTTTTTTTCTCTTTCTTTTCTCTTCTATTTCTATCATATCAAAGAACTTTCAAAATCTACTTTTTTTCTCTCTACTTATTTTCTCTCTTCTCTCTTTCTCTCATAAACCAAACCAAACATTACACTTCTTAATTCATTGAATAAAGGATCAATTAGTCAATATAAAATGATTAAATGCAATGATTATTTAATGATGAGTTAATTTGTCTTGTTAAAAAAAGGTTGTTGGTTCTTGTATAGGTCATGCTGATGGGACTGCGTCTGATTAAAGAGAGCTAATGAAACATGTTTGGATGTGCATTCTACTAATATTTTAGGGGTTAGTTTACTTAATTGATGTATGAACTACAAACTTGAATATGAGGTGAAAGATAATGCAAAATTAAGAGGATAAAGAAGGGTTGATCAAGTCTATGTTGTTGTTTTTTTTTTTTCTGATGTACAAAAAAAAAGTCTATATTTTTTTTGATAAGCTTGATCAAGTCTATGTGGTGGATGAATCATTGAGACCCAAAGTCAAGAGATTTTGACAAAATGCGTGGGGACAAAGAGCATTTAATAACCATAAGAGAACCAATAGTTACACTGGTAATTGACAATCAAATAGCCAAGAATGCATTACAAAATTACAAATCTTTATAAAATCAAAAAATTGAAGGGAAAATATACACATCAACATACACATGTTAAAGCACCTATCTAGCAAATTGTTAGCCATCTACTGATTTTTTTTCACTCCTATAAGTGGCACTACTAGATACATTGCAACTGGCAATAGACACTTTTGGCCAAGAATCAAACCAAACCTCACATGCTAGAGTTAGTATGTTCTGAAGAGGAAGAAAAAAACATGGGATAAATGTCCGCAGACAAATGAAAAAGGGCACCGCCGTAAATTACTCACCACACTTCTCTTTTACTTTTTTTTACCCAAATATTCCATAATCGGAAACCATGAGACTAACCCCTCTCCACAGCCAGACGCACTAGTATAAAGCTGATCAAGAAATTTTTTTCATGTTCACAAGAGTTGAGATTCGAACCTCATCTAACTACTTAAGCGATGAAATTCAAACTGCTACACCGACTTACTTGCTTTATATATAACTTTTTTTCTTCAAATTTTCAGAAAAAGCCATTAAGGGGGGTAATTTGGTCCCAAAAACTCAAGCCACATTATATATGCAAGATAGAAGAATCTCTCAATCCTATGAGGACCCTTGATGAGGAGAATCATCAAGTGTTGACAAATGTTGGAAAATGATTGGAGCACCGTACTGAGGGTAAAGTAGCATCAGAACCGTTGGTGCATGCTGATAACTAGGGGCCAACCTGAAACTAAAACGCTGCAGTATCATTGCCAGGGCCAGTTTTGTTTGCAGCACTGCGAGGTTTTGTCCTATGCATGTGCGCACACCGAGGCCAAAAGGTATGAACGCCACAGGATGCTTCGCTGCGCGGGCCACACCTTCAGAGAAACGGCCAGGATTGAATTCGTTCACATCGTTACCCCATATGGCTTGATCGTGATGAACGGCCAGGATTGGAATTAAGAGCTCGGTCCCACGTGGTATCTTGTAGCCACCTAGATCCACGTCCTTTTTCGCCCGTCGGATTGTGGCGATTGTAGGCGGGTACAGTCTTAGAGATTCGTTCACAATCATGCTCAGCTGCACCGGATCATAACCCAAAAAAGAATATTAGATATGTAAATGACTAGAAATGGAAAGCAGAGTGGACAAAATTTATGATTTGATTGTTTGGTTCTTTTAAATCAAGATCTTACCTTTTACAGAAAAAGTAAGAAAATTCAATTATTAATTGATTATATTGTAAGATTAATTTTTTTTACATAATGAAATTGAGATGACAGATTTGCCTGTTGAGGAGGTGTAAATGAACAATGTTTGGTTACATGTTCCCTTCACAAGGGGTAAGAGGAAGCAAGAGGTGGCAACTTGGTTTTTGTGAGGAAACAAGCACAAACACAAAGGCTAAGAGACAAAACATGATTTTTATTTTGGGGTCCAAATATTAATCTCATGTAGCATAAAGTGGGTAATTGGGTGGGGAGAGGGGTTGATATTTGCAAATGCTGCCTCCCTAATTGTCTCACTTATATTCATTCACGCCAAATTTTCCTATTATCTTATTTTCATTCATTTTTTCTTAATGAAGAGTGTTAGTAAACTTTTTTTAACGCACTATTTCTAATACTTTATCTTTGATTAAAATTCATGTAAGTAACACCAAATTTGGAGTGAAGTACAGATCAAATATTTCTTAAATAATGTAACTTATATAGGAATCAAATTTTCAATCTAGAGATTTAAACAAACTTTAACCACTATCACTAATACCTATTAAGTGATGTGAGTGAAAATTAAGTGTAAATGAAGTATTATTCCTTACCATCTTGAGCTTGACAACATGATCTTTGGTGGGCTGGTCACGTGCTCCGCACATCTTGAGGACCTCCTCACGTGCCTGTACCTGCCAATGTGGGTGCATAGCAAGGAGAATGGTTGTCCACGTCAGCAGGTTGGATGTGGTCTGTTTGCCTGCAAAGAAAAAGCTCTTGCACTCTTCCACAATGTCATATACTGTGACATTGGAGGAGCTGGTATTGGAGGCATGAATCATTAACCCAAGCAAATCTTTTGGTCCTTTTTCCACTCCACATGAATTCTCCTTCCTTCTTTCAATAAGCTTCACTAGTGATTTCTTAATTTCCTTGTCCAGTTTCCAAGACTTTATATTCCTCCTTGTGGGAAAGAATCTACAAAATTAATTAAAATCGTACATCATACACAACAACAACACAGTTAATAAATAAGTAAGTACTACTACTATAACAAAAAATAGTACTTCCAAATTAGTACCATATCATGGGATAGTGAAATATCATTAGTTAATTAATTATAATTACAATAATGATGATGTTAATTATAATTAATTACCTGTAACCTGGAATGAAAACTTTTTGAAAAGCATCAGCAGCTAAGACCATTTGTTGGGCTTGAAGGCGGAAAATGGCTTTGCCATCTTCGTAGCTGCTTCCAAACGCGGTCTTAGTGATAACATCTTCTGTTAGAGTTTGAAACCACTCAGAAACTTCTATTTCCACCTCACCCTTTTCGCCACCCATTGCAGCCCACTTCTCCAACATCTCCACCACGCTTGTTGCCATCACCGGCACCAGCAACTAATTAAATGCACATCATGGACAAAGAAATCTTATTTTAAGCTGGTCGAATTTTTTTCTTAAATAAAAAATATGCATCTAATAGAATCATTTACTAATGGGACAGGAGGAGTTAATTACTTTGAGATTTTCCATGTGAAAAGTGGGTGATATTATTTTTCTGTGGTGAGCCCATTTTTCTCCTTTGAGGCTAAGGAGCCCATCACCTTCTAGCTGCTTCACAAGTGGGGGAGCTTCATTTTTTTCATAAAATTCTGACTTGGATGTGAAGATTTCTCTAATGAGGTCTGGATCAGAGACTGTGAGACGAAAAGTGGGTCCAAACCAAACTAGGAATGTTGAACCTGTATGAAATTAATATATATAGTGATCAGAGACTAATTAATTATATAAAGACTAATTAATGAGGTTTTTATTTATTTTTTTACACAAAGTTGGAACTAGCACAGTCCCTCAAGTAGTAAGTGAGGAGTTTGCAAAAAGAGGAAGGGAGCAGGAAACATGACAGCCATTAGTTTCAGAGAGGAAGCATGGATAGTGTAGTGTAGACCCTACAGCACAGAGACATTGAGAGAGATAGAGATGGCAAGAAGACAAGTCATTTTTAAAACGGTTACCAAACATATACAACTACATTGTCAAAATTCAATTCCTCCCATACAAAACAAAACAAAGAGGACATGGAAAAGAGAGCAAAAGCAGATGACAACTCCACAATGCCAGCAAAGTGCACTTGCTAGCAGCATATCCCAAAAATTTTAAAAAATGAAATTATAATTTTGTATGTGAGTACTGATGAGAGGACTTAAAATTGAATCAACAAGCTGATTATTTTCTATTAAAATAGGAAAATGGAATTAAATTAATTAACAATATGGATATGGACAATATTTGTATTACACTGACATCCTTACAGAGCAGTACTCAGAAGGAAACAAATGTCTGATCACACATCAAACTGAAGCCTTGTTGGATTTTGAGAACAAAAGAGTTGAGGAATCAAGGAGGGTAAGTGAAGAAAGAAAAGAAGGGGAAAATCAGGTGGAGCTACCGTCCAAATTCAGAACTCAACATCATGCTTCAAACAGCTAGGTGCTAGCTCAGAAAAAGAAAAGCCTGAAAAGTTGGAAAAAAGAAGCAGCACTCTAACTCCAAAATGAGTCCTGCTAGAAAGGAAAAAAAGCCTCAAATTCTGAAGGAAGTAACAAGAAACTAGGCATAATCATCATTATCTTCCTCATCATGGCACTGAAGAACTCCAACTTTAATGATGAAGAAGAAGAGGACTTTAATTCTTTAGAAGTAGAGATAATGATAAGAAAGATTAAGAGTCTGTTTGTTTCCCGGTCAGCCGCTTTCTAAGTTAATTTCATTGAGTAAGAGACTTAGAGTTATTTGGAAAAAAATAATTTGAAACAAACGCACTCTAATTTTAGAAACCATATTAAATGACAAAAGTACATTTTCAAAGAGTTGAAAGATATTCAGATTGCCTCAACGGAGGATACTTGTAGCGAGAAAAAAAGGGTATGAAGATATTCCAAAATCAAATGCAATATTTGTTCATTTTGAAATTGAGAAAAGAAGTTAAAAGGAAAAGAAGGAAACAAAACAAGCAAGCAAGCAATCACCAAGCCCTGTTTTTGAAATGTGTATTAATTTGAAGGTGGAAGAAAATGTTGAAGGAAGAGCAATTGAGTAGTACCATAAATTTTCTTCCAGTGATGGTAGAAGGAGAGTACTCTAGGGAGAATGTTGTGAGAGAAAGGCATAGGTTGAGAAGAAGCCTTCAACATCATCCCCACAAGTTCTCTAACATTTCCAATGAAGAAACGATAAGGGGGTCCTCTGATTCCTTGTCTGGAGAAATGGCCTTCAATTTTTCTTGGTCTCCACCAGAGCAAGATTAAAGCCTTGAGGAAAAAAATGAGGAGAATGAAAGAGATAGAAAGGAGCTTAAGCCATGACAATAGCTCCTCCATGTTAGAGAAAGAGAGAGAGAACTAATTGTCTTTTGTAAAGAGAACACAGAAAATCTTGCTTTTCTGAGTTTGGGTTTGGGTTTGGTTCTTATCTATTTGCTTTGGTTTATGTTGGTTGTTAGTGGCTTGGCTTTTTAATACTACATGGAAAGAGAGAGAGAAGAGAAAGAGAGAGGTGGCTTGGCTTTGGCGACAGATAGAGAGAGAGGTGTTAACCAAGGCCAACGGCGTAGGGGCCGCCACTGGAATTCTAAGGGTCAACGAATAGCAACTTTTTTTTTATAAGCAAGAAAATAAATGAATCATAACTTTTAAGACGGTGTTACCCTTGTCTTTTTCTTTTTGTATTTTCATGCCCCTTTTTATTTAGTTTTATTTTTTATACTTTCTTAAAAAAAATCTTTTAGTATTTACATATCCTCACCATGTCATAATATTTATCATCTATGTTAATTTTCCTCGACTTCATCCGCTTCCATATCTTCACCTTTAATTAGTTCATAACCTGCCGAGATGTCGTGTAACTCAATAATTTTCGCTATCTCTATTACTAGTTGAACATATGACATTTCTTCATCTTGGTAAGACACTTCATTATCTATGTCATCATTGTCCACATGGTCGCGATATTTTGTCTTGATTGCTGAACACTAGTAACGTCTATCTATTCGAGTTCTTAGATATGATTTTTTTTTTGTTACAAGGAGGGGCAAGCCCCCAAAAACAAGAAGAAAACTAAACAGAACTAGTAGAAGAGGACGACGCCTCTCCGGAATCCAGCCTAATCAATTGGTAGCATTCTCCAAAGGGGGGGGGGGGGTGAAACACTTGGGTAGCAAAGGGAAAAAAAACCCGACATGGGCAATGTAGTCCGCAAAATTATTGGCCTCCCGGTGCGCATGCTGGAACCGCAGACCACCGTGGTCAAGCTGCAACCGAGCCACATGCTGGTGAACCTCCGCATAACGGTGCTCCTCATCTACAATCTTGTTCAAAATTTGAATAACCTCCAAAGAGTCACTCTCGATAATTGCCTGAGAAATGTCAAGACTAATGATCACCTCCACAACTGTAACCACAGCCTGAAGCTCAGCAAAAAATGAGTTTGCATAGCTGAGATGGCCAAGATTGCGACAAAACCTCATGTACCAGGCCACGGAGGAGTCACGGAGAACTCCGCCACAGGACGCTTCCAAGTTCGACGATACAACGCCATCAACATTGCACTTAAGTCACCCAATCTTAGGCTGCTCCCACCGCACACGAGGCCTCCGCTCACCCACCCTTTCGAAAGTACCACTATGCTCACCAGGAACGTGGCCCGGCCAGCCTACCAGAGCCTCCACCTGCTGCTCCAAACCCATGGACCCGATCAGACCCCAAATCTTCGATCAGATGTGCTCGGTGCTAAATTGGAGAAGACAAACTCATTTCGCCTCTGCCAAATTGCACATAGCGCGATCACGAAAAACCGTGGCCAATCAATGCTCCCATGCGTTGAACCCAAATCTCCGATATTGCTTTCCAACCAGGTCCCCTCGAGAAAAAGCTCGAATCACCTGCTACCCCATGCACTAAGTTCCAAAACTGCAAAACTTCTATTCATACGAACTTCTATGATAATTTGAATCGACTCTTGTGCTTTTATCTCTGGTGGGTTTGAACCACTAACAATAAAATAAGAATACTTTGTCTCTAAATAATGCTTGAATTCAAAGATTTTTTTTGATGATTCTGTAAAAATTATCCTCTCCTCCTCACTACGACAATGTAACCATTTGGCGTCCAAATTCAGCATCAACCACGACAACGACGCTCAATTTGGTTGATTTGTGTCAATTCAACGGAAGCAAAGTCGATGCAAAGAGCTAAAAAAACTACTTAAACGTTGAGTGGCCGAGATGACGCAACATTGCGTTGGTTCAATGATCATTAGTGTCAACTTAATGCTCATGAGCTTCGGTTAAATTAAAGCTTCCTCTAAGTTCATCGACCAACTTAGCGTCGACATTTGGATGCGTAGAGACGACTTAAGTGTGACGCTACTATTGCCAGTGAACTTTGCGTCGACCGCAATCAACGCAAAGTTGTAAGTCTATGGTTTCATTGCACAGTCTCGAGGCCTAGCGTCGGCTTCGGCGAGCCTTAATATTACCTATGTCCTAAGCAACACGTCTTTACAGTTAGCGGTAGCTGGGTCAACGTTACCTGCTATTGGTTTCTCTACCCCACCCCCATTATAAGCCTTCTTCTTTCTTCTCTCTTTTATCTCTTAAATCGTAATTCTAACTAGCTTCTAAAATTTCTTCGTCTGCTGCCCAACCCTCACGCTCCCATCGGCCGCACCTCCACCCCTTCGTCGCCTTCACCCTCTTCCATCACCCTCATCCTCGGCTACTCCGTCTTCAGCCGCCCACATCCCGACCTTCTTCCCTCTATTGTTGGCCCCTTCACTGCCCACACTCTCTTCCATTACCTTCCTCATCCCCTTTATCCTTTGCCACCCCATCCTAACCTTCTTCCCTCTGTTGTTTAGATTTCCAAGCCTACAAACATACACAAATTCCAACTTTGAAACAAAATCCCCTTCGTAGATAGGTTGGTCGGTGACTGTCATCAAATCATAAAAACGTTGAGCTTCTGCATTTGATTCTTCTTACTCTAACCAAGTCTCATCAATCTCATGCCTAAAAGCATCATGCACCATATGTTTCATATGGACGAAGTTGTCTTCATTCGCTACATTCACATCACTACAACTTGATCCAAATACCCTTTCAATGGTGACGAGGACATCTAATCCCTCTATCAGTTGAACATAGATCTTGTTGTTCATGAAACACCGTATACTCATCGACTCCGTGATACAATTTAGGCTTTAACCCACATGAAGGAAAGGTTTTCCATGAATATTATTGATGGGTAAACACCCTATTTATTCAAATACATTGTTGACTATTAATAAAAACTAAATCCTAATTATAGGCATAATTACATAAGAATTAATACAAGAATATTCTATTTTATCACACCCTCGCAGTCGAAGCGGGAGGTTTACCGACACTGAGACTGGAACGAAAATCATCAAAGAGGACCTGAGGAAGGCCCTTAGTAAATATGTCCGCAATCTGGTGGCGGGAAGGAACATGAAGGACGCGAGCCTGGCCACGCGCGACCTTTTCCCGAACAAAGTGGATATCCATTTCTATATGTTTGGTACGCTGATGGTGCACTGGATTTCCAGATAGGTAGATGGCACTAACATTGTCACAGTGGACCAATGTTGCCTGAGAGAGAGAGAAGTGAAGTTCGAGAAGTAAATTGCGGATCCAACAGGACTCGGAGACAACATTAGCAACACCCCTGTATTCAACTTCAGCACTAGAGTGAGAGAGGGTGGGTTGTCGCTTGGAGGACCAAGAAATGAGGTTGTCGCCAAGGAAAACACAGTAACCAGAAGTAGAGCGTCTGGTGTCAGGACATCCCCCCCAGTCAGCATCAGTGTAAGAAACAAGTTTCTCAATGGGGGAAGGATACAAATGTAGACCGTAAGACATGCTTGAGGGCAAGCAGGTGCTCGGTGCGGGGAGCATGCATATGTAGGCAAACTTGCTGAACTGCATAAGAAATGTCAGGACGAGTAAATGTTAGGTACTGGAGAGCACCAGCAAGACTCCGATACAAGGTGGCATCCTCACAAGGAGTCCCAGAAGAAGAACTGAGCTTCTGCTTAGTATCAACCGAAGTAGCAGAAGGGTTGCACGAAGCCATGCCGGCTCGAGCAAGAATCTCACTAGCATAAGTGCTCTGACTGAGAAAGAGGCCACCTGCATGTCGAGCGACAGCGATGCCAAGAAAGTAACTCAGAGGACCAAGATCCTTCATAGCAAATTCTGATGCAAGAAGTTCCATAAAGGAGTTGCGGAGATCATGCGACGAAGCAACCAGAATGATGTCATCAACATAGAGAAGTATGTAGGCAATATCAGGACCCCGCCGGAAGATGAAAAGAGAATGATCTGAAGTGTTGTGTCGGAAGCCAATAGAGGAAACATAGTCAGCAAACCGCTGATACCAAGCACGAGGCGCCTGTTTCAGACCATAAAGAGACTTCTTCAGGCGGCAGACATAGTCCGGGTGGTGAGAGTCGCGGAAACCTAATGGTTGATGCATGTAGACAGTCTCATGGAGATCACCATGCAGAAAGGCATTATGGACATCCAACTGATGAATGGGCCAGGGTTTAGAGAGAGCAATGCTGAGAACTGTCCGTATGGTAGCCGGTTTGACCACGGGGCTGAAAGTCTCGGCACAATCCACACCTGCAATCTGAGACCTGCCATCACCTACAAGACGAGCCTTATAACGCTCAAACAAACCATTAGACTGCTTTTTATGGCGAAAAATCCACATACAGCGAATAACATTAGTATCACAAGGACGGGGAACCAACTCCCACGTATTATTTCTAATAAGAGCATTAAATTCAGACTACATAGCGGACTTCCAATTGGGATCGGATAAGGCTTGTTTTGGGTTATGAGGCAAGGGTGAGATGGACGAGTCATCAATAGAGACCGAAAGACTAAAAGGCTTTTTAGGTTTGGAAATACCGTGCATACTACGGGTGGTCATGGTCCGAATTGGAGGTGAGGGTGGGACCGGAGGCAAGGGTAAAGGCGCGGAAGAAGTAGGCGAGGAGGTGGGGGCCGATGAGGGCGACGTAGAGTCAGTGAGACTCGACGGTGGGATCGAAGGGTCAGGAGGACGTGTGGATGTCGTTTGCCAATGATAGATCAGAGAAGGAGGTAGGTCCTCGGTGAAACAATCATAAGAGGAGGTAGAGTCCAAGGGCAAATCAGTAAAAGGAAATCTAGTTTCATCAAAGATAACATGCCGCGAAATTATTAGTTTTCTGTTTGACAAATCATAACATTTATAACCTCTGTGATTCATCGGATACCCCAAGAAAACACACGGAGACGATCGTGGTTGTAGTTTGTTTATTGTAGCGGAAGGAAAAAAAGGAAAACCTAGACAACCAAAGACACGTAAGTATGAGTATGAAGGGTCACGATGATACAACAACTGAGTAGGAGAATCATTTCTAAGAGTCTTGCGGGGCAGAATGTTCAGAATGTACGTTGCCATTTGAAGTGCATGATGCCAAAAGGAAGGAGGAACAAACGAATGAGCCAAGAGGGTGCGGATCATGTTGTTAATGGTGCAGATTTTTCATTCTTCTTTGCCATTTTGAGAAGAAGTGTGAGGGCAAGAGAAGCGAAAAATAAGGTCATTAGCGTCACAATACCGGCGAAAGGAATCATTGTCATATTCATGTCCATTCTCACATTGAAGACATTTAATATTTGCTGAAAATTGAGTTTTAATAAGTGTAGCAAGAGTAGTAAATATATCATAAACATGAGATTTCTTGCTAATCGGAAACGTCCATAAAAAATCAGTGTGATCATCCAAAAACAAAACATAATAGCGATGACCAGCAGTGCTTAAAACATGAGACGTCCATAAATCACTATGCAAAATATCAAATGACCTCAAAGTAATAGTTTCAGAGGAACTGAAAGGCAACCGAACATGTTTGCCTAAAACACAAGAATCACAAACAGTACTAGAACACGAAGGTTCACAATAAATAAGTTTATTATTCCTAAGGTGATTTAAAGCTGAGGAAGCTGGATGACCAAGACGATTGTGCCAGACACCAGAAGCAAGACCAGCAAAATGAGAGGAACGGGTGACTAGGTAGAGGTCGCCGAGGCTGTTACATCGCAGGAGAGGCATCCCAGTCTGGAAGTCAGACACCGAGAATCCAAATGGATCAAAAGAAACATAAACATTATTGTCAGTAGTGAGTTGGCGCTCAGAAGTTAAGTTTTTAATAATTTGCGGAGTGTGCAAGACATGGTTGAGTGCTGAAGGTTTGTGAGGGGTGGGAATAGAAGTGTGTCCCGAACCCTGAATTGGAATGCCCTGACCACTACTAACTATCAGTTTCTGATTTAAATGACTTAAATTAGAATAAGACGTGAGAGTAACCTGAGATGCCGCAGTATGGGAAGAGGCGCCGATGTCCATGTACCATGTGGTGTCTAGAGGAGTCAAGGACATGGTGTGCATGGCAGCAGCGATATCAGTGGGTGCTGGAGAAGCAGTAGCGGAGTAGGCCTGAGGACGCTGACCCAGAATGCCGGGTTGCTGCGGAGGATCCAAGGGACGCGACCACTGAGATGTGGGGTAAGGACAAGGAGGCATGCCCCAAGGGGAAGGAGCCCAACCAGGGGGAGGAGCCCAACCCCAGGGATTCCAGGATGCCTGCGGAGGCGGGCGCCATGGTGGAGGAGCCGCAACAGAGGAACCAGAGGAGCCAGATGATCCAGTATAGCGGGAGCCACATTTCTTTTTAGGTTTACCAGAACTACCCTGAGAGTTGCGATTTTTCCCTGACCCAGAACGGTATTTAGAGTGTCCCTGATTGCTGCGGTTGGTTGTGCGCTGCTGAGAAGAGTCATCAGGGTCCCGTGGAAGGGAAGCAGAGGTGTGCAAAACAGTCTGAGAGGCAAGGCCTGACATCTTGGCGAGACCGGTTTCCTCTAGAATTAGCATGGAGCGAACCTTGAGGAAAGGAGGCAAAGGCTCACTCTGACGGATCAGGGTGGCAACACCACGAAAAGGCTCAGTGAGACCAGAGACCAACTGGAGAACAAGACGATGGTCACTAACTGGGGCACCAACATTCCTCAACTGATCAGAGATATGTTTCAGACGCTGACAATAGGCCGAAACATTAGGAAAGTCCTCCATGCGAGTAAATATGAAATCCTGGTCGAGAGCGACAACACGAGAGTTATGATTGTCCTCAAACATAGAAGCTATACGGTTCCAAGTAGCCATAGCAATAGAACCTTTCTCCATAACAGTGGAGAGAAGGTCAAAGGAGATGGTGGAATAAATCCACTGTTTGACAGTAGAGTCAAGAGTGGCCCACCGGGCATAGGAAGGATCAGTGTGCGCAGGAGGCTCCATGTCAGCTTGAGGAATGATGTGGTGGAGCACCTGAGTAGCGTGAGCATGAGTTTCAAACAATTCAGCCCAAAGAGCATAATGATCCTTGTCTATCTCGAGTTTGAAGGGAATGTTGTTTTTGATATTGGTGACAGCAAGGGCCGGATGAAAGTCGGACTTAGCCGGCGGGACAGGTGGAGGGACCACGGTAGTGGTGGTGTCACTGGTAGGGGCGCCGTTGGTGGAGCCTGAATCTGCCATTAAAACAATCAGAAAAAAAAATAAGGAATTTTTTTTTACAGTTTTTTTTTGCTGGACGGTTCAACTGTTTGGTCGAACCGGTCTGGTTGAGCCGGTTGGAAGGCTTCTCGGGTCTGAGAAGCAGGCGGGTCGGATCTGCCAAACAGATCCTGGGCCGCGGGTTGCAAGGAGATGCTAACCCTGTGAGCGGCGGCGCACGTCCGTTATGGAAGAAGGGAGTGGTGCGGCGGCGCGAAGAGGAGGTGCGGGCCTGGGGAGATCGTAGCGATCTAACGGTAGAGGTTCGTTGGGAACGAACTCGGAGGAGCTACGACGCTGCAAAGAGCGGCGCGGTGGCTAGCTTTGTCCGGCGGCGCGAAGAGGAGGCGCGGGGGAACTCAGCGGCGGCGGCGGCTACACTATGAGTGAGCGGCGGCTATGAGAGAAGGAGAAAAAGGAAATAAAATAATATTAAAAATTAGGTCAGATAAGGAAGGATCTGAACCTGCTCAATGATACCATGAAGGAGGTCTAACTCAACCCAAAAGCTAGCTCAAGAGTTAAGGTTTGCACAACCATATATAAGCAATTGTTTGGCCACATCTCTAGCCAATGTGGGGTATAGTTTATCATACACTCACATATGGTAATTTGTCTATTATAATAGTTGGATACTTCTACCATTTCATAAATTTAATTTAAACATGTCAAATATAATAATAATGTGATTATTCAAACCATTAAAAAATATATGAACTGAAAGTTTATAACAGTCTAATATGAAAATAAAGCTGTCATCAAGAATTCAAGATTCAACATATTTTTCTTTCAAAAAGAAAAAAATTCAACATATTTTTGGCACGGGAAGATTCAAATTTAAAATAAAAAAGTATTGACTATTATTATTTTTTATTTTATTTTTAAATATTTTTTTTGAAGGTTTAAATTTATTATTATTTATTTAGTAGTATCTCAAGAAAAATAAATCTATTATATTTACAATTAATAATTAAAATTTTAAATAGTTCAATTATCAAAATGCGCCTATCAAAAGGTCAGAAAAATAAAAGTTCCATATTTTTTTATTTTGCATTTAAATTACTTGGTTTTTTTATGTCTATGAATGATAGATTAAGTGGTAAGAGCAGGTGTCTGATGAACATATATAAGTTAGGGAGGGGGTGGTTCATATATCAACCTTGAAGGGTTGTGATTTATCTTTTCGACATAAAAATAAATATTTGGTTTTCAAAAGCCAAATTTAACTATAAGAGCGTTGAGAAACCGTCATCTCAATAAAAGACGATAATAAACTCAAGGCAAACAAAAACAATAAAATCTATTTCATAATACAAGCATAAATTAAAAGAGACGGAACCCAAAAGACCGCCTCAGACAAAACGACGAACATAAAGCAAAACTTTGAGGTTGGATAACAATCGACATCATAACGAACTAGCTTCCACCACCAAGAAAATAAATTTCTTAAAATAGTAATTACTTGAATTATTTGGATGGTATGATTTGACTACAAGTTTCCATACTCACATAGTCATTTGACTACAAGTTTCCATACTCATAGTCATAAAAAAAATCAAAAATATTAAGAACAAAAATTGGCTTATTCAAAAAAAAAAATCATATTTACCCTACACTCACATAGTCATGATAACAACTTTAATACAATTTTTTAATTGTAATCTAAGGGTATCCATCAATCGATATATAGTTAGAGACTAACATCTTTTGAAATGTAGAGATTACATGAATGAGTTTTGTCACTCACAACCCTTCTAATAATTGAACCTAATTGTGCCAAAATTTGTTGGTATATCACAATGTTTTGGCAATCGCCTCTTAAGAAAGAAATATTATTTGTATGCATGCTTTATTTTTCTTTAAAAAAATGATGGCATATTTAGTAGTACTGTATAAACGTCAAAAAAAGGCTAACCAGTCAATGGCCCCCTCTTAGAAAAGGCTGAGATCATGGATTAACGCATATTTGTTTGGTAGTTTGAAACGCCAATATGAAAACACCAGTTTTAAAAATCTTCAAAAAGAAAATATTTACCTAAAAATTAAACAAACTAAAAAAACAAATTCTTCCATCTAACCCCTTTTAATTCAAACTCCTCATCGTCTTAGTCAAACCATATACACCTTAAACATCATGAGTATTGTTTGTTAAATGCTGTGTGAGGTCATGTTTGCTGTTCTTAACAAACCATGACTTATAAATATGTGCAGTGACATTGATAGCCAATTAGCCATGAAGGTTGAATCCATCCAAATATTATATAAAAAAAGTTTAGCTGATTTGATTATGTCAATACTACCTACCTTCATTCATTCCTCGGAATAGAGTATGATCAGAAGACTTTTTTGCCACTGGCAGAGGATAACAGAACTGCTTATTCACATTTTATTGAATTATTTGGGGTTCCTATTTGCTATGGGATTTTGCAGATGCAGAATCGAGTCTGTCTACAAGTTTTTCTCGACAAAACAGAACTGCATTCAATAAAAGAGAGATCCTTGAGAACATTCATCTGAAGTGAGCACATAAAAAACAGGGCACTTTACACAACAACCAATACTATTCATTATTTATATTGAACATAAAAATAGAATTTTTAAAAAAATATCATAGTTTTTAAGATGATGAAGAATTTGAAATAAATAATAATGTTTAAAGTGGAGGGATCCCCTTTCTTCCGGATACGGATCCTCTCGGGCTGATATCGCACGATACGTATCCCGATACGATACGAAAATCAACCAAACGATACGTATCCCATGTATGTATTTTTTTGTGTTCGTATCGTGACCTGTATCGCGCATATCGCATGAGTATCGCACGATACGTATCCCGATACGATACAAAAACAGTTTTTCAAATGCCGTTTCATCTTACTCCCCTAGAAAAATTAGGGAGTGGGCATTTAATTTCATTAAAAATTAGTAAATTGCTCTAAAAAGTGATGTTTTCTTTGATTCTTTCACCATTTCACGTTCAACTTCACTTCAGCAGCCCTTTCATGTTTCACGTTCAACTTCAGCAGCCCTTTAATGGCTTGGAATTAGGGAGTGGACATTTAATTTCATCTCTTTGATGTTTAGTACTTTAGTTTGGCTTATGGCTTGGAATTAGGTTGAACTTGAACTTTGTGAGACTATTTTTCTACTTATGACTTGGATCTTTGATTATTTTGAACTATATTTAGATGATATATTAGTATATTATTTAATTTATGACTTAATTTTTTTTGTGTCCGTATCTTACGATACACGTTACGATACGATACACGACACGGAATTAGGGTCTAGCGATACACGATACGTATCTCGATTTGACTACCTTGCTCTCCATCCCCTCAAGCGGAAATTTCAGCCACACGATTCATCCATTTGTTGCATCTTAAAAACAATAATGCCATGACAGTTTATGGCATTTCAAAATACCACCCATGCCACATCGTATATATCTTTTTTATCATTGATTTTGTTCAATGTCTGGAAGAAAAAAATTACAATAGGATATACTATAAAAATGAAACTCATATACTATATATTTTGCAAAAATAATTTTATTGAAATATTGAATTTAAACCAGTAAGTACTATTATATGATACACAAATTAATTATTAAAAAAATTAGAATAGTTTGTCGAAATTGTTTAATTTCCAGACCAACATTTAGTATATTCTATGGATATTTGTGAACGATAATAATATATATTTTATATCATAAACTTTAAATACTTTATAGTATTATAATTAAACTTTTCGGTTTAAATTACAAAATTTTTTTTTTGGTCTTTTTTAAATTATAAATATACATTAAGTCCAACTTTTTTTATTTTTTTTATTTTCTATTCTTAAAATTAAAAAATAAAAACTAAAATGAATATAGAAATTATTTAAGTAAAAGATACATGATATTAATTTTATTCAAATATTTAATTTAAATATTAATATTTAAACTAAAAAAAGTATTTTTGCAACATATATAGTTTAGCACATTTTAGTTTTTTATTTTTTATTTTCCAAACACTCGAACAAAGACAACAAATAACAAGATACTATGATAGCATTTCACACTATTATGATGATAAGGCATGGTCATGAAGTCATAAGCGTTACTATTTTTACAATGCAATAAGATGTATCCTACGGCTGAAATTTCAGATGGAGAGGCTGGAGAGGGATAATGGCTGGAGAGGATCCAGATCCATAGTGAACAACTTGTGTCATCTTTTTGAAACAATCACTACAGCATTTTTGGTCTACGGCAATGCCAGGAAAGTGTTCCCTAAAGCCAAATAACCGTTGCTGAAAGTTTCAGGAACGGTTTTGCATATGTCGTATTAAAAGCCGTGGCCTTTTCCTTCTAGCAACGGTTTTCCAACTTTCGGCCACATACCAGAAAAACCGTTGTCTTAATATGAACTTCAGCAACGTTTTTATATGATCCTAACGGCAACGGTTTCACTTCCAGCCACACATTATAAATGTAGTCTTATGTTTGTTAAGCAACGGTTTAACAATACAGTCTTGCTACGATTTTGTAAGCGTCGCCTTACAGTAAAAGAACGATTATGGAACCGTTGCTAGAAATATTATATTACCTACAAAAACCTATGCTTACCACAAACAGCTTCAGAAGACTACAATTCTACGATTAATCCAATAAACTTTTTCCTTTACAGTCCAACAACTGAAACACACCATTACAACTTTACAAGCATTCTAACTCATAATAATAATAATAAAGAACAATACACTCACTATGAAGAATCAAGTCATGTAAAAATGAAAAACTAAAAATAATAAACCATTAAAAGAGATGTAGGTTAAAATTGGAAGATGAGCAGTTCACCCACGCATCAGTGCTCAATGCAATCATTTTCTATAAGAGCATGTCCACCAGTTTATGACATATTCATGATATCTATATTCTATAATGATGTGGAATACAATGCTATCAAATGAAGCTTGTCTCGTGTATAAGTCTCGCCCTAAAGAGTCTATGTTTCAACAAAGATTGTACTACACAACATACTTTCATACATATATGCAAATGGACTTACATTAGTCTCATATAATTCAATGTTGATTGGATGAGAAGAACTTTTAGGAGTTCCAGAATTTAGAATCACATCGTCATCAAGATAGCCATCAAAATCTGACTTTCTACACTTCAAAACAAATTTTGGATGTGCATTCACTGCATTGTTTCCATTAAAAAAATGAATAAGCATATGAAATTCAAGAAATACAATAAACACATGACAAAATGAAATCAGGTGCAAAGTGTATATGCCCGATCATTTAACTTCTCAACCTAATCATGTAAGAAAAGTCTTCCCAGTTACTGACGTAATAAGTGAACCATGCTCGTCTTAAAGCTAAATTTCTTGAATCATTGTCAATATAATTGTTACACTCATTACTTGAAGGACACTATATACTCAAAAGAAGCACAAGAGGATTGATGTCTCCACAGGTAACACTTAGTACTTGAACAGAGGCAGCAAAAAAGCATACAAACTTATGACCAACCACATGAGGTTTTCCAGCCAGTTAAAGGTGTATCTTGGGATATATCTGAACCAAAAAAACAGAGTAGTTTTGTCTCATAAACTAGAATCATTTTTCCAAAGTTTAACATATTACATTAAACATAGTCAAGTTAAATTAAAATTTCAATAACAGAAGTTTGCTTACCTTTAAAAGGTTTGAAAGACCATCTGCCAATGCAATCTTGATCCTCCAAACAGAAGCATTGGGTGAACTGCTCTAGCTGTTACTTCTAATAGCTGGCCATTATTATTAAAATTGAAATATGAACATTAGTAGTGTATAGAAACTAAATATACATGATTATGAGGTTCCAAATCCTCCCTCTAAATGGTAACAATAAAAGCTCAAAACGTTGTTCTTAGTAGTAAATCTAATACACTTCCCATTAAATAATGTTTCAACTATACCACCCTAGTCCCCAAAAAAGAGGTACATTAAAATATGCTCTAAGATGATAATTTCTTTTTAGCTTAACCTCACCCCTGAGTAAATAAGGAACCTGATTTGTAAATAAATATACCCCTCTTCTCTACTTTCACCTGATTTATAATTTTCTCTTTTTTTATTCCTGAATTGCCTGCCCCTTTAATTATATGTCAACTATCCATTCTGTTGTATTCTACCCTCTTCTCTTACTGATTCCTGCTCTTGCTCCCTTCACAGCTTATATTTCTTCATTGCCCTTAATACATTCATTTTTTCCTCCTCTTATAACCATGTAGATCCATAACATTATTAGGATGATAATATCAAGTGAGTAAAATAAGGAACCTAAACCCTTTTGGAGCCATCAGGTACACGTTTAGAAGGAGTTTGATTGTTCATAGTAAATGCACCACGGACCAACAAATTATAAAGTATATATTGGCATAGAGAATATTTGTTCAAGGGCACTAAATATGCTTACTGAAAATTTGTTCAAGGCAAATAGTTCTTCATATCTCAGATATAATTCATGAAGCTCACATCACAAAGAAGTAAGAACACATTAAGATACGATTTAGATCTAAAAATTTCCAGGAAAAAAAAACAAATCAACATATAAAGACATTAAAAGCATGAAATGAATTAGATAACGTGATAAAACTCACAGGTTATTGACGAATTTGGTTTCAGAAGTGGCTTTGAGCATGGCAATCGTGCGGAGCCGGAGAGACAAGTGAGCCTGAGGGTTACAGAGCGGAATGCATAGGGTTTTCGAAAGGAAGCGATTATGGCGATTGGCGATAGCCAATTGGGAGTGAAACTGAAGAAAACATTCCTAGGGATTGATTAAATCGCTCGATACTAATCTTGGAGGCCGCTTACGAGCTTTTTCCCTTTCTCATCTATCTCACTTTTTTCGTTGCTCTGCTCATCACACCAAAGCATCAAACGGCTTCAGCCAAGATCTGGTTAACAAGGCATTTCGTCGCCGCTGCGCGATACCGAGAGAGGAAGGGCCCTCAAGGCTATTTCTGATTTTAGGTTTCATTCTTTTCTTTTCTTTTTTCTCGTTTCCAGGTTCAGGTTGAAGCGTATAGAGATAGAGGGATGAATAAGTTTTTTTTTTGAAATATGGATGAATAAGTTAGAAGATATATGTTATATGTTATTGTTTTGTATTTCAAAATCAAAATTAAAATAATTTTAGAGAACTTTAAGTCTGAGCAGAAATGAGATGAGAGAGAGTGAAATCTGATGTATTATTACTCTTTTATTATAGTTGCTTCAAAATACATTCATAATTTACATTTTCATAAGCGTTGTATCTACAAAGTTTTTAGCACAATTTTACAATTGTTGACATGAGATTTAATTATAATAAAATCCGTTGTCTGTTTATGGTTATAAGAACAATTCTCAAACTGTAGAAAAGATTACCGTCAACAATTACACAACCGTTCTCTTTTGTATGTTTTAGGAACATTTACGAAAGTGTTTACAAGTCAAATGACTACACTTAGATAAAGTGTAGCATACTCTATACTTCAGATATAGTTACGGAACCGTTGGTATGATAGGAATCTACAATTTGAAAACCGTAGCCAGTTCCCCCTTTCAAGGACATTTTTCATGTTGTTGGTATGCACAGTGTTGCCGAAAGTCATAAATGCTGTAGTGAATCTTCCGATGAGAGTTTGATTGAATTGTAATATTTTGATCACCAAATTTCGAAATTTGTGATTGAGTAGAAGGAAGGATCGGAAGCAATAGCTAAACTTCAGCCTCATTTTTCCCGAAATAAAAGTTAACTAAGTCTTTAACCGTCTTAGCCTCACCACGTTGCAAACCACTGGAGAACGCTAACGTGGAGGTTGTTGTTGTTGTTGTTCATTTTTAAGATTTGTTATTTTTTAAAGCAACCGATTCTTAGAATTAAATATCATCGTTTCTCACTCTTGTAAAGTTCATGAATAGGAAAGAGAGTGAACTCCTAAGATTTTCCTAAAGAACCTCAAAAGAATTCGAATCTAATCCTAGGTTTCTCGTGGATTCATTTCTTTACCAAAAATTTGCGCAAACATAATGTCAACTCCCAAATGTGAATGAGTGTCTTGAAATCTCACATTCATGAGAGATATAATCAAATAAGACATTATAAAAAAATAAAAAAAATTACACCATACCTAATTTTTAGGTTAGAGTTAGGATTAACCCAGATTTTATAGGCTTGTTTGATTTCCTTCTCAGTTTTTAGAATTTAAAATTTATTTTCGAATACAATTTAAAAAAAAACCTATATTTGAAAAAAAGGGAGTTTTTCAAAGTTGAAAAACCTATAACGTGAAAACAAATACACAAAAAGAAAATTCTCTAGAATGTTCTGTGACTTTACTTTTGAAAACTGAAAATAAGAAATGTTTTTTTATAAAACTATACGTACCCGTAAGAAAGGTTTTGGATCTTCTCAAATGTAAAAATAAAAAAATTTGGGAGTGTCAAGTTTCATCATCTCGTCATTAACTTTTGTGTAGATAATAAATAAGGAAATAAAATTAAATTAAAAATTAATGGTGAGATACTGAGATTATGAAATTTGACACACAAGTTTTTTTACACTTGAGATGATTTAAGAGAGGATTCAAAACCTGTATGAAATGAGTTTTTTTTTCCCACCATTTTCTGTTTTTTAGAAACCAAAAACTACTATTTTACAAAACAACAATGAAACATTCATAAGACAACATATTGGGTTAAGTCAAACTCCACCCTCAAAAAAAGCTAGTTTAGAGCAAGAGTTAGTCTACTTTTTATAGTAAATTAAATAAACTATACCACTAGTCAATGCGAGTCTTCTCAATACAATTCTTGTAGCTGGGTATAAACAAGCTTGGGGGACACGTGATTATACAGACCCTATCGTGGAGGCTAGACATTGGACGACTTGCAGGGGAGCTGCATAGGTGAGAGAGCTATCCATTCGGCACTAACTAGCATACTCTCCTTGTTTTCAATTCAAGCAATGACTTTGTGTGCTTAGTGTTCGAGGTTCGGTGAAGATTGAGGTTCGATGAAGATCATGATTCCTTGGAATGGCGTCAATTGTTGTTTTGAGTGCTTGCTAAAGCTGGGAACAAGAGCTCTGCAATTTCAGGTCAAAATGCTGAACCACCCACGAATTCGCCATTTCTTTAAGGTAATAATTGTATGTTTAAGTTTAAAATTGCCATATTGCACTATGATTTGTCTTTGCTTAGTTAAATAAAAGTCAAATGATCCTTCTATATAATTACACACATATGTCTAATCGAAATGACACATCCACAAAGACTAATTTCAAATTATATATACACGAGAATGAGAATCCACAGCAAATCATCACGGGAATGTATGCACGTGATGATGATTCATGAAATGGATCATGAAAAAATTAACAACCCGTTGACACAATTAGAAAAAGAAGATAACTATGAAATTATTAAGAAGAATTGTTTTATGATTAAATTTGGGTGAAAAGGCAAAGGAATTAACGAATGTGGAAGACAGAGAGAGGCGTTGTTGTGAAAAATGAGGAGAGCACAAAGGAGGTTGTCGTTTTGGAATGTTGCTCTTAAATTAGAGCACATGGGAACAAGGGTGTCTAGGTTAGGGTATCCTTGTGTGCATTAGGTGGGGAAATATGCTCTGGTTGACCCAACAGTGGGGCACCCACGCAAAGGTAACCTTCCCTAATCTTGTCCTAATACAACCAAAACATGTTGGGGCCATGTGCCCCCAATTGGGTCCTACAAATTTATAACAGAAACTCAACGGCTTGAGCTGGCTGGCTGCCTGAGATATGAGATCGATCACTCAATCAATCAATTTATGTTTCTAAACCGGATTGCACAAATTAGGAAACAACCTCCTCCTTTCACACTCACCTTACCTCACCTCTATGTCATTTTGTTTCATCCTCTCAATTCATTTCATTTCATCAACTTAAGCAAATTGATGTTTTTTTATACTCATACTTTCACCAAAACTCACCCATATAATCATTTTATAATGTCCATTGCTAAACGATATAGATAAGGATGAACTGTTATGACTTATAAAAAAATCAAATAATTGTACACATGCATGAATGTGAAAATGATGAATTGAAGAGTTTACTGTAATAGTTTAGATGTATAGCAGGAAAAACACTCATCAAAATGGTATCTAATCACTTTTTAGATGATCCATTAACACCTTTTTTCTTAATGGATTTATATAACAAACAATTATCTATACTACACAGTATGCCATGACTATTCACTTGTTGGTCATCAATGACAATCTTCAAAATTATTAGAAATTATTTATTTATCTAACTTTTGAGAAAAAAGTTGGAAGTTAAAAACCATTGGAAATTAATTATTTATCTAAAACTTAAAAAAATGGAATTACGATCGAAAATGGAAGGATTCAATTAATAAACATGGCAGGAGTTATAAACTACCATGGGAAATATAGTTAGCATTTTGCGGCGGTATGAAACTGCTGTTGTTTTTAACAGTTTTTTATTCCTCTTATCCCGTTCTTGACCCAATGTGGAGACAAGTACGTTCGTTATACCCTTTTTGACTCAAATGACTTGTATGTTGGAACTTAGGTTAGAATAACAATTCTCCACCAAGCGGTAGTTTTTTTTTAAAGTCAAAGAGAAGATGTATATAAGATAGCACAAGGGGTGCTATAACCCATATATAAAGAGGAGAAAGAAATGAGGAACACCTCAAGGAAAAAAAAAACAAGAAAAAAGATCTAAGAAAACACCAAGCGGTAGTATTAAAGCAGTTGGTCAAAACCGCTGCAAAATGATAGTGTGATGCTTGTAATTGAAGAATTCTCTCAATCGCTGCGAATATACATTTTGCGGCGGGTTTACCGCTGCCAACCCGCAAAATGTTGTTTTTCTTTTGTAGTGTGTATGTTTGGAAAAATAGTGAGATTAACTGTTATTTTGACAAACCTCAGTTAAAAGTAGCCAGCTTTATATTGTGGTGGTTCGTCCTCGAAGGATAGCTCAAGTGGTAAGAGCTAGAGACATAAGGGTTGGGTGGGATAAAGGGTGAATAGTTCAGAATTCGAATCCTGAAGAGAACTAATTTTTACTAACAATTAACATTTACCTATAAAAAAAACATTTGTGGTGGCTCGAGAACAAACATGTATTGACTCGAATGACATAATAAATTAAAGGTGGAAGTTTCTATAATGAATGTTACCTATTCAATTTTTTTTTTGATAATTTGGAGGGTCTGAGATCCAAAAAACAAAACTACGCCAGTCTAAGGGAAGATTTCCCAATTACGCCATCTTTCAACGTAACTAATAAGGAAATGAGGGACAGTTTGATCATCAAAAGTCACCTCAGTTACTCTATGACCAATTCTAGAAATGGCATCTGCACTAGCATTTGCTTCTCTAAAAATCAGGTTGAAAGAGACTGACCAATCTAGGGAGGTCAGTTCAAAAATCTCACTAATTAAAGGAGCATTCGGGTGGGCAGAGGGGCATCTATTAGTGATTAACTCAAAAGCCTCCGTGAAATCTAGTTCCACTTCTCCACGGTTGAGATTGAGATCCTTGGCCAGCTTCAATCCTTTGATAACCCCCCAATTTCTGCAGCGAGGGGGTTTCCCTCACAGAGTCTGTTTGCAAAGCTCTTAATGAGTTTCCCTTTAAGGAAGCTTTTTTCATTTGTAGCATAATGAGTTTTTTTGTACATACTAAATTTGTTGACATAGGTCTGAATCTTCAGTAATATCTTGAACTTAATGACGACCAATGTTGTCAGTAACTTACAACAAGTCCCTAGGTATTTCTAGATGAGCTTATGTTGTTTATGAGAAGATTAATATGAAGGGTAGATTTTAGAAAATAAGATGAGGTTTGAGTGTTATTTTAACAAATTTTGAGGTGATGAATGTATTTTATTCCTATATTAATTAAAGAGTAGTTAGAAACTGGACTGTTTTAAAACTGGACCGTGGGGGTATTTAGTTGCGGATTGGTTAGCTTCGGCTGCGATTAGTTTTCCTTTTGGTTTGCATTCTCTTCTCTCCCCCTTTGGGGAATGTCATCGTTTGTTGAGTCTTGACCAGGGGACGTTACCTCCTGTGTCGTGTTCGTAGTTTTCTTTGTTTTCGGGGCTTCGTCCTCTCCTTGTAACCAAAAAAGAACCGTTTTAAAACTCACACTTTAAGCAATGCATTTTCATACATAAAATAGGGAAAATGTTTGGTTGACATTTCTTTTCCACCAAGTTACCAACACGAAGAGAAATATAGGGAGATAAAATATAGAAAAAGGAGAAGTGATAGGAAAATAAAAGAGATTTAGGAAGAAAAACTTGATGTAAATGATATGGAAGAGAAATTTGATTATGAATTAATCAAAACTCATTTTAATAGTCACATTTTCTTACCTTGCAAACCGAGTGAAGCGATGACAAATTGCATTGGCCACCCCTTAGGTTAAACATTATATTGCACTGTACTCCATAGGAGCGGATCCAGACCTTATATATGAGTGTGGCTAAACATAAAAGAAATTATAGACTAAAATATATTGAAAATATTTTTTTTTCGAAAAAGAGAAATATTATAGATAAAACCATGAGAAAAAGTTTCTCATGGAAATAGAAGAGATTACAGTCCAAGAAGTACTAGGTTTACAACAAAATATAACAAAAGAAACAAAATGAAAACAACGGTACATAAAGAAACAGGAACAATAAAACAGGGAAAATACAATATGAAAACAACAATCTATACTACACTAATAGTGGAGGTCGAAAAATAGGAGGTGCATGAGAAATCCACAACAGCACATAGTAGGTCACAACACTTATCAAAGCACAGAACACACGACACTTGACAACAAAGTGTAGCTTTACTAATTTGTGATCTTATTGGAAAGTTCTGCTTACATGCACAGACTGCTACCCACAAATACCAAACTCAAGCAAAACTGCCTATGCAAGAAAAATATAAGAAAACCAACGAACACAAGGAAATTATGAATGTACAAGAAAAGACTAAAGATAGTAATTACACTAACTCGATGTTTAAAACTTAAACAATAATTTCATAGTTTAGATATTTGTGAATGTACATATAGAGAAATTATATCTCTAAGAAATTTAAACAAACTCCTTAACCTATTTTTGGTCTTCTCCTTTGGGTTATCTCTTAATTTCTCTTATGTAAATTGTGATTTTTAATTGTAAGACGTTAAAAATAATTTGCAATTAGAGACATGAGTAAAATCAAAACAATAAACTTTAGATTGAAAAATAACTTGCAATTAGATGTTGGGTTTTCTTGTCAAGCATATAATTTTTTTTTTTGAAAAAAAGAAAAAAGAAAAACTGGTGTGGCTAAAGCCCCACCTAGCCTTCAAGTAGATCCGTCCATGGTACTCCATCTATTTTGCAAATTGCACTAGTCTCTCTTCCTTCATGTGATACCATTAATATTCAGAATAATTTAAGATGTTAAATTTCATAATAATAAACCTTGATGGAGATCATTGCAATACGATAAACCTCTGGAGAGGTCGGTGCTATGTTTCCTATAAAATAAGAGTGTTCAGTATCTAGTTAATTGAGAGATTTGTAATTTTTCCCTAATTATTTATCAAGAGTGTCATTGAAAAAAACTGTCTGTTGATATTATTTTCAGTATTGAGTGTTCAATCCTCTTCCTATAACATTAAAAATTTGTTCATATCCAACGTGTCAAAGTCTAAATGTTCATTAATTATTTTGCCTTACTGGACTTAATGACTACATATATAGACAAAATTTTGAGAGAAGTTAATTTCTCTATTCCATGGTTTATGTACTAAACTGATCAAGTGACTACGCATGCAGCTAAACATGCACATATACATGCACATGTACAATCTATAGGCAGTCAATTGTCAGGCATCACTTAAAAAGTGAATGACAAGATTACTTGTAAAATCAAGCAAAATTTCATACCAGAGAACGAGAGATAAGAGGGTCCAAGTGAAAAAACATTTGATGTAATATTTTGCTTCTGTGAAAAGGGAATGTTAGCTAGAAAACTGGGGATGATGTCCTTATAACTAAACCATCAATTCATCAAATCATGATTGATAATAATTGGTCATCTTTTCCATTTTCCCAAATTTTCTTGTTATTTTCAAATTCTAATGGAATCTGTTTCAATTTCAATTAAAGTTCCTAAACATATATAAGATGTTACGCAACAGAGAGCATCTAACAAAATATATATATGGACAAGGAGGAGTACATACAGCCAAAATGATTGTTAATAGACCACTATAAAGCACGCATCTATATATCTTTTGATTAAAATACAAAAAGAGTGAACGCTGAAAAGAAGTTTTGGAATTATTTGGTTTGGACAAAACTAATAATTGAAATTCAATGATAGAAAGCTGGAACCCAAAGCCATGAAAATATTTATCAATAACAGGCGCCAATTCACACGCATCTATCTAAATTTGAATGGTTATAGAAGAAACTTAATTCAAAAAATATTTAAATTAAATATTTAGTCGGTAGGTGACTAACTCAAGAAGCTATGATTAAGACTATGATGAGGAGATATAAATAGATAATTTGGTATAATTAACAAATCCTTGCGGTCATATTGCATCATATATATCTCTTATTTGTGATTAAGGTCATTGTTAAAAAATTACTTCGATCAACCACATGCTAATTTTTTATGTTCATCAGTGGGCACGATGAGGATACGCAACCACTTGTCATCTTACATTTGGAGTTCTCCACATTAATATAATGAATAACTTTGATATGGGATAAAGTCTTGACTTTCACGAAATTGAAGGGTTTACAAGATTCACATTCAATTTCTACTCAATGCCAAATCCATAATAGCTAGGTATATCGGGAAATTCTTGTTTGAACATGAATGCTGGTTCAAGAAAATGCGCACTAATTAATATACCACCAGAGGGGTCAATTAGGAAAAAGATATCGAATGGCATGCGGTTGCGCATGCCTTGTAACAACAAGCAAAAGATATGAAAAACGAAAGAATTCAAAGTCCACACATCTCTCAAATCCAATATATACCAAAGTCAGAGTAAGGGAGAAAAGTTGGAAAATGATCGAGTGATGATGTGAGAAATATATTGAACGATGCATATACAGTAATGGAGTAGTACAAAACTGTATATATAGTTAGTTAACCAAAAGCTAATTAACTAACTACCTAACTAATTAATCAGTTTCATTATCCAACTTTTCATGACTTGCCTAATACCCTCCACAAGCTAGTTCAAAGCAATTATAAATTTATAATTCAGCCTTATGTCCAAAATGTCATGTGGCACCATCAAAGTTTGGCATTCCGGGTTTTGAAAGCCATGTATTTTCCTAATTCCCCTCTCGACAGACAGGTCTTGATGTTTTGCTGTTACAGGACTTTTGTACTGTTTTAGTTTCTTCTTAATGAAATAAGTACCTTATCTTCAAAACACAACAATATTCTCATGAAGTCACGTCGTGGCATAAATTTCTTTATTGAATATAAATAAATATAAATCAAATTAATATTAATTTATTCTTTTAAATATATACAGTATTCAATACACCCGTCAAAAATTTCAATTAATATTTAAGTTTATTCAATCAATTTTGGCTAAAAAAAAGTTTATTCAATCAATTCAAAATATTAATATCTGTACCAAAAAATTCAAAATATTAATATTAATTACATTTTTAAATAATTATACAATTGAATATTTAAATTTCTTCCACTAATTAACATTAAAAAATTAATTTAAAATATAAATAAGTCATCAATTTTGTATGTACTTTAATTAAATTTTAAAAATTAAAATGCTCGTGCATTGCACAAGATAGTTACAATTTATGGGGATTTCTCTGATACCCTTTAAAGATTGAGAGGTTCCATAGCTTTTTGCCTAGATATGACATATTATTTTCTGAAATAATTTTACAATTTACAATCAACCAAAATTTTAAAAAATAGTATCATACTTCTCTTTCTATAAAGGTACCAAAGCAAAACTATATATTTACATATGCGTGTATGTAGGGGTGTTCGTGGAATAGGTAGAGACAAGTTTAACTTGATTTTCACCTGACTCTAAATATTTATTCAGGTGGTTTTTAAACACGAACTCGTCTCTAAACCCGAAGAAACCTGATGAGGTGTGGTTTAAAATAAACTAGGACACAAAATGATGGGTCCCGGTTGGCACAAAGAATAAATTGAAGGTAAATGTCAAATCTCACCAAATAATTATAAATACTTATTATTATGCAAGAAACTACAATTTATAATCCTATTGTTGAATTATGAAAGAAATTACATAATAGTAAAGTTTTTCACAAATAAGTCCTAAACTAGAGAAAAGACAAGCTTCCTCCTTTTTGTTATTTCATGTTTGCGCCTAGACCCTTGAGTAGTTTTCTTGCTCTCCCTTTTATTTTTCAAGTGTAACAAAAAAACTCAAGGAAAAAAATCACTTTAAACTTGATTATTAATGAAAATATACAAAACTATGTTGGTAAGGAGTGTTTATGGGACAAATTTAGGACGGGTTGGACTTGACTTTCATCTGACCCTAAATGTTGACCGGTTCAGTTTTTAAACATGAACTCACCCCTAGATCTAAGAAACCCGACGAAACGCGAGTTTGAGGGATATGAGCCACGACATACACTCCTATCTGTATGGATCTAGGATAACAAAGAGAGGAATAACTTTCTGTTTTTTAATATTTTTCCTAAAGTATTCTCATAGCCGGTAAGCATGAGGGCTGAGGTTCGATGATTATATTAACATATTGTGCGCAGGATCAAACTATGAATTAGATACTTAAGGAGTTCATCTATTATAGAACTTAGAGTTAAATATGTTCGGGGTCCTTGAACTATAGCTAGAAATTGGTTTTCGTCCCTTAACTAAATATTCGTTGTTTTCCATCCTTTAACTTGTAAAACTGTTTGGCTTTCATCTTTTACTGGTTTCCCTGCTTACTTGGGATGCCAACTTGCCGGTAAAGTAATGACATGTCAGTTTTTAGATATTTCGTATATTTTTTTCCACGTAATATTTTTAAATAACCTTTTTTTTTCCTTTCTCTTTCCCATTTCTCCGCTTTCTCCGGAGTTTCTAATGGGTCATCGATCTCCACCGCGCCATTCACAATGTACTTCAGGGTTTGTTTTGGGAAGTGGAAGAAGCAGCACAAGAGAGCAACCTTGCAGGGCAGAGCGTAGCTGAGGTGAAAAACAAAGAGGGAGAAGGAGAAGATTTGAGTTCTGCATGCCAAGTAAGCATGGGAACCGGTTAAGGGATGAAAGCGGTTTTACAAGATAAAGGATGGAAAGCAAAGAAAATTTAGTTTAGGGGCGAAAACCAATTTCTCGCTATAGTTCAGGGACCAGGAACATATTTAAATCTAGAACCTATTTGTTATTTGTTTAATTTGAATATTCATAATGAAAATAAATTCTTACGCAATGTAGTTCATAATAATTGATATCCTAAGTCTTATGGAAAGTGTTATAAAAATCATACATTCAACCGTTTAATTTGAAAGGTCCAGTTTGTCCTCTTGTGGCACAAAGCTTTTCGTTGAATCAATTCAGCCCTGCCCCTTATATGAATGGACCCCTTGAAAATTTTAAACGATCAAAATAAGATATTTCAAAATTATGAATTAGTACTAAATATTAATAAGGCTTAAATACTCTTTTGACCCCTGAAATTGTAAAGGGAATCAAACCTGATCCCTGTAAAATTTTTGCATCGAATTGAGTCCCTAAAGTTTTTTTTTAATCTAATTGAGTCCAAAGGGTGTCTGGTTCTGACGTGGCTTGTTTTTAATCTCAATCAGCTTTTCCACGTGATTTTTCTTTTATTTTTTAAATACTGATTAATGCCACTTGTTCTAATTAATTGTAAATCAATATTAATCCTTAATTAATCATCTTAGCCCCAATTTAAACCTTAGATTACCCAAGCTCAGATTCACGATTCTTCTCAACAACAAACCAATATCAATTTCAGTATCACAATCACTTTCAATATCACACCACGTTCATCCATCTCTTTCAATATCACACCACTTTCAACCTGGTCCCTGTTCAATTTGGGGGTTATTGAGAGATAATTTGGGGTTTTTGAGTTGTTCATCCATGTCTTTCTCACTCTCACAATCACTTTCAACATCATCACCATGTTCCCCTACTTCATTAGACCAACCGAGAAATCGCAAGCACCAAACCCAAAAATTTCAAGCACCAAGACGAGAGATGAACCCAGAAAGAGATGAAGCCCAAATCTGCTCGATGGAAAAAGAAGAAGAAAGGCAGATCTGGTGCTTGTGGCGGTGGTTAGCCTTCCCTCTGCGGATCTGGGTTTGATGGGGAGGAAGAGACGGCACGGAAAGGTGTTGGATATGTCATTGAACAAAATCAGGTTACAGTGATCAATATAAGAGAAGAAATTGGATGAGTGAGCCTAGAGAAACCTTAAATTAGGAATGTTGGGGACTGGGGAGGAAGAGACGAAAGGCGTTTGGATCTGCCACAAACGACTATGAAGCTAGACAAAATCCCAAAAGACTATGAAGTTGTCATTGCCATTGCAGACGGTGGGGATGGCACATTTAAATTAGACTAGATAATTTAGATTAGGTTAGATTTTTTGTTTTTTTAGAAGCATATTTTTTGTTTGTATGAGTGGAATAAAAAAAAGGAATACTAATTAATTATATGACATGGAAAAATAAAAAAAAGCCACGTAGAAAAGCTGACTAGGTAAAAAATAAGACACATCAGACTCAGACACACTTTGGACCTAATTAGATTAAAAAACAAAATTTAGGGATCCAATTTGATGCGAACATTTTACAAGGATCGGGTTTGATTCCCTTTACAATTTTAGGGGTCAAAAGAGTATTTAAGCCTATTAATAATTTATTACTCGAATTTAGGGTTTAGGGTTGGTCCAACACTAAATGAGACATAAAACAAACTATAAAGTGAGACATTTTTACCTAAAAAAAAATCTTTATTAAAAATTTTCCATAGAGTTTTGTTCAATTAATCAGGGAACTGGGGAAATCAAACGTTTGGCAGACTAGTTAAATGTGAGATTAATTTTTTTTTCTTTTCATGGAGACTATTGTGCCTGGATTTTTGAACTGGGACCTTGATTTTTATTTGAGGTCTTCTTTACAAAAAAGGGACTATTGGACTTATCATATGAATGGAAGGCATTTTATACTTTGTAAATTTTTTTTTTGAGAGTCCTAAAGTCTTTGCTTGGACCACATTGGCCTTGTACCGACTCTGCTCAAATTATAATTATTTCTTTAATTAATTAAAAGTTTAACAAATACACCCAAACATTATAAATAAATTTTACACAGTTTGTTAAGTAAGAATTTAGATCACTTCATCACATCATCATAAATTTAAGTTTAAAAAAATAAAAAAATAAAAATATGATTGAATTCATAAAGAATGATTTTCAAATATAAATATTTTTTTGCCAGACTTACAATCAATATACATATTAATAATAATGTTATAACAGTTAAAAATCGCAGCCACTAAACTAGTATAACAAAAAGTGTATTTCTACCTATAATCACTCTATAATTATTGAATTCATAAAGTAATTTGAAAATGCAACAGGTATATGTGTAGGAAATCTGTATGTAAAAGAAAAAACACCAAACCAGGATAAGATGGGGAAAAGGCAATAAAGAAGGAAATGAAGTTCTCAACTCACATGGTCCATAAAGCCAAAAATGTTACTATATATTTTCATTGCATCCACATCGAGGGAGAGTGAGAGAGCATAGGCACAGCACGGCACGGCAGAGCCAGGTTTGTTTTGGAGTGCACAAAGATAACAACCTCCAGATTCTGGCAGCAGAAGAAAGAAGTGATATATGACAATCATAGACATGAGCCAAAAATCTGTACTTTTGGTAGATGAATCTTGCAGATAATATAGACAAAGCTACTGATATAATAATAATTTGATGTTAACTATAGGCAAATATTAATATTAATGCATTGTATCTCTCGATCCCTCGTGAATCGAGGGGCAATGTTTGCACTTTTTCAGTTAAAAACAGTTATCGATGGTGACCAACTTTACTTTTTTTTTTCTCCACCATCATCCCCAAGATTTCTTCCAAACAGCAGCACAGTAATTTATTGTTCATATGCATGTCTGCTTTTGCCTTTTAGGAACAAATGAAGAAGGTGAACACCAGGTATGCTGTGTGTTTTGTCCCATCCAAATCATCCTTGTCCAATTATGTCTCATTCCCATGGCCCCTCCTTGTGTAAATTTATGTTTTATTTTCACCTAACTTTGGTCCCCTTGCTCAAAGAAAATTAGGTTTTAATTCAAGTGAATTACGACATTCATAAAGATTAGATGTCAGGTAAATTAGCCCTTAGAAGAATGAAATACTCTTGAAAGACTGTTAAATGTTGGTCAAGCTAGAGTCCCTACAAGGACTATCTTGAGTGACATTTTATCTAAATGTAGTCTAGTTTTAGGGACTAACTTAGCCGACATTAACACAATGAGGGGCTTTCAAAGGTACTTCCTTCATCAATTGACTAATTTATCTGACGTCTGATATGAAATTTGGTAAAATTGAACTAATTTCCCCACAATAGAGATAACAAACTCTTTGAAGGCTCCTTAAGTGATCAATAAGAGCAAAAGGGATAGAAAATACGTTTCTAGTTAATTTTCTTACATACAAATGAAATCTACTGTAGTAGACAGTAGCTGATTTTTCTTCAACATGGTTCAATACTAGTCCAATTAGTAGATGAAATTTGAGGAAGATACATAGCTAAATACCAAGTTTTAACATCAAGAAACATGATATATAAATTTTTATACTTTATGTGCTGTAATTTTGAGCACTTGGTTTGGCTGTTATGTTCATTATTCAATCAAGAAAGGGATATAAATACATTGTGCACAAGTCCTTCAGTTCCTTTATTCCTTTAGGTGACAGTTAGTGTGTAGATAAGTACATACCAAAAAAGAACACAGCTTTAAATTCACTTTTCAATTAGTAGAAATGTAAAAATTCAACTATACCATATTAATCATGATTGTACTGTTAATACAGAACAACAGTGAAAGCAGACTACCCTACTATGTTTGATAATTTGTTGCCATTAGTGCAATTGCACATTAGCATGCACTTAAGGCAAAAGTGAACATAACTTTTCTTATTGATTGAGTTGAAAGTCCGCTTACTTGGCAGTCAACTGGTATTTAGACACACACACAACAAATGATCTAACAGATCAAGGAAGGTCTGGCTACATAGTTCTAGAAATGAGATGGCAACCATAGAGAAGGAGTTTTCAAGTGATGTGAGAGTGAAATGTGCTAGAGCCAGATCATCCCAAGTCAGGGACAGGCTAAGAGACAGTGAGAGTGAGAGTTACAGATGATGCAATGGAAGCATAGGCGAAGCTACCCATAATCCTTATTGCTAATAAATTCAGGTTTCTTTCCCCTACTCTCAAATTCACATCAAACACTAGGCGCATATAGCATAGACAATGACAGTTGCTACCTATCCTCCTATTGATGCCCCTACCGTTTATGTGCAAGCACATGCTTCCTTTGCACAACATGTCTTGTTTCAATTTTTACTTGAAAACAAGCTACAATCAGTTTTATTTCTCCCCTTACCCTACCATGATGAGGGGCTCCCCATATACATTTGTTGTAATATATATGTATCCTCACCATGTGGTGATGATTACTCACATTCTTCCATCACTGCTCTATTTCATGTGGGACTGGGGTTATACATCAGTAACTGGAAATTTTATGACAACTATGTTCTTATGCCTCTCCATAATCAGCTCATAAAACAAATTCCAAAGTTTTTTAGGCCACAGTGGCTTCATGTTTCAATCTAGGTACATTGATCAGAACTGAAAACAAGACCATGTTCCTAAATTGAACCCTTTACCCTCACCTACTAGCTAGTGGTATGTATTATTGCAGGTTTTAGTTTGCAATTTATATGCTAGATATTAATTAGAATACATTGAATTGTAACATAGACATAGACAAACACATGCATGGAATTATAAAAAAAGACTTCACAATTCATATACATGAGCCCTGCATGCATCTCCCTCATTTATTGCTTGACATATATCCATATCCATATTGAAGACTTCTAATTAATTTATACACATTGATTTGAGGAATGGACTAAACCACCAACTGGGGTGAGTGGCGTGAGTCTGTTCTAACTTAAGCAGAAATCTCATATTGGAATTAGGATTGTCTGAGCCGAATAGGCAGGTTCACTTTAAGGATGCAATGAGGATGGGTCAATGGAAAAGTGAGCCCTGTTCAGGAACAGCAAGAGAAGATGACTTCCCAAACTTAAGAGAATGATATGTATTAGATAGATAACAACCAAATAGGCCAGAGGCCCAAAGTAACGCCGACCACTCAAGAGACATTGAAAGCCACACTTCTAAGGCTACCCTGAAAAGCTGAATTTTACATTGTGCTGTGCTTATATGGGACCTAGTTTATAAGTTTTTAAAGGTAAACCACTAACCAGCTCCTGAAAATTTGGACGGTGTGACTGCTATAGTGGGCAATGTTCAAAAATTCTGTATTTTATGAGCCCACACATTTCACAGACATGGTAAAGACCAGCTTTCACATGGCCCACTTTTGAAAGCCTTGGTGGGTTCCTACCACTGCTTAGTGGGTATGTTATGTAGAGTAGTAATGGCAAAATGGGCTTGTAGGTGTGGGTTAGAACCGACACTGATAGGGACAAGTCTTGTAGCAAATGGAGCTCAATAGGGTAAGTTTGGAACATGATCAACATCCTTGGTCCATCAGGGCACGCCTAATCTTGTGCACTAGGGTTTCAAATTGCAATTTGATACCGCAATTGCAGCCGCAACATAATGGGTTTTGGAGTCTCGCACCGGGCATCACACTCTCAATTGTGGTTGCATTTATTCACATTTCGCAATTACACAATGTAACAGCAACTATAACCGCAATTTAAAACATTGGCTCTGCACCGCCGACTATGGAGACATGGCTATTGGCAATTGAGTGTGTGTTCATAGAGCTACTACTCCATGGTAATGATATAGTGACTGGTGTGGTGCCATGACATTTGGTCATGTGGTAATTGGTGTTTCTCTATTCAAGATTCACATGGCATGAATTTATTTGAGCATAAATGTAAAAGCTATAGCATGTGTGGTACAGTGATTATTTTATGGGCAAGAGCTAGTTAACGAATAAGGGAAATTGTTGTGGCCTAATGGAGCAACAATGAAGAGCCCAAAGTTGGAACTTTTTTATTTATGCTACTATTCAAGGTTCAATGCATCCCAAATGTACATGGACCAGGGACAACTGGCTGAAACTTGATGATAGAAAAATGAAATGTTCCAAACCCTGGACCGCAATTAACTGTCAGTGTAGTAATTCATGGCATCAGAATTCTGAGAAGTTAGTTCTAACCGGTAAGAAGGGTGGTTTTAGCAACATGTGACAGATATTAAGCGTTGCCATATATACCCCCCAAAAAAAGGTTGATCCAAAAGATCAAAGCCATCAAGTCAATAAAAACTAAAGAACTTTTTACCCCTTCCAAACCAAGTGAATGATCTTAGTATCCTACAAAGGGAATGTTCTAAGTTGCGTACTGCAACAGCCAACAGATAGATGCGTGTTGGTTCCATTTCAGACATAAGAAACTCTTTGCTGCTCCTCTTTGGCTAAGATAAATCACTTTTTTCTTACTTTTTTATTTTTATTTTATATGGTAGCTAATCCCTCTAAGTATCAGCTGATAAGAGATGTGAGTAAATCCATTAAAAAGTACTAATTGAAAGCGTAATATATTGGTCAATTTGATCCTTAAGAACATATTTAGAATAACCAATTCATATTAGTTCAAAATATTATAAGCTCAAATTCATATTGGTCCCTAAAATCTGATATTAAACTTTATATATCAATCCCTAAAAGTTAATCTCAAAATTCATTCAAATCACTCTATGTGTTAAAATGGGTACTAGACTACAAGTTCCTATCGATGTGACATAAATTTAACATGCATTTCAAGATAAAAAAAATTTGACAAAACTCTTTTTATAAATGAGAATTAATGTGTTTTCGTGATGAGTTTAAGGATCAAAATGATGAATTAGTGGTTGGTTAGATAAAAATTAAGTGTAACGTAAACAGACATTTACCTCAATTTATAGAAAGTTTGTCATTTATTTTATATTTGAAGTGTTTTGGTAACATTTTTTATCCGTGTTTACAAATATACAAATAGTCTTCAAATATTATATTTGTAGGCTTTTTATGCTTTTGATCACCGGTAGGGAAGAGTGTAAAATAAATTAAAAATCCTCACAATTCATAAACTACCAACAATAATAGCACTTCATACATTATAATTTTTTCACTCTATGTATCTCTTCCTATCACATCAACTCATATTTCGCATATAATATTTATCTCTCATCTCACTCTAAATGTCTGCACCACTTGGATTCATCAAACATTTACGTAAACCAAAACATTTGAAATTGAGTTCTTTTATTTTAATCGAATTTCGAATTGAGTTGGATGACCAATTTAATTGTAGATCAATGATTAATTAGCCCAGCACATCTCTTTACAAGATACAGGCCCAAATGGTTGGTCCATTCAAGTGTTGCACCATAACGTAATGCGAGATTTTGACCAACAAAAAAAAAGTAATGCGAGATAACCCATAACAATTAGACCAGAAATGACCAAAATAATGAAAATAAAAAGGATCATTGCACTTTTGTTCTCCTGAATTATTTTGAATTAATGAAGTGCTCTGATTTTAAAACTAAGTAAATTTGATTTTTTTTTTTACATCGGAAAGATAAGTTGCACCTGCTAGGAATCAACCCCTGGACCTCCCCTTACCCAACCTATATGTCCCCCAGCTCCTACCACTTGAGTTATAAAAACCTTAATTTTATTCCGAATGATAGTTCAAGTGGTAAGAGTAAGGGGATATATATGGGTTGGGTGGGGGTCCAAAGATCAATCACTGAAGAGTGTAATTTATCTTTCCGATGCACCAATAAAAAAACCTTAACTTTAAAATTTGGGGTTTATGATGTAATGTAATATAAAATAATTTTAAAATTTTATAAGTTAAATATTAAATAAACATTAGACAAAATTTGATATTTTAGTCTGAACAAATAACACTAGTTCAAAGGGTTTCAAGTTCATTTCACTATTACCCGACTAACCATCCAAAAGGAGTGCTATATGAACTTGTACAGAAGACGAATGAATATTTTACTAACCAATTAAAATCACGGTGACTTGTATGCTTGAATTGGTGGTGAGACAATTCAAAACACCCTAACTCCCAAAACTATTTGTTCACAAAGTGAACTAGGGGAGACCAGGCTAAGAACGAGACTCAATTCAGAACTCATTTTTTGTATTTAAAAAGTGAATATGGACACAGCTTATGGTAATTGGACCATATATGCATTAGAAATCCTAGGCTAATGCGCAAACTGCCCCTAACCACGTAACCACATGTTTCGTTTATGGGGTCATGCGTGTCTGACCTAATCAATAAAATATTTGAAGCATACATGACATGATCCTTGAGCGTGTCGCATGCTTTAGCAGACGAAGCTACCTCGAAGCTCAATATCAACTATAGGACCAAAAGGATAACTTTTAGCCCAAGTTGTCAATATCAGTTCAGAAGCTCACAAGACACCAGCTTTAAGCATAATAGCGAAGTGTGTCTTAGGACTTGCATAACCTTATTTATTTCTTGCACGACATTGCTACTGCATAATCTATATCAGACCACTGCATTTTTTTTCCGTAAGTGATTATGTGATTTTCCACTAGAAAACCAGACATACTATAGTGTAGTATGAAAAGTGATTATTCATGCGTTTCTTGTGTTATAAGTCATGTCTAGCATTTTTCATTTCAAAATTTATCTTTCCTCTCCATCAAGTTTCATTCAAATTAAGGGAACAGGAAAAATACATAAATTGGGATTTATTTTTAGATGTGAGGTGCTCAGAATAGGCTATACTAGGATTGAGCCCGACCCGCGCGATGCACGGGAAGTATGCTCCATTATTTGTCCTTTCTAATTACGTGTACAAATTGTATGTGTTAAAAAGAAATAATTAAAAGAGATAAAATTTAATCAAAGCAAAATTAAAATCAAATTTCACTTTACGCAATAAATTAAAATAAACTATTAATCTAAGCATTCAATTTAAATCAATTTTTTTGTAAAATATAATTAACTGTATGTATGAAAAAGAATAATTAAAAGTGTACTGAAATTTTATCAATTTATTTATGTCACTTGAATCTCTTTAGATGTCTTATAAAATCTTTATTAAAATCTTGGGACTCCCTAAAAATACTTTTAATAGCTATGTCTTATAAAATCTTGGGACTCCCTAAAAATACTTTTAACAGCTACTCCCTTCGTTCCTTAATATAAGAATCCAGCAACCACTTCACACCCTTTAAGAAATTTAGTTAATTTAGATAATTGCATTAAATTTGTTCTCAATTTATATGAACTTTCCAAAGTTACCCTCCACTCATTACTCTTAATTTATATGCATCATTAATGCTATAGCAAGTGGAAAGAGAGAGAAATTTAATTAAATAAGAGTATTTCTGTCTAAAAATAATTAATTCTTCACAAACCCTAAGTTGATTTTTATAAAAAGGACCAAATACACTTTTTATTTGGTTATTATAAATAGGAACAGAGAGTACTTAGTTTTTTAAATTCATACATGAATTTCACATTGTAACAATAGGTAGCAGTAAAAAAAAATCATTTTAACAAACACCTTAATACAATACTTCATTAATTAGAGCTAAATGCTTGACATGCATACAACTTCATAAAGAGGCCCAATATGATATTTCAATAACATGGCCCACGAGTAGTGCAAAGAAAAGAATAATAAAATGCAATCTCAATTGAACAGTGTTGAACAGGGAAATAGAGTAGACCGTAGGATTGAAAAAAAGGATGGTTGGGATTTGCTCTCCCAAATGAATAGTAAAAGTGAACTTTCTCTTTGCTTGAGCTTTAGTAAGTTATAGATATATCGCTCAGCATACATTTCTGCTGAAAAAATAAATGTCATGAAGGTATTCCCAGATTCATTTATCAATATCTAGACTATAGAAGTGAAACGGTATGATTAAAGATGTAGATATCTACTCTGTATTGCATCACTCAAAAGTTCAATGACACAAGATAATTCAATTGATTACCATTAAAGATAGCATAACTGCTGGAACTATACTAAGAAAACACTGCATATGCCTGTGCTAAGCCTAAACAGACCCACACCTTAACTAAATTCCTGTTTTCTGTATGATGAAATCCCCCAAGATTACAATTCATCAAAAAAAGGAAGGAAAAAAAATAAAGAACATTTTTCAGGAGAACTCTTAAAGCCCAGAAGTCTTCTAAAATATCTCATCATCGTCATCAGGAAGAGGCTGATTTGCCGCAATAAGAAGTTCTTGTTCATTCCTGTAAATAACACAAATTCAGATTAAAATCAACCAAAAAAACTGATGCAGAATAGCCTAATATGGCTAAAAGCACATAATTTAATAACACATAAGACCCTTACATTTGCTGTGAAGTTAGATCAAGGACAACATCTGGGGGAGCAAGAGCAGGCATCTCCACAAAGTGAAGACCAGGATCCCTGGATCAATCAAAAAAACCAATCATTTGCTTCCACTCATGGCATTGGCATATCAATATAAAATCAAATAAACAAAGAACAAAGCATTTATTTTCCCTAATTTGTTACGTACCCTGCAAGTTTCTTGGCAAGGTATAAGAAAGGCTTCTCGAAATTGTAGTTACTCTTTGCAGAGATCTCATAGTACTGCAGATTCTTCTTCCTGTGGAATGTGACCTGTTTTGCTTTAACCTGTCTGTTCTTGACATCAACCTTGTTTCCACATAGAACAATTGGTATGTTCTCACACACCCTACAATTATAACAAGAAAGAGTCACATGATTAGGTAACAAAACAGCAAAAGATATCATTAAGTGGTAAATCAAATTACAGAACTCACCTGCAGAGATCTCTGTGCCAAGTAGGAACATTCTTGTATGTCAACCTCGCTGTTACATCAAACATGATAATAGCACACTGTCCATGAATACTGCACACAATTCACAAGTTTTCATGAGGACATCATCAATAACACAAAAGATTGAAAAAAAAAAACATGCAGGAAGCTTCTTTGAGGCATATAATCAAAACATATAACAGCTATGAAATTAAGAATATGAAATTTGATTAGGACTTACTAATAACCATCTCTGAGACCACCAAATTTTTCTTGGCCAGCAGTGTCCCAGCAGTAAAATCGAATTTTTCCGCAATTTGTGTGGAAATCCAGGGGATGAACCTCAACACCAATGGTTGCTGTTGCAAATTTAAATAAAATAAACCATAAATTAATAATAAATAAATAGGCATGGTAAAAAGTAAAAAGGAGAGGTTGTTGGAGATGCATGTATAAATATATTATTACGTTCATATTTCTTCTCAAATTCCCCAGTTAGGTGTCTCTTGACAAAAGTGGTTTTTCCTGTGACAACAAAATTAAACATGTTAATTATAATCATAAATTCATAATCATCATGATGATGAGTTTGATTGATTCCATGATCATGATCATTATTAATTACCAGTTCCTCCATCGCCGACGATGACGAGCTTGAAACTGGGGTAGTCGACAACTTGTTGCTGGGGGAGAGCCTTAGGAGAGAAAAGCAAGAAGGTTAGACATGGAGGAAATGCTATAGAATTGAAAAATAAAGAATGAAAGCACGCGTTACAGACCATGAATAATGTGAAGCAGAAGAAGAAGAGTGATTGATGAATGGAGGGGAGGTTAATGGGTCCTTATATAGTTTGGTATTGGACTTAAAATTCACGCACAGATATTGGCCTCAATCTTACGCCACCAAAAATTAATGCAATTTCACGGCTTAAGATTGACGCGCTCCCTCGCTTTTCCTTTTCAAATACAACTTCTATCTGTGTGCGATATCTAGCTTCAAAAAAGACTAATGAGTATTTTCGGGTTATAAAAAAAAAAATCTATCTATTATAGAAGCTTATAAAAAAAAACTATCTTATAGAAAAATTCAATCCAAAAAATACTAGTGAGTAGATTGAATTTTTTTACTATACTTTATCTTTTTTTATGGATAATTATACTTTATTATATTAAAAAAACTACTTAGGTATACGTAAGTATCATAATATTGTTAAATATTGATGATAAAATATACAAAAAAAAAAAAACTAGGCATCTTAATATTGTTAACCATTAATGGAGACATTTAAAGATAATCTCAATTGTGAATCAATATTTTCAAAAAATAATTTAAATATAATTTAGGCTTAAATATGTTTTTAGTCTAAAAAATAATTTCTTAATTTTTAACTCCTAAAGAGAATTGTCTTTTTTTTATTCTAGCCGTTATGTTTCACTTATATGTTCAGAAAGTAATGATACACTGTTTTTCGATGTATCGAAAAAAACGTAGTGATACACTTTTCCTGCTTGAAGTTTTTAATCTAATTTAACACTTTGAAACTTATCTATTTACACAACTTATTGTCACTTAGACTTTGCACATGAGGAGCACAAGAGAAATTATGACTTTATAGAAAAATTGAGTAGAGAGAAATAAGGGTTCTCTTCCGCATTCCTTCTTCGATCTATTGTCAATTTCTTCTTCTCTCATTTCTTCCATTTCCTTCTTCACATTCACTGAGTGCGTTGTATGCAAACTAGACAAATGAGGCTATAAAGGAGTTACTGAATGAAGCTTCGTGCGTGGTGCATGTGCGAGGATTTTAGCTTCGTGCTTGGTGTAGGATGTACGAGATAACGTTTGAATCCCTCAAGTTTAATTCTTCACATAAAATTAGGTTTTTGATTGTTGGCACCCTCCTCGACAACTTGGAAATCATTGTGGAAGTTGTGCGTTCACAAAAAGGTCAAGAGTTTTTTTTAACTAGTCCTTAAAGACAAATTGCTCACTAATGTCATGCGTTGGAGAATTTGGTGATTCCTCTTGTCCAATATGCTTTCACCCCAGCGAAGACACCTTGCATGTCTTGCGCGATTGCAACTTCAGTTGTGAAATATGGGCTTGTATCCTACCTGCTTCTCTACAACGAGCCTCTTCAGGCTCTCCCTTAAGGAATAGATAAGATTTAACATCAAACACACAAAAACCTTAACTATAAGTCTTGTACCTTGGGCAGTTCTCCTTGCTGTATCTTGTTGGCATGTGTGGCATTGGAGAAATATGCAAATGTTCCAAAACAAGACTATACTAGCCTCTAGATTGCAAGGATTTGCAAGAACAAAATACGAGGCTTGGCTGGAGTTTCACTCCCTATAGTCCCCAGGTCATCACCACAGTCTCACAAGCTTAAGATGGATGCCTCCCGCTCTCGGTATCCTAGAAATTAACAATGATGACAGCGCCATTTCAAATCTAGGCCAGATTTTTGCAGGAGGGTTTGCTAGAGATCACGCAAGAAATTTGACTTATCTATTTTTCAGCCAACGTTGACAATGGCAGTACACCATTACTTGTGCAAAGCTTTGGGGTGCATATTATGGTCTACAAACAACCATCCTCATCTGCTTGAAAAGAGTCATCTTCTCTTGTGATTTGAAGGTTGTCATTAAGTTATTAAACAGTTGTGGCTTGCCTTTCAACCCTCTTCATCACTTAATTTATTAGTGAAAGACTTTCATGTACCAATTGAACTATTGTCGTGTGACCCGTAACTATAGGGAAACCAACAAAGTTGTCGATGTTCTCGCTTATTATAGTGACAATGGTAGTCCAAGAATTCATCTCCATGCTTCTCCCTCCTCAAAGGTTTCTAATTTTCTACTTTTTGATTGAGTTGGTGATACTAGTTGGTGTATGATTGTAACACCGAACTAGATCCTATGTTTCTTCCCCCCCCTCCCTCCACTCGATAAAAAAAAATGATATTTATACCTTAAAAATATTAATATTAATATTTACATGTTTTCAGATACAAGCGACTGCTTGTAAAACAACGTTCTTCTCAAACCGGGGAAAATTCCGCCTGGTTTCTCAGATCAACAGCACTCTCGGCTTAGATCCCAAACCCGCCGTCAACTCCGCCATGGCGCCGCCGTCAGAATCCTTCGATCCTTTCAACCAGTAAGTCTAACACACAACTACTCCCACCTCAATTGTTTCCTTCATCTTCATCTCCGTAACTCCATTTTCCCTCTCACTTTCTGCTACAGAGAACCTGTTGTGAGGAAGAAGAACAACGGAGCCCCAATCAAGTTCCTTCTTCCTCTCATATATGCCCCTGTTCTTCCTCTAAGTTAGTTACTTCTCTCAATCCCTCCATTTTCCCCCTCTTTCAATTTGTTGATTTTTGTTTGGGTGTTTCAATTTTTGCTTTTGATTTTCAGTTCGTATAGCGTTGCGGCATAAACCAGTTGTGAGGGATCGTTTGTTTTTTGCTGTGTTGGCTGGGGCATTTGCTCATGGTTCCTATCTGGTGTATCCTTTTCTTTACACTCTTCTGATTATGATCCTTTATATAAATATTGCATTTTCATGCTTGATAGGTTTTGAGATCTGAGAATGGTTATTTGTAGATGATGTTATTGATGTATCATGTTTAATAGAGTAAGGCCGCCCGTTTTGGAAAAGATTATTTGAGCTTATCTGATAGCATAAGTGTTTATGCAAGTGTTTGATACAGCATATGTAAATAGCATATGATCTACCTATAAATTTTTTTGAGCTTATTTTCACAACCGGTTCAGATTAGGTTATGAATTAGAGCTTATGCTTACGATAATTTCAGCTTATTTCAATAAGTTCATCAAATTAGCTTATGAATAAGCGCTTATACGATAAGCCCTCATTGCAATAGGTGCTTAAATAAGCTGTTTACCCAAACGCAGCCTAAATGCTATTAGTTGAACTACAAACCCTAATTTTTTGCATTTTGGGGTTTTAGCTTGGCTTCTTTTATTAGTTGAGATGGTTGTTTGTTTGAGGCCGCCGGAGGTTGGACTCTTTGTGATTGTACATACTTCTAAAGATTCAGTGTCTTGTGATACTTATTGACTTTGGCTTTATTGGTTTGTGCGAGAAGATATGGGAAGGGGAAATAGCATGATAGGGCTCTGACTTCATTTTATCTAGTTGAAGTGTGAACACTTGAAACTATAAATAAAAAGCTCCCTTACCATAATGTTTTGGAGATGCTTAATTTTTGGCGTATGATGATCTTTTCGTATGTAAAACTGGATTCACCCACTTGACCTAAGCAGAATCTAATATCAAAATTGGTTGGTAAGGAGGTTCAGAATCATAACTTACATATCCTTCATTGATTTTCTTCACAAATATATCCACTAGATACAACAGATCACTGGCCTAAGTTGCACCAGACAGCCAGCCCCAAAGCTGGAGAAAAATGACAGCTGTGTTAGACAGTTGGAAGCCAAATAAATACTTGTCAAATCTTCATGACATGGATCAATGATGTTTCACTAGACATGATTTATGATAGAACATTATAACGTTGTTTAATTCATTTAGGCTTCGTTTTGGAGTGTTTAGGGGTGTGGGGGGGGAGATAAGAGAGGAGGGGGGTTAGTCCTCCAATTGTTTAGAAGTTTAAAATTCCTAAATAAAAAACCCAATTTGGAGGAACTCAACAAAATAACTGAAGGAGGGTTTTTCAGAAATTCCCCAAATCCTTCCCCCCTCCCCCTTTGAAAACCTCCAAACAAGGGAAGGACTTCTCATAAGCCTCCATTTTCCCTTCACTCCCCTCCAAATTCCAACTCACAAATAAAGCCTTAGTCGACCCCACTTAGTAAGAAAAGGCTTCGGTGGTTGTTGTTGTTGTTAACTAGATGCAACTAATCATTGCTGATTTTAGTTGCATAGTCATTTCCAACATCGATGAATCTTCATTCTGATACTGATGTGATGAGTGAGAGAAATATTGGAAAGTTTAAAGCAGTTTGGGTGTCAAGGATCTTGAGTATTAGAGGTGACAACACCTGCCCATTAGATCTGTAAACAGGGGATGCCCTAATGCAAGACAAATAATTTGCTAATTTGGCATTTTCTGTTTTACACGCACATGCATGCATACGAATTTGCATTTCCTTGATATTAGATCGAAAGAGTTGAAATTTGGAATCAGTTTATGCATGTACAGTTTTGTAATTAGAGCCTCAAACTGACCCTTATGAAGTTATGACTGTAAATAGGGCATGTGTAAGCTACCGAGATTCATAAAGATGTAGTTCTACTCTAAGTTTGGATTTTGAAAGTTATCATTCCTTATAATCATATCATACTGTAACTAATAAATGACATTATATATGGGTGGATGGCATTTTGCTTTCCACCTGCATGTTTTTTTTAAAATTCCTAAGCTACATTTCCTTTCTGAATTGTAGAACTATTGAATTGATTATTAATTACATTAATGGAAGCTAATGTAAATTATAAGGTTGCTGTAACAGAATTTTTGTCTCGTTTGGACTAATTTTAGAATCTTGCAAGGACCGTGCTCTGTTATTTTATATATTCTTACCATGTTTCGCCCTAATGGCTATACCCAGAACAGATCTGTATGATGCTGAGAGCAAGTGATTATGCAGAGCATTTTCAGACATTTGATCGGTATCATTTACATCTCAACCACAGGTCCTCAATAAATTCGTCAGCATCTATTTGCTGCTCAACATTCTGGTAACACCTTAAATAGCGTAGGTCAATTTTGGTCATGTATGAATATTTTTCAGTTGTTTTGGAAGATTGTTGTGCTATGTACTTGTTGAGAATTTCATCTTGCATTGCGGTTATTACCTTTTAATTGAAGAACTGTGAATTTTGGAGTCTGTTACTTTGATCTCCAAATCTTATAATGCCAGCAAATTTCTCCTAGTTTTCTCACTCACCTGATGTAAACTTAACAGTTTGATGTAGACTTCAGCATAATTAGATGGTCTAAGTAGATTCAGAACATCAACATGCATATCATTTATAGTTACATGTGATGTGATATCATTCCCCTATTTATTTTATTCATTTATAAAATTAATTAATTTACTTGTAGCCAGAGTTGATTTTTACCTTCAATAAATTGAAAAAAGAACTAAAGATTTTATGTTGGAATTGATGTCTTGTGTCTTTATTTTACATGATGAGTAGATGAATATTTATGCTATGTAAGAAATATGCTTCATTGATTTGGTTAGGAGTACTTCATTTATGTGAAGTTATCTTTAGCCTTGAGCAGTTCAGTGGCACCCTCCCAAATCACAGTCAACTAGGTTGATCACCTGATGTTCTATCAAGATCTTTGACTGCCCTACTTCCTCCAATACTCCTTCATTTTTAACGAAACAGCTCACTAAATTGGTTTCGGCTCCTCTAAAGTTAGAGATTCACTTAAGAATTTAGAGAGGAGGTTACTACTGATTAAGAAACCAAAGGTTGTGACTTAACGAACACCATAGTTTATAATATATACGCAAGTACATGATACAAATATCAGCTGTTGATTTCTTAATCAATGGTTGTGATAGCTTACTTTACCATGTAAAGTAATCTCTCACTCTTACTTTAGATGAGTCAAACCCCTTATTTTAACTCCTCTTTTCGGGCATTACAAAGATATGTTTGGATATAGAAGTTTAGAAGGAAAACGGAGGGAATGTAAGTAAAAGTTTTTCATTTCGAGAAATGTTAGCAAAACTCACTTTGACACCTTTTTAACACTTCTTCTTTGATTGGTTAAAATTCATGTAGTGTCCACTAAATTTATATGGTCTCTCACTCCCAATTCGGTGGGACCGACATGAATTTTAAGGCTTTGTTTGGTTTGGAGGAGAGAAAGGTGAAGGAAAGAAAACACAAAATTCAGGAAACGAATTTGGATTGTACCTTAGTCCCAATTCATTCCTCGGTTTGTGTTTTCTTTCATTCCCCTTCATTTCCCTCTAAACCAAACAAAGCCTAACTAATCAACAATAGAATGTTAAAAAGAGGATGTCAAAGTGAATGTTGTTATCACTTCTCTTTCATTTTAAGTGAACATTCCCATTATTTTCAACTATTTAGAAATGGGAGGTGCAAAATAAGAATTTTTTTGAAAGATAAAATAAGAATTTACTTATCTAACATTTTGGTTATAACTTATTCTCTTTTTTAATTATTATTTTTAAAATAAAATCTAAAAGTTTTTTTGTCGTAAAATCTTTAATTCTTGTTGTTCATTTGAACTTTCGATTCAGAATGAGAATGCATTGTAAAAGTGTTTGCTGGGCCTTTAAATTTTTTTTGTTCTTTTGGGCCTGCGAGAAGTTGTTCCCTTGTTCCTTTGAGCCGAACATTGTTGACTGGTATCGTTCTGCTAGTACTGAAGATTGCGGGTTGAAACAGTTTTCCCCTCAAGATTTTTTTGTCCCAAATTAGGACAGCTTTCTATTGTCGTCTTCTAATTTGTTCTGATACACATTTAAATTGTGACTTTTTAGTTGTTCATAGTTTTCTTCACTTGATTCCTTTGCTTGTTTTTAGTTTTAAATATGTTCTTAGTCCTGATTTACTAGGATGAATCAATTACCAAAAAAAAAAAACAAGGGTGAATTAGTTTTTGTCCATCAAGAATTTCTCATCATATTTAGTGTTTGTCTCCGTTCCTCACCTCCATGAAACCACTCTCTGTCCACCATACCAACTACCCCTGACCTCCACCTCCCTACCTCACTCTGCGATTAATTCTGGACATTAGAAAACCCCTTCACCTCATCTGCATTTCAATATTTCTTCACTCATCTTTCCATTGAACGCAGGCTTTCATACCCTCTAAATTGCCTTTTGCAACAAACAAATCCAATGATATGCGATGTGATGCGATGATGCTACAACACAGAGGAGAGTTCACAGATCGGAGTGGGCTTTGAACTTTGTATTTTATCCTGCTTTTATCACATCTTGACCACTAAACGGGTCTTATAAGTATTAATTTACGAAGACTGAAAACAAGAACAATGCACAAGACTACTGTTTCCTCCCATGTCAGACATATTAAAGTATCAAACTTATGAACCACTTGCTGAATTTACAAATCCATTCCGTAGGTATATTCGGTAATCCATCTTCTTTTGGCAAGCATTATCATATGCTCCGTAGACGCAAAGACAAGATTCATTAATTTCATACACGTTATCATTACATATCCTAATCAGATAGGGACAACCAAATCCTCAGCATATTCCTGGTTGGATACTTTACCCAGCATGTTAAGTTTAATAGTTTAGTTTACAAATTCTTTAACAGTTCATAACTCCTAAAATATCTGGGTGTGCATTCTCTTATGACATATGGTTTGTGTTCATCTTTTCCTTAATAAATGTTTATAGGATCTCACTAACTTAATACACATCATCAAATTCATAATAAATCATTACACATTATCAAATTCTCCATTTCCGTTGCTACTTATCCATTAGTACATCCACCCTCCACCCTATCTGCATTCGGGACCCACTAGGCCACTACAGTACTGCAACTGAGTGACAGAGTAAGCAACCACTTATTAATTAATTATGATTAACGTCCCTTAATCCCAATTGTTATCAACTTATCCACGTCAAATCAGATCTAATCCAAAGTGTTTAATTAGAATCTCTAAATCAGTAATTACATACATATAGATCATGATTTTCAAGTTTTCATCACCTTAATAACTTGCTAAACCATTTTACATTGCTTTGCTTAGCATCAACGTTTACAAAAAAAAAAACCTAACATTTTGCAACAAACAAATCCAATAAAATGCGACGCGATGAGAGTTCACAGATCGGAGTTGGCTTTGAACTCGGAGGCGAGTCGTGAAGCGATGGCGGAATGATACATCGTGTCATGAAACGTTTCAGTCCCCGTCGTCATCATCCGGAGCTGCCTCGCCTTCTCCTCCGTCAACGCGCCGGCAAACCGCGGCCTCGCCGCCGCCTTCAACGCCGGATCGCCTTCCGCCTTGGCCTGCGGCAGGGTCGGTGCCTTGCTGTTGGAGTTAATGTAGTCCGGTTCGGAAGAAATTCCAAACAGCGGGGTCCACCAGTTGGCGGAGGAGGTTCTCCGGCGATCGGGTTCGGGCTTGCGGTGGCCGGAGTCAGCGCACGCTCGGATCCCGGTGGAACGGAGGGGAATCAAAGTTGCTGCCATTTTGGGAATTTGAAAGAGTCTTCAACGGTGTTATTGGAACAGTTTAGGGTTCCGAGGGTGAAAGAGGGTTTGGTTTTATAGTGTGGGGAAAGATGAGGAAAGAAGAAAGGGATAAGGTTGGAAACGTGGAAGTTGCAGTGGTGGCCGGTGGTTTCTTCTTCTCTCTCTATTACACGCTTTTTGTAAATGACTTTTTCTATGATAATGACTGACGTGGAAATTGGGCCTGGGCTTTTTTTTTATCAAAAAAATTTGGGGAAGAAGACATGAATGAACCTCTCATTGTCATTGCCGATTGGCATGAACATTCCTTAGTTTGTCTTTTTAGGCAAAGGAGGATGACAGATTTGAATGGTTTTAAAAATGAAAATGGGCATGCCTGAATCCAATTGACGTGTACATTCAGCTCCGGTCACCTTCAAGGGTCAAGGCGTGTCTTTGAAATCACATAATGCAGGTACTAGTAGATTATCCACCAACATAATCCTCATATAAGAAGCAGAAACCGAACACACAATCTTCTGAGCGGAGGTGTTTCTTCCTAACCAACTGAGTTGGTATTTAAAAATGAAGATATGTTGGCATTAACGTGTTCGAATATACGGTCTCCTGAAAGGAGATGTATCATCATTAAGTCTTTAACAACTAAGCCAACATATGTTGGATTAACATGTTCAAAAATGTAATTGAACATGCCTGAATCCAACAAATGTGTACATTTTTATTCAATGAATAGAAGTCTGGGTCGATTCGGCTCCGGTTACCGCCATCACGGGTCATGACTTATCACTAGGATCACATGTCGCATGTACTTATAGATAGATCACCGACACAACTCTCGCGTGCAATCAAACACACAACCTTTTGAAAAAATTTGTTTCATCATATATAACCAACTAAGCCAATTGTGTTGGAATTGGAATTAACGTGTTCATATATCAACTTGAAATGTTGTTGTTATTTTTTATGAAAAAAACAAAAACAAAAAACTCAGTTTTATTTTCTTTCCAATTTCATGGCGTGTACTATTCCTGACCTCGTGAGAATTATTCTATGATTCTAAAAACATGCCTCGTGTTTCCTAGGCTTTTATTGGGTTTGGGCTTTTTGATCAAAAATTGTGGACAATAAGACATGAACTTCACTATCATTGCCAATAGGCAGGAACATTCATGAGTTTGTCTTTTTAGGCAAAGGAGGATGACAGATTTGAATGGTTTCAATAAGGAAAATGGACATGCTTGAATCCAATTGATTAACGTGTTCATCTATGGTGCCTTCATCTATCAACTTGAAATGCTGTTTTTATTTTTTACGAGAAAAACAAATTAAAAAATTCAATTTCTTCTATTCCAATTTCATGGTGAGTACTATTCCTGCCCTTGTCAGAAATATTCTTTGATTCTAAACAAAATGCCACACAGCATAGCTTTCAAGGTTTGACCTTATTTAAACATATTTAAGACTAGTGCAATGCTTTGCTTGATGGTTGGTAGTTTGTTCCATTTCATTGTATATTCCATTTGCATTTTACACTTTAGTAATTGTAATTGTGCTCAGTTGATTATTATAACTGGTAGTAGAACTCTAATTTTGTTGAAAGAGCAATATCCCCCCTAGTAGTTGCAATACTGCAGGGGGTATAATTGCGAAAAAACAAGTTTTCAAGGAGTTATGTCCCCCTTAGACTTGCAAAATACTAGTATAGTTATAAAAAAACAAATCCTCTTGAAAACTGCTCTAGAGTTTTTGGTCAAAACAACCAGCCGTTAAGGCCTTAGAATAATAGGCCCATGTACTTTCTGGCTGGTTAAATTTTAAAATTCAGTCCAATGAAAGGCAGTTTACCAAAACTTGTAATGTAAAGCCTTTTCTATTCATTGACAAAAAATAAAAGCCCTTTCTATATCATCGACAAGAAAAATAACAGCCCTTTCTATTTGAATGGCAAAGTATTGAGAAAAGAAATGTACTGCGCCTGTTTTGTTTGAATTACAGTAGCAAACAATTTGTGACCAAATAGGTTGGTTGATGTAGTGATTAGCACTTAGTCTCTTTAATAAATAGTTGAGAGTTTGATTCTCTTTATTGCAAGTCCCTTACAACCTAGTAGTGCATTGACAATATAACGATGTGAATTAGTCTCATGACTACCGTTTCCTTTTGTCATAGTTGTACAAACACTTATAATATATCATTTTCATCTTTATGTCTCACATCTTAAGATATCAAAATAAATTACTTTTTTCTTTTCTCTTCTGTTTGTTATTCTGAGAGTGTAGGCTTCTACCTAACATTTTCTTTTTCATCATAGCGACTTGCATTTTTCACGTGGTGTTTGTTTCTGTCGATAGTTTTTTTTTTTTGACCTCCACCCACATGCAAAACTCTTTTGTTGGATGTCTATTTGTTGGGTTGGTGAATCTGTACTACATATGGGGGGCCAACAGTGGAATGATTCTGTGGTATCAATTATTAAAATCAACCAAATAAAGTAAGTTTCGCCCCAAAAATTAAAAAAACCAAACAAAGTAAGAATGAAAAGGGATCTTCCCAATAAAGTGGATATATTCATTTGTTGACCACAACAGAAGCGGATATATTTATTTTTTATTTGATATATACATTAGATCCTATATAAATTAGCATGTTACTTAAAATTTGAGTTACGCTCAAATCTACCTAAAACTAACTTTGAGGTAAGGATGTTTTCCTATTATAAATACTTATTTAGTTATATTTCGAGTTAATGTTAAAGTTCTCAATAATGTTAATTTGGTTCGCTACTCTTTGTTGGTATGGTTGCTCAGCAGGTGAGGAACAAGTGGGTCAATAGAAAATGACAAGGCGTGTTTATTTGTAACATAAGGCCAAATCTAATGCTTTATTTTGGGGTGAATGGTCACTTTCGTCCCTAAAGTTACAGGCGTCGGGCATTCTAGTCCCTATTCTATGGAAATGTCGTTCGTGGTCCCTAAAGTTGCAAAACGTCAATCATTTTAGTCCATAGCTTGGCTCCCGTTAGTGAACGTTAACAGGAAGGGTGATTTGGCATGTTAAGTGCTCTAATGGACTTGCCACGTGGATTTAAATATTAGGGAAATTTTTGGGAAAACTTAAAAACTTCATTTTAGTCCCTGATCAAAATCTTCAAATCATAAAAGCTTCAATCTCTCTATCATCTTCTTCCTCCTCCTCATCATACCCAGAAAAAATAATTGAACATGATAACAACTCTCCTTTTTTTTCATCATCTCATTCATGAATCAAATCATCAAAAAAAATTAAATGCTTCATCATCAACTCATTCATCTCCCCCTCCCCCTCCATCAAAGGAACAAATTAAAAACCCAAAGAATAAATTTTCACAACTTCTCATGATTTCCACTGCTCATCACCTTCCGGATCTGATGAAGCATGAAGCTATGTCCCACATCTCACACCACACAAATTTCATGTCCTCAATTTAACAGAGATGCAAAGACAAAACCATTATTCAAAACAACGATAACAATGATAATTACAGCTAGCGGTGCCCAAATCCACATTATTTCCATTACAATGATAGTTATAATTTAAAAAAAAAACCCCAAATTGAAAAAAAAACACCCTAACCCACAAACCCAAAATCCAGATTTGACAAGCCATGACCTTGTTCAGATCTTCTATCTTCGTCCACCTGAGGAACTCATGAAGCAAAAAGAGGGAAGGAAGGAGAGGAACCCATGACCTTCTTCAGAAACCTGTTCAAGAGCTCTTCAACTTGCAAACTCACCACTCCCACGCCACTCTACCTTCCATCTTCAGACCCATGCCTATTTGCCACCGCCGGATATGCAAAGGTTACCATTGAAGAAGAAGAATAAGGTTTCGGTGGAGGATTTAGGAAAGAAAGTGATTTTAGGGTTATTTTGTTTATGGTTTTGGTTCTAAGGTTTCAGATGTGAATATGAAGGTGGTGTGGAATGAATTGATAATGAAGATTTTAATTTTTTTTCCCTGATCTGGTTCATGAATGAAATGATGATGAAAAAAAAGAGTTTTTATCATTTATGGGTAAGATGATGAGGAGGAAGAAGATGATGGAGAGATTGAAGCTTTTCAGATTTGGGGATTTTGGTCAGGGACTAAATTGAAGCTTCTATGTTTTCCCCAACATTTAAATCCACGTGGCAAGTCCACTGGGGCACTTAACGTGCCAAATCACCCTTCCCGTTAACGTTCACTAACGGGAGCAGTGGCCAGGACCAACGTGATTGACGATTTGCAACATTAGGGACCACGAGCGACATTTCCATAGAATAGGGACTAAAATGCCCGACGCGTGAAACAATAGGGACGAAAGTGACCATTCACCCCTTTATTTTGCCTTGCCTTTATGATCACTAAGGAACATGTAACAACACACCTTCACATTATTTTGTTGGTTAAGAGTCGGTATTATCACTTTGGCATGTAAGTTTTATCTAATTGCTGCACTTGTCATGGCTAATTTTCATACCCTTTTCTTTTTCTCCACCTAAATTACGGTCCATGATTGCCTAAAAATGTATATAGTGTAGTTCACATGGACCTCGATCTTAAGTTAAAGTGCTCGATCATTAATGCATTTCACGTGGTCTTGTTAGTTTATAGTATCACACTTTGTCTGTAATAAGAAACTGTTCTGCTTTAAACAGGGTTTTCCTGCAGCTTTATTCTGCACAAGGTGTGGACGAGAGGGTTGTAATTAATTAACTTGTAAAGCAAGCATTGTGTAAATGTGTAATACAAGCAAGTTAGCCTAACCTACTTAATTAGCTCTTAAATTTAATTAGAACTAAACCTAGATTATAGCTAGGGGTTTAAATAGGGATGGCAATGGGTCTAGGACCCATAGGGTACCCGCAAAAAATAGCCATTATGGGTAGGGTAAAAACCCGCTAGATGGGTATGGGGTTGGGTATGGGTAATTACCCGCAAAAAGTAGCGGGTATGGGTGCGGGCATGGGTATTATAGTACCCAACCCGCCCCATACACGCACACACATATTATTATTATTATTATTATTATTATTATTATTATTATTATTATTATTATTATTATTTGGTAATATATAACAAATTAACTTAAGCAATACCTTTCAAACTTACTCTTTTTTAAAAAAGTAGGTTAGTATTTAAGGTATTCATAATCATCACTAATTTACTCCCACTTATTTTTAAAATTTGTAAGTTATTAACCTACAACTAAGGGCTATATTATAAATCTAAATTGTAGTTGTATTTTTGTTTTCTATTAACAAAAATAGTGAAAAATATATTTTGGTTAGCTAAATTGCGGGTAATGGGCACGGGTATGGGCAAATAGATACCCAGAGGGTACGGGGACGGGCATTCAAGTTGCTACCCACGCGGGTATGGGGACGGGTACGGGTAATTTTTGAAAACGCGGGTATGGGGATGGGTACTATAGTACCCTACCCAGACCCTACCCATTGCCATCCCTAGGTTTAAAGTACTCCTTCCATTGCACAAAACTACTTAACTTTAAAAGTTTAGCATCGGGCAATGAAATTATTTTATGAAAGGATTATTTTTATTTGGCTTAATAGGTCTTATCGTCCCTCATTTATCACGATTTTACATTTTTGGTCCCCAATAAAAAAATTAGCACTTTTGATCCTTTACATTGCTTATTTGTTTGCAAAAATGATCCATATTTGGACTAAAACGGCAAAAGTGTGTAAATGTCAATGACAAATTTTGCTAATTTTTTCCTAAAGGGACCAAAAGTGAAAAATCATGATAAGTGAGGACCAAAAGAGCTATTAAACCTTTTTATTTTACCAGGACATATCAATAAGATGAATTGATGTTCTCAAATAATATCTAATCTTTGGCCCCAATCGATAGATTAAGTTATGTCATAACAATCTAAATATATATATATATATATGTGCGACATGTATAACTTATCACAAATAATTTCCAATTAACATTGATGAGACAGAAAATGAGATAGTACTATTTGACAACTAAGATCTCCATCTCATGGCAATAAGACACCATTTGAATACATAAGATTTGATATTATTTACTAATCTTATTGATTTGTTACTCTAGAGTTGTTTGGACTAGTCTAAAAGGTGGATCCAATAGCATTCAGCACGTACACTAAAGTCTCTCAACTAAGCATCGTACAGTCGGACTAGATGACATAGTTAAAGAACATCTCTTCCCAAGTAAGGTCGTCTAGGGGCAACCTTGCTCTCGCGGAATACCATCTACGAGGTTTTTTAACGACTTACAGAGACAAGTATGATAGACTTTGAGCCTATAAACAGGGCCGGCCCTGGGCCTGTGCAAGCAGGCCCACAGCCCAGGGCCTCCAAAAAAGAAGGGGCCTAAAAAAAAATTCGAATACTTTTTACAGCGTTTCTTCTTAAAAAAGCGCTGTAAATAGTCAATCTTTTACAGCGCTTCGTACCGCTGTATACTATTTAATAGCGGCGAGAGGTTCGAAGCGCTGTAAAAGGCCTTTTTTTGGCTTAGTGTCCCTATTAAACTTTCTCCAAAAAAAAATTTAGGGATCCATTTTTATTATTAACCCAGGGCCTCCAAAATGTCGGGACCGGCCCTGCCTATAAATACTGGTGTAGTCATTTATTCACATAACATGCACTTTACCAATTATATAAAAACCCTGAGTTTTTGTTAGATTATGATATTCTCTCTTCACTCTTATTGATTCGAGCATTAAAATGTGTTTGGAAGGTATACTCTCGCCAGGTCAATCCAATTCTGCCGCATAAGTAAAGTCAATTAAGACCTTTCATCACCACCGGAAGCAAAGAGAGTCGAGGAGAGTAGTCTCCCTTCTGAAACAACAATACTCTAATTTATTATGCATCTAGAAGTTTATCATGCAACCCGGCAATCCAATAGGGCATCCTGCCTCTGTGTGTGTGGGGGGTCGCAAATGTCCCGTAAATGTTTTTGAATGACACGTAAAGGCTTTAAAACGATATATGTTGATTATTTATATATTCAAATTCCCACCCCACATCAAGTGGCTCAAATTAAATCTCACCTAGCTACGTCCTTCGTTTAATAGTAAAGTCACATTTTAATGTCTTGGTATGAATGAGGAATTAAATTTATCGTCAAAGGTATACTTTATTCCATGGAAAATAAAACGATAAATAGTTTATATCAAGAAAAAAATTGAAAGAACGAGAAGCAACCAAGTGCTAAACAAGCTTTTTTAAATGTCAAATCGGTCTGCACAGAAGATTCATGAATTGAATTGTTTTGTAGCAACTCAAATTAAGGGAGCTTTTGTAAAACTAGTCAAAGAAAAATCTTTCACTTTAGACCGCAAACCGTGATGCTTTAGACCTTCAAAGAAAGACAACTATTTTCAACATGGACCCAGGAAATCAACTTGGGACCAACACGTGCATAGCTTGCAACTTTCCCTGCATGCCCCTACCCTATTTTTGTATTCTTTCGTTTCAATAGGTCATTTACTGGATTTAATTAATCAGGATTACATTCCAAAATCGCGATTAAAAAGTTGAATTATTTTCTAGCCACTAGAATTAAATCGCGATTACATCCATAATGATTCACACACATCTCACTTTTTTTCTCATCTTATTTTCACATACTTTTATTCTCATCTCTTTACATTTTTTGTCAATTACATATCATATCACTCATTTTTCATTTTCCTCTTCTTATTTATATAGGGTGGAGGTGAAAAATATGTATAAACAAAATATTATTATTTCATTTCCAACTACTTGAACGTCTCCATTTAGATTGCTGCTAAGATATCCTTTAGTGCATGGATGGGCCATTTTTAAAGATGCATGACTCACCTTATAATAATCTATAAAAAAGATTTGGGTCTTTTAAAGTCACATACTCACTTTATATGATAAAGTAAGTTATTACAATCATTAATATCGATTAATTACATACTTTAAAAAGTTAATAAAGAAACTCAATAAATGATAAAGATAATTGATCACTTCACTTTAGACGAGTTAAAACCAAAAAATGATATTGTATTATTTAAGTCGTTGTAGGCAATTAAGGATGAAAGTAGGTTAGACCCCTGACAAGGTCTATTTAAGTCGTTGTAGGCTAAATGAATAAATAGACAATGTCGATGTTATCTTAAAAAACTTTATAATTAAAGTCAGGTTTAGACCACCGAAAGCATTGTAAACCTAACAAGCCTGATTATTTAAATAAATATGATAAATATAAATTTATTATATTATCTTTACATTGAAATTAAATTATTATATTATATTAAAATTATATATCTATTAACTTATTTATATGTTTAAATTAGACTATATATATATATATATTGATTTAAGCCTATAAACTTCTTTAGAAACAGGCGGATGACCCATTTACCTTGACGGATACGATATAATGATTTTAATATGTTTTAACTCATTAATTTATAAGTTGGTTGACATATTTACAAATATATATGTTTGTCTATCCAAATGTCATATTATATTATATTATATTAAGACAAGTCTTTAAATAAACTATCAGGTTAAGCCTGCCTTTAAAAAGCTCAAACACGATCCTAAATAATAAGTCTATTAAAAATAACAAGGCAAGCTCATACCGTAAATAATTTTTAGTAAATCAAACTATTTAAGTCAAGCTAAGTTAGCATAGTCTATTTTCACACTAGCTAGGCATGATAAAAGTGACACAAACCAACCTTGATACATTCACACTCTAAAACAATTTCACTTTATTTTCAAACAATATTATTTTTATTTCTCTCTTCATTTTCTATCATATGATATATCAAGTTTTATATTTTTTTCTCTCTTTTCTTCCTATTTTCTTCTCTTCACCTATTTCCATCTCAAAAGATGTATGAAGGAAACATTTTTCACCACCAACACCACCATCAACCCTAATCATTTTCAACCCTGCCGACGTGGGGCTGGGAAACAAAGCTACTCTTTGTCTTGGACATTGAATGGGATGATAATAATAATAATAAGGGTTAAAAACTATAACCGTCCCTGAACTTTGAGTGAGTTTTGAAAACCGTCCCTCGCCGGAAAATTATCTGAAAACCGTCCTCAGACTATTGAAAACTAAATTGACCCGTCCCTCCGGCAGCCCCAGGTCCGGCCAGCGCTTACGTGGTTATCCACGTCAATTAATGAGAGTCCGACGTGGATTTTTTTTATAATTTAAAATTAAAAAAATCCTAATTAGCAATTAATTCTTTTTTTATAATTTTTCAAAATATTCATTCATCACACCTCCTTCCCTTCCATAAAAAAAACCCTAAATCTCATTTCATCTCCCTGAATCAAAATATTCATTCATCTTCATTTTCAAAATATTCATTCATCTTCTTCTTGCTTCTTGTTGCAGCCCCATGTTCTTGCTGCTCTGTTAGTTTCTTCTTCTTCTCTTTTTTTTTTCTGGTTTTCTTGACAGATCTGTGGGGTTGGGTTTGGGTTTCTGGGTGGTGGGGGTTGTTCGATGGGGGTGAGGGTGGTGGGAGTAAGGGTGGTCGGTTTTTGCTCTGGAGGTGGGTATGGGTTTCTGGGTTGGTGAGGTTGGGGGTGGTGGGTATGGGTTTCTGGGTTGGTGAGGTTGCGGGTGATGGGTTTGTGCTGTGGTGGTGGGTGAGCGTGGTGGTGTGTGGGCGTGGTGGTGCGTGAGGTTGGGGGTGATGGGTTTGTGCCGTGGTGGTGGGTGGGCGTGGTGGTGTGTGGTGGTGCGTGAGATTGGGGGTGATGGGTTTGTGCCGTGGTGGTGGGTGGGCGTGGTGGTGTGTGGTGGTGCGTGAGGTTGGGGGCGGTGGCAGTGGTTTTTGGTTCTCTTCCCTCTCTAGCCCCCACCCAACAATCTGCATTGTACGTTCCACAATCTGCTTCTGATGCAGTGTTTTCCTTCTCTTCTTCAACATTGTTCTTGAACTGAACTGAACTGAGCTCTGTTTTTACTCTGTTTCTACAATACTAGTAGTGTTGTTCCCCAGTTGAAAGGAACCATTTTTCTGATTTTTTCCCTTGTTATGATCCACCCCTTTTTCTTTTCTTGCTGTGTTGGTGAGGCACGAACCCGTTGTTCTCCAGCTCTATTTTTACTCTGTTTCAAGAACGATGTTCAATGCAGAATGTACAAAGATGAAACCTTGCAAGATTTCTGGGTTCAAAGGGGGTTTAGGGTTAGTTTGGGGATTTATGGTTAATTTAGGATAATTGGGTTAAATAAAATAATTAGGAATTTTTTTAATTTTAAATAATAATAAAAAATACACGTCATCTCATTAAATGATGTGGCGTGCCACATAAGGGCCTCGCCGGAGGGATGGTGGCCGGAGGGACGGGTCAATTTAGTTTTCAATAGTCTGAGGACGGTTTTCAGATAATTTTCCGGCGAGGGACGGTTTTCAAAACTCGCTCAAAGTACAGGGACGGTTATAGTTTTTAACCTAATAATAATGTAATAACTAAAGTCAACTGATCAGCAAACACGATTCAAAGCACTTAGTCGCGTGTAACTGCATCCCAAATACCAGTTGCAAGAGAGGAAATTAAACTGGCCTGGTATGACATTCAACATTGGATAGAACACAGGAAGTGAAAGTTGGAAGTTGGGAGTTGAAGCCTCATTGGGAGTTGACGCCTCATATTTCAACGATGGAATATAAAATGGTTTTTTGAATAATGTTTTGTTTATTCTTATTTTTCACCTCCACCTCAAAAAAAAAGGAAAAAGGTGTGACCCGAGTGAGAGAATTTGCGACACAAAACCACACAATTAGATTTAGAATTTATCAATTTGTCATAATAAATTTGATTTTAAAAATTTTCAATATTAAAAATACAAATGGATAATTGGTTGTATTGTTAAAACTCTTTACAATATATATTCAAATTATAATATATATTAAAGGTGTAATTTAATTTTAATACACAGTTGATCAATGTAATTTTTAGACTGACATTCAAGAATTGAATGCAACACGTATATTTAGAGCGTGTGACAGATCCATAAATATTTATATGATGTGGGGCAATAAGTTTGAAACATTAAAAACACAGTACATTAAGTTGAACAACACTGAGATTATCGCAGTAAATTGGGGAAGATGTTGATGGTCGTGTTACACGCAACTCATCAAGGAGCGACTGATGCCAGATCAGTTCTGCAGTTGCTAAAGCAATGCTTCTGTACTTAATTTGTTTCCGTGCTAGACTGAGATACTACTGCTTGCTTTTTTCCTGTCCACGATATCAAAACTATTAATTTTGATTGCACATTAATTAAAATTGTTTTTTACGGGTTTTTCATATTTTAAAACATTGCTGCCCGTAAAAAAAATCACTAACAATTATCCTAAAAATATAAAATAGTATATGTAGTGGCTATGAAGTTTGAAATGCATTCATAACAATTTTATTTTGAAAAGAATATGGTTTTAACATGAAAAATGTAAGAAGGAACAAAATTTTAAGAAATATAGAGAAGAAAATAGATCTAACTATAGGGTTCGGCTAACATGGAGCCCGATTTTCGGGCTCCATTGGAGCCCTGTGTTTGACCGGTGATCACAGGTTGCTTTTTTTTATTTTATTTTTTATTTTTTTTCCTAATTGTCATTATGTTTTAATTAAAAAGTGTTTTGAAATAAATAATCTGACCCTACTATAATAGAATATTAGGTTTTGTTGAGGTAATGGGTATCCAATTTGAACTGTAATTGGGTCCGGGATCGAGCATCGTGGATCTGCCCCATCTCGTTGGCCGCCGTTGAAGCTTAACCGCAACGGCCGCCGCTGAAGGTTGACCTCGACAGTGAAGTTGTCTGTGATGGAGGAATTTCCAGCAACGGGCATCGTGGATCTACCTACTCCATGCTCACCTCGTGAATTGCGGTACTGTACAAACTTTGAATCTCCCGGCAATGATGTTCTATATGTTGTATCCATGATGTTCTATATGTTCTATGTGTTATCTCAGTCGAGTACAGGCTCAGATCTTCTGAGATGACAATCAAACGAATATTAGAAGTTTTTTTGGTAGGATTTTTGATGTGTTAAGGTAGGTTGGGCTGGAAGAGGTCCCGGACCCGTATTTTTGTTAATTTGAGGACCCCCTCAATTTATTCGGCTGTAGATATTAAATTTATTTGGGCTTGCAGAGGCCCGAACCCGTTTTTTTTACTAGGTCTGTTAAAAGTTAAAAGTAATTTCTTTTCGTAGCACCTATGTGTCATAGGGACCCATGTGCCATAAGCAGACAAATTTTGTATCCACTATCATCTCCATTCCATTGCATGGAAAAGTAGATTCAGATGTTGACACATGTCCCCACTAACCCCAGTAACCGTCACATATGAGTTTATGACCAGACCCCAACCCAACTAGTGTTTGTATTATTGTTTTCCATGGTCATGGTCAAGAGGCTAGTGGGACCCTAGTGGACCATCTTAAAACTGCCAGTTAATATGCTTCCAGTAGCAGATGTGAAAAAGAAAATGTGTTCCCTTGACTCAGCACATTTTACGAAACGTAGCCTTGCATGCATATATATGGAACTTACACCATTAGTTGAACTTACAAGCATTTTCTTTCACAGTGTAATGGCTGATGTTATTGAGATCTCTAGCGATTCATCGAAGGAGGAGTATGAAGAGTTCCTGCCGGAATGGGATGTTGTGCTAACTAAGCATCAGGCATCAGGGGGATAAACACTGGTATGAGCTTATTATTTTTTATCCTAACCCTTTACATTCATGTATATTTGTTTGCCTTGTTTATTTTGACATATAGTGCCTTGTATGATTTTGATTTCAGGGTATCCCGGCAAGTATTGTGAAACGCTTCCTGAGCCACAAGCCAAAAACACTTCAGATCTGGGTTGACACCGATGGCGACCTTTTTAGGGAACCCATAAGAACTTTTGAATTGAAGTGGTGGGACAATAGACCCAGGGAAAGCTGTTTTGCGAGTGGCTGGTATGAATTCTGCCACGACAAGAAACTATGCTGTGGTGATCGTGTGACTTTCATGTTGGATGGTGATAATGGTAACTGCACTAGTGCAACCATACTCATAACAAGGAAAAGAAAGAGGGGAGGGAGGGAGGGAGGCCCTAGCCAGTAAAACACTGTGTGCTATGTTCTTTACTTGTTTTGGTTGATCTTGTTCAAGTGTTTATTGTACACAAATGAAGTGTTTTAAAGAAATGTTATTTTCGTCGGTGTGTTTATCCTTATTTTTCTAATTACTCAGCTCATTGCACACACATCATAACAAGTTTGTGAAAAAGGACCAATGAAAGAGTTGAACAAAGTTAAAGCACAAGGTAAATAGAAATTATGCATAGAGTATTTTGGTAATACACTCAAATAGTAAGTAATTACAGACATAGTTAAAGCACACATTTAACAGAGTTAAAACCTCACATGAGGGTTCCAAAAGCAGAGTACATTTTAGTTCCCATTGCCATCCATGAAACGAACGAGTCGAACGTGCAATTCTTGTGGGTTTCCAGCATTCCAGAAGGAGATTGTATCACCGTCCTTCATGTTCAGGGCTTTGCACAAGGTGTACCATCCTGGTCCAACATATACTTCCTTTCCCCCACCCCGCTTATAAACCTTAAGCTTAGCACGACGTACATCAGGCATTCCGTTGCAAAGCAAATCAATGGTGCTCTTTCCAGGTAGGAGATAGTCACGGACAATTTGAGCAGGTATATGCTTAAAAAAAGAGAAATAGAAAAAAACTGATTTAGAATAAATTCAAGAGTCCTAAAATAAACGAGCAATAACTAGAGCCCCAATAAGGCAATAACTATTTCAGCAAACAAATGAAATGCTAGGAACAATAAAATTTAGATACACTCACCAAAGGGTTTTTACCCCTAGCAAATTCTGTGGTCACATCTCTATCCCACAATAGAATTTGTTGTGGTTGTGGCTATGGGTTCTCCACAGGTTGTTCGATTATGGGATTTGCAACAGGAAGCACTTGTTCTGGAACAGCAACATCAGCATCTGGTTGGGGGACAGGGTCTGGGTACTGAATTTCTTCCAACTTCTCATTCAGTATTGTTATGTCAAACATACACGCTCTTCTGTACTCCATTCTTAACCATTTGAGACCCCTAAGACCATAAAGATCGACTAGTTTGCATGTCTCCTCTAAATAACCTATAGTCACTAAATTCTGCTGCATCTCTCTTACCATCAACCTAGAGACATTACCTTTTGGGTCTTTTAATTGAACTTCTCTGTTGAGGATCTCTTCCTTATGTAGTTCATAAAAAGTCTTGTTCAAATAAACAGAATTCTAATCATAAAACAGATAAGTTAAGTGTCAGTTATTGCTAGTAATCTATTAAGAATATTTTGTCAAAATCATCAACAAAATAGGTTACTAAATGGCTAAAATTGCAAGTAATTGCTAAAGAAAAAAAAAACACAACTAATGTCATGTAAGTTAGAGAGTAAAACTTACACGGTCAGAACGGATTCTGACAGCGAAAGTAAGCATGTTCGATTCAGTCCCAAAAGAGTCCATTTTGTCACTGCATGAAGACAAAGACACAAAAAAGGTTCTCAATAGGGTAACCCATAACATGTGAAGAAGGTGACAGTGTATGTAGAAAACGATAGTTACTCAAATAAAAACAAATTTTCAACAATGTGAATCTGGGGCTTTTGAGGATAAGTTAAAAAAAAACATTCATGGGTCCCAACAATTTTTTTTGTCAGATATGGTAAACAAAGAAGAGCATATATTCATTGTGCATGATAAAAATCGTTTTAACACCATATAGTTACCATTTTTTCAGTAATAGGTAAGCAAGATCTAACGAAAATTTACCTTATGTTTTCTGGGTTGATTGGATCGATAAGAGGTAGACAATGTTTGGTTTTTGATTTTTACTTCTTGTGGGATGGGATAACTTCGAACTTTATGAGGGAGAGATTGAGTGAATGGTAAGAGAAAAAAATGATGGTTGAGTAGATATGATAATGACGGTTCGCAGTTTAAAAAATTAATTGCAGGAAGAAGGCTTTTCACCTTTCCACGCGTCTTATCACAAAGAACTAGTGTCATGCAATTTATTATTATTACTTACTTAAATTTATTATTATTACTTAAATCTTAAGTTAAAGATTTAGCAAAAAATGTGTACAAAATTTATACGTAAATTTCAATTTAAATTACCATATGTTTTAGTTAGTGGGTTTTAACTTTAAATTAAAATTCCACAATGGTTTTTTAAACAAAAAAGTTTTAGTATAGCCCAATCCTTTGGTTGGTTTTTGTTAACTTCATTTTTTTTATTATGGTTTTTCCCATTGTTTATTAAGATTTATTTGTGCTCGAAAATAGTAATAAAAAAACAGTTTGAAGAAAGGAAAAGTGGAGATAAAAAAACACAAAAAAAACAAAAATTGGAAAATAACATAATTTCATTCATGACAAAGAGGAAGAGGGAAGGGGAAGGGGAAGAGGAAGGGGATGGGGGAAGGGGATGGGGGATTACATTTTCATATTAAAAAAAAAGGGGGGGGGGGGCATGGAAGCCTACTCCCATAAGCCCCCCTGAACAAAACGCCCCTGGTGGCCATTGTTGTGCCAGGGGTAGGAGATTTCGCCTTCACCATCCACCGTCATCCTCATCATGAAAATACCAGAGGCTAGCATCTGGAAGTGCAATCGGACCGGGCCGTTTGGATGGTAGAGGCTGATCACCTCTTTACTGAAGTCTTTCCAGAAGTAAGCATGTTTGCCCCAGCGGCGAAGACGGCAGGAGAAGGAGTTGTCCACAGGGTCGATGATGGTGACTTCATCGTCGATCTCGTCTGCCCAGTCATTCCAGAAGTTTTTTGGGATGAAGAAAGAACGTTGCTGCAGAAAACAAAAACAGAAACAAAGACATTAGTAAACAAACTTGAAAAAATCAAACAGAAAGCAACAAGTGTAGTGTAGTGTTGCAAACTTACATCTTCCCGATCCCACTGGATCGTGAAAGCTCTCCAGTTGAATCCCCAGACGAAAGGTTCCATGAATCTGGTAGTGGAGTGTTCTGGGAAAGTTGAAGACGAGAAAGGAGAAGATCTAGTGTAGTGTTTAGGGTTTGTGAGTTTTCCTTATTTGCCTCATGGAAGTATTTATATAGTTGTGGAAAGGTGGTGAGTGCGGTTGTGAAGGTTTAATAAAACGTGTTTCATTGATTACCCCACTACTTCGTGTTCCGCAATGGTTCATTTTCCCGGAGTGATTTGAATCGTTTTGCCCTTTGGATCCAACCTTTCATTTAATCCTACGGTTTGGACGCGGCCAGGCTTTGACGTTGATTTAATCTATTTAAATGGAACCCTTTGGAATCTTAATCAATGGTGGAGAATGCACGGTTGCACTAATTCGAAGTACAACTGAGCGTAGATAACCAATATTCTAACTTTGGAGGATGAGATGGAGTAATTTTTTTTTCGGAAAAATCTCCTAATAATGACCTCCGAAACAAAATTTAATGTTAATAATATATGTGGGTTTTTATTTAAAAAATCACACATATTTTTATTTAGTTAAATAATGATTGTTTATTAGCTAATTATACAATTACGTAATGAAGTTACAAATTAGTTAGGATTTTAGGTAAAAGTTTTGTGTTTATGAAAGATTAAGGCCAATTAACAAAGGTTGTGTGTTCTAATAGGTTTATGATAATTAAGGCCCATTAGCAAAGGTTGTGTGTTAATAGGATTATGATAATTAAGGCCCATTAGCAAAGGTTGTGTTAATAGGATTATGATGACCTTATGATAATTATGGGTTGCTGACTAGGGTTTGTAGCACTAGAGGTGTGATTAGGAGTTGTTGACCAGGATTATGACCTTATTTAGGGTTTGCTGACTAGGGTTTGTAGAACTAGAGGTGTTCTTAGGAGTTGTTGACCAGGATGATGACCTTATGAGAGTGATTAGGGTTTGCTGACTAGGATAGTGCATGTGTGATTATGGGTTGCTGACTAGGGTTTGTAGCACTAGAGGTGTGATTAGGAGTTGTTGACCAGGATGATGACCTTATGAGAGTGATTAGGGTTTGCTGACTAGGATAGTGCATGTGTGATTATGGGTTGCTGACTAGGGTTTGTAGAACTAGAGGTGTTCTTAGGAGTTGTTGACCAGGATGATGACCTTATGAGAGTGATTAGGGTTTGCTGACTAGGATAGTGCATGTGTGATTATGGGTTGCTGACTAGGGTTTGTAGCACTAGAGGTGTTCTTAGGAGTTGTTGACCAGGATGATGACCTTATGAGAGTGATTAGGGTTTGCTGACTAGGATATGTAGCACTAGAGGTGTTCTTAGGAGTTGTTGACCAGGATGATGACCTTATGAGAGTGATTATGGGTTGATGACTAGGATATGTAGCACTAGAGGTGTTCTTAGGAGTTGTTGACCAGAATGATGACCTTATGAGAGTGATTAGGGTTTGCTGACTAGGATATGTAGCACTAGAGGTGTTCTTAGGAGTTGTTGACCAGGATGATGACCTTATGAGAGTGATTATGGGTTGCTGACTAAATGTCTGATAATTGATATTTTGAAAATAAAAAATTATTTTTTTTCAAAATATCAATTATTAGAAATTCATGAATAGGATAAGTTAAGTGTGATTACGGTTGATTAGGATTTTATGATTAGGATAATTTAGGTTTGAGTAGCACTTGTTATGTAAGATTATTATAATTAAGGGTGTTTCACATTGTAGTTGATTAGGTTAATTGGGTTAATTACTGTGTGATTAGATCTATTTGACGAAGATTATGACGTATAGTGTTCAATAAGACTTGTTGATTAAGATCATGACCCTAATTAATTTAGAACGTCCTAATTTATTCAGATAATACAGTTATCGGTAATGGAAACCGCCTTTCCTCTCTCTCGCTGAAAATGTCAAATCAATTCAAATCAAAGTAGATGGAGCCAGCTTGAAATCGTAGGTGACGTAGGCCTGCGATAGGTTCAGCTGCGTCAGACGTAGCAGCGCCAGCGACAGAGTTGCTTGATTGATCTTTACGGAACCCTATGACAATCAATCACGGTACAAAGTCAGTCATTGCAGCACCACTAAAATGTGAAAGAAATTGAAATCAGCCAATCAGGTCAAGGTTTATATGAGACAAAAAGCAATAAGTGGAGACCTCACATGTGGATGGAGGGTTTTATCAATTGGATTGTGGTTACTGAATTACATTAATGACCCCTCATTAACTTATGGTGTATATGAACTAGGGTAACCCTATGAACTAAAACTTAATTATTGGACCCATATAAGTCATATTAAGAAGCACATAAAAAGCAACCTTATGTTTAGTAAATTTTGTTTCTTACAAAATTTGTTTTCAAAAATTTAAATCAATTAAATTTTGGAATCTCCCTCATTTGATGAACAAGGACAATAGGGTCATTATACGTGTGTAGTGGAATGTAGTAATGAGGAAATGGGGACCAAGTACAGAGATGTGATGTTACTTCTATGAAAACTGCAATTAAAGCAAACTTTGTTTATCCTTTAGGTTGTGTCACATTTAAACAATCACAACGGCTAGTAAAGGCACATTGCCTATATATATGGCCCTTTACTTTTATCCATTTATTTAATCACATTCACCTAGACAAACAAGTTCTTCCCTTGCAAATTAGCTTCTGTTGTGTGGTATGGAGGCTCCAATGATCCACCAGCGTCCAAGATCCAAAAGATATGTGGTTTTCAAGGGTAGGGAGCCAGGGATATACTCTTCATGGGGTGAGTGTAACAATCAGGTTTCTGGATTCTCAGGCAATTTGTACAAGGCATATAACAGTGAGGAAGAAGCTTTGTCAGCATGGAACCTGTACTGGGCCAAAGCAATGTCAACGAAATATGAAATGGCTCATGTGGACATGTCAATTGCTGGAGATGTGCAAACTAAATCACTTCCTGGAGATGAGTGTATGCCACAACTTACGGACATTCAAGAACCAATCAAGAGTTCTCATCCACATGAAGCCCCAACTGTCAAAGAAGAAATTGTTGAAGGCAAACTAACAACTGGTGGTGCCATTCTTTTTGGAATATTCGTGGGTGTAATCCTATTGAAGATATGGCAGCTCATATTTTAAAGTGTTGTTGCCTGATCCACCTAATTGTTGTTAGGACCTTGTTGTTAATTATGCTAATTTGGGTATATATACCCCATCAATGTTTGAGCCTAATCCTATAATTTCCTTTGCATTTCAATTTGTGCCTCTTAATATTTGTGCCCCCCTCACATGGAGATCCAACTACATATCCACTGGATAAAGAATTTATGTGCTGAACCAACTTTGTTTAGATTGAACTAAATAGTTGAACTAGTTAGTAAGCGTTGAGTTGCGTGCTGTTTAGTTTAAGACAAAATTAAAAACAAACATCGTCGTACGACATAAGTAGTTCAAACCAATTATGCGGTGACACGTAACCACACTGGTTTTAGAGGGAAAAATTTTGTTCGGACAAGCTTCTTCCCAATGTGGACCAAAATAAGAGAAACAACCAATCACCATATGGACACGTAGCGCGTTTACTTTTGAAGAAAATTAGGTTTCAGGAGCGAGAGCATCCCAATGTAATAGGTTGGCCGAATGAAATCGTGACACGTAAGCTCACCTACTTTATGTTCAACAAAGGTCTGAAGTGCTTCATTCACATTCTACACACTTGACACTTCTATGCACTGCACCTCTGTTTAAACAATCCAACAACCAAAGTGTCAACAGTTGATCTGAAGATCCCATGGAAGATCCCATGGAAGAGATTGCATCAATGAACTCTGCCGGTGTTGAAGCAAACAACAACATGTAAGTTCACTTAAACCATAAACCCTATTTGTTATTTTTCCCTTAAACCCTAAACCCTCAGCTCAAACTAATACTTCTGTCCTCTTTACTGCAGGTTGGAGAAGGCTCACATAGAGGACAAAGGGCGCGGAAACGGAATGGATGTTAAGGACGATATCTCACAAATTAAAATGGCCATTAAAGCCCTTACTGAAACGGTGACAAAATCACTTGTGCAGAACAAGGTAAGTTTATCTTTTCCAGTTGCTATTCATAAATCAAGTCTGATGTGGTTTAAAAGCTCTAATAAATTGTATTTTTTACTAATAACAGGTGATGAACACTCGTGTTGACGAGTTGAGCTTGACAATGACCAGCATACAACACTCCATTCACATGATGGGGAAATCAGTATCTGCAAGTGATGTAACACATCTGAAGCACACTCCAAAACAAACAACACAAACTGATGGAAGTCAAAGCTGCACCCCAGTGGCTGCAAGTGAGAACGTAACACCAAACACGATTGCTGCTAAATCTGTAAACAAGAAACGCGAGGTGGACCTTATTGGGGATGAAGACCTTGACTTGCTGACATATATTTCAGATGATGAATACGTGGCTGATGACAATGACGAGGTTATGCTTAGCCATGAACAACACAAGAGTGGTGCCTTTTCTATCACATGGGGTCAAAGATTCGTTAACCAATCAGTCAACAAAGCACGCAAGACACCAGAACAGCCTAGCCCTACTCAGATGGTGGTTCATTACCAAATTATTTTTTTATGAATCGTATGTGTACTGTAGTATGCTTGCTGATGGTGTAATATCTTTGTTGTGCATCGACAGAGTCTGATTCGTGCATTCAACGTAGATGATGGACTAACAGGGAAAAAACTTTTTCATTCACCAACACCAACCAAACGCAAGGGCAAAGATTCCAAAGCCGATGAAGATGAAGACCTTGTTAGCGACAGCACTGAAATTTTACCTTCATCAGATCCCCCAAAGCCTGACAAAAAGGGAAAGGGCAAATTGTCTGCTGCAAGTACTCCAAAAAATGGTAAAAGGGGTAAAGAAAAACCACCTTCTTCAGTTGCTGAAACACCTAAAAAGAAAGGAAAGGAGATTGATACTACTCTGAAGCCAGTTGAAGCTATCCTCAAAGAGATGAAAGAACCTAAGGGTCACACATTGCCTCAGGTTGTTTTAGTTCCTTTTTCTTGCATTTTCCTTTGATGCAACAGTTTATGATGAAAATGACATGTTTATGTTTGTTTTGACATAGGGGATTCTATGCTATTTTCCCCCAACAGAGGAAATGCTACTGGGGATGACTGAAGTGAAGCTTGCTTGCTATGTGTTTCATCCAGCTCTGGAGGTAGGGTGAGCATCTTTTTACTAAACATTAACGACGTGAACATTATCTTAATTGTCACATAAAAACATAATTGGATGAAATTTGGATACAGGGAAGTGTTGATGCGTTTGGGAGACATGTCATTGACCAGGCTAGATTTTCACTGCATGTGCCCAGAGATAGACATCAGACTAGAGGTAATGTAGACATTACTAGAAGTACAATCACTAATATCTGAATGTATTACAATCATAACTGTATGCATGACACTTTTCTCCATTAATTCCAGATGGTAACCTTAATGAGCATGAAGAGCACATGCGTGCAACATGATGCAATAACTCCAACGGTGTGGTCACTTCCACCAGCTTTCGTGGTGTGTTACGTGAACAATTATAGTGTTTATAATATAGTAGTACAATATTGGTCAAAATGGAAAATTTCATTGAATTGCTGCTTTTTGCAATGATCATGATGATGTTTTCAAGGGACATTCAATTAAACAACTAACAGAGACATATGCTGAAGTCTGGATGAAACCTTTTGAAAGACTGAAATATGTAATCCCTCAGCAAATCTTGTCAACTTTAATTCAATATCAATGTCAATGTCAAATTGTTTTTGGAATTCCCACGTGTTGACTACAATTTCTTCTTTGTGACACAGGTTTACCTTCCCATAAGAAATGAATATGGCCATTGGTTCTTAATGGTCATCTCCCTTGTTCATCAAAAGGTTTTCCATCTAGACTCATATTTGAATCGGATGGATGTTCTACAACGGTCTGACATGATCACTACTTTGGTACAACATATTAACCTTTGTATAATTGTGAATTAAATCTGGAAAATGTATTAGAAGTTGTCTTCACATTTGTGCTTTAATCAGACCACCGCTGTATCGGACATTGTGACAATGGGGGTGTACCCACCATTGTTGACAAAGCTTGCTGCGAAGTTCCCGTCCTGGAAAATCAAAGAGGCTACGGGCACACCGAACTGGGGAAACAGGTTGGCCACATCATTGTAGTCCGTAGTTGCCAATAATATTTTGTTACTGGATAGTTGGTAATCCATTGACTGTTTAACGTAACAATATCTTCATGTATTGAAGCAAACACTCTGGCATTTGGACAATGCATTGGATGGAGATGGAGGATGCATTCAATCCAAATCTTATTGTCAGTGTAAGCACACTCTCACTCTCACTGCTTTTTTGTTGAATACAATAGCTAAACTCAAAAAGAAGCTTACCATATTTTACTTTCAGATGATGCCAAGCCCTTTGAGGATGAGGTTGACTCTTTCTTTGCTGACTGGATGGTACAATGAGGAGAGGAGGAAGCTACAGACAAGCAGTGAGGCCTTCTGGGATACTCTGACAAAGCTGAGTTGATGTTGGGTGGTAGTAGGTCATGCACATAGTAGCTTAAGATTTTTTGAGAACTAGACGAGTTTTTTGGTACTGTGTATGTTCCCCTCGTACTTTTGGTTTGTAATGTGTATGAACCTGGTTAATGGTCCAATGTTGTGGATCTTGGTGCTTCTGAACCTGCTTAACACTTTTGGCTCGTAATGCTTACGAAGCTGCTTATTGGCCTGGGCCCGTTAACTTTTTATTTTGGGCTGGCCCAGAAAAAAAAATGTAATTGGATCTTTAGGTGTTTCTTTTGACACACTTATGGAAAAATATATGGTTGTTTGTGGCAAATTCTGTTTTTCGTTCATTCTACACTTTTAATTTTATTAGTGCACCTTTAGGCAGCACTCATAAACCCTTTCCTACCCCAATATGAACTGCATATTAAGTCAAAACATGCAAATAAACTACATATTAAGTCAAAACAATAACACAATATGAATCCAACATCAAATTAAACTTAATACACACAATTCAACATTTACTCAATACAAATCCAACAGTAACACAAATTGTTTTGTACCTAATACACCACAATCTAATTATACGCATACTAGGGTTCCATAGAACTAAACTACGTCAGCCTCCGTAAACCACACCAGAAAAGGATCCACAACCTGAAATTTATACGCACATTAAGCACAATGAAACCATTCATTTGAACAACATAAGCACATGAAATCATAAAAGAGAGGATAGTTACCTCCTCAACATCTGTCTCAAACATTTTCATTTTCTTCTTCAAATAGTCTCTGGGTGAGACCAGCACCAATAGATCCCTCTTGAGTTCCTTGTTGAGTTCCTAGTTGAGTAGACGTTTGGCCATCTCTACGTGTGCATGTTGTGCGGTTGTGTCCTGGCTTGCCACAGATACCACAGCGAAGAGTACGCTTACCTTTCATTGACCGTTGAGAGATAATGGCCCCACATCCCTTAGATCTGACAACATCAGGATTCCTAATGTGCCTCTCTTCACCTTCCTCACCCTGTCCCTCATCAACTGTTGCACCATGGTCAGCAGCACCATCTCCAGCTGTCACGTCAACCTGTGAATTACTGCTCAGTCTTTTACAGTGCTCAAATACAAGTGATTTGGTCTCTAGAAATTGTGCACTTGTGCGACAAGCAAGTTTGCACAGGTTTCTACAACTTGCAAGCAATGCAGAATATCGACAGACTGTTAGTTGATCCCATTCATTCATTTCAGTTTCTCCAAAGCCCTCAATAGATTCCTTAGCATTAATAGTCCACCTACCAAGAACAAGGGATTTAGGAATCTCAACCATATCTATGTGCACCATCACAGAAACAATGTGATCACAAGGAAGGCCTACTGACTCCATTCTCTCACAGCTGCACTTTAACTCACTAGTAGGTTCATAATAAGTAACTTGCCAATTCCTTCCAGTTGAGGGGTAATGCTTCACAAAGTAGATAACACACATTGCTGTTCTCTTGAACCCAAAAACCCTCCAGGTTGAAGCCCTTTGAAGAATAGCCCTAAAACGAAGAAATATGTTACGCGTGTAGATCTTTGATGCGGACCTCTCCAGTGCTTTTAGAGATGTCAACAACACTTGTTCCCCATGTGTTGAATTAAAGTCATCTTCAACCTCCTTGAACCTAAAGTAGGTCATGCACCTGTGAAAGTTCTTCAAGAAATTACACAAATTATTTTTATAATTCACATATCTACCGAGCTGAGCATGCAAGCCTTCAACTCGCGAGGTGGTCCTAAAACCACCAAAAAACTGACCGCGCATGTATGCAGAAGCCCACATTTCCTTCTTCTCATACGTCTCCTTCACCCATGGTTCATCTTGAACTTCAAATTCTATCACCATCTTTTCCCACCTATCTTCAAACCCAGCCACCTCATAGTCACCCAACATGCATCTTTTAAACATTTCTACGAATTTGGGCTTCTTCACATTCCTTCATGCGTTCTCCAATAAATGCCACGCACACAACCTATGGTGGGCATCGGGGAATACTCTTCTAATCGCATTCGTCATGGACTTGCATCCATCAGTAATGACAGATACAGGAGCTTTGCCTTTCATTGCATCCACAAATTTTTCCAGCAGCCATACATAGGTTTCTTCTTTCTCATCAGATACAATTGCTGTGCCAAACACAATGGTCCTGTTATGATGGTTGACTCCAGACAATACCACAAGTGGGCAACTATATTTGTTTTTTCTATACGTAGCATCAAATGCTAACACATCACCAAAAACACCATAGTCTCTACGACTGTGTCCATCGCACCAAAACAAGTTCAGCAACTTTCCTTCCTCAGACTTCTTATGGCTCCAGTACATGTCTGGATCTGTGCTTCGCAAAGTACGCAGATAGCCAAATGCACCTCTTGCATCAGGCAACTGGTTTCTCCTCTCCTTATCCAATACATTGTACATGTTTCGCTGATTAAAATTTACATTCAGATACCCACCCGCTTCACCAGCAAATGATGCATAAACTTGGGGAGGTGAAATACCAACTCCAATCATGTTGTTCATCTGGGAAACATCCATGTCGCACATCTTCCTATGACCGGCTAGCAAACCTACATGCTTATCAGGGACAACCAAGTGACTATGGCCATCATCGAGATGTTTAACAACCCAACGTTGACCATATTCAGATTCATCAATATGGACCTTGCAGTGTGCTAAACATCCACACCTAATGTCCCTCCTAGGTTCACGCTTGCGAACTCCATCTTCCCCAAATCTATCTTCTCTGTGACCTTGTTTATGACAGACAAAATTCTGCTGCACAATTTCTCCCTTAAAGTTTTTCTTGACAACGCTCCGACGGGCAGAAAATCCATTAAAGCGAGCATACATATTGTAAAAATCGCAGGCAACATTGCGATTTAAAAACCTGTATTTCTTCATGTCTTCAAATGTTAAAGTGACGAAATTGATGTTACCCATATCTTCAACACCATCTATGGGAATTGTACAAGTTTCTCCAATGGATTGCACAGCATCTTCACCATCACAGAAGTCTTCAATTTCCTCACTACCAGAAGTCTCATTCTCATCATCACTATCGGACTCCTCGTTCACCTGAACAAAAATAACGAAACCATTCGCAATAAGGAACAAGGATAGCATCGTCAATAAGGTTTGAAAACAATAATTACCAAACCTGCAAAAAATCTTCTGCATTATCAATCTTTCTTTCTCCTTCCCCAGTTGCCATCTTTGAAGAGTTGAATAATCGCCGGAGTGCTGCCGGAGCGATCTACAAACAGTAAATCACAAACATCAGTTATGTGTATTCGAATTGAACTAAGAGCATCTCAACATAAAAACGCGAATTGGGGGTTTTCAGATCTATAAACACGACAAACGAAAAATCGTGATTTCGAAGGATACCTTTGTTTTCGCTGCTATGGTTACGGGGTTCGTGGGTTGGATCTGCCGGAGGAGGCTGGTGGGGGTACAACCAGAGGTAAGGAGCTAAGGGTAAAGATGAATGTCCTTCTTCTTGAAATGTGAAATTAATTCCAGCTGAGAATATATACTGGTAATTAGTGCGGAATCATGATTAGCAATTAATGGAATAATTAAAACTTTAACTAAAAACATTTACTTTTAATTTTATTTTTTTTTAACCGGAAGGGTGATGGTAGGTAAAAAACAGGGCTCCAAAATTAGAGCCCGAAAAGATGGGATCCATGGTAGCGGGACCCCTAACTATAACATAAAATAATGTTATTCTGGAATAAAAAGTTAAAAAGTAGAAGAACTTTTTTTGAACAGCAAGTGTGACAGACTAATGGTAGAAGCTTGAAAAAGTTTTGTGCAGGTTATATATAATCCTCTTGTATGAAAATTCTCTTATATTTTTTATTTATATTGATGTCTTGTTAACTATTTCACTCCTCATAAACATCCACATGGGCTCATCTTAGTCATCAATTAATGCATACAAAGAAGGGTTAATCGTCTACTTGGTCCCTGTCTTTGTCTCGCCGTCTGAAATTAGTTCCTCCCCGGAAAATTTGCAAATCTGGGTCCTCTCGTTTGCAATAAGTCTGGAGCAGGTCCTCGCCGGAGCCCGGAGCTCCGGCGAGTGATGAAGTGGCACGATGACTGTGTTAATAATGCTTACGTGGATTTAAAGAATAAAAATAAAAATTACACATCAGAAAATTAAATTAAATTAAATTAAGTTAAAACCCCAAACTAAATTAAATTAAATTACACATCATAATTTTTTTCTATTTCCAGAAAATAAAAAATCTTCATCTCCTTGTTCATCATCTTTATCATCTCACAAATATCTTCATCTTCTCCATCCCATCATCTTCATCCTCCTTTTACAATACCCAAATTGAAAAAAATTAAGATCTAGAACCTATCAGAACACGAAACAGGTACCAATTAAAAAACATAAATCCAATAAGCTATGAAGCAACATTTCCACCTAGAACCAAAAACCAGATCCAAATCCCCCCACATGAAGAGCAACCCGCAGCCAGAAAAAGCAAACACAGTGGCTAAATAATTGCCCAGGATACGTTGGCCCCAAGCCCCCAACATCATCAATAATCATCATTCCAAGTTTAATAAAGAGATGCACCAGTGGTGCTACAAACCCAGTTTAATTGGAAAAAGAGGTACAGGAAAAGAAAAAATGCACACACGGCATGGCACAAATAGTCTCAGCCTTACTGTTGCAGAAACCAGCAAATCATCCTTCCATGTTCATCAAGCTCTTCACCATTTTCATAAAATCAACTCCTCAAACCCAGAAACAATAAAACCCCAGAAAATAAACCCTCAAAAGTCATATACTTCATCATTTTCATCTTCATCATCTACCTATAGAAACCATATTTCACACATCAAATCCCAAACCACCAAAACATCCCAGAACACAACACAAAACACAAAATTCCTAAACTTTCAAAACCCAGAAGTCCAACAGAGAGAGACGATATCGAGAGCAGGGAAGTCATGATTTCTCCATCTTTTCACCTTCCACCCTCTCCCACCATACCCACCCACTCCCCACCGCCACCCTTAACCCCAACCTCACCCCAAACCAAAAACTCATAAAGCCAACAAACCCAAATTTATTTCTTCTTCTTTCAATTTCAGAAAACCGTACCCAGTATCGAACCCAGATTCAGGAGAAAAATTCAGGAGACTCAGATCGGCGTCTCCCTTGCAACGGCGGAGACTACGACCCTTCAGTATCTAACTCCCTCATGTCCGCCATCATGTGCACCCAGGACAACCAACGCCGCCACCCCAAGAGCTCCTCCAAATTATGCAGCAACAGAACTGGGCGGTGGAAGACGATTCGCAACTCTGAAAGGACCTAGAACAAATCGCTTAGGACAAAAACACAAAGACGATTCGCAGATTGATGCTCAGATCTAGAAACCGTGTGTGGATCTTGGCGGTGGAGGACGGAGGTGGTGGTGTGGGCATGCAGGCGCGAGTTTCGGTGGTTCTGGGTTTCTGATTTGTTGAGAGGAAGAAGATGAAGGGTGAGGGAGGTTGGAGATGTCTCGGTTTTCTTGGAGATAGAAGGAAAATCAATGAAAGAAGAGCATGTGTGGGTGAGGCAATCTTGAGGTTTGAGAAAGAAGGAAGAGAATGAAAAATAAGGGGTGGACGGTGGAGGGAGAAATATTTGTGAGTGGAGAGATTAATTGATAAAGAAGAATCTTGATGGGTGGGTATGTTTTTCTGGGTTATGGTTGATTTTCTGGGTGGGTATGCTTCTGATAAATCCCAAATTGATTTAGGAATTTTTTTATTTGGGGGAAATTGATTTTGTTAATTAGATTAGGGTTTGATTTGTTAATAGATTTATTATTAGTTAATTTGATTAATAAATATGACTTGTTATTTATTTTTTAATTTTGTTTAAATCCACGTAAGCATTATTAACACAGTCAGCGTGCCACTTCATCACTCGCCGGAGCTCCGGGCTCCGACGAGGACCTGCTCCAGACTTATTGCAAACGAGAGGACCTAGATTTGTAAATTTTCCGGGGAGGGACTAATTTCAGACGGCGAGACAAAGACAGGGACCAAGTAGACGATTAACCCTACAAAGAAATTGACACATGAGAGAATTCACTCCCATTTCATGAGGTGTTTGAGTTGCAAAGTAAAAGCGAACCACCCGGTTGTGGATGAAGATGAAATATGAATTAGAAGTGAGATTGAGTTGGGGTCTATCAATAATTGAAAGCAAAAATAAATATAAAAATATAAAAATATGTGATTTCATCCAACAAATATTGCTACCTGGAGTAAGAAGTAGTACCAAAAGGGCCGACCTAACACCAAATGAGACCTAAAACGAATTTTAATTTTGAGGGCCTAGAGACATGTTTGACCTAAGATAAGATTTTTTTAGTTTTCATTTTGAGGTACGGTCTTTTTTACTTAGTAAAAAAAATTTGGGGCATTTTTTACTTAATAAAAAAAACTTGGAGGCCTAAAACCCTTGTTTGGGTGACTTTACCCTTAGGCCGGCTCTGAGTACCAAAGGGGTTGCTTAACAAAATTTGAGTTTTTGGGGATACTTAAGGTAAAAATAGAAAGCTATGGGGGCAATTACTATTTTGTGGGGACAATTAATTAAACACTTAGTGTCATAATAAATTAAGAACATAGCATAAGCATTAAATCCTTATTTTTATTTATGAATTTAGTCTATATATAGTTATATACTCGATCATAGTATAATTGATTTTACAAATGTATTCAATTATGTTCTTCTATTTTTATTTTAAATATTTTTAAATTTAACTTTAATTATGAGAGATAACAAAATAATGAATTATAATTAGGGGAATGTTTAAGACTTTTATTAATTTGTTTTTAACTCATGGGGATCAACGAATGGAAGATTATACCTATGAATATAATCCGTACATGATTCTGCGTATGATAGTGTTCTCTCTAAAATCAAAATTAAATATCAAACATAACCAAATCATACCTGAATGTAACTCAATTCAGTTAAAAAAATGACCATATAAAAATAATTATTCATTACTCTTAGCTTTATTTTTTTTCTTTTTCCATATTATTCTCCGTGCGACGCACAGGTTCAGATACTAGTTAGGGGAATGTTTAAGACTTTTTTTATGCTGTGATTGTATTAGACTATGCAGCTCACGGGTTTAAACTAGTAAAAGAGACAAATGAGATTGTCAGTAAATCGTGGTCATAAAAGAAAAAAGACAAATTTTCATTTTGAAAGTGATTCCAGAGTGTAACATACTGTTTGGTTCAAAGGAGGGGAGAGGAGGGGAGAGATTTTAATACTTATTACGTTTGGTTCATAGGAGGGGATGGGAGGGAAAATAACTTATTTTTATTTGGTTCATGAGGGGAGGCAAGAGATTTTATAATTAAAATTACTTTTATCCCCTTTTATATATTTACTTGAATTTAACAACACCCCACAATATAACATCCTTCTTCATCAACAATTATTCTGCATAATTTATGCCTTCACCATAACCTCACAAACCAAAATCAAGCTTAATTATTCTGAATTACGTGATTTCAATTATTGTACAAAAGAAAAATTGACAACCCAAATCCATTTGGCATGAAAACTTGTAGATCAGATCAACCATGTAGCTTCGATATCTGTTTCCAAATACATTTGAAGGTGTTTTAAGTTTTAACCAAGTACTTAATTTGGAGCCTGTTCGCATGTGGACAGCCCTTATTGGATGCCATTTTTCTATTGTTAAATGCTGGTTGAATCAGATACAGTGGAGGGAGGGAGAAGAGAATTCCAGATGGAATTGCACCCAAAATCTCAACTTTTTTCACTGTTAATTTCTAATTGGCTTAATCCTCAAATTAGTCCTTGTCTTTGTCTCGCCGCCTGAACTAGGTCCCTGACCGGAAAAATTTGTGGAATAAGTCCTCTATTTTGTAAAACGTCTGGAGCAAGTCCTCGCCGGAGTCTAGAGCTCCGGCGAGTGATGATATGGCATGATGACTGTGTCAATAGTGCCTACGTGGAATTTATAAAAAAAAATAAAAATTACACATCAGGAAAATAAATTAATTAAAATTTTCAAAGTTAATTAAAAAAACCCAATTTCCCATAAATTAATTAAAGTTAAAAAAGAAAAATTTATTAAGCAAAAACAACCAAACTTGAACCCAGAGAAATAAATCATCTTCCCTCACATTCTTTATGTTCTTCAACAAACAACTAAACCCAGAAACATGAAAATCAAGAATAACCCCTCCCTCCAAACCCAGAAAATTTACCCACAATTTTTTTTAATAACCCAATAATATATTAAGGAAGTACCAAAACCAAGAACAAATCTCAGGATTATAGAAGCTAGAAACAATAGTAAAAAGAAAAAGAAAGAAAGAGATACAAGAATGGTGCTAAATTACCCATCTCAGGATTACAGACGCTAGAAACGGAACCAACACTAAATCAACCAAAGCTATACTAGCAATACTTAGAAGGTTTTTGGGTACAAAGGGGTGCCAACCCTTACAAAGGAACATAATAGAGAGGATACAAGGGGAAGAGAGAAAGTAAAATACAGTAGAAACAGTGAAACCGAAAACAACAAGGAGTCCTACAAAATGAGAGCCAACAACAATGCTTGTCCATCCTTCAAACGGTTACATGATCCACCAGAAGAAGACCAAAGCACGATGACATGACCAGGTCTGATTTGATCATTCATCCAATTATTCCAATTATGCAGCCAGCAACCTACTTGTTCCTTTAGCTATCAGAAAATCCACTTCACACTATAAAAAATATGGATCCAACATCCCTGCCTAGTGCCTAACATTCTTCAAACAGCACAGAGCCAAGGCTAATTACCCCACACTTCTGATGTATAAAATAGGTTCTGATAGCCATTCATAGAAGGAGAAATGGAAATCCTTGACCTTCACCTTGAGCCACAACCATGCTCGAAGGAATGGAGTTGCTGGAGAATGCTCAGCAATCCTTAGAAGGTAAAAGTAGCAACCGAAAAACCAGCAAGGGGAAGAGTAATTCCAACACGCTGCCAAACCAAAAACATGGGAACCACCAGATTGTTATAATCACGCACGCCCTGTCCATAAACCCCAAAACCCCATCTGCTTCATCTCCTCCTCCTTCATCTTCTTCTTCTCCAACCAACCCCCAACTGCAATCGGAACCCCAACCCCAGCCCCACTCCCACCTGCAATCAAAGGTTCAGAGGGTCCAAAACCCCAACCCACCTGCAACCGAAGGTTCAGAGCGTCCCCAACTCAGAGCGTGCGATGGTGATGACGGCGGAGCAAGGGCGTGGGCTCGGAGGAGATCCCCAACTCAGATCTCCATCGATCTGCTCTGTCCAAGTTCGAGAGAAGACCCATCGTGCTTTCGGAAGTGGTGGTGGTGGCCAAGCCGTGAGTGGTAGTGGTGGCGGTGGCCATGGAAGAAGAAACCCAGGAGATTGAGACCCAGAAGTGGTGGTGGCCAAGAATCTCGTTCGAGAGCCCTAGATCCACGATTGAGAAGAGAAGAAGAACAACAGTATGAAGAAGAAGAACAACAGTAGAATGAAGGAGATCGGGAGAGGGAGAAGAAGGAAATATTATGAACCCTAATTTCTGAGTTGATGAAATGGGAATTGGGGTAATTTGGTGGGAATTAGGATTAGTGTGGGAGGGGGAATTAAGTTGGCTTAATTAGATTTGGGTTAGAATTAGAATTAGAGTTAATTATGTTAATTATATGATGTGTAAATTAATTTTACTTATTTATTTATTTTTAGTGCCATGTCAGCTTCATTTACATAGTCATCATGCCATATCATCACTCGCTGGAGCTTCAGACTCCGGCGAGGACTTGCTCCAGACATTTTACAAAACAGAGGACTTATTCCACAAATTTTTCCGGTCAGGGACCTAGTTCAGACGGCGAGACAAAGATAGGGACTAATTTGAGGATTAAGCCTTTCTAATTTGAACAAAACTTAATTTAGATGAACTAACAAACAGTAACACATCAAAATTCTTCAAATCGTGTACAACATGACCGATTTCTTCTCTATTCTTTCCACAAATTAAGTACATGTAGAAGGGGCTGTTAGAATCATGCTGCTAACACATACTTGGGTTGCGGGGATGAAGGGTCGGCGCCGCTGAGAGAGACCGGAGAGAGGGGCAGCAGCGGTTGGTATGAAGAAAAAGGAAATAACGTGAAATAAAGAAGAAAAACTCTAGGATAAAAAATTGGAATTTTAGATTTGTGCAGGGTTATTTTTGTCTGAAATTTATTTCCCCTCCTAATTCTCCCACTTTTGAAGGGATCAAAAAATTGAGGTTGAAGGGATTTTGCTCCCCTCCATTTCCATCCCCTCCCCTCCTAAAGCTTGAACCAAACAAAATCAGATTTTAAAAATCCCTCCCCTTCCCTCCGTTCTCCCTCCAACCAAACAATTCCTAAAAGCCACTGAAGACAAGTCACAAGAAGAAAGAAGGAGGCTGAGATATTAACTTAATATTATTTCAACGCTAAAAAAATGAGAAAGGAGACAAAAATATATAGAATAATTTTTAATGATATTTTTTTAAAAAAAATTAATTTGTTGACCTATTATAACCGGTCAAAGTAAATGGTGTAAAACTGCATTACTATAAAAGTGGTGCATATTAGGGAGACCCTCCTTTTTGGTGACCTCTAATATGCACCACTTTTATGCTTTGTTTGATAGAGAAGAGAGAGATAGAGAAGAGAGAGTAGGGAAGAGAGAAGTTGAGTAGAGAGAAATATGTGAGAAATATAGTGGATTTAGAGGTTGTTTGGTATGATAGAGATAAAAGAGAGAGAAGAGAAAGAATAACGTGTAAAGTTATATTTTGTGTAAAAGTTCATTTTTATCTTAACATATATAATATTAAAAATAGAGATAGTGATAACTTTAAGGGCAAAACAGGAAAGAAAAAAAAGTAGCATCAACTTTATTGATCTCTCTTCAAATTGAAGAAACTCCAAAAAGCTTTCCATCTCTCTCTCCACGGTCCCTCTCTTCTCTGTATCATTCATACCAAACAAGGTTAGTATTGCCATCTCTCTTCCAATTCTCTCTTCAGCATCTCTCTCTCTCTCACATCTCTATGCTAACAAACATAGTGTTAGAGTGGTGCAATTTTACACCACTTTTTTTAACATGTTATAACATATTAACACATCTTTTTTAAAATAAATTTAATATATAACAAATTTTTAATGATATTTTTTTAAAAAAATTAATTTGTTGACCTGTTATAACCGGTCAAAGTAAGTGGTGTAAAACTGCACCACTATAAAAGGAATAATGTTTCATTCACACCTTACTTGGAGGTGGAATGAGGTGGAATGAAGAGAGAGATAGGAAGAAAAGGAAAAGTATGTGAGGGAAAGTATGAGATGTGATATATGATAAGAGGAGAGATGGAAATAAAAATGAGTGAAAATGAAGTGTTTTAAAAATGAGGTGTGTATATATCATTGCCGCTATAAAAGTGGTGCATATTAGGGAGATGCTCCTTTTCCTTTTTGGTGACCTCTAATATGCACCACTTTTAGAGTGGTACAATTTTACACCACTCTTTTTAACCTGGTATAACAGGTCAACACATCTTTTTTTAAAGAAATTTAATATATAATAAATTTTAAATGATCTTTTAAAAAAAAATTAATTTGTTGACCTATTATAACCCGTCAAAGTAAGTGGTGTAAAATTGCACCACTATAAAAGTGGTGCATATTAGGGAGACCCTCCTTTTTGGTGACCTCTAATATGCACCATGCAAATTTACACCACTTTTTTTAATTTGGTATAACATGTCAACACATCTTTTTTAAAGAAATTTAATATATAACAAATTTTTAATGATATTTAAAAAAAATTAATTTTTTGACCTATTTTGACCGGTTAAAGTAAGTGGTGTAAAACTGCACCACTATAAAAGTGGTGCATATTATGGAGACCCTTCCTTTTTTCACAGTAAATTTCCTATTAATTATGCATTAATATTACCCGCTCCGTCAAGGTTTTCATAACCACTTTTTGGTTTTTATTGTTATTTTTTCTACTCTCATTGTGATGGAGACTTAATCCGTCACAAAATCTTAGGAATAATAGAAAATAATTTAATTGCACTTTTAATCCCCAAATTAAGGCGAAGGTGCAATCGGAGTTCTTAAATTTCAGAAATCGCATTTTTTTTTATCTCAAATGTTATACAGTCAACAATTTTGGTCTCCCATTCATAATCTGTTAGAAAACTAAATGTTTTATGAAAAATTCAGCATAAATAATCATCATCTTCAAATATTTTCCCATCAACTTCATCATGTTCTCCATAAAATATAAAAATCATCATCTTTCATCCTCATAGTCTTCATCTACATTCTTCCATAATCAATATGAACAAGAAAAAAAAACATAAATTTTGCAAAAAACAACCCTTAAAAACCAAAGAATAAAAATTGCTAGGTAAATTTTGTGGTACCCGCATTTTTTTCAGTGTGATACACATTAGGTGATCTAGTAGATTATTGACATGTGGTAATTGAAATTATAATTCTCGAAGTTACAGTTCTGGTGCAATAACGTTCTCGTTCATTGGGCAACTCAGTTGTCCTCCAACGACCTTTGTTAGCGTCGATCACGACCTTGAAACAGATGTCGCGAATCTCGATCCTAGCATTGGGCATGAGCAACATGGTTTCGATCAAGGGATGTGCCTAACACCGATTGAATTGATGCCATTAGTCTTAAGATACATTATTGGGAAAATAAAATCGCTGACTCATGTGATAGATGGGTCTTTATTACCATGCCAACTCATTTTAGGCATGATACCTTAACCTGACTTAAGGTACCACAACAAGCACCAAATTGCTATCTTTATTCTCCCTCACCTAAAACCCATATATCAAAGCTCCATTATACCACCATGTTTTAGTTCATGCTGCAAATTCCAATCAATACAATTAGGAATTTTTTACAAAAATCAACTTCATTCAAAACTCATATCTGATTCATTTCGTGAGAATCTCTCCAACCCACATATGATTCTTGTCCTTTAAAGAGAAGGGAAAATATCCAAATTTCCCCTTTCTAAATCCAAAGATGACGACCTCCACGATTGACATCTTCAGCTCTACAATCAGCAACCCTAGAACCATCCAGTACTACAATCAGCGATCCCAGTGAGAGGAATAGCCTAAAACACAAACAAACCCAGATAAGGGAGAGATTGAGACAATGATGGAAGCTGGAACGACCTGAGACGACGGTGGCAAAATAAAACCCCAACGACGACCCTGGTGGCTTGATGGTGAGATATACGGCCCAAGCATCGGGGTGGCTTCGATCTGCTAGGCTCGATTTGGCTTCGATCACCGGGCTTCAATCTCTGCTCCCATTTTAGATCTAGACATGAAAATTGTAATGTCTCAATTTCTCAACCAGGGATAACATTAGTAACGCAACAAAGTCGAGGGACTAACTCGAAATTTTTCAAAAAGGTTAGGGTTTTTCGAAAGCAACCCATCTTCACCAAAGCTTTCCTTAGTCACCAGGAAAACGAGGTGTGTCACCATGGACAACTTAAGTACTAAAATTTTCCTTAGCCAGAACAACCCAAGAACTTCTCACCAAGATTAGAAAATTTTATTTGTCGCATCGCTTGAGAAAACAATTTCAATTTTAAATTTCAAAATACGACTTATCTTTAATTATGATAGAATAAATACCAAGATAAAATAATACAATATAAATTCAAAATATTTATCTTGGACCCATATGCTTCAATAAAAACCAAAGAAAACTAAAATTCAAAATAGTAGATAATGAGATAATAGAATTAAGGTTTCTTCGTAGCCACCACATCAAAGATAAAGTCATAAATCTGCATCTTCACCGCCTCAAGCTTCTCGTCAATTCTACGGTCAATCACCGAGTGATTCTCCATAGTCTAAAATGGCGTTCGACGCCTAAACAACAAGTAGCAAACAAAAAGGATTAACTCAAACAAATACAATTCACACAACAAGAGCATACCATTCAAACTTAAATTCATATTGATAGATAAAATAACGACATCATTCAAAAATATTATCAGCGAACTCAAGATATAAAAACATATCAACAATTCAAAAATATTATTAACAACAAACAACATATCAAAAATTCAAAAATATTATTTTATATATAGTGCAACTATATGCTCAAAATTAGCCCCCAACAATATGTGATAACCAATAATTTATCGAAAAAATCCAGCAAGCATTACCTTCATGAAACTTGCTCAAAAACCACGACAAAAAAGTCCCAACAATTGCAAATTTTCGATAGAAAAATCAGCAAGCAAATTCATGATGAATTCAAGCTAAAAACTCGATTAAACAACATATTAACTAAGAGAAATTGCTCAGAAACTTTAGCAAGCAATATAATCAACAAATTAAAGCATGCTACAACATCACAAAACAACAACAGAATGATAACACATTCATCTCAAACACATGTAAATTGGCATAGGCACACAAGACGTACTATATTTTTAACGCTTTAGGATCGAATTACTCTTGCCTCCTTTGATAGTAGTGCATAAACAGTTGGGAACCTAAAAAGCCTACTATATTTGTGTAAAATAAAAGAAAGCAAGGCAACACTTCAGTATTATTATTATATAAGGTATTCTCACAGCCGGTAGTTTTTTTTGACAGTTATGTATATACTAGCTAGTATGAGGCTATCAAGGGCACACTTTTGTACCTATGAATTTAGTCTTGTTAGTAAGAATTATATTAACATATATACAAGAATTTTATTACCAGATCATCATTTAACTCATTCACTCCCTGCTATTTCTCTTGTAGAATTTATTTTAATTGAAGTAAATATTAAAGAAAATATTATATGATGTGTGGCCATATATTGCATGATCATGAATAAAATTAAACAAAGCACCTTGGGGCAGTTGTATATGCTTTGGTTTCCTCTTCTCTGCTGTATTTTATGAGAAAAAGGATAAGTAGAGCACTGACTTTTCTTGTTGAGCGCCAAAATAGGCAATGCTGAGTTGTTTGTTTATTTGTTGACTGGCGTATAGTACTTAGTTCCACTAGAGTCAAGATTATGCGTGTTAAAACAATAAGAAACTTACGCTAACTAAATGTCCAGTTTCTTCATACGAGCAAGGATGTGATAGGAGACACACCAAATAATGTATTTATTATTTGTTTCATTCCCTCTTGAGAAATGCTTCATTTTTGTCAAATTAGTTTTGTTAGTTATGGTTGCGGTGTTTCCAATGAAATATCACTGTCCCGGCCGGGTGGGTCAGTTTTGCCTTCTGATTTGCATATATTTCCTGAGTTTACTCCAATCTTAATAACAAGTGATTCTCTTGCAACAGTTCATGAAGCTCGAGCACAGAATGGCCAAGAAGTTGCTGTGAAAGTTTCAGTTGTTGAAGAAAGCATATATCAAGTATCAACTCTTATAGGTGGTTTGTTGATCGCCTTTCTCTAAATTTCATAGGTAAGCCTATAAAGTAGCTAGAGAGGAACTAGAATTATAATCCTTACTTTTTTTTTGAAATAAGAATTATAATCCTTACTGATGTATCATAAAATATGTATAAATGCATATGGTATATTATAATTACTTGACAAATAGAAATTTCATGCTTTTTTGCGATTAATTCCTTCAATTCTCTCTAATTGTTAAGGTTATATATTGACTAGACATGCTTATAAAAAAAAATAGACAACAATCCTTTATCAATTAATTTCCACATTTAAGCTAACTTTTTGGCACGTTAGGTTTAACATAAATTCTAAGAGTATCATAATTTATCCTAGGTGGCGAGAACATTTGATGGGAAAAATTACTGACGATCTCCACTCTCGGTCGGTGGCAAAAACAATTAAGAAAGAAAAAACGGAAAAATTTATTATGGTCCTCTAAAAACTTGTGTAAAGTTACACTTCTACCTTTTAACCTGCCACTTCAGGTTTTTTGTATTTTTTATATTTTTAAAAATTAAAATAGTTAATATATTATACAATTATTAAATAAATAGTTAGAGAATGATTAGGGTTCATTTAAGATTAACCCATGTGGTAAATAATTAAGGTAATAATTTATCCTTAATCTTTTCCTCTTATCTCTCCCTTCTTCATCTCTTCTCTCTTCAACACCAGATCCAAACTCTATCAATATCCAAACCCCAAAACCCATCCCACCATCTCTGCAAAGCCAATCATCATGCTTTGTTCTTCCTCAACCCAAAGAAAAAAATTCAGGTGCAACACACGACACAGAGGAAAAAAGAAAAGAAAACCCATATGGGGAGTTTGAGAAGAAAAACAAGAATTCAGAGGACAAAATTAAAGGAAGTCATATCTAATCTGAAATTCAAAGATGCTGTTCCAGAAATCAAACGAGGTATCGATTCAGCGGAATATCCGTCCGTACGACTTTGAAGCACCAGCGGAGACAAAGAGCGGTTCAGGGAAGGGAACCTCTGATAATTATTCCTTATCAATTCAATTCATTTTTCTGTTCCTTTGGCTTGTTAAAATTGAAAACCAAACCATCATCATTACTTATCAAACCCAGAAAAGAAAAGAAAAGAAAACCCAGAAAGCAAAATTACACTAAACACCCACAATTTTCCTTCACTACCCATTCTCTCTTCATCTTCCCCACAAACCTTTCTCCTTCATAGAATCCATAGAAAGCTTGAATCTACCAAACAACAAACCCAGTACCAACAGCAACCAAAACAACAGATCTGTAAAGCCTTACTTTTCTCATCCTCTTCCCCTCTCTTCTTCTCCAAAAAGACCCTAACACCTCTGCCCAATCCAGCCGCCGCCTCTCTTCCCAATCTACACGACAATCATCTCATCTCATCTCTTCTCAATCCACACCTCAGTCATCTCTTCTCTTCTCAAATCGACTTCAACCGCGATTTCTCCTCTTCCCTCACCACTCTCCACCGCGATTTCTCCTCAGATCTGGTGGTTTGGGTTTGCGGGTTTTGGAATTTTCTGGGTTTGTTGGTGGTTTTAGGGTGGGTTGGCTCGGTGTGTTCCAGATCCAGATTCAATTTGTATAACGTGGCTGCTGGGAAGATTAAGTGGTTTTATGCTTCTTTTATCCATTTGTATAATAGTGGATGCTGGGAAGATTATGGATCTGAGGAGGAAGAACATGTTTGTTTGGTATCTCAGAAAATAAATCTGCAGGAGGAGAGAGGACCTGAGGAATTGTGGAAGATGATGATCAATAATTATTTTCCTAATTATATCATAATATATTAAATATTTTTATTTTTATAAAATATAAATTACCTGCTAAACTTTCTATTGCAGGTCAAAAAGCAGATGTGCAACCATGTACAAGTTTTTAGAGGACCATGATAAACTTGTTCAGATAAAACTTACCAAAAGTTGTGACAATTATGACAGTAACTGTCGATCAGTTCACAAGTCACACCCCTCGAGTTGACAAACTCGCCCCCTTTCCTACGGACACGACCGTCAGTAACTCTATTAACTGTTTATCAGTACCATTGATTAACTTACCAACAGTGTAAACCAACTGTAAAATGAATCTTTTATAGGTTAATGCTGGCAACCTATATAAATGAGACGTACCCCCACACATCTTCTATTCAATCTGTTTTTTTTGGTACATCTTCTATTCAATCTTTCTTTCCAATTCTTTAATATTTGTTTTTAGTTTTTAATTTTTATTTACTTTTAGATTTTTTTCCCTTTATTTTGTAGTATAAGTATTTGCGTTTTGAAGGGCATCTCTATACCGTCTTGCACGTCATCGGATTAGCATGACTATGTTTATTCATATACATATATTGTGGGCGTGTATAATTATTTGAAAGTAATATTTGTTTAGCATGTAAGACTAAAATTGTATGTAATTAATTAAGTTGTTGTTGGGGAGACAGAGGAGTCCATGGGTCGAGGAGCAAGATACTAAGAGATATCGACGCCACATCTTAACCCATTAGACACTAAGAGAATGGGTTAAGATGTGGCGTCGATATCTCTTAGTGTCTTGCTCTTCGACCCATTGACTCCCCTGTCTCCCAAACAAGTGGCATCGAGCCGATGGTTCGTGAGACCATGGTAACGGCCCTTGTGCCGAAAGTCTTCCTAGCAGTGTGGCTAGACGGCGGGTTCCGTTAGTAGCGAACAGCGGTACAAGGGTGGATATGTTTCCGAGGAGGGGGGCCATGATAATGTGGAGGTGACTCGCACTTGGGGGGAGATTGCTGAGAATTCAAGTGCGGAGTTGGAGTCTCACACTGGTTAAGTTTGGGTGAGGAGAAGACTTTATAAAAGATGTGACTCATAATCCTAATGCCTTAAGGTTTTGGATTAAGATGTGACGTCGATATCTCTTAGTGTATTGCTCCTCAGTCATGGGCTTCCCTATCTCCCATATTGCAAATATATGTCTTGTATGGATTTTGTTTTATTGTAAAGATGAATCTTTTAACAATGGATAATAAGTTTTATAAGTGGGAAAAACTTAATTTTTAATTTATTATATCTTTTATGACAATATATATTGTAATCCCACTTATCTAAGATTCATATTACATTCTTTATTCTCAAACAATCATAAATTAATTGTCATTTTATTAATGAAATATTTACTATATAGTGAAAATTACTAATAGGATGTAAGTTGAATTTTGAAAGGCCTTCAAATTATTCATTTATATCAATTTAGTCATCCAAGATGATATAAATTAATTTTTCATATATATGATCCATTCCTTATAAAAAAAAAAAAACTCTAATATCCACTAGTTCAATATGCCTGGGTAGTATCAATATGAAATTAGAGTGTGTGTGGGTTCACATTTGATGGTGAACAATTGTGAAAGAATAAATGACAAATAAAAATAAATAGGGGTATTACAGTCTAAAATTGTATTAAATAATGAGTTCTTAAACAAGAGTAATGATATATACACACCTCATTTTTTAAACACTCCATTTTCACCTCTTTTTATTTTTATCTCTCTCCTCTTATCATCTATCACATCTCATATTTTCTCTCTCTTACTTTTTCTTTTTTTTCCTATCTCTCTCACCATTCCACCTCTCCACCTCAAAAGAGAGGTGTGTATTAAACATTACTCCTTAAACAATGTTCATTGTGTTAAAAATTAAATTTTAAGGCCCCATCCTAGATCTTTTATCTGACATAATTTTGATTTCTTATGTAATTAAAATCCTATAAATTTCTTTGTTTATAAAAGGAACCTCAAATAGAATTAATTAGAAATAGGCCTCCACTACGTCAACGTTCGCCAACTACACGACCGCTTGGCGAACTTCTTCCACTCAAGCGGAATTGAGGAAAGAACTCGCATTCTTAGTAAGGAAGTTAGCTATGCTATTACTAGTATGACGTACAAAAGAGAGCGAAACGAAATAAAAAAGAGACTCATAAAGGAACGACAGTCAGCAACAGCACCGACCAAATTTTAGCAACAACACCGACCAAATTTCTTACTTCATTCTACCTATAATCTCTAACATCTGACGTATTCTAGTAGGGGTCGATCTCTTCCTAACACGAACAACTGCATCATCAGACTTCTTTTTTGTTTTCTACTTTTCTCAAACAGTCACATTTAGACACTTTAAGCGACACATATTGAATAGCTACAATGAATAAGCCGCATCCAAATTAAATAAATTAATTTTATCTAAAAGTTTATTTAATCAAAAAGATTAAGCTCATCCCAATCAAAAAGTCTGATAAACCTAATATATCAACTTATTTAAATAAATTTTGTTAATATAAATATAAATTCATTTTCATTACAAATAGTGTAGTAGAATAGAACAAGACAAATCTATTTACACGTGGGTAAAGTAATTTCTTTATTTAACCTATTTCCAGTGCTACCTAGAAGCAACAAGGTAGAGTAAGGTAGAGTTGATAGAGAAAGAAAAAATGTGAACCCTAACGTGGACCACTTTTAAAGTAGTATAATGTTAGATCACTTTTTTTAACTTGCTATAACAGATTAACACATCTTTTTTTAAAAAAATTTAATACATGATAAATTTTTAATGATATTTTTTCTTAAAAAAAATAATTTGTCGACCTGCTATATCCAGTTAAAGTAGGTGGTGTAAAATTACACCATCTAAAAATGGTACATGTTTAGGTTCTCCCAAGAAAAAAAGGACAGAATCTGCAACTAGTAAAAAGGTAACTGCGCATTCGTCTGTCTTGAAGGTGATGTATCCGTGTATATATATAAACGTCATGGGTCATGGTGTCTTGGTTTCGCAATCACTCTCTTTCTCTCACACACAGAAACACGGTGTTCACACATTGTATCAATTTAGAACCGCCACAACTTCCATTCATTCATGCCGCCTAAAACCCTCTACTGATAACACACAGAACAGAAACATGGTGATGCCGGCGATGATGATGTGCGGCGAGGAAGAGCTTGAGCTGTCAAGAGACGGCAGCCACTACAGTCTCTCCACCGGGATTCTGCCTTCTCTCGGCGCTAGAAGTAACCGCCGGATTAAGCTTCGGCCTTTCATTGTGTCACCCTATGACCGCCATTACAGGTATTTCAATCTTCTTTGCATGTCAGAGAACAACAAGAACAAGAACAAGAGCTTCTTCAATCACTTTTTCTTTAAGCTTGTTTGGTTGTTTGTTGAACACTTTTTAGTTCTTTTTTCTTTTCTGCTTTTTTGATTTAGTGCTATTATTTTATTAGATTCTTCATTCTTGTGACCCTTCCTTGTTCCCTACTTTTTGTTCTTTTTCTTTGGCTAAATGCTATTATTTGGCTCTTTTGATGAATTTCTCTGTTTTTTAGTATCTTTCCATTCCATAAACCAAAATGAACAACATAGAGTCCTTCCTTGCTGATTACTAAAAAGTTGAAATTCATTCACTTTCACTCTCTTTCACATTTCATGATTTTTTTAATTACAGGCTTCATCACTTTGTCTTTGTGAACATGTTCTTCAATGGGGATCTTTTTTTATTTTATTTTATTTGTTTGATTAGAGTTTTCAAGGGAACATTCACATGTCACCACTCAAGCTATAAAGTTTGACTTTTGTGGTTGTGGGTAATAATAGCTATGCATGTTATGGAAGAGTTTGAATTGAATTTGATTTCATTCCACTTAATAGTAATGAAAGAGTTTGAATTTGATTTCATTTCACCTAATAGTAATGGAAGAGGTTGAATTTGATTTCAGATTTCATTCCACTTAGTAGTAATGGAAGAGTTTGAATTTGATTTCAGATTTCATTCCACTTAGTATAAATGGAAGAGTTTGAATTTGATTTCATTCCACTTAATGTTGACACGGGTTAATTCTATGTACCTGTTGTGTTATTGGCTCTGTCCCTGGAACTTGAGTTTCGTGAGAAACTTTCTTTTCTCAGTTTTTAACAAATAAGTGTTGCATTTGGAATTTTCAGTGGTTCTTTGTTTGAGTAATCAAAAGTTATTGGCTTTTGCAGGATATGGGAAACTTTCCTTGTTATTCTGGTTGTTTACACTGCTTGGGTATCTCCCTTTGAATTTGGATTCCTTAAGAAACCTCAACCACCGCTTTCTGTTACGGATAATATTGTCAATGGAATCTTCTTTCTGGATATATTTCTCACCTTCTTTGTAGCTTATGTCGACAAAACTACCTATTTGTTCGTTGATAACCCGAAACAGATTGCTTGGAGATATGTTCGTACTTGGTTCGCCTTGGATGTTGTCTCTATCATTCCTTCGGAGCTTGTTTCAAAGTTATCGTCTTCTCCTATCCAAAGTTATGGCCTATTCAACATGCTTCGGCTCTGGCGTCTTCGAAGAGTTAGTGCTTTGTTTTCAAGGTAAGATTCAGAGCTATATACTGAAATCATACACATATTTTGTTTCTTTGTTAGGTAGCTTATAACAGTAAATATTATGTTTTTGAGAGCAGGCTTGAGAAGGACAGAAAATTTAACTATTTCTGGGTTCGGTGTGCTAAGCTCATATGTGTAAGTTTTTGAATTTTATATATTTGTAAGTTGTAACACTAAAAAAAGGAGGATGGATTTGTGCCAATTGGTATATATTGACTGATTCTTTGAATGATTTATGTAGGTTACCCTCTTTGCTGTTCATTGTGCTGCATGCTTTTATTATCTTATTGCTGCACGTTATCATGACCCCAAAAGGACATGGATTGGGGAAACTATGGAAAATTTCCTTGAGCAAAGCTTGTGGACAAGATATGTGACGTCTATTTACTGGTCTATTACTACTTTAACAACAGTAGGTTATGGAGATTTGCACCCAGTGAATGAAAGGGAGATGATATTTGACATCTTTTACATGCTCTTCAATCTTGGATTAACAGCATATCTGATTGGTAATATGACCAACTTAGTTGTCCATGGCACAAGTCGAACCAGAAAATTTGTAAGTATGAGGTTAATTGAGTTAGTGATTTCTAGTTCATGAGGTTGTGAGACTTAAATGCTTTTTAATTAAATTCTCAGAGGGATACCATACAAGCTGCCTCTAGTTTTGCTCAAAGGAACCAATTGCCGCCGCGTCTGCAAGAACAAATGCTTGCTCACTTGTGTTTGAAGTACAGAACAGACTCAGAAGGGTTGCAGCAGCAAGAGACACTTGATTCTCTTCCTAAAGCCATTAGATCAAGCATTTCTCATCATCTTTTCTATTCACTGATTGATAAGGTCTACTTGTTTAATGGAGTTTCACACGACTTGCTCTTTCAATTGGTAATTGCAAATTTTGGTCTCAGCTTGTAATTGACAATTACATATTTATTTAATCTTCAACTGGCATTGACGGCTTGTATTTTGTTTGATTCAACTACAAAAGGTGTCAGAGATGAAAGCTGAGTACTTTCCTCCCAAAGAAGATGTAATTTTGCAAAATGAAGCCCCCACTGATTTTTATATACTAGTCACTGGTGCAGTGGTAAGAATCCAACTAACTCATGTGATTGTAATAAAACAAGATATCTTCCTTCCTCTGAAACATTCTTACAGTGTGGTTTCTAATGCTATAATTATTTTACAGGACCTCCTAGTTCTTAAAAATGGACTTGAACAGGTAAGTTTATTTATTAGTACATGCTAAGAATAAGTGCTGGAATGCATAATATGAAACTCAATCTGAATGTTACAAACTGATTCCAGGTTGTTGGAGAGGCAAAAACTGGAGATATTTGTGGTGAGATTGGTGTTCTTTGCTATAAGCCACAGCATTTCACTGTTCGAACTAAGCGTTTAAGCCAGCTGCTGAGGTTGAACCGCACTACATTCTTGAATATTATTCAGGCCAATATTGGGGACGGAGCCATTATCATGAATAATCTCCTTCAGGTCTGGATAACATCATAACCATTCATTAATTGTATGTTGACAATGGATATATATTTCTCTGTCTTGGTTCTTTATTACAAGATTAGATGAATAGATATACTAAGCCTTGCAATATTTTAGGTTATGTTTGACTTGATGAAAAGAAATAAAATCAAATAGAATAGAAAAACATTAGTTGCCAACTATTGTATTATTTAAAATAAGATGAAATGAAATGGAATATGAGATGGGATGTATGCCGTTCCTCTCTATGTAATCCCTCCATTTTTCTCCCCTTTTAATTTTGGGGTATGAACTGAGACCCCACTTTAGTAATACTAAAACTATACTCTTGTCTCTTGACATGTAGTTCACTTCTCAAACAATGAACATACACCTGTCTCTATTTCATCATAAAACATCAAAATAGTGATGTATTATTCTGCTCCATTATATTTAATCCATGATTAGATATATCTAAACATAGCCCAAAGCTCCTGACTCCTCACCTGTTGGTCATGTGCTCATTTGGTTGAAACAGTAGTGATATTACCCTCTCAAGGCCCACAATGGTGGGAATCTAGGGAACTGTATGTGATTTTTTTTATAGATCTTTGAAAAGTAAGCTATATTTTTCTGGTTTAGATGTAATATATGTGTAGTGTTATCGGTATTGAGCAACTTCACCATGTTATAAAAAATCCTTGTTCACAAGCATACAAAATTTGGTTAAGTGGTTCAATTTTTATGTGAAAGTGAGAGGAGTGATTCATGACCACTATAACTTTGAATAACTTTTAATCTTGACCATCTATGTATATGATCAATATTCATTTCTCTCATTCTGACCTTAGAAATCATTTCTCACTAGATACATCCCTTATATATTTAAAAGCACATTCAATCAAGCACTTTGTGATTTTTGTATGTGGATTATTATGGTGGGCAGCATTTTAAAGAGCTCAAGGATCCAATAATGGAGGGAGTCTTGGTGGAAATTGAGAACATGTTAGCTCGTGGTAGGATGGACCTACCGCTACCGGTAAGTCTATGCTTCGCAGCAGAGATAGGAGATGATTTGTTGATAGATCAATTGCTAAAACGAGGTCTGGATCCAAATGAATCTGACAACAATGGGAAAACAGCTTTGGTGGGTGAATAATTCTGCCTTTGATCTTCTTCGGTTAATTTTTTTTTTATTTTTTCTAATCTCTTGTCCTTGCAAAATCAGCATTTAGCAGCATCCAAAGGAAAAGAGAACTGTGTTCTGCATCTGTTAGATTCTGGGGCAGATCCTAATATTAGAGGTAGATATTTCTTGCCTCTTAGCTAGTTTTTGAGTAAAAGCAATTCAATTAATTCTTCATGATGTTTATTCATGCTTTTCTTCTTTTACTTCATGAAATTCTTTTGGTTAAGTAAATTATAAGTTTATAAACGAGTATATATACAGAGTAACCAATGTGAAGAACTGTGGTGTGGAAGATCAAGATTTTTAGGCTTGAAAATTATTGCTTAGGCATAATTACAAATTAATTAGTAAGCATTTGAATTGTTGTCAATTATTTTGAAGTCTGCCAGAATAGGACGTTAGTGCAGTGCTCAAGACTTAGAATAAATGGTTCTTTAAATAGACAATGACAACGAATTATGATCCTATCTTCTTTAGTCGAAGAAGAAAAAAAAAATGAATTGTATGCTTCCAAATCTAATGAATTAACGACAAGGGTTACACTTACTAGTAGTATTAATCACTTCTAAATTATTGATCCTTACATTGACTTTCCTCATTGTGTTTTGTTCATCATTGTCATTTTGACTTTAACAGTGGCCCTTAGCAAGACCCTTTGAATGAAGAAGAAATAAAAAATAGTTTCAAAGAGATAATAAAAAATGATGTTATTTATATCTTTTTTCTGGGTCAACTATGTTATTTATATCTTAATAATATGGTTCTGTCTCCATCTTAATGACAAGTCTCAGTCAGCAACTTACTAGTTGTATGTTGACATGTTACAATATCAAGATAGGGCCCATGTGGTTACATAATCCAGACTTGCCCATGCCTATTTTGGCTAAAGACATATTTTTAGAATATAATTATTTTGAGTGTGTTTGTGGGCACATGGTTCTCTTCATTTCACTTAATAATAGCAAATACTTAAAGAACTAGCATTTCTCCTCTTACCAATGCCGACCTTATCTTGCACAGCCCATTCTATATTCAATACTACATTATTGTTGACTTTGTTAAACAATTTTGCGTTGACTTATGGACCTTATCTGCATTTATTGTTAAGAGCACTTGCCAAATGCATGCAACTCTTAAAATTAAGAGTTTTGATTCATTCACACTTATTTTTGTTCATTCCATTTCCACACGTTTTTCTTCATATATCTCTTCTTTTCCTCTCACATCATGTATTATCTCTCATTTCTCTCTATTTTCTTCCTTTCTCTCTCTGGATGTGAGTGAGATTTGAGTGTGAATAAAAACATGATTGTAAATTATATTACCTCTGAAGTAAGTAAATAAAGTAATATCCATCATTAATTTAATTTTAAGTATATTACTTTTTGGTTTTTACTTTACAAAAAGAGCTGGCTACAAGAACATAAGATAAAAATCAAGAATTTGCTTCAACTCATTACTTTCTTTCTGTCAAATGAAAAATAGAAATGGCAATGATCCTTTGCACTTAATCTAACTGCAGATTCGGAAGGAAATGTGCCACTGTGGGAGGCCATAGTTGGTGGACATGAATCAGTGGCTAAGCGGTTATTACAAAATGGTGCAACCTTGCGCTGCGGTGATGTGGGTCAATATGCATGCACTGCAGCAGAACAGAACAATCTCAACTTGCTCAAAGACATACTGCGTTACGGAGGAGACATCACACTCCCGAGCACCAACAATGGGACCACAGCTTTGCATGTTGCAGTCTCAGAAGACAATGCTGAGATTGTCAAGTTCCTTTTGGATTGCGGGGCGAACGTGGACAAGCCAGATAAGTATGGTTGGACCCCAAGAGAGCTAGCAGATCAGCAGGGACATCAAGAGATTAAAGCCATTTTTGACTCCAGTGTGGAGCCAAAGTCTCAGTCTTTTGGTGCTATACCTGAGGGGCAGAGTAATAAGATCAGGTTCCTTGGTAGATTCACAAGTGAGCCAACAATGCCTTCACCAAATGAGGGCTCATTTCATCGAACAGACGGCAGTTGGAACCAGAGCCGTCCAAGGCGAAAGAGCAATAACATCCATAACTCACTCTTTGGGATCATGTCAGCTGCACACAAAGGGGAAAATGACCTGCAATTCCCTCTTGACGTGACTAGCTATACAAGGCATAATAGTGTGAAGAGTAGTAGAGTGAGCCAAACTAGAGTAACAGTAAGTTGCCCTGAAAAGGATGAGGTTGCTGGGAAGCTTGTGTTGCTACCTGGAAGCTTTAAAGAGCTGCTTGAGATTGGAGCCAAGAAATTTGGTATCTTCCCTGCTAAGGTTGTAAACAAAGATGGTGCTGAAATTGATGACATTGAAGTGATTAGAGATGGGGATCATCTTGTTTTTGTCAGTGTTGGGGTGCAAGAGTCCAATTCTCCGAATGGGGTACTTCCTTAAGGGAATGGATCCTCTCGCGTGACAATCACTTGAGAGAGATCTTTCCCATTACAAAGATTTTTTAGTTCTTTTATAGGTTTTAAATGGATGAAATCTCTCTTGGTAACGTTACTCGAGAGGATCCATTCCCTCCATGCACATAACACTCATTATTGCTATTTTTTTACCTCGGTCTTTTCTGCTCTCAATTGTAAATCCCACTGGTTAATTAATGCAAAATGAAATTTTTTTCACCTTCTCGTGGGCCACCTCTTTTCTGTCAAGGAGGAAGACAGCTACAGTGAAGGAATGTGCTTTGTCGAATAGAACTTATAGAAGAACATTGAGTTTGTTCACAGCAAATGACAGCACTTATCATTGATCGTTGGAGGGAACAAGGGGTTAAAAACTAAAAAGAAGTATGTCCATGACGAATTCTGCAATGACATGAATTCTGCATAATCATTTTGGATACTCAAAGTTTTGATTCAACTACACTCCACATTCTTTTCTATCTCATTTCCACCCATTTTTTCTTCATCTCTCTCTAATCTCTTCTTTACATATAATAACAGTCATTATATATTTTTATTTCTCTCACTTAGGTTCATGACTTTCTCTCTTATTGTAAATGTAAAGAATGTGAACAAAACATAAGTCATACTCAAATTAAACTTTGAGATTTTTTTTTACAGGCAATAAGAATTATAATGAATAGAAGTACAAGGGGTACTTCAACCCAATACAGAAGAGAAAATATACAGACTAAGAACTAACAAGTACAAAACAAAGATCCTAAAGTGACGGAACTACCCCACCTAATACTTTCAAGAAAATAGACTTAACAAAACAAGCCTCATTAAAACCTTGCTAGGATAAAACCCCATTGGGAAAACCTAACAAGGAAAAAGAGTACCAATTTTGAAAAGCCAAGAGGATATCTTCAAGGAAGCTTACAAAGAATTCTAATAACCCACCCCAAACCCAACTGATAGTATTAAATTTATTTTGATATTGTTTTGAACTTGTAATTAGTTATATATACTTATATCTAATAAATACTCCCTCCGTTCCTTAATATAAGTCACAAAAAAAATTGTTCCTAAATATAAGTCACTTTCTAATATCTAGGAAGCATTAAATAATTTTTTCCAAATTCACCCTCATATTTAATATGAAAGAGATTATGAACTTTTTAAATATTAACTTGGAGAGAGAAAATCATAGGAAAGTAAATAAGGGTAGTCTAGGAAAGCTAATCATTTCCTTTACAAATTTATTATTACTAACTATTTTTCTTAATTTAAGAGAATTAGTTATTTGTGACTTATAAATAGAAACAGAGGGAGTACTAACTTATGCTGGGGTTACTCTACCAAAATCATTTACATCTAATTGTTGTGTTGATTGCTTGGTTAAATGTGGTACAACATATTTGCTTCAAATTTGAATGATGGCTACTAGGATTTTGAGTCGTCTTCTCAGAAAGAGGATTTGCAGCTATGTAGTACGAAAAAAGGGAAGACAATAAGGGCCCGTTTGGTGCGACGTATAGTATAAGGCCTGATAGTATAAGACCTGATAGTATTAGGCCTGATAGTATAAGCCCTGATAACTTTTTTATACTATCCAGCGTTTGGACATACTCTGTATAGTTTACCATATCGTTTAAATTAATGCAATTTTATGTTTAATGAAGTATTGAATAATGGTATATAATAAAAATCAAATATGGAGGTGATTATAACGGTGGTGGCGGTGGTGATGGAAGTAGTGGTAGGTTGGTGGTGGTGGTGGCAATGGTGGTAGGTTGGTGTTGGTGGCGGTGGTGGTGATAGTGGAGATAGGTTGGAGGTGGTGGTGGCAGCGATGGTGGTTGTGGTGGTGGCGATGATAGGGTGGTGGTGGTGGTGGTAAGGCGGTGGTGGAGGCAATGGTGGTGGTGGTGGCGATAGGGTGGTGGTTGTGGTGTCGGTGGTGGCAATAGAGTGGTGACGACGATTATGGTGGTGGTGGCGATAGGGTGGTGGTTGTGGTGTCGGTGGCGGCGGCGGTGGTGGTGGCGGTGGCGGCAACATCGGTGGTGGCGGTGGTGGTGATCGGATGGTGGCAGCGATGGTGGTTGTGGTGTTGGCGACGATAGAGTGTGGTGGTGGTGGTAAGGCGGTGGCGGCTTAGTAAGGTGGCGGCGACGGTGGAGGGTGGAGGCAATGGTGGTGGTGGCGGCGACGGTGATCGGGTGGTGGCGGTGGTGGTGGTGGTGGCGGTGACGGTGATCGGGTGGTGGCGGTGGTGGTGGTGGTGGCGGCGACGGTGATCGGGTGGATGCAATGGTGGTGGTGGTGGCGGCCACGGTGATCGGGTGGCGGCGACGGTGGAGGGTGGAGGCAATGGTGGTGGTGGTGGTGGCGGCGACGGTGATCGGGTGGTGGCGGTGGTGGTGGTGGTGGCGGTGACGGTGATTGGGTGGCGGCGGCGGTGGTGGTGGTGGCGGCGACGGTGATCGGGTGGTGGCGGTGGTGGTGCCAATGATGGTGTAAGTTGACAGCAATAGAGGGTGGTGGTGATGGTGACTTATACATCACAACCTTATCATGCCTTATCCATCACTCACATGATGGATTAAATAATACGTCATTTTAACGTATAAGGGGACTTTGATGGATAAGCTTATACAATACAATGTCATCACCAAACAATGGATAAACTCATAATGTATTGTATAAGCTTATACTATCATGCCTAATACGGCGTGCCAAACGAGCCCTAAATATTGATGGTCATCGAGAGGATGAGGTGCACATCAAAGCCACTGTGCTGTCAAAAGAATAACATGAGATGTCTTTGAAGATGATGATGACCTACTGGAGAATAGATGGTATAAGGAGATTGAAAAAAATGATGACGCTAATAGAGTTTTGGATCCTTGTCCGGAACTCCGGATATCAAGTCTCCAAAGAGGAATCTGAAATTTGGTGCAAGCCATAGAAGTAGACATTGGTTGTTAAACATTTGGGGTTTGAAGTTAATATACTTCTGATTGAAGCTAAGACTTGATAAGTTTCTTACGGTTAAAGGGAGTCTTCAGATTATTGATATGCCTCAAGACTATTTACTGGCACATTTCTCTAATCAGGAGGATTATAATCATGCTTTGTTTAAGGGGCCATGGAGGTTTGCAAATCCCTATAAGATTGTTCAAAGACTGAGGCCTTTTTTCCTCTCTAATGCGAGAGATAATACAGGAGAGATAATACAGGATAGTAATACTGATGTTAACACTTAGCTTAGTTTGTTAGTTTGTTACTAGAGTAACTGAATCAGTTACAATTGGTTAGAGTCAGTTAGTAAGTTTGGTAGTTAGTTACAAAGTCTGTTAGTTTGTTACTCTAGCTTAGCTTAGTATTTAATCTCTAATGAGAGAGTGATGTAAACACGTTTTTTCATTTTTCCTCTTTTACTGAATACAATTTCATCTTTCTCAATATGGTATCAGAGCTCTCTTGCATAACTCTGATTCATTCCGTTTCTTCACAGAAATTCCGTTTCTTCACAGGAATTCAACCACGATTCATCTTCGATCTTCGTTTCTCTCGATCGATCCATCTTCGGTCTTCGTTTCTCTCGATCGATTCATCTTCAATTTGTTGGTTCTGCCTCAGATTTCGTCTTCGATTCAGCGGTCGATTCATCGTCGATCCCTCTTTCTTGCTTCAGATCTCGTTTCTGGTTCGATCTGCATGATTCTTTTTTCTTCTGCGATTGATCTTGTTTCTTCACCATGGCAGCACCTTACCCTTATTCTCTTGAAGATGTGCAAGTCACTTCTTGCCCTCTGTATGTTCATCCTAATGAGAATCCGTCGATGATTCTCGTTTCTCCACCATTGTCAGAGAACAATTATCATAGTTGGTCCAGATCGATGAAGATGAGCTTGTTGACCAAGAACAAGCTTGGTTTTGTGGACGGTTCTCTTCCTGAACCAGCGGAAGATCATGCAATTTATCATTCCTGGCAATGCTGCAACACTATGGTTCTTGGCTGGCTCATTCGCTCGATGAACGCTGAGATTGCTCAATCAATCTTGTGGCGTGAAAAGGCTATCGATGTTTGGAAGGAATTGAAGGAACGATTCTCCCAAGCAGATCTCTTCCGGATTTCGGAGCTCCAAGAAGAAATCTACAGTCTTAAGCAAGGAGATTTATCGGTAACAAAGTATTTTACTGCCATGAAAATTCTGATTGATGAATTAGATGTTCTGAAACCTTTACCTTCTTGCACTTGTGATGCTTTGGTCAAGATCAAAGAGGATCGAAATTCCGATTATGTGATTCGTTTTCTTCGTGGCTTGAGTGAGCAATTCTCTGGAGTTAGGTCACAAATCATGCTTATGGATCCTCTACCAAGTATCAATCGTGTCTTTCAATTGGCGGCACAGCAAGAAAGGCAGTTTGCAGTAGAGCATGTTCCTAAGGCTCTCATGGCAAGTGCAAATGGAGCATCAGATTCTCAGAAGCATCACAATACTGGAGGAAAATGCAGCAACTACAGTTCTGGAAGTTCTTCTGGCAGCAGCAACAATCACTTTTCTCGTGGTGAGGCTAGTTCTCATTCCAGTGGCTATCGTAATCAACCTCGCAGGATCTGTTCCTATTGTGGACGATCAGGTCACACTGTGGATGTATGCTACAAGAAGCATGGATATCCACAAAATTTCAAGTCCAAGAATGGCAATGGAAAATCCCAGGGTCCACAGAAGCATGATAATATGACTATGGGTGCAGATTCTGGGCAGAACACTGAAGATGAAGACACTTGTTCTGATCATGGAGATCATTCCAGATTCAGTCTTACAGAAGCACAATACAACACCTTTCTATCTCTGTTACCTACACAGGATCAAGAGCCACAACGCACTGCCAAGGTCAATTTCGCTCCCACAACCAAGACCGTTGTTGTTGCTCAGCACAACTCTGTCAAGGTTCCAGCTAAGAATGGTAAACTCAAACCTGTTCAATGGATTATAGATACTGGAGCTACCGATCATATTTGCTGTAGTTTAGCAGTTTTTGTTTCTTACAAAAGAATTAAACCTGTCCTTGTGAATTTGCCTAATGGCAATTCTCTTGTTGCACATTTTTCTGGTACCATTGCATTTACAGACTCCTTTTATCTGGTTGATGCTCTTTATCTTCCAGCTTTTCATTTCAATTTGATATCAGTCACTAAACTTGTGAACACCCTTGGCTGTAGGCTTACTTTTCTTCCAAAATTTTGCTTGATACAGGATACCAGTGCCTTGAAGATGATTGGTGCGGCTAAGGAAGTGGATGGTCTCTACTACCTTGCAACCCCAACCCTGTCTACTCCTCACTTGACCTCCTCACCTAAGGTTTCAACTTGTTTCTCAGCGACAACCACTCCAAGCTTATGGCACTATCGTTTAGGACATCCTTCTTTTGATAGGCTTAGTCTTTTGGGTAAACAATTCCCTTTCATTCAATGTAATAAGGATCACATTTGTGATATTTGTCACCTTGCAAAGCAAAGGAAATTATCTTTTCCTGTTAGTGACACTAGGTCCAATAAAGTGTTTGAATTGATTCATGTTGACATTTGGGGTCCATCCTCTGTTTCTTCAATGCATGGTCATCGGTTTTTCCTTACTATAGTTGATGATTATTCTCGCTTTACATGGTTATTTTTGCTTTCCAATAAGTCTGATGTTCAACAACTTATACCTCAATTTTGTGCCATGATTGAAAACCAATTTGGTAGTACTGTGAAAGTGATCAAGTCTGATAATGGACCAGAATTTTTCCTTACCAAATTTTACTCTTCCAAAGGAATTTTGCACCAACGAGTTTGTGTTGAAACTCCTCAACAAAATTCTGTTGTTGAGAGAAAACATCAACATTTACTTAATGTTACCAGATCACTACTTTTTCAAGCCAATTTGCCTAAGGTTTTCTGGTCCCATGCTGTAGCTCATGCTACCTTTCTTATCAATAGGTTACCAACACCTATACTTGGTAACAAAACCCCATATGAATTGTTGCATAATAAAACCCCTGATTTCAGCTTTCTCAAGACCTTTGGTTCCCTGTGTTATGCTTCTACGCTTTTGAGAAATCGTACAAAACTTGATCCACGAGCATGACGTTGTGTATTTCTTGGTTACAAAAATGGCACAAAGGGTTATTTGTTGTTTTATCTTAAGACTAGGGAGGTTCTGTTGTCAAGGCATGTTGTATTTCATGAATTAGAATTTCCTTTTCAGTCAATTACTCATAATCTTGATATCTCTTCTACATCACCATCCTTGCCTACCTCTATGGGTACTGAAGACATTGATTTTTCCCCTCCTCCACTGGGGACCCCTCCTTCACCTACAACACACTTTCCTGAGAACTTGCCAGTTCCTCCACCTGTTTTGAGGCATTCCACTCGTTCTCGTCGTGTGCCTCACCATCTCAGTGACTATCAATTGATTGTTCCACCTTCCATAGCTGCAGCACATTCTTCTTCTCGGGCTGAATCCTCAGGTATCACTTACCCTTTATCTTCAGTTGTCTCTTATACCTCTTTGTCTCCTACCCATTTTGCTTTTACCGCTAACATTTCATCCATAGTTGAGCCCAAGACATATGCTCAGGCTGCTAAACACAAGGAATGGCAGCAGGCCATGGACCAAGAATTAGCTGCTCTCAACCGTAACAACACTTGGAAGATTGTTGACTTGCCTCCTTCCAAGAAGCCAATTGGCTGCAAATGGGTATACCGGATCAAGCACAAACAGGATGGTACTATTGACCGCTACAAAGCGAGACTTGTAGCCAAAGGCTACACTCAAATTGAAGGATTGGATTATATTGACACCTTCTCTCCGGTTGCTAAAATGACTACACTACGGTTGCTTCTTGCACTTGTAGCTTCTCAGCATTGGTTTCTTCACCAGCTTGATGTTGATAATGCTTTTCTCCATGGCTCTCTTGATGAAGAAATATACATGCAATTACCTCCCGGCGTATCTTCTTCCCGGCCTAATCAAGTATGTCATTTGCAAAAGTCCCTTTATGGACTGAAGCAAGCAAGCAGGCAGTGGTATAACACCTTGGTCGCTGCTCTTAAGTCTCTTGGGTATCAGCAATGTCCTCATGACCATACTTTGCTCCTCAAGCGGACTGAAACATCATTCACTGCCTTGCTTTTGTATGTTGATGATGTTCTTCTCACTGGCAATAGCTTGGCTGAAATTCAAGCTGTTAAGTCTTTTCTTCATCAACAATTTCGCATAAAAGACTTGGGTGATCTCAAATTTTTCCTGGGATTAGAGGTCGCTCGTTCAGCCAAAGGAATTTGTCTTACACAGCGCAAGTATGCTTTGGAGCTCCTCACTGATGCTGGGTTACTTGGTTGTAAAGCTGCCAAAACTCCAATGGATTCTAATCTTCATCTTTCTCAGCATGAGGGCACTCCGCTCGCTGATGCCACTGGTTATCGTCGCTTGGTTGGCAGACTTCTCTACCTCACCACCACGAGGCCTGATTTGAATTATGCTGTTCAACAATTGAGCCAATATCTTGCTTCTCCTACTGATCTCCACCAGCAGGCAGCTCAACGCGTTCTTCGTTATGTGAAGGCTGCACCGGGACAAGGTCTTTTTTTCTCTGCTACATCTTCCTTGAAGCTTCAAGCTTACAGTGATTCTGACTGGGCTGGTTGCCCCGACACTCGCCGCTCCATTACTGGCTATTCCATCTTTCTTGGTTCTTCCCTCATTTCGTGGAGAACTAAGAAACAAACGACTGTGTCGCGCTCTTCCTCTGAGGCAGAGTACCGCGCGCTTGCTGCTACTGTATGTGAGATTCAGTGGCTCACTTATTTATTCCGGTTCCTCCAGCTCGATGTCCCTCTACCAGTTTCCTTATTCTGCGACAACCAATCCGCCATTCATATTGCCCAGAATCCAACCTTTCACGAGCGGACGAAGCACATCGAGCTAGATTGTCATGTTGTTCGTGACAAATTGCTGGCTGGTCTTGTTCATCTCTTGCCAATTTCAACTCACAATCAGCTGGCCGACATTTTCACGAAACCACTACCTCCTACCTTGTTTCCATCATTTGTAACCAAGCTGGGACTGCTTAATATACATAGTCCAGCTTGCGGGGGGGTAATACAGGATAGTAATACTGATGTTAACACTTAGCTTAGTTTGTTAGTTTGTTACTAGAGTAACTGAATCAGTTACAATTGGTTAGAGTCAGTTAGTAAGTTTGGTAGTTAGTTACAGAGTCTGTTAGTTTGTTACTCTAGCTTAGCTTAGTATTTAATCTCTAATGAGAGAGTGATGTAAACACGTTTTTTCATTTTTCCTCTTTTACTGAATACAATTTCATCTTTCTCAATAAGAGATGTTCAAAAGGTTGTTGTTTAGAACAGAATTCCAAATTTTCTTTTGAGTTATATCACCATATATTTTTTATGGAGAGTTGGATTCACTTTAGGTAGCATGCTTGAAACTGATCATCTTACTTTCATTCATTCAATGGGAAAAACAAATAGTAAGACTTTGGTGTTAATGTGAGAGGTATATTCGAGCTGTGGAGGTTGGTAAAACGACACCAACCAATTACTGGAAATAAAGGAGAATATGGTTATAGTGGTTCACATCGCAGGTTATGAAGGTGAGGACAAACTTATAATACACAACTTCATCCCAATCAGGAAAACCCTCATTAAACCCAAGACATATTAATATATAGTTTTCTAAATAAATTATGCGGATAACACCTTTTAATTCAAATTATTGATAATTAAGTCATTATTTTTAGCAAAATATGAGTTAAATAATTCAAATAATATAATTATTACATCGGGCGGATATTAGCACCCTCATCATCCCCGCCCCCATCTCTTCAGCTTCAGGTTTCTAAATCCGGTCAATGCAGGTTTTCTTCATCAAAATCAGGGTTGAGGATACCCACGTTTTTTACTTGTCCTTATAAAAGTATTGGTAGATGCCTCATCAGAAATCACAAGCAATTAATGAAATGGAGTCCAGTGCATGGACAAATAACTGCTTTATATTTGTCTCAATTTTTTCCAATAGTAAAATTGGCAGTATACAGAATCTGGTAAGGATTTTCATTTAAAAAGAAAAAAGAATCTGGTAAGGATCCAGATTAAATAAAAAACATGATGTAGACGATTTCCAAGCTCAAACAAGGTTGTTAAACATAAGAGATGGTAATTATCGACTAGAGCAACAACTTGATATGTAAATCATTGAAAATCACATTTTTACAGATAAGTGTTCAGTGAATCACAAAAGCTTAAGCATTTTCAAGCGAGCTTCATGTTCAGGGTCTAACTTTGGTGGGGAATAACATCCTCCAAGATCCTCCACTATGTACTCCTGAAAGTATTAATAACAAGCAAAGTAAAATCAGTGTGTCAGATACAGACAGAGTACAAGGATATTTATTACATAGTATATCAAATACGAAAATCATTATAGTAAAAGATATAACAAGAAGGAAAATCAACATAGTGCTAGGATATTTATTACCTTTGTAAGCTCCCTCTTGGTGAGGATATGGTAGTGCCTCTGCCAAATTCTTTGAATGGCCATGGTGGTTGCAAGAAAACCGTAAGCTATACCAAGAATTGCAAAGATGACAACAAAAACAACCACGAGAGCGAAGCACGCTTCCACTGATGCAGGAAAGCAATCCAGGATGCCCCATCCATAACAACAGTTCTGACAGCCAGCCATTCTGGGATCATTGGAATTGAGTGAGGAGCAGTGCAGTATGAGACCAAAAAATCCAATCAGTACAAAGAAGGCCAGCACTCCTGGTAACCATCAGAGAGAAAGAGATGAAGAGAAAGCAAAAGCAAGAGCTTTCAAACAAATACAACCACCAAGGGATTAGTGAGTAACTCGTGTTAAAATTAACTTTTCAGCATAATGCGCTTCCACTTTTCTCCCTCCCCAAGAGCAATGAAACTTATGAAATTATATTTTTTTTCATATTAATGAATATTCCCCAAATAGATTTAGCCTCTAATGTTACTGACTTTTATGGTTTTATTCAAATCACAATTTTGTTTGTGCATGTGTCTTTTTCTCCCCAATGTGACTATAATGTAACACGAGAGGATCCAGACACTACTAGGCACATGATGGACAATAATCTCTTTGCAATGTTCTTTGGGCTAACAATTAAATATTAAGGTGGCAAATAATAAAAGCAGGTTACAAATATCTCAAGATAATATGATGAAATATGGCTCCCTAGTTTCAGTAAAAATGAAAAGGATAAAGCAGAGGAATTTCAACCATTGGTTAAAAGCAAATAAATTGAGTAGCCATAATAGTTTACCTATACAATAATAAAATGGTATAGGATGCTTTGACAGTATCCTATCCCAACCATCATCAAATGAGTTTCTGAAGGTCCCATCTTTGTCCATGATGTAGGCAAAGCCACCAATAGCAGCAATCACCTGTCAAATAAATACATACTTCCAAATAAGATACTTCTCGTGTAACCCCCGTCCCAAACAAAAGAACAGTTTAGATAACTCGTAAACAAATATTACAAAATATGACAATATATGCCAAACAAATACAGTTCAATCCTGGAATCAAATTTAAAACATTTTTTCAAATAAAAAGAAAAGCAAAGCTTAAGAGTGCCAATGAAAATAAATTCTTTCAGGAGGCATAAAATTACCAGTACAGTGGTAAGAAATAAAAATACCACGGTATATATATAAATATATTCTTATTAGCTATGCAATTCTGTATTTCATCACCTCAGACAACTTACTAATAATTTGAGCCCTAATAACTTCTCTCATCTTATGTCAATTGGTGTCTCCATACCACACAACCAGCTCTTCTAATCTAACCATTCCTAAGCCCATAAAGATGAACATTTTGTTCTTCAATATCTATAGATACTATGATGTCAATATACTGCTATGGAAGTTCAGTTTAGCAATCCCTCAAGATAAGCACCATCCTCTTTCTGAAAGAAGAGCTCTTACAAAAACTAACATTTCACCATGATGACAGATAGGATTAAAAGAAGAGCTTCTATAGCACATGTACAAGAATTGAAACTGAACTAATAAAAGTAATGCAAAAATACTCATTCAATATGAAACAAAGAGTAGAAAGTTAATAATACATACAGTTTGTACAGCAACAAAAACAAGGAAAACATCCCTTGCCACAAAAAGTCTGAACTTTATTTTACGCCAAGAGTTGTCCTCATACGATTCAACTCTAAGATGAAATTGGGCCTTGCAGGTGGTACAGTGTGAGAAGGCAAATCCTTCCTAAGAAGCACAAAATAAAAAGTTTACGTCATTATCATTTGATCTCTCAACCAATCAAGACTAGCAGTTAAAATTACACACCAAAACCAGTGTCAAAGTATATACCTTAACTGAGCGCCAGTGATCAAGACATGAACGATGGACGAACTGCTGGGTCCCTTTGCACATGCATGGAGATATCAATTCATCTTCTACAAAATCAAACAACAATTTGGTTTAGTGAAACTAGTGTTACCTAAATAATGAGACCCATAATTTTGTTTGCTAACATCATTCGCATTTATCTGATGCATTGTAGCATCAACAATATTTCTCTGATGTCTCGACTCATGTTAAATGATATGCCATAATCTAAGTGAGGAAAAGAAAAACTTCATCATCATTCTATTTTTTAGGACTTATTGGTAAATGCAGAAGATATTTTGCTTTACTCTAATCACATTATTGATTTTCACAAACTAACAACAATTAAAATGGAAATGTATTCAACCTCTACGCTATCAAATTATAACATATAAGAAGAGCTAAATTGTACAATTTCAGCCTCCATTGTTAGCTAAAGTTAGCACAACAAGCAGTACCCACATACAAGCTTCTAATTCAGAAACAAAGCAAAACACATCGATTCGAGACATTAGTTTTCAATTGTATGGAACAATCAAAGCCACATAATGCTAGGGAGGAACAAAAACCACAGTATTTGATCGAAACGTCACCAATTTAGTGCCGGCATCAATCCACTGATTCATATCTTAAGGACACACACACACTGCATTCTCCAAAACATATGGTTCAAAATCAAACTCTACCTAAGTAAGTCCTTATTTGATCATTCAAGGAAATAAAATTTTGCATACAGGGTTAAGACTTAAGATAAGAACTCTTTCTACAAAGAAATACCCACAATTCAGAAGTTAACACTCACATCAAACTCCGATCAGAAAAGAGTAAATACAGCATAAATTTGCAAACTTTGGTAAGAATTTTCACCTGGGTCGGAATCGCTTTCGAGGCAAATTCGACAACAAGGGAGTGAACCAGCCTCAACATCCTCCTCATCCTTAATCTCAGCAGAGCTCAAAGGGGACTCATCCTCATCATGGTCAAGGAGTAAAGGGTCGGAATCACTAGGGTTTTGCATAATCGGAGGAGGTTGGAGTTGCACTTCCCCTTTCATTGATGAACCAATAATGGGTACTTTTTGATCAAGCAAGCTTCGAAATTTAGAAACCCTAGCACAATTTCAAGCTTAAAATTCAATTTCAACACTTCATGGATGGAACGGAAAACTGAGAATGAAAAGGGTCAATTGAAAAATTGATTTGAAACAAGGTACCTGGAAATTACAGAGAAATTCAGAGGGGTCAGTCGGTGAATCGGTGAATCCTGAGGAATATCGAAGATAGCAATGCTGGGTGAATAATGGTATTCTCAAGGAAAGGATCCAAATTACTGTTTTGGATTTTTGTTTGTGCTTAATTCTTTAAGTTTACACTTTACATGGTGAATCAAGATGGTAAAGCCCCACCTACTCCTTGATGTTTGACTTTTTTTTTTTTTTATTTGATTGTATTTCTAAGGTATTAATAGACAAAAAAAATTATGAGTATAAGTAGAGTAAACGAAGTAGGGAGCTCGATCGTCGTTCCTGGAGTGTTGGGTGCTATAAGACCCTGTTTGAGGTTGAGGGCCTTCTGTTGAGGGACTCCCTCTTAGTTGTGTAGTTTTATTCGTTGCTTTGTTAGCCATTTGATGTTGTTTTTCGGAACATTATCCACTTTTGTGCGTTGTGATGTAGAGACTGGGGATTTGATGATAGCACACGACCCTTCTGCTTTCATGCAACATGGGCTACTCACCCCTCTTATGAGCCTATGGTGCGTGATACGTGGGGGAAAGGAAACCACTGAATTCGTTAGTAGGGAAGTTGAATATGGCGAGGGACGCCTCTATAACTTTCAACAAGGAGGTTTTTGGTAGTATTTATAGAAGGAAGAGAAGTGTTGAACGAAGCTTGTAAGGCAATCAGGATGAACTCAAATGGAGGGAGAATGGGAAATGGAGCCCATTTTGCGCTTGGAAAAATCGTTGAGGGAAGAATATGAGCATATCCTATTGCAGGAAGAGTTGATGTGGTACCAAAAATCTCGGGATAATTTGGTGAGATTTGGGGATCGAAACACAACTTTTTCACACTCCATGGTATGTTTGTGGGAACTGAAGTTTGGTGCACGAAGCCAAAGGTGTTGAAGGAGAAGGCGCTCTGATTTTTTAGTAACACTTTTTTCTATTTATTGGTAGGTTTGTATGACTGTCATGTCCATGCACTCTTTTAAAGCATCATAGGCATATAGATTCCATGCATTTTTCTATAAGCTATATTGGTCCATTCTCGGGCATGATCTCCATCGCATGGGGGCATAAGCTTTTCGAAATGGCAAGACGAATGCTTCTCTTTTTAACACGTTGATTGTGCTAATCTGATGAAAGATTTTTTACCACTTTACGTTTGAATCTCTCAAGACTCAATTGTAATATAGTAAAGAGTTTTGTCGTATCCACAAGAGGTGCAATACTTATGTTGTTCAATAGTTAACACACTTAAATGATGGTTTACAAAGATGATTGGTTGTTTAAGAACAAAAAAAGTAAATGAAAACATATAAAATGATGGAGAAACAACAGGTGAGAGAACTTGTTGGGATTAGACTTCATTGAATGACCTTTGTGCATTCTAGTGGTTCAAATACAAACAAATCATAAGCATATGATTCATCTACACCAGTTCAACCCTACGTCATTGATGTCTCGCATGAGTTGATAGCAATAATTCTCTAATCCTAAACATTGATGTCTCACATGATTAAGAAAGAAAGTTATCATGAAGTTTGGGTGTTTAGTGACTAACAAACCTAACTCTATGTCTAGCAATTAAGATTATTAGTTGATTAACTCTAGTTCGGCGTTGTAGCTTCCGCTCACAAGTCGAATCAAGCAAAATACCCTAGGTGATCAATCTAAGATATAGCATGAAGATCAAGAGATAACCACTAAATCATAGACATAGAACATGATTTATATTAAGGAGAATCGCATAGAATACATAAGTATCAAAACAATTTCATCTAACCCCAACAAAAGAGAGAAATTAATTATCCATTTCCATGGATAGCTATACAAACATGAAAAAAAGTCAAGAAGAACCAAAGACTCCGCGATGTCACGTCGTCGAATCCGGCATCCAAACCTCCTCTCCAAGTTCTCTTAGCTTTCTCCCCTGTTTTCTCCTTGTTTCAGGTGCAGAGAACTAAAAAATATCAAAAGGAATGAAAAATTCGAAGAGACTATTCGGCCCTGTTTCTGGCTTTAAATAAATGTGCAGGGAGGTCAGGAGCGCTCAGCGCAGCTTTTTGGGCGCTCAGCGCCAAGGTTACTTCATGAAAGAGGTTTTCTAACCGCCTTTGGTGCTTAGCGCCACTTTTTGACCGCTCAGCGCTGCTCCTCTTCAGAACCTTACTTTTCACTAGTGCTCAATATCTTTTACTAGTGCTCAGCATCACACTCTTCTCAAATGATCATTTTGTACCAAAACTTGATTTTTACTTAGATTTTCTCTCCTGCAACAAAATTTGAAATAAAAAACACAAGTTAAGCATATTCTAACTACAAACTACATATTTACGAATTCATATCAAAAGAGGGTTAATAGGATGTAAAACTCACATGATTAACACAAATAAGTGCCTATCTTTCTATAAGAAACTAGGTAAATTTGACACTTATCATAATCTCCAAGGTTAATCCCATTCGCTTTAAAGATTTTAGACATATTTGCAGTTGCAATGAGGCGTATGAGGCAATAACTATGGGTCCTCTTCAATGGAGATTCATCTCGGGGAGGGGGACTAAGGATAACATCATCCGATCTCAAGCGGTAATGCATACTTTACAAACCCATAAAAAAGGGGTGAGGTCTTGTGGCTTTGGAGTTAGACTTGGAGAAAGCTTATGACTAGGTTAGCTGGGACTTCTTTCGCACCACCTTGCATGATTTTGGTTTTCCTCCTTCAGCAGTTGACTTGATTATGTGGGAGTTCAATCGGTTAGTATTTCCATCTTATGGAATGGCTCAAAGCTTCCACCCTTTACTTGATAATTTTTAGGTTTTTTTTTCTTACACATGTATAAAGTTGTTGTCTACTTTGTAAATTCACAATAGTCACCATCTTTTAAAAACATCTTCTATCAACATTACTTGACTGTGGTAGAGGAGGAGGAAGTGAAGTGGATGTTACTTGGTGGCGGTGGCACTGGTGGTCGAGGGGGCAGAAGCAGCGATGTCGCAGTTGTGGTGGTTAAGGTTAATGATGAGGCAGTGGCAATAGTGGATAGTGGTGTCTGGTTGTGGTGGATGTGGTGGCAGATTGTTGTTGGCGGTGGTAGTAGTCGTCGTCAGGGTGACGATGATGGTGATAACGACGATGATGGTGGCGATGGAAGTTAGTGCTGGTGTTGTGGGTGGTGTTGGCGGTCACCAAGTTACATATTGTTGGAACTATAAAGTATAAACCATAATCACAAAAATGCTTTTTCTAATTTAAAAAATTAGACGGAAACTGTTTGACATTGAGTCAGGGCCGTGTATAGAGATTTTGGGGCTTAAGGCGAAAATGTTAAAGTGATTTTGTTTTGACAAGAATCTTAAAGAGACCTGATATATCATATAAATTATCAATTTTTTATATTAACCTTTTAGTTTCATACCGAAAATTAAATCAAAATTATGAACAGTAGAACCAGGAGCAATGAAATAATGTGAGATTTTGCAACACTTTGATGTCAAATATCTCATTCGATAATTCACTTCAACGTAGAAAAATAAAAAATTTATTTTTTTGGAGAAGATACAATGAGTGAAGTATGTGAAAAACAAACTTATACAATACTATAGATACATAAGTCATAAAAAAACTAACTGTTATGAGTAACAAAAATTAATTTTTCAATTTTGAGAATGTAAAAATAATGAATATTTTATTAACTTATTTTTTGGAAAATGTAAATTTGCTCATTCAAAATACAACTACTAATAACTACCAAAGTTGCACTTTTCACGTTACACTTCTAAATTCTCACTTTTGCATTTTTTATGGTGCCATTAATATTACCTAATTTTTCATTGACTTATTACCTCTCTTAAGTCTCAGTAGTATGAGGAAATAAAAACCGCTAGAAAGAAACTCAATCACATTCTTGGTAACGCCTCTTGTATCATGTACTCTCTGTGTGCTAGGGTTTTGACCTTCTTGCTTTGTCAGCGCCGCAGCCGCCGCCTCCCTTTGAATCTTTATTGATATATATCATTTTCCTTTCTGAAAAAAGTCTCAGTAATATACACACTATTTCTTTTGGGGCCTAAATATTTATGATAGCCTTAGACAATTGCCTAATTGGCCCCCATATACACGGCCCTACATTGAGTTAAAACCATTCCAACTCCATTTATTTTTGAACATATTTTGTTTTCAAATTTATATTTCAAAATCATAAACTAAAAACTCATCTCGAAGAGCCCTTAAAAAACATGACTATCAAAATAACCCACAATTATAGCTAGGTGCTACAAAGCTGTGCTGCTTAACCAAGTAAATTGAGTGTCAATGATCAACAGAGTTCATTGTTAATGTGTGTTTAGACGTAACCATGACCCAGTGAAGGTTGTACTATGGAATGCCGAGACCTATTGACTATTGAGATGTTAGAAGGAAAGCATGAAACTACCATTATTATTCGTTTCTAACAGAACAAAAGAAGAAGAGGGAAAGTGCTTTAATTTAATTAGTATCAAATTATATACGGCCAAAGAAGCATTCAAAGCCAGAAAGTGACGAGGAAATTTCCCAAGTAGCTTCTCCCCTGTACACTCTTTCACTCTTTGATTCAACTATAAACAGCCAAAAAAATATAACACATTGCAAAAACCAGCAAATTTTGGACACACGAGCTAGCTTTATCAAAACAATAATAATATTAATAACTCATTAACTACTCCAAACCCACAAACAAAATTGTTCACACCCATCAAATTGCCGACACCTTTTTGATGAATCATGAATGGAGATATATCTTTCTCCTTTGAATTTTCTTTCTGACAATCTTCTAAATCAAAGAGCTAACACCAATTCAACTTCATCCCAAAATACTGAAATAGCATGTACCAAAACTGAACCTGATATAATTAATTTGTAGTACTATACTACTATATCGATCACACCCTGCACATAAAGATGAACATTCGTGCACAACATTAGCAATTAATCGAGTCTCATTAATTCAATTACGTTTTATGTTTAAGCCAATTAAGATAGACAGAGTAAGAATATAGTACTTACTGTTGAAATTCAATGTTGATGAAGGTGGCAGATGAATTAGCAATAGTCCCAAATGCCTTGTCAGATAGAACGATGGTGGTGCCGGAAGCAGAGGGATTAGACACCGTAGAGGCGGCGTAATCAACAATCTTAATCTGAATGCTCTGTCCCGGATGGCAAGTCCTTGGCTGCTCTGCGCTGATGCACCTCACCAGATACTGCCTCCCACACGCCGCTCCATTGTCCCATATGCCGTCTCCGGCCGCCCCGAATAGATTGCTCGACGGAAACTCTGTCGCCTCGCTCCCGTAACACTTAGATGCTATTAAAAAAAATCATGTACGCATTTAAGTAAGAGTATGTATGTGTTAATTTTTAGATACCCGTTATACAATTTCATGATAATCATTAACGACTTGCATTGAGTGCATTGTTTAAAGAATGCTCTTTAGTATTATACAATGCATGTTTAAATACACGATATATAGTTTAGTGAACCAAAGTCACAATAGATAAATTATAACAATTTTCTTAATTTTTGTGGCGGTTCACAATGATTTTAACTTCATTGTGCGCTACATGTATCCAAACATATCATACTTACGTAAATATGGAGCAGAGTAACGTGCGGCGGTGCCTACATCTGCGTTCGAGGGGGAGGAAGAAAGGAAGAGAACTAAGAAAAAGATGAAGAAGGACGTTGAGGTAAGTGTTGTTGCTGACATTATCGGAGGTGGTTGATGATCATATGCAAATGATGTTATTGATATAGTCAGTAGTCACGCAACGAATTAATTAGCTAGTTGAATAATTAAAAGCAGATTTTTTTTCTAACGCCGATTTCTCGAGTTCACACTTGACGTGGGATCGGGTTCAGGTTCAATTATTTTCCAGTTTGGATCAGAATTGTCCCATGATGACAGTGAATACGCGTTTGATAACAGTCATTGATTGAGATGATTGTTATGGATGAAGGAGGAGAAGCTTCCTATGTCAATGGATGCACTATTGTTAGACCTACTCTTAACGAAACATTGACTTCAGTTTTGCTTTAAATACACCAACTGTCTGCGCGCTTTTTAGATTGATTCAATTAATCAAGTTTTTTTTTGAACCACAATTAATCAAGTTGAAAAGCAAGATTGATTTGTCTTAACCATTCTAGATAGTAATCAAAAAGTCTAATATAATTAATGTACCCGCTTTAACAATATTTGCTTAATAGAAATCATACTTTCCATTCATGTGTTTTGTTTAAAATTTAAAAGTTGACAACTAGTACTCGCAACCTGCAATGATAAATCTCAATAAATACTACAACAATGTGCGAGTTTATATATGATAAAGAATGAATATGTACACTCAAACTGATACGATTAGTAGAAAAATATAATGCAAAACCTTAAAGACCAAGCGCCCTAAAAACCGACGAACTAGAGAAGCTAATTGACTTATAAGTGAAGAGAACATACACTTTTAAACAACGCTTACAAACAACTCAAACGATTATATGTTATAAACTACACGGTTGTCAAGAAATCCCAAAATGGCTTCGACATCACTAACATATGTTAATCGCACAACTCTAATAAACATGAGGAAGGCAGAGAGGCTCCTGAAGATTTCAAACATGTCTCAGTTGGATATGAGTAGGAAAACAAAAGTGTCCATTACGAAATGGAGGCGATAGAGATGATAGCAGCACAAAGGTGACTGTAGAAGAAGGGATCACCGCAACATGAACTGAGGAGAACACATGAAATTGGTGGTGGTTGTCAGCCGCGGGAGGCAGTTCCGGGTGGTGGCTCGAGGTCACAGATGGCGCGAGGTGCTACTGGTGGCCTATATCCAATGTGGTTGAAATTGGGCCTATCCACCTAGTAAACCACCTAATGTTGACAATTTTCGAACTGGGCCTTAGCAACCTATTGACCTTCCCATTATGGGCTTGTGAATTGGGCCTATAGCCCATTTAGAAATCTGAAGGTGGTTTCTTCATTCCACCACCCCCTCCGTCGGGGAAATGTATCTTCGCCTCGTGCCTAGATCAGACTCTCCCCTCTCTTCCTCCTCTTCCCTTCATTTCCTCAGCTTTACACACTTTCGTTTGCTATCTTCGTTGTTTCCTTTTGGATCTGAATAAATTTTAGGGTTTTTTTCCTGATCGAATCAATTTACACTGTCACACAAAAAATAAAAATCGCATAAATTTCCATTGTTTTGGTTTTATCTTTAGCTGTAAGCTAGGGTTGTTGAGTTGCTACTATAATTGCCGCATTGGGGGATGGAGAAGAAGAAGGTGGCGGTTCCGCTGGTGTGCCACGGCCACTCTCGTCCGGTGGTGGATCTCTTCTACAGTCCCGTTACGCCTGATGGCTTCTTCCTCATCAGTGCTAGCAAGGGTAACCACTAACCTCTCTTTCTCTAAGTTCTGGCTATTCAATTCTTCTGATGATGGATCTGACTTGTTTTCAGATTTTTTGGGGACAATGACTTAGAAATTTAATTTTAATTAAGCGCTTATTCATTAGCTAGTTTTAGAAATTTATTGAAATGTGCTGAAAATTGTTATGAAAGAATAAGCTAATATGAACAGCTTATGAAAATAAGCTCGAAACAACTTATCGATAGGTCCTAGCTGTCCCCGTAGGATAGCTCAAGTGGTAGGAGCTGGAGGACATATGGGTTGGGTAGGGGGAGTTTCAGGGATCAATTCCTGACAACGTAATTTATCTTTCCGATGTACCGAAAAAAAGATAGGTCCTAGCTAAACACGTGCATAAGCTTATGCTATAAGATTAGTTCTAATAAGCTCTTCTAAACAAGTATTTTTTGTTTGAACATGACATGTTGCTGCTCATTTGTTTTGTGTACTTTTAAACTAGAATGAAAAGGGCACAAGGTTAATTAAGTGATACGTTTTTAGTTGCGCCTAATGGAACTGTCAAGAGAAGACTAATACCCTGTTTGGAAGAGCTTATTTGAGCTTATCTTATAGCATAATCTATAAGTTGTTTTGAGTTTGTTTTATAAGCTGTTCAGATTAACTTTTGGAAAAGAGTTTATACTTACCTATATAACCTATTCTTAGCTTATTTCAATAAGTTTATCAAATTAGCTCATGAATTAGCGCTTATGCGATAAGCGCTTATTTCCATAAGCGTTTAATTAAGTTGTTTACGCATCAGCACCTCAAATTACAACATGCCTGATTCTCTTTTTTTTCCCCATGTTAATCTTTTCATGTGCCAAATACTACCTTTTTATTTCAAAATTCATATCATTTTGCTGGGTTTTCCATGTTAATTAAGTTGTCAGGCTGCTTATCATGGTGTGTTTAATTGGGTTAAAAATGAACAGCTAGACAGCACAGATGTACTTTTTCAATGTTTTGATTTTGAAATTAATTTTGGTATAGCATAAAGTGTAAGATGTTATTTGAGTTTTTCTTTTGTTCAGACTCTAGCCCTATGCTCAGAAATGGTGAGACTGGAGACTGGATTGGAACATTTGAAGGGCACAAAGGGGCCGTGTGGAGTTGCTGCTTGGATACTAATGCCTTACGTGCTGCATCTGCTTCTGCTGATTTCTCAACGTATGTGATTTTATTTTATATATTTTTAAAATAAAAATACATTGTTATTCCCTACCATATGCATTTTTGGTGTTGCCAGTTGACTTTTTTAGCTCAGAGTTACTTATCACCTGCTTTGATGGAAAGAAACTGTAATATGTGCCTGAGATTCATCCATTTATGACATAGTACGATGTTTTATTATAAACTTGTTTCCCTGCCTGACTGTGTCCTCTTGTGCACCCTTTTGTTGATCTGCATCATTACTTTAGGAATATAATCATGGGTTATGAAAGCTATCTTGAAGTATTCATGTGCTGATCTGTATTCAGTAGCGATGGCTACTAGGTTTTCCTGCTGTTGTTTGTGTTTTTTAATTACAATTTTGGACAGTTGATTATGGCGTATGCACTAGCTTTTGTTTTTCAGTAGTGCATGAGAGTCACTCTTTTATATCATTTGTTTCGGCATCGTTTGCTACACATGGTGTGATATATTTAGGCCAAGCTATTAATGGGTGCATGGTATTGTAAAGGCTGTAATTCATCGTAAAAAGCTTACATCTTTGGTTTAATGTGCAGGAAAGTTTGGGACGCTTTGACAGGAGATGAATTACACTCTTTTGAGCATAAGCACATTGCTCGAGCTTGTGCTTTTTCTGAGGTAGGTTTGGGGATTTTACTTTAATACTGCTTACTGTGATTTCTCTTGATATCCATTTCTGTAGGAGGAACAATGTATGAGTTGAAAAAGTACAAAATAGATGAAACATGGTTGTTATAATTGCATGAACAGCAATTCAATTTATGCAATTTTGAATTTATTCTTTGTTTTTGTCTCTTTGTTTTAGAATTTATTCTTCACTCCACATTCTTCTTCCACTTACTTTCTATCCCATCTCAATGGTTAAATGTTACTTTTATAATATCATATAAATATTTTGCTTTAGAAATTTCTTATCCATGTCTAGTGAAAATTCTTTTGCAACCTATTATAGATAACATCCAGTGAAATTTTGTGGATGTTGGGAGTTTTTTATCGAGCTCAATGACGTAGTGTGATCCATATAGCCGACTATGTAGTCAATCCCAACGAGATCCTGCAGGATTCCGGAGTCCCATCCCATCGTGGCTAGGAACTGGGACAGCGCTCACCATCCCATTCTGTTTCATTGTCCTGGCTGGGACCGCAGCCCATTTTGTGGCATTTCCAGTGCGAGAAGGAAGTGTCTCAAATTTCCAAAAATGTCCTCCAATTTCAAACTGTTGGGGTGGTTTTTAGGGGCACTTCCGGGTTTTGCGACGAGAAAAACTCTAGATGGGAGGAAGAGTTCAACCCTCTCCTCACTTCCCTCTCTTCGCCCTGTCAAGACCTTATGCTTTTATTGCTAGTTTGCTACTACAAAAGTATGAATATGTTATGAATTTCAAGTAATATTTATTATTGATTTAATATATATGTATATATATGATATAAATTATTTATCATTGTTTGTGTATATATATATATACACACACACAAAATATAGACAAAAATTCACTATCCCGGCCATCTCGCTATCCGATTTTTGGGGCCGGCTGCTACGCGCTGAGATGGGATTGACAACAAAGATACCCTACCTGATTTAGTGGAATAAGGCTTTTATTGTTGTTGTTGTTGGAAGTTCTTTATTCTTTATCTGGACCTTGCCTACAAGTTCTTCTGTTATTATATGCATTGATATTTTTAATTCTGGGAGCAGGATACTCACCTTTTGCTCACTGGGGGAGTAGAGAAAATTCTCCGAATCTATGATATGAACCGGCCTGATGCACCACCTAGAGAAGTGGATAAATCCCCTGGTTCAGTGAGAACTGTTGCATGGCTTCACAGTGACCAGACCATATTGAGTTCTTGTACTGATATGGGAGGTGTCAGGTATATCCATCAAAACGTTTAGTGCTGAGAGATTGTCCTTGTTTGCAAGTTTTGCATATTTGCTTTCTTGTTTTCCATCTATGAATATATCAACATTGTATTGGAGACTATACATTTAATTTAATGTAGTTGATATTTCACAGGTTATGGGATGTAAGAAGTGGTAAAATAGTTCAGACACTCGAAACTAAGTCATCTGTGACAAGTGCAGAAGTGAGTCAAGATGGCCGATATATTATAACTGCTGATGGTTCTACAGTTAAGTTTTGGGATGCAAATTAGTAAGTATCAAGCCCTGTTGGTCAATTTCTTTACCAAAAATTGCTTGTGCGGTTCTTGACTTCTTCATGTTACCTTTGTTTTTCAGCTATGGAATGGTGAAGAGTTATGATATGCCCTGCACTGTGGAATCAGCTTCATTAGAGCCAAAGTACGGGAACAAATTCGTTGCTGGGGGAGAAGATATGTGGGTTCGTGTTTTTGATTTCCACACAGGCAATGAGATTGGTAAGCTATTGACCATTAGCTCTTTGATATTCTTGTGTTTAGAAATTATAAATGTTTTGATGATCTATCTGACTGACAGCATGCAACAAGGGCCACCATGGTCCTGTCCACTGTGTCCGTTTTTCTCCTGGAGGAGAATCCTATGCCTCAGGATCTGAGGATGGAACCATCAGAATATGGCGGACAGGCCCATTGACTCATGATGAGTCCGAGGATTTATCTGCAAATGGATCAATTGATAAGGTGAAGGTAACTGCCGATGAGGTTTCACGCAAGATTGAGGGTTTTCACATTGCGGATGAGGGGAAACCCAAAGAAAAGGAAGAGGCAGGGGAGGAATGATGCTAATAACTGCTCATTTTTTTTCTGGCAGTGTTGGCATTTCCTATCAAGTGCCTACTAATGTAGTAAACTAAGTTATGTAAATTTTAGTTTGTATTGGACACTTACTGAGTTGAACGAGCTTCCTGTTTTATGTTTGCTTTCATTTCAACTCTGTTCTGGGACTTTTAGGTATATAGGAATGACTTGGCATAGTTGTTAAAAAATCATGACCATTGAATTTGGCTTGAATCCAGAGATGATTATGTTAATCTTTGCCAGGATACAGTCTAGTGTTTTCTTCTTTCTTTTTTGTTTTCTTGGGTTACATGCAATCTATTTCTTGTTAACTATTTCCATTCGGGTTTTATCCAAAATAAAGCCTAGTTATTCCAGTTGATGCTCGTTGAAGAAGGCGTAACCCCTAATATACACACAAAAATCTGTGTAAGGTTGCACCACCCTTTATGACATGCTATTGTAGGTTCCCTCCAGGTCAACCTATTTTAAATTTAAAAATTTATCAGTATACTTCTTGATCCACATTTACCTTAAAATTCTATTATTGCCCCAAGTGATGTTTCAGGTTATCAGGTAGTTCGAAGTTGGTTCTTAATTTATATTGTGGCCCCTCCTCTTACCCATTTCAACTTCTTCCTCGGTCAAATGAAATATTGAGCAGGTTCGTACACCAAACTTGAAACAATATAATTATATAACAGTCACTATAAAGGGCAACAATCCACAAGTTGAAACAGTCACAATGTAACAATCCAATTTTTACTAACTTCGAAAGTAAATATCAAAAATTAACTTTAATAAACAAAGGGAGAACCTAATATGCACCATTTTTAGGTGGTGTAATTTTACACCACCTACTTTGATTAGGTATAGCAGGTTGACACATTATTTTTTTTAAGAAAAAATATCATTAAAAATTTATCATATATTAAATTTCTTTTAAAAAACATGTGTTGACCTGTTATAGCAGGTTAAAAAAAGTGGTCTAAAATTAGACCACTTTAAAAGTAGTCCATATTAGGGGTCACCTTCCACCATAAACAAAATAACTTTGTAACTGAACTAATAAGACTATTTTAAATTTTTAGTAAAATTACAATATATATAATTTTTTAATTTTCATGCTTAAATAATTTTTTTTTAATCTTCTATGTCTTTACGTTAGTTTTTTTAGAAATAGTTGGAAAAATATTTCTAAATGACTTATTATTTTTAGTACCTTATTTAAATAAGTCTCTAAGATTTTTCTTAATTTAAGGGCATGGTTCTTATGCTTAATCTTGGCCATACAAGTGGCCATTATGATGGCAAAATCCTAGCCCTCATTTCTAGATTTTTGTCTACATGAATCTTGAAGCAAATCATGACCATCCAAGTCATGCCTTTGGTGGCTACATCTTAACCATCGTTCCTTTATTAAATCGTAGGCTTCCAAGTTGCCATATGATGATTAAATCATGGCACAAGGGCTTCAACCATAGGCGGATTCACCACCTGGCTTGCCTGGGCCTTTGCCCTGGCTCTAGGAATTTTTTTTAATTTTTTCTTTGGACTAGGTCAGTTTTTGGACCAAAAAATAGAAGAGAGAAAGCGCAAAATTTAGGGAGACAGATGTGTCGCTGTAGGTGAGGGAGTGAGGCGGTGGGAGGGTGGGTGAGTGAGTGAAGAGTTGGTGAGGTGTAGCTCCTTGGATCCTCAACAAAATTTACATGAAGGGTTTCTTGCACTGAGAATCGATTACAGAGCAAGGGCAGACTCGATTTTGGTTGAAGCATCAGAGGGTATCTTCCCTGAATTGGTTCTCTCAAAGGAGTTTTTTACCTTTCCCTTTGTACCATTTTTCCCTTCATGGCTTCATCATCTGTCCTTCAATTTCTAGATCCAAAGTGCTCTGTTCAGCCCTGAAAAAAATCCCTTCTTGCATGTAGATCTCAGCAAAACCTGTATCTACTTCTTGCATGTAGATCCGTGGACGGTACTGAAGACGTGATGTAGATGGTGTCGACTAGGGGTGTTCGCGGATTGGATTGGATCGGTTTTGAGGAGAAAAATCATCCGATCCGATCTCATCGGTTTTATGATTTTGTCATCCAATGGATTTTTTACTAAATTCAAATCCGAACCAATCCGATCCAATCTATAGCGGTTTGGATTGGATTGGATTGTTCGGTTTTTGTTTCATTTTTTATACTTTGAAATTGTGTTGTATAAATTTTAAAAATATATAATATATGATAAATACAATGATACATAATTTATAACATTAATATAACATTCATAAATTATAACATAGTCAACATATTTTAAAATTATGATTATAATTGTTTACTTTGATGCATGTATATAGTAAACTTTGATGCATGTGTGATATAATCAATATATATATATACAATAAATATGTACTATGTAAGTGTAAATGGAATGATATATGTATAACTAAAAGTATACATATTTGTGAATGTTCGGTTTGGATTGGATTGGTTCGGTTTTGGAAATCAAATCCGAAATCCGATCCGATCCAATAAATAATTTCGGTTTTTTCAATTTTCAGTCCGTTCGGTTTTTGGTTTGATTGGATTTCGGTTTTTTTGGATCTGTTTGTCGGTTTTGTTTGGATTGGTTCGGTTATGAACACCCCTAGTGTCGACCACTGTGAGGGATAGTGGAGAAAGAGCAAAGGTCGTGTAACTTTGGGGAGGGGAAGTGAGAATTTCTGATGTGTGACTGGGTAAGGTGAAAGAGAAAGGAAACAGAGGATAATTAGAGAATTAGGAAAGAAACGTAAATAATTTGATTTGTGTGGTCCTGATTTTTTAGTCTAATTAATATTAGGAATGGAAACATTTCCTGGACCTAAATAGGAAGGAGTCTATTTTGGAATGAATCTAATCACTCAGTAAATGAAGGAGGGAACGTGAGGTAAAGATAGAGGGGAATTGGAAAAATAAATTAATGTAAAATTGACTACATTTATTTATTTTTATTAACTACATTTTGTTATAAGTATTTTTATTAACTACATGATATTTTTTATTTTGTTATATTCTTGGATGTTGCAAACCACATGTATGTTTTTCATATATTATTTTTGAATTAATGAAATTAATTAATTTATTCATATACTATCATTAATATAATGAAATTCAATGAATAAATTAATTTATATTAATTATAGAGTTAAAAAAATGGTGCAAGCCTTTTATATTAATTATATTGTTGATATTAATCTATATACCCCTTCTTTACTGCATAATTTACAAGTCATGTACCGCGTACTCGTACCACGTATCAAAGCGTATGACGAACCAGGTAACTATGAACTTGCACTACAAAAATTTCGGGGTTTTAGCGGCGGTTTATTTGTTGAGAATGGCACTACAAAAAATGTAACTATATATTTGGGTTGTGTGATTAATTGAGAATGAGACATATTTGTCATTGCAACACGCTATTTATGCTGCAACCCCGTAATTTCCGCAACCGCAGCACCTGAAACTGTGACCGCAACCGCAATTTAAAATCTTAGGTCACATGTCAAGTGTGGGCAATTAGACTTGGACTTAATCTTGCCCAGGCTCAAAAAAATTCCTAGCTCCGCCACTGGCTTCAACTATAAATATGTAACTTCATCTTCACTTCTCCACACACCTTTTACTCACTTATCTTCCCAATAGTCTCTACAAAATACTTCTCGCACTTATCACTTGTACTTTATCCTTTTTAAGGATGGACCTTCCCATTATTATGATATATTTTACGATGAAATAACATGTCACTTAAATGTTTCCTAATGATGGGAACGTCCATCCTCGAAATAAGGTAAAGTAAGAGAGATATTCATTACTTCCCCTATGTTGACTTGCTACTCGGTGTTCAGCATGAAATACCATAAGTTACTCTAAAGAGAATAAGGAAGTTATCGACTTGATGTATATCTTATCCTTGGTTTGTTTCACCAAAAAGGTAATAGTCTAATGAAAAACAAATTAGATTTTCGTAAGAGTGGGGTCACAAAGATCAATTTTTTTTAAAGCCAAATGAAATTAAATAAGCGTAAGGGGTGCTTCAATTCACATACAACAAGTTATTTAGTAAGCAACTATCAACAGGCAATCATCCGTAATTACAATAACCCATCCAAACATTTAAGTGGTCACAAGATCGAATAATTATGGAGAGGGGCCGCCATCGTGTCCTGAACACGATGAGAACTGTCAAGGAAAAAAAAGGTTTTGTTTCCTCTTGCTGCATCCATCCAAGTTCTAATGTTCATCCGTAAATCTAATGTTCTAACTGTCAATAAATTTGATTGGGCTTCACATTCTTGTTCTATAACAAATGGACATCTAAATAATTTGATAGGGCTTTGGTTGAGAAATGAGATTGCATCTCGATTTTCTTCATACATCGTGCAACTAGCTAGGTCTTCTTATTTCTTAAGGAGCATTCTTTACAGTTTACACCCAAATATTTCACTAGCAATATATTCTTTTAAACACTCTTATATATGATTGATTTATTTTAAAATGTGTTTTTAAAAAATATGTTAACATTTTAAAAATAAACTAATAATATATATATGGAGTGAATTCAAAATATATAGTTTATTGCAAGCATGTTTATTATTTATAATTACTACTCATACATACTCTTAGTTTATTTGGCTCTTTTTTCTTATTTTATAGGAAGAAATAGCAGAACTTTTGTAAGAATTAAAAAGCCAGCTTTCAATATGTGGTGAGTTTGCTTGATATAAACTACTAAAATAAGCTACTAAATTATGAATGCTTGTAAAATAATAAAATTAACCATGAAAAAAGTAACAAAAAGTATTGATTAAAATATAACACACAACCCAATTAAGAATATATCTCATTACTATTATTATTCATAAATCATGACAAACGTACATAAGCATTTAATTTAATAAAAAATCATTCAACAAATCTCTTATGCGGATACTTTTGGTGTGTAATCTATTATGCGGATATGAATAGATTTAGATATCAAACAAATTAAATTTTATGATATAGTCTAGATATAAATTGCAATGGAAAGTGTTGAAGAAGGGGTAGATATGTAATTTAAGATAAGGTAGAAGAAGGGTTGAAGGGTTTGGGAATTGAGAGAGAGGATTAAGATCGTGATAACATCGTCATCCTCGTTCGTTCGACACTGCAATTGTTGTTATCTCTGTCTGCAACGAGGTTGTTTTTTGGCGGGAAAAAGATGTCGGGAAAGGGAGCGAAGGGGTTGATAACCTCCGCCAACAACAAGGACAAGGACAAGGACAAGAAGAAACCCACTTCTCGTTCTTCCCGTGCCGGTCTTCAGGTCAGATCTCTGTCACACATTCTGTAATTGTAATCAGTCCCTTCGTTTTCTCTCACTGCTTAATTTAACGTTGTTTACTGTGATTGTTATTCAGTGTGATTGTGTTTTCTTATTCCTCACACTGCATTCTAGGTTCTGATTTGCGTTTTCAACTTTTGTTTAGTGAAACCCAGAAATTAAAATCAAAAGTTTGTATCTGATTGTACACCTAATGATCTATAGATGAATCAAGCTAACTAACCTTTCTAATTCTATGTGTAAATTATAAAAGAAATAATTGTAGCAATTTTTACTATCCTCATTATGTACCCAGTTCTGTTACCATTTGTCAATTTGAACTAATGGCTTATTGATGTTCAGTTTGTACACTGGATTACCTTATTGGGCAGATTGCACATGGAGTATTGTTTATTTATGTGCTTTTAGAATTTTACCTTTCTTGTTATATAGTATGGACTGTCTGCTGTTTGGATACCGCCTTATTGGAGCTTATGTACTGGAAAAGGCACTAAATAAACTCTAATAAGTGCGCTTTGGTTTGTATCCAAACGGGTTAATATATTTAAGAGATATGTAATGATGGTTCAACAAAACAAGTTATGAAAGATTATGGAAGTTTGTTGGAATTTCACAATCTGAGTAGGTTTTCATGTTTTCCTAATGTGTTTTGTTGATGGTGATAAGCACATCAATAGAATTGGGCAGGCGAATTCTTTGAATACTGCATTAACTATTTGATACCTCAGGCAACTGACGTTTGTGTGAAATTTGCAGTTTCCGGTTGGAAGGATCCACCGGCTTTTGAAGTCAAGAACCACGGCTCATGGTAGAGTGGGAGCCACGGCTGCTGTCTACTCTGCTGCTATCTTGGAGTATCTGACTGCTGAAGTATTGGAGCTGGCTGGGAATGCTAGCAAGGATCTCAAGGTTAAGCGTATTACTCCCAGGCATCTACAACTTGCTATCCGCGGTGATGAAGAACTGGATACGCTGATTAAAGGAACAATTGCTGGAGGAGGTGTTATTCCTCATATTCACAAATCTCTGATCAACAAGTCTTCCAAGGAGTAGATTACTAATGGATCGTTGTAGCTGCTTGATGGAAAATTTCTGTCTCTACTAATTCTGAATCTCTTAGATGCTCTAGCTAAAAATGTAGGACCTATTATTTGTGGTTATGGTGCTGTTGACTGTGGATAAAACTTGATTTTCTGTTTCTCAGCTTATTATGGAACGACTTTCGATTGGGGATAATGTCATTTTTCTTCAATATTTGGATTTGCAATTTCATCATTTAATGTGCTGGAAAGTTGCTGGTTGAGGAGTGCTACTAACACCCTTTTAACTATACTCTAAACCCACCAAATTGAGAGTAGAACCTGTATTATATTCCATCGATCTCATGAATTTTAGTTAATAAAATAGTGTTAGAAAAAGTGTATTAAAGAATGTGTTGCTAGTATGCTTAGACATGAACCATGGTATGTCTTGTTTTGTAATCAAACCTCCTCTTTGGTCTTGTTATGAGGCTTTATGCTTGTTACCTGTTCATACTTCTCAGAATTGGGAAGCCGTCGAGATTATTTTCTGGTGACATTTTTGTATCTTATGTAAGTTTTTTTTCTCCTTCACTTAAAACAAGAGTGAACTCATCCTTGAAAAAATTAAAATATGTTAGTCCCTGAAATTTAAATTACAGAAATTCATTTGAGTAATGAGTTTTGGTGGACAATATAGTACACTCTCTGTTTCTATTTATAAGAACCAAATAGAAAGTGCACTTGGTCCTTTTTATAAGAATCAATTTGAAGTTTGTGGAGAATTAATTATTTTTTGACAAGAATGTCCTTATTTAATTGAATTTCTCTCTCTTTCCACTTTCTATAGCATTAATGATGCATAAAAATTAAGAATAATGAGTGGAGGACAACTTTGGAAAGTTGATATAAATTGAGAACAAATTTAATGTTTTTATCTAGATTAGCTAAATTTCTTAAAGGGTGTGAAGTGGTTGTTTGGTGACTCATTTGCTAAGAACTTGTATGATTTACAATTTTTTAGAGATTAGATTGACCAATCACAATTTTTAAAAGAGATGAAAAAAAATGTCAATTTACTTATGAATTGACTAGCTTTAATTTTTTGCGGGTTCCATTGGCTTCATTGATAGCCTCTAGGAATAATAAAACACTTCCCCCAAGAGGAAGCAAGAATTTTCCTTCTACTTTCTCCTTTTCCCCAAGTCATTGAATGTATATATTTTATTTGCATTGGTACTTCAAAAAAGTGGAAATTACTTACTACACCCTTCATAGCTTTCCTCATTTTAAAAGTTCTTCTGAGAGGAGAAAAAGAAAAGATAACTGTTATGAGAGACTAGAATCAGGTTCCCTCAAGTTGGGATTGCAATGAACACACTAGTCTAAGCGGAGAAAAAAACAAATTAGATGTTACTTTGCTTCAGAAAGAAGAAATACTGGTGTGAAAGAAAGGAAAGGAGGACATGTACCATTTTTTGAATGCATAAAAGTATACTTACTCTCTAAGACTTGCGACCTATATGAAAGGATTAGTAAATAATGCCATATCTAAATACAAGAGCTTCTGTATACAAATAACTGGTTGACAACTGTCATGCAGCTGAAAAGGACCTCATGTAGTTCATAAATTGTGTGAAGCTGTTGGTACAGATTACTAACCAAGAAATTGACTTTGGAGTTTGGCTTTCAGCATCAACACATTAAAATATGTAATGGAGATGTTCAGTTCCAATTTCATCAGAGAAATCAGAAATGGATTTCCAGCGGTCGGGAAATCCATACATTCATGCAGTCACACAATCTAATCTAAGTCGTTAAATTAAAATTGGTCGGCTCAGATTTTAAATTTATATCTACCATCAGATCTTATTGAAGTATATGGAACAACTGATTTTTATTCGACGACTCAGATTACGTAATTGCGTGAATGCACGGTATCCCTAATTGCAGGGAACCTGAATCCAGAGAAGTCACGCTTGAGATTTGGAACTAAATTTCTGGTGTCCTACCAATTTCACCATCAGAATCCAAAGACCATTCAATAAATATATTCCAGAGAAACATACACTTCACAGCAATCAAAAGCTTAAGAACCATCCCATCACTAAACTGGATTCAACAGAATCTATTCCCAAACCAGACCTAACACTTCATACGCAGGAACACAGAATAAAATCCCTAAAGTCTAAACTCTGGAAACAGTAATGCATTACAATAGCTCAGAAGTGAATTTCACCAGTCCAATATCTACCACCTAATGCTGATACACAAATAATTTCAAATTAATGGTTTAGAAGGAGGCTATCCTTGGAACATCCACCGGAAACTGGTGAATCTCTTCCATCCAAGGGTTCTTCTCCACAGCAGGGCTAATTGTCCGGAGAGCCTTCCACACCGCGCTGTTGCACTTGAATCCAGAACCAAATGCTATTTGCCATGTTCTATCTCCTCTCTTGATCCTCCCTTTAGCTTCTGTGTAAGCCAATTCATACCAAAGTGAACTGCTAGAGGTGTTTCCAAAACGATAAAGTGTCATCCTTGATGGCTCCATATGCCAAGAAGACAGGTGCAAATTTTTCTCCAGCTCATCCAAAACGGCTCTCCCTCCAGCATGGATGCAGAAGTGTTCAAAAGCTAGCTTGAAATCTGGAATATACGGCTTGATCTTCATCTTGAAAAGTTTCTTCGCAACCAATGTGGCGAAGAACAAAAGCTGTTCAGATGTTGGAAGCACAAGAGGCCCCAGTGTAGTGATATTGGTTTTTAAAGCATCACCTGCAACTGCCATCAGATCTTTTGACAAACTAACACCAATCTTGCCATTGGCATCTTCCTCTTGGGTGACACAGCTAAAGCACTTGTCATCCGCACCCTTATTTGTGCGAACAGTGGTGATCAATTGGTATTTGGATCTTCTTCTGTCAGAGCTTTTGTTGGAAAGCAGAACTGCAGCTCCTCCCATACGGAATAGACAATTAGAAACAAGTTTTGATCGATCGTTTCCAAAATACCAATTTAGTGTGATGTTCTCCATGCTAATGATCAATGCATAGGAGTTGGGATTGGCCTGGAGAAGATCCTTAGCGAGATCAATTGAGATCAGCCCCGCACTGCAACCCATGCCACCTAGGTTGTAGCTTTTAATGTTCCCTCGAAGCTTGTAATGATTGACAATCATCGCAGAAAGCGACGGAGTTGGGTTGAACAGGCTGCAATTTACAATCAGAATTCCAATATCCTTAGGCTTCACAGAGGTCTTACTGAAGAGTTCATCAATGGCACCAAACATCACAACCTCAGCTTCTTTTCTAGCTTCTTTCATTGAAGGGTTGGGGGGAATGTTGAGGACAGCCTCTGGAAGGTAAGTAGACTCCCCAAGGCCAGATCTCTCCAGGATCTTCCGCTGGAATTCAAGATTTTCCTCCGTGAAAGAACCAGTGATCCGGGAATGCTCCATAAATGTCTTTTTGGTACATTTCCGAGATTCTTCAGGCTTGTAACAGGAGAAATTGACAAGGTACACTGGTCGAGGACGGGTTAGGAAGTAAAGGGTGGATAGAAAAACAAGGAGAGTTGAGCAGACAATGACAGATATCAAGTTGTATTGCAGATGCTGCCAAAGATCATAAAAGTCTCGGAGCGAGAAGGTGGAGAGCTGGGCAGCAATCAGGATCACCAAGGGGGAAAGAAAAAGGTACATTCCATGGGTGATCAGGTAGTGATAACCAAGCTTGACATACTTCAATTTAACAGACTTCTTGAAATCAGGAAGGTTCCGCGATGATGATTGCGGCATCAAGGATGTGTCTGGTTTTGCAACTGTCATTTTGCCCTGTTCAAAAGCTGAATCTACTTTGGTTAGACTTAGACAAAAACTTGCTTTAATGGAAATTGATTAGAAAAAAGACATATAAGCACAGAACAACTTTATGATCCAGTCTTCTTAGAATTATCACAAAGTCCCTCTAAAAGATCACTTTCAGTAAAAACTTCTACTAATACACATGCAAAATAACAACTGAAAAAAAAGCTTCACTTCTCTAATATAAGATGCACTGAACACTCTGAATCTGAAGTCTGAACTAAAGAGAAAGCTCAATTTTTTTATGAACACATCCTTTTCTATAACCCCTAATGCATATTATTTCTACACAACAAACCAATCCAGCTAAGATTTCAACATCATATCAGTTCATCCTCCACCATGCAAATCAAAAGCAGATGCTAAACATTTCTTCTTTTTTAACTAAAAAAACATTCATTGAAAGCAACATTTCGATTTCTCCGCCAATGTCAGGAAACAGATTGTAGTTATACACGAGGAAAACAAAAAGCAGACCATAAAAAAAATAGTGATGCATGGAGAATATGAGTAAGTAAAGTGAAATCGGCAACATGGGAAAAGCTAAAAGTCGCAATGAAACAAAACCCAGTTCTCAAAACTGTACCTTGATGACGAAATCCAGCAGAGATCGGAGGAATGTCGCCGGAGAAGAGAGAAGAAGAAGTTGAATATGGACAGAAGATGAACAGAACAGAACAGTTTGGCAAAAGGGAATAATAATTGAAGCTGAAGCCTAATGCTTAAAGAATTTTATATACAGGTATTAGAGGGAGGGAATTTGGATTTAATAGAGTTTGATTTTTGAATGAATGAGATTCCAAGGTTTTAAATGGAAAAAAAAGTGTTCCTGGTGCGGGTGAAATGGGAATTGCCAAACCATGGCAAGAACAAACAAGTCTTAAAATCATTTTTTAATAAAAGTTACTTTTAGATTTTTTTTAAAGAGTTAAATATATTCCGAGTCTCTCACTATTCAAATAGGGGTGTGCCCACTAAGGTGAGCTAATTATATTTTAGTCCACTGGTGGACGAGAGGGTGATTTTGACTTTTCCCCTTTCCTTTTCCCTTTTCCTCTTCCTCCCACTTCATTCCAACTAGCCATTAGTCCACCGCCAACAACAACCATTTCTTATGTTCGCTTCTTCTTAAACAAATCACTCGTCCAGTACTCCATCTCTTGTTCAGATCTGAAGGAGTGGGAGATACATACCAAAGAAAGAGATCAATGAAGTCGAGGAAGAGAGCGATGGCAAGGGAGATTAGAGAAGACGATGATGTCTATGGCGGTGGTGGCGATCGAATGTCAACAGCGAGAGATTCAACTGACGTCAAGGCATAGGACTCAGAGAAGTTGGTCGATTTGCATGTGGAACCCAAAATTGATTGAAGCCCCAAATCCCATGGATCTACTACTCCATTGCTTAATCTGTCGTTGTTGTTGATGTTGTTACCTTTGGTGTTACAGTTAGTGTTGTTGGGGTTGAGGGTGAAGTTGAGTTTGGGGTTGGGTAAGAGACTTCTGGGGCTGAGTTCTGAACTTTTGCATCTGACTCTTCTCTCTACGACTCTAATATATGTTGTGATTGTTTTTGCTTTTTTGGAGGGCTTCTGTGGATTTTTCTGGTGTTTTGATAGCAATTCCGCAAGTGTACGGATTGATCGAAGTAATACAAAAGATTGTCGAACCACAGGGATAGTTGTTCATCAACTGCTTCTAAGAGTTTTGTGTTCAGAATGTGAAAAAGAAAGCAATATAAGTTTGAGGGTTTGTTGTGTGAATAACACACTTGTGATGAAGAGCAAGAATTATAATTCAGATAAAGAAGTATCATGGACAAAGCTCCACTTAGTCCAATTATGGTTCTCAAATCAAATTCTTATATGAAGTTCAGAATCCTTATCCATGATGTTATAGCCTCTACCTCTACTTGTTAATGCCTTAATCAAGTAAAACATTCAATTTCATTTGCCAAACCTAATTCCTTAGTGCCTAGTCAATTCAATTGAAGAATGAAGTTTATAAGTTCAGGCCAACACAATAAGTTTCTACCCTTATTCCTAAGTGATAGCAAACAAATCAATCTAATCCCAAGTCCCTTAATCCTCACCAACTTCCGTTGTGCAAGAAGAAAGCAAAACACTTGTGTGCACTCAAGAGAATATTGATTCAGAGAAAAGATACACGGAAAAGAAACTTTATTCATATAAGAAAATAAGAAGTTTAAACCATAATCAGAACTAAGGTTCACTTCACCCAAAGTACAAAGAGAAACTAGCCAAACATGGCTATGAAATTCATAATGCAAATTAAAAGAGCAAAAACCTGAATCAAGAGTGCCAAGAAGCTTCCCACAAGCTCCAAGAAACTAGAACTTAAGTTTTGCTCAGAAAAATGCAAAGATACCTAAAAGAAATCACAAAATCCTAATTTATAGACTTTCCAGCGGCTCGCCACGCATGTGCGTGGTCACCTCCACGCACATGCGTGGACAATCTGTCCAATTCAGCCTTCAATGCCCGTTCACCACGCATGTGCGTGGCCAAGGGGGCGCACATGCGTGGTCTTCAGTCCCTTCCTCCTTTCTTTGTACAGAACAGCCACGCATGTGCGTGGCCTTGGCGGCGCACATGCGTGGCTCGGCAGATTCCTCTCCGAATTTTGTAACTCCTTCTTCAACTATCATCATGGCTCATTACTTGGTCTTCAATCCACTTCATTAGCCATCAAAAACACCTGAAACCTTCAAAGAATCTCAACAAACCATCATTCCACCAATGTAACTCATGGAAATACTCATTTAATCACAATAATTCAGAAATCATCCATTCGATTCATCAAATAAAACTCCTAATATGCAATCAACTCTCATGAATTCAAAGGACTTCAGCTCAAAACTGACCATAGGAATTACTCTCTAACTAAACTAATAAAAAGACTAAATAAATTGATTAAAAACACCTAAACTAATGCAGATGCAATTATGAAATAAAAAGGGACTCAACTTGACTTAAAACTCAATAAAGGACTCAAAAAGGAAAAGAAAGAAACAAGAAGGACTCGATAAACATAGAATAAACCTCGGGTCATCATGTTTTTTCATGATAGTTTTTTTATCAAGGATATTGATTCCCAATAATCCCAATCGGAGGAAGCCATCGAAGGCGAAGGCGGCCGCATCGAGGTCAATGCTCGCGGGGGAGGTGGCAGGAGTATGGACTGAGCTCCGGTGGAAGGTGGTGGTTGTGGCGGAGGAAGGTAGCAGAACCAATGTGAAGGGAGAATAAGAGTTCTATTTACACTTTTTCCCTTTTATCATCCATCAAACCCTGGCCATTCAAATAAATAATATTCCAAGATTCTTAACCAAAATGTAATTAGCCCACCCTAGTGGGCACCTCAAATAGGTTATTAAATAAAGTTATGATCTTTTGTGCTTGACAAAAAAATTGCTCCAAATAAGGACAAACGGTGTCATTGTAGTTAAGCCTTGAGTCCATGTGAATTTTTAAATATCATTTTAAAATTTTGTTAATCACTTTTGATCAATTTCCTCTCATTTTCCTTCTTCCTCTTCCTCTTCGTCTCCCTCCTCTCACCCAACCTCCACAACCACCACCCACCTCCCACTCAGTCTCCATACCCCCCTGATGGGGCTGATTGTAAAAATGTAGCAAGTCTGAAGAAGTCTAGTGTTGTAAATGAAGCTTGATGTAAAAAGAGAGCTACTGAAGAAGTCTCACATTGTATAGGGGGAGGGGGGTAGGTCAAGATTATATAGTGAACCTAAGTTTTTTTGCTTGTAGATGCATCGATGTGTCTGTAACACTTTAAGCTTATATACTTAGTTTAAATATTTTGCTAGAAGTCTATATGTTCTATGAAAAAAGTTAAAATGATGTTTATAATCCAATTATCGGTTTTAACAACGTTTATGATTTTTTCTTCGTTTTAAAAGTTTTTTTTTTCTACGTTATATCCCGTGTTTTGATTCTGCTTATTTTATTTCTCCAGTTGTGTTATTTCTTAATTGTGGAATTAGAGTCACGATTAGCGTTGGTAATGGTTTGAGGAGAGTAATGTTGAGAATTTAAGTGTGAGTTTTGAGTTTCACATTAGTTAAGGGATACTGTGCAAATAAATATGTAAAATAAATGGGAGAATGCATTTATCTGTAGGTAGGAGTACATTATGAAACTATCAATCATCCGGGCAACCAACCCTCCTCTATGTCATCTTGATCCCTATAGAGCAAAACAAAATTGTCGGTTTATCCCTAACTTGCTGGGTCGTTAATAAGTCAGCCTAGTTGTTAGGAGATTGAAATAAGCTAATGATCAACAAATTTAATTGATCTTTTTAAAAATAAAAACAAAAAATTAATTCGTCAATTTTAAAAATAACTGAGGCTTTGCGGGATGATAGATTACACTACCATGAGGATGCAAGTACTCTATGGGAAGTCAAGCAATTGTTTCAGCAGAATTGGTGTATCCAACTTCACCACATTTCTAGGACCACTAATGACGCAACTGATTGTCTTGTGGCATTGGGTGCGGATCGTCAGTGCTCGCTTACTAGGTTGGAGGATCCTCCTCCCCAACTTCTCCCTACACTGGCTAGGGATCTATTAGCTTTGTAGTTGTTTTGTGCTTCTTTTAATTTTCTGATGTAAAAAAAAAATTAACTTTTTTTGAAAGAAAAAAGAATTAACTCTTAGAGTTTCTATTAAGTAATCCAATTTTTTTTTTGAAAGGGTAATCCAAACATGATATTGAATAAAAAATATAATATAAAACATAATAATATAATTATGTTCATTCATAAACTTGAGTTTGACATTTCAAAACTTATCTAAAAAATTATTGAAATTATCATTAAAGATATATATTTCAATAATTTTTTTAATTCAAATTAACAATAGATGAATAATTTTATACGTTTATATTTTATTTCAAATGAATAATATAAATTATATCTGGCTTTAATAATTTTATAAAATTATTTAATTATTTGTGTACATTAAAAGTATTTTAATTTTAGTTATATTCAAAAAGTACTTTTTTTGAGTAATACACAATAAAAAATAATAATTTTGTGTTTATTTTAATTAATTTTTTCATCTTATTAGATATAATAAAATTATAATTTTTAAAAAATAAGATTCGAAAATTATAATTCATTTTTTTTTCAGTTCCATTCCATCATTCTATTGGACCAATATAATGGTTATTTGAATTATAGTGTGCGTTGATATATAGCAGCACAATTGCGTTACTTTTGACCATTGCGTCACAGACTGCTCTGCTATGTTCTGGTGCAGTAACTTCTCCATGCCTGGACTTAAATTGCTTTTCCAAAACTATTCCATAGAATTATCTAAACATTTTAATAATCATTTTAATGAAAACTATGCAATTTTTCAACCAACAAGGGAAAAATATCATTTGCATGTGTCCTACCAGTTTTTATGCTCCACTGTTTATATCTTAGCATATAACACTACGAAATTTAATTGCGAATTTAGCATTATTTATACAAACAGCTCATTAAGTAATTAAAAACTAACAAAGACAGCTCATTAAAGTATCTGATCCACGTGATAAACAGTGGAAAAGGCCCTCAATGATTCTGACTTAGTATGTGCATGTGACAATGACATTTGATGAGGAAGCATTTGTTCACCCAACCATGTTAGGTCGTAAATATTAATTAAAGTTTGCTTTTTTCACCTTAATTATTTAAAGTTACTCAAGAACTAGTATTTTCGTTTCTAAATGTTAAATAGTAGTTTAAGTGGTAAGAACAGTAGACATGTGAGTTGAATATGAGCTCCAGAGATCAACCCTGACAGATTGTAGTGTATCTTTCTAATATAAAAAAAAAACACTAATGTTTTCTATTAGAGATTAAAATAATATTTTATTTACTTTCAGGGCTCTTTTACATTTTACTTCTCTCTTAGGTTAAGGTGCAAATGAATAAATTAAGATCATTACACCTAAAAGGTGTAGATCATTAGAGAGATGAAGAAAAGAAGTGATGATCTAGTATGATATATGATGTGATGTGATTAAAAGAAAAAAAGTGTCCAAAGTATCTATACTATTTGGTGGTTTATGAATCATTACTAGTCAGAAATATGTCATAATGTTAAAACATGGTGTAGTCTAATCTAGGCTCTAAGAGCATCTCCAATGAAGTCCTTATTTTGAGACTTTAAAATAAGATCCGGATCTTATTAGATCTCACAATTGGAGCTATCCTACATTGCATGAGATATTAGCAAAAGCTAAGATCCGTGCCTTAGCTCAGATACTCTCAAATGTGAAATCTTAAATAAAATAATTTTTTTTTCTCACCTTCAATACCATAACCAAAGTGAAAATTAGGGAGAGAAATAAATAATATAAATATATTGGGTATTGTGGGTCTAGACAAAAGTAAAATAAGATCTCAACCACAAGAGTGAAATGTGCATGAAGAACTTATGAGTGTCTTAAATTCTATGTGGCAATTTGGGCCCACAAAAATTGAGTTAAGTCCCAAAATAAGTTTCTACCATTAGAGATGCCCTAACGCAAAGCACGATACCTTTTATTTTTGGTTTTTGGTCGAACACCTTACCTTTTATAATCTTCACTTTACTTTTGCACTATTGAAGCCCAAAGTCTGTGGTGCTTTTGTTTTTGTCAAAAAAAGTCCGTAGTGTTAAAAGCCCGTTTTTTGTGTTAAGAAATTGGGTTTCGATGGGTAGTCCTTGAGAGTTTGGCACATTTGCACCTCCATTCTTTTAGAACAAAAAATATCGATTCCTGGATTTTCTAGCTAAATGTAATATTTTTATTTTTTTGTCTTAACCAAGGTATTTCCACAGCCAACAACCATGAGACAAATCTCTCGTCCCACAAAAATGTATTATCTCTTTAATTAATAATAACAATGACACCATCTAATAATATTTAATTTCCTTTTTAAAATAAAGGCAAATTGATTATATTAGATAAATATTAAATTCATAACCTCCCCTTCATTATTGAGGCTATCAACTTTGAGACTATCTTATGTAGGCATCCGTCTAGATATTGGTTATATACAGCTTCAAAATTTATATTTCTAAACAAATTAATTAATCAAGCTTAAACTTCATACAATTAAACAAGTCAGACTCAAAAGCTTTGAAGAGTATAACTATTTTGAATGAATGAGTTAGGTTTACTTTTTTCATAAGCCAATTATAAACAAGTGCTTAACTTGACTCAACTCTATTTCAAAAAAAAAAAAAACTTGACTCAACTCATTTATGTCATTGTGTTAAACTCTTTTTAATTCAAACCCTCATGAACCACTAGTAAATTGTAATTACGCCTATTTTGTGGCATTTTCTTACCTCTACAAAGTGAAAAGAGTTTAATGGATATGCACTGACAATGTAAAATAGTTTTACACAGTCATCCAATCAAAGCATGTCACATAGGAGAGATAATTACATTTGACTTTAATTTTAATTAAAAGAATAAGATATTTTCTGATTTAGCGGAATTCAATTGAATATTTGTGTAAAACTATTTTACACTGTCAATGCATATCCATTAAACTCAAGTGAAAAACACTCTATATTTCTATTTATAGTTAACCTCCATAAACATGAGTGTTGACAAGTGTCGTGACTATTTATTGTTTCACCCATCTTTTCAGTTTTCAATCCAATTTATAATCCTTCTAAATTTTACTATTATAATCCTCATTTTTAACTCAATTTCCAATTTCCATTTTATTGTTCATATTCAATATCTAGTTCTTATCACGTTTTTTTTTTAAATTTGAATTCTCATTCTAAATAATACTTGTTTTCCAAAGAAAACAATTCTTAATAATTATATTTTTTTACCATGTATCCTCACAACTGGTAGTTGTGAGACTAGTCTCTCACTTCATGGCCAACGTACTAAACGATAATGGACTGATCAATAAACTTTTTCATTCACAAAAGATGCAATTTAAACTTATAACCACTTGCGTAAGGAGTGAAATGGTGAATCCTCAATGCACAAAGTTAAATGATTATACTCTTTATTCACATATCAAATTTTCTTAACTTATTTCAAATAAAAAATATAAATTATATTTTTTTTTGGATAAGCTATATTATTTGATCTAGAGAGCTAGAATGATTGTTTCTCATGTTATTATCTATTATTGAAATAAGTTCTCGCTTTCGAAGAAAAAATAAACTATATTTAGCTAGAGATATTAATTTATTAATTTATTTTAATTTCAAACATATTAAAGCACGTTAAGAGCTTAGATCTTCCACACTCTCTTACACACTCAAATGACTCCATGCTTCTTCTCCCACTAGCTCCCATTTCCAAACAAATATATTACATGTTCACTTAGATTCGATATGGTAACCTTTTGAGATTTAGCTAAGTAGTGCCTTCCATATATAATCTGCCACGAAGACATCCACATAGGATTTATTCCCACGTGTCTGATGCACTCATTAGACGTTAGGGCACATTTCTGCACGTTTCTATCTCCTACATCCAAAAGCAAATAACCTTAACCACTAGAACCTAGAAGATTTCTATCACTAGCTAGCTCCTATTTATAACCTCAGACTCTGCCCTTTAATTTCATTCCTCAATTAAACAAGCTGAGCTCATATTTTTGGCAAATTAATTTGCATCCTTATTACTACTTAAACCTTCATTTTACTTATACTTTTTTCACTAGGAAAAGTAAGAAATGGGGCTGCACATTCAGACAAATTTATTGCACAACGAAGGTGTTGCTTATTATGATCAAGAATTGTGTGTTTACCAACACGTAACTCGCAGGTTTGAAGGAGATGGTGATGATGGCGACGATGATGACGACGGTGGCTATGATTATGCTCCCGCAGCTTAATTAGAAGATAAGATAGATTAATGTTGGTGATAATGCATGCAATGACCACTTTTAGTGCCAATATATCATATATAACTCTAGTCCTAGCTAGCTTAGGTTTTTTGTTTTTGTTTTTATCTGATAGGCCAAATGAGTATTTGTATGCACAAGGGGTGCTAGCATATATAGCAGCTTGTTGTTTGTTTAAAACCCTAGGTTGGTGATGTTGGTTGTTTCCTAATATCTTTTTTTGAAATGGTTCCTAATATCAGTAGTACTATATATAGTGTGCTTGAACGCATTGGAAATTAACTATATAATCCTATTATAGTTTTAATGAGGCATTTTTTATAGAGTCTTGCCTCCATGGGGTTTTGTTTCTTTCTCAGTAGGAAGATGGAGCTGTATTTTTTTGTTTTTGTTTTATCCTATACTTTTTTTTTTCATTCTCTTATATTGGGTTGAAGTATCCCTTTATACTTCATTTCAATATATTACATTGCTTATAAAAAAAACTATATAATCCTATTAGCTCTAGTGTGGGTCATTTCTCTGATAATATGAGAACTACGTACGGTTGTTGAACCAAGCATATATATATATATATATATAGTGTAGTTAACTCAAATTATATACTTGTTGTCTTTGTGTACGTTTAACGATATCAGTTTTTATTTAGTGATAAAGTTTTGTGTACACATAATAAAACACACTTCTACAGATATAAGAAGGGAAAAAGAGAGAAATGTGTGATGTAATAGTGATGTGATATAAATATAAATTAGAGATAGAAAGGGAAAGATAGTTAAAATGAGATAATAAGCAGCGTAGGTGTTTTTGATAAATTACTATCAAAACCCTTCATTTTTGACAAATCACCATCAACACCTTTCATTTTTCATATGAACATGAATAAAGTCCTCTAAAATTGAGTGAAATCCTCTCCCAAGGTAAGTGATGCTATCCTAACCAATGCAAAACATGAGAGCAAACCTTCAACATCATAGTACAAATGGAAAAACAAATGAGAAAAAGTCTTTCACTTGAACACCGCTCATTATGTGTGAAATAAATAAATGTATCTAATAGAAGATTAATCTAAGTCTTCTTGGGCTCTTTAGTTCAATAATGGTTTATAAATTCAAATTTCTGATGCGTTTTCAAAGGCTTAAAGCAAGCTATTTTTGTAGTGTTAAAATTGGATTTAGACCCTCACATGGTCATTTTTGTCTTGTGGTGTTCACGACAAACTCAACTGCTTGAATTAAACCTTCGTAATGAATTAAGAACAAATTAGTTATCCGGTGAACGAATAATACTCAGGTGAGTACTGATAATTTTTTTTCTTTCCAAAGTAAGATTTTATTGAATAATAATCAAATCTTGAGACACCCTTCTCAAGTAAGCCAAAATCCGGTGAGCACTGATATAAAACGTTAATTATTAGATTATGCGAAAACTTGAACATTAATACTATTTTATTCAAGCGAGAAATAAGCTAATTAAGTAGATAACTTAAAAGAGAAATTACAAAACTTGAGATGCAGGTTTAAGAACGAAAACAAAGATTAAGTTGCATTGAATGAGTAAAAGAGGAAGGAGAGTCTATTTGCTTGTATAACTCATGGTAGTTATTGTCGTATTATGTAGATTTGAGCGTCCTAACTCCTAAGTGTTTCAATGATTTGGACGATTTTTGGTTTTTTTTCTAGACCTTGGATTTGAGATTTTTAATTTGGGAAATTGATTTTAATGGAGTTTTATGGAGAAGATAAGTTGAAGAGGGAAGATGGATGAGGAACAAGAAGATGATGAAATTAAAGAGGGAAGAGAAAAATAATGAAATTGATAACTAGTAAATTTTGGATTTTTTTTTCTTCTGAAAAGTGTTGAGAAAGGAATGGAGATATGGTGAATGGGTGCAGGAGTGGTCGTTGAGGGGAGGAGGAGGAGAGTGGTGGTGAAGTGAGAGCGACGCAAAATTGTAACAAGAAAATATTATTTAATTAAAATATCATGTCACCATTTCTCACTACAACATTTTATGGTTCTGGCAACATGTGAAAATTGTTGCTTGAAGTGTAATTATCTAACCAATTTGAAGTGTTGCAATAAAATGTGTATTTTATACAACAGTCATGTCCTAACATTGGATGATTGTTCTCTTAAAATTTAATGACACCACTTTTAACGTGGTTAACATGTCACAATTGTTGCTTCATCTCCCAAAAATTAAAATTAAAATTAAGTTTGCAAAAAATTGATACAAAGCTCGTCAAAACAAAGAGATCGAGAACGACGAGTCAGAGCAAATTCCTACACCACCGTTTTCACGAAGAGTCAGAGAGCTTTGCGAAGAACGAACAAGGCAAACGCGGCGGTGGATATGAACACGGCGTCGCAGCAAGCCTGAGTGCGGTAATGGCGAATGGAAAGAGCAAGGCCGTGGATGAACACTACATCGTGATGAGCAAATATAAGCTTTCGTTGTTAGAGATGCAAAATGCAATTGAATTTTATTGAAGACCAAAATCATAAAAAAAAAATATAAGTGAGATACCAAATGTGCAATTAAGCATATTTTAAATTTAGTATAAACATATGCCTTAAAATACTATTTCTCGAAGGAAATGAGAGGAATGTCATTTTTTTCACTAAAATTGTTATCTCAATTGACATTCATCTATATATTATTACATGTGGTTTTCGAATAGCTCACTTTTGGTTGAAAGCTTTTAAAGAACCAGTAAGTTATTGATTAATTCTAGCTGCATATAGTGCTATTTTTTTATCTATGTATTTACCACCGACAACCGTATTTAATTAATCGCCTCTTTGTTTCAAATGCTCCTACTAAATGATTAACTCACAACCTCATAATTAAGGAATTAGGTGAATAACAAGCATACCACATACCACACCTCGCAGTTAAGCACAATGTTTTAGGGGAAATAACCAACGCTCAAATAGAAGCTCTACAGAACCATAAAGATTCCATGTAAATTAATTAATTGATACGGGCACAAGGCTAAAAGCCAATAACTCGTACTAAATCACAACCTGCTGCCCTTAATCTTGCATTTAAACTGACCCTACCATGCACTCAAGGGTTCTCTATGTTAATGTTACCCTCCGACAACACAAATAGCATATGTGCATGTTGTCATAATTAATGTTACTTTCTTTTGGTCCTGTTTGCTGACTTGTATCAACTGGATTTCCTATGTGGCTACACAATGAAGCATCACACACCTGGGAATCAGGTTATACTCACACCCCCAAGCATCAATCCACACTTCCCTTGTGTCTTGCTTGTGCCTAAACAAAGTTCCTCAATCCTCACTTGCCCTTCCACTTATATAAAGCATTGACTCTCTTCCACTTCAAACTCAACCTACACCACTACCTAGCTTCTTATACCTGTCCTTTCTTAATTCCCAGAATATATACTACACTTTGCTCTTGTTGTTGCTCTACACTTCCTGGTCTAACAAAATGTCATTCATTTCCAAGGCCATTGCTCCATGTTGCGACAAGAAGCACGGGAATGGGGATCATAGCTTCAATTGGAACGGTTCTCCTTCTGCAACTTACAATGGGGATGGAGATTATGGGTTTGTCTCATTAGCATCTATGGAAGCTGACGGCGACATGACGATGATGGTGGCTATGACTATGCTCCGGCAGCATAAAGTCTAAATGTTTGGTTACTAACTAGTATTCTAGTAACACGTACCCAGCTTAATTATTCGAGTTTAATGGATATGCACTGACAGTGTAAAATAGTTTTACACAGTCATCCAATCAAAGCATGCCACATAGGAGAGATAATTATATTTGACTTTAATTTTAATTAAAAGAATAAGATATTTTCTGATTTGGCGGAATTCAATTGAATATTTGTGTAAAACTATTTTACACTGTCAATGCATATCCATTAAACTCAAGTGAAAAACACTCTATATTTCTATTTATAGTTAACCTCCATAAACATGAGTGTTGACAAGTGTGATTTTAGGCGATCACCCCTTTATGGTGATGCAGGCTTAATTTGCACCATCGATTATGTATCTAGCAGCTTTTTGCTGTGCCCAATGAGATATACAGCTATGAATATAATCCATGTTAATTATGATGGATTTAGTGGATCTAACAACAATTGATCACGTGCTAACGTAGAACCTGTTTGCACTTAATTAAATCTTCTCCAAATTGTATGTCAAAGCCAAATGAAATCCCAGCACCATGTCTAATGTTTTCTTCTTCACTTATTAATTTGTAGCTACCATCACAGTTCAATACCACATTGATTTAGCATGTGTCAAATTGGTTATTTGCAGACCAGTCCCAAGCGAGAGTGTTATCCACTTATCCAAACCATGTGAGATGACAATCAATGTTGGTCAAATATTAGTTATTCTCAATAATTACTCATTTAGGGTTTTTATTTGTGGAATTAAAACTTTGACTTGTTACTCTCCGTAATTCCTATGGAATTGATCCTGTATTATTCTTTTTGGATCGGTTCACTTCTCATTTCTTTTGATTACAAAAATTTACAAGGTTACCATAGTAATTATGTATCTCATTCATTTTCTTTTCTCTCGCTTTTTCTTTCACGTTCTCTTCAACCAAACAACCTAAAAAATCATCTTTCTTTCCACTCTCTTTCTTTCCTTTTTCTTCTTTCCTTTCACTTTCTTTCCTCTTACTTTTCCTTCCACAACCAAACTCTTTGGATCGGTTCACTTCTCATTTCCTTTAATTACAAAAATTTTCAAGGTTACCATAGTAATTATATATCTCATTCATTTTCTTTCCTCTCGCTTTTTCTTTCACGTTCTCTTCAACCAAACAACCTAAAAATCATCTTTCTTTCCACTCTCTTTCTTTCCTTTTTCCTTTCACTTTCTTTCCTCTTACTTTTCCTTCCACAACCAAACACAACCTTACCCTATACCTGCGGTGGATCAAACAAACTGCAATTGCGTGCCCATGTCCCTCTCGCCTCTCGAATTTTTTATGAAGATGTTGAAACCAAATGAAATTGAATTTTGAATTTTTTAGCACATTTGTGAAATTTTTGAAAAAAGGTGTTCTACAGGGGGAAAATCAAACATTTACTTGGAGCAATGGCAGGACCAGGAAGAGAGGGCACCGTTGTGACAACTTTTTCAGTGAGAGGAGGAGAGAGGGGGTTTTGCGGCCGGTGTGATGAAGGGGCCTATCTTGTCTTTGAAGATGTTGTTGTTGCTGATGGTCGATGACTTAAAGGAGGAGTTAGTGTTGGTGGTAGAGATGGTGAGGGTTTCATCCTTGTTGGTGTGGTTGGAGTTGATGACTGTGGAGAGGCTAGTGTTTTTTCTTCTTCGAATTGGTGCAAGAAGAGATTAAGGAAGAGTTAGTGTTAGAAGATGAAGAAGATTAATGAGATTGAGTTTTTGAGTTTTGTAACCCTGCATTTAAATCAGTTATGGAGAAATAAGATGAAAAATAGAAGAGGAAGAAGATGAAGATGGAGGTGAAAGGCAAAGGACGAAATATGGTTAAAACCATTTGTAGGGACTAAAACCTATGCTCAAAAGTCCACCATCAGCTAACTACGCTTACACGTGGTCCGGTGACAATGCAAACATTCCATACTCTGATTGAGCGAGAACAAGTTGACAACTTGAAGTAAAAACAAAAAAATTAATTATTCATTCACACTTCACTTTCTCTTTTTCACACATTTTTTCTACATTTCGTGTCATATCACATTTTATATCATATATCATATCTTTCATTTCTCTTCCTATTTATCAAGGTGGAGGTGGAAAAGTAGTGTCAACAACTTATTATTCATATGATTAATGATGTGATGGAAAAAAAGAGATAAGAAGAGAAGAAGAGTGAAAAGGAAATGGAAAAGAAAGAGAGATATGAATATATCATAACTCAAGTAAAAAATACAAGAAATGAACTTGAGATAAAAGTAAGCTCGAAAACAAAGACTAAATTGCATTAAATAAGTAAAAGAGGAAGAAGAATTTGTTTCCTTGTAACTCGTGGTAGTCATTGTCGTATGACGTAGGTAGCGTTTGGTGACATAACATAACATGACATGACATAACCAGATAATAATGTTATATGTGTTTTGTTTGGTAACTCAAAGTCATCAGAACAGAACCATAATATCAATTACATATATAATCTTGATAAACTAATTAAGATTGTGTTTGTTTCCGACTAAAGTTAGAATTTTTTAATTGAAAAAAAAAACGATTTTTCTAAAAATAAATTGAAACAAACGTACCTTAAAGTAGCTTTTCCAATTAATATGCTTTCAGCTTTTTGTAAAGTAATGATTTTTTGAAAAGCATTTTTTACCGTGTTAAATTTTTAAGAGAGTGTTCTGTTATGTTCCCTTCGATTCCACCTTTTTTCACATAACTAAAATGTCATGTTCCAAGAGCTTTTAATTATGTTCCGTTCCATCATAAAAACACAACAAACACATAATAAAACTCATATGTCATGTTATGCCCTTCACACCTGTCTGTCAAACGCTATCGTAGGCTTGACTTTCAGAGTGTTTTAGTAATTAGATGTCTATCTTTTTTTTTTTTGAATTACAAACTAGTATATTTTTTTGGTTACAAGAGGAAATTTAACAAAAGAAAAAAACTAACTAACATCATCTAGATACATAGATGCATAAACAAATGAGGGTGATTTAGCCCAAACTTTAACCGGAGACCTTGTTCGCGCCGCTTCTTGAGCTAGATTATCTGCCGTGTTATTCTTATTCCGATCTATCTGAGTTATGAATTTTATTTGGAACTGTGTCACTAAGCTCTGAACCCGGTATGTAATATCTCTATCCCAATATGAATTAACATCCCTTCCTGTTTGTAACACAGAGACCAACTGACCACAATCTGTAACACAAGAGATAGTCGAGAAGCCATTATTCCTTGCATGCTAAAGTCCTAGCTCCAAGGCCATAATTTCAGCCGCGAAGGCACTGCCCTAGCCAAAGCTCGATGAAATTGCAGACAACCAGTTTCCAGTAACGTCTTTAACAACTGTAGCGCATCCCATTCGTCCAATACTCGGATTCCAACTATCGTCGATGACTAGATGAGCTGTATGCAGGAGGTTTCGTCCGCTATAGTAGTAGTGGGTGGATTATGCTGCATTGGAGTCGGAAACAGAGAGCTACACCATAAGGCCTCATCACGAAGAACACTGGGAAGAATATGGTTAAGAGATGGAGTTTGGCCAGCAAAAACTCGAGAGTTCCGCCACTTCCAGGACCACCACAAAACCGTTATCCCAAGAATGTTGTGACGATGTGAGAGTACGGACTTAAACCACAAGGAGAATTCTGTTTGCACATACAAGGAAGGCAGGACATTCTGAAAGTGAAGCCGTAAGCTTCACGACTCCGGGCACCACTGGAAAAGATGATCAATATCTTCATGGTCCATATCACACCGAGGGCAAGTTGCGTTCTGCGCCAGATGACACTGAAACCTCTTCGCGTTCGTGGGCAGAGCACCGTGAGCTACCAACCAGAGAAAAAAAAAACGAATTTGCCCAGGAACTCTCGCCTTCCAGACTCGTCTCCAAACCGTAAAGTCCTCCATCACCGGTGCAGCCATATTGTAGTATGATGAGCTTGGAGTATACCGACCCTCGAGAGTGTGGATCCAACGCAAAGCATCTCGGTGAGTCGTTGCTTGAGGTATAGATACATACATAATTTCCCCAATAATATCAGCATGCGAAACAGTGAACAGACAATCCAAATTCCACATACCATGTCGCCAAAGGTCCGCCACAACTAACTTTGTATCAGAGATATGCACGAAAGAGACTCGCTCACACAATCTACATGTTCCAAGCCAGTTAATATACCAAACAGAGGATTGACCATTCCCTAATTACGGCTGAAAGCTACTCCCAACATAGTCTCTTGCACGCAGTATGCTCTTCCATATGTAAGAATCACCCCTCTTGTATTTACCTTGAAGGATCAACTCACCATTTAAGTATCTTTTAGATAAAGCTTGGACCCAAGGTTTATTTATGTTATGCAGCAAATCCTCTACCAATTTCCCTAGCATTGCATCATTTTTCAGTCTTGTGTCACGAAACCCCAACCCCCCATGCTCCTTGGGTTGGGTAAGCGTATGCCAAGGCACCAAATTCCAGCCTCTATTATTAGTCCATTTCGCCTAAAGACAGCTTCAAATTTTTTTGTCAATAACATCACAAACGGATTGGGGAAGCCAGAGAGATTGCATGGTATACACTGGTAAGGATGTGAGAACGGATTTTGCAAGATAAAGCTTCCCGGCCTTGTTTAACATGCGCGACTTCCATGATGCTAACCTGACATTTACTTTATCCACGATAGGGAGAAAAAGATCCCGGGTAACTCTCCCTTTCAAAAGAGGGATCCCAGGATATTTACCAAGGTTGCATACTCTCTGAATACCCAATATAGTGGACAATTCCCCTTGGACAGGTGCAGAGACTGTCTTGGAACATAACATTCTTGACTTTTCCAGATTCACTGTCATGCCTGAAGCCTCACAAAAATCCTTTAAAGTGTCAGCTATCACACACATCTGGGCCTTGTTAGCTTGGCAAAATAACAAAACATCAACAACAAAAAATAGGTGGGAGATGCCAATGCCTTCCTTAGCAATCCGGATTGGATGCCAAACACCCTCATCTACCTTTTTTCTGAATTAGAAGGGCTAACCGCTCCATACACAATACAAAAAGATAAGGTGACAAAGGATCCCCTTGGCGAAGGTCCCTTTGTGGTGTGAAAGCATCAAGCTTAGACCCATTCCATAGCATAGAGATTGACGCTGATTGAACTCGCCACATAATCAAATCCACAATCATTAGGCTGGAAACCAGAGTCATACAAGGTAACTTGTAGAAAGTCTCAATTAACTCGATCATATGCCTTCTCCAAGTCTATCTTCAAGGCCACCAATACAAACTAGTATATATAGTGCTTGAAAGAAAATAGATCTATAAATTAAAACTAAAAGTAATTTTGTAATCAAGTGTCATACCATAGTCTTTGAATCATCCTTGCATGCTTAAACATGGTTCGAACCTAAAGACTTATGCTTGAATTACTCTTGGACTTATCTTCAAATTGATGACTTGAGTTTGCATTGAAATTGACTTTGAGCGATGTTGATGAAGTCCCAACTCTCTTTATTAAGCTTGTTATTCGATTAGGCACTTGGACTCTTGATGAATCAAAAGCTAAGGCCTTCATTTCGAACTAACCCTTGACTTGATGTTGAATACTCACAATCAATCCTTCTTTTGAAATAAGCACGGGATATCCCTAAATTGGCTAAGTTTGGAATTTGGTATAAAATATATGAGAAGAATGACATTTTCACTAGATTGTTATCAGGAATTGAGATTCATCTATTCCTACATGTGAATTTTGAATAGCTCTCTCTGCCTTTGTTTGAAAACTTTTATAGTCCCACAAAGTTGTTAATTAATTCCAGTACAGCTATTTTTCTTTTACTGATCGAGATATTCACAGCCGATATTAGTGACCAATCTTTTTGCCATGAATGCTCACATTAAGCGGTAAGTGACTGATATTCTAATGAAATATAATTAGCACACGGTATTTTAGTTAATGAATGAAATAAGCAACCATCACACCGCGCACCTAGTTTTTGAACGACAAACGCTCCAATAGAACCTATAGAACCATATAAAGATTCCATGTTAAATTAATTGACAGGGGCAGGGCTAAAAGCCATCTGCTGCCTTTAATCTTGCAATTAAACTGACCCTACCATGCACTCAAGGATTCTCTTATATATTGTCATAATGTCAGTATTTATGGTCCTGTTTGCTGACTTGTGTCAACTAGATTTCCTATGTGGCTACACAATGCAGCATCACACACCTGGGAATCGGGTCATACTCATACCCCAAGCTTCAATCCACACTTCTCTCGTGTCTTGCTTGTGCCGAAACAAAGTTCCTCAATCCTCACTTTCCCCTTCCACTTATATAAAGCATTGACTCTCTTCCACTTTAAACTCAACCCACACCACTCACTACCTAGCTTCTTATACCTGTCCTTTCTTAATTCTCAGAATACACTGTGCTCTTGTTGTTGCTCTACACTTCATTCTAATTAACAAAATGTCATCCATTTCCAAGGTCATTGCTCCATGTGGCAACAAGAAGCATCATGTGAAGGATGATCATAGCTACAATAGGTACGGTTCTCCTCCTGCAGCTTGCAACTGGGATGAAGATTATAGTTTTGTCCCAGTAGCTTCCATGGAAGCTGACGGCGATGATGACGACGATGGTGGCTATGACTATGCTCCGGCAGCATAAACTCTAAATGTTTGGTTACTAACTAGTAGTACTAGTACTACGTACCCTGCTTACAGTGCTTGAGAAATTAGATTAATGTTTTGTCTAATATTCTTAGTTCGGGCTAGGTTTAGTACCAATGGAAAGTAGTGATTTTAGGTGAGCACCTATTTATGGTGATGCAGGCTTAATTTGCACCATCGATTATATATGTATCTAGCAGCTATTTGTTGTGCCCAATGAGATATACAACTATATATGCATCTATATATGTTAACTATGATGGAGTTAATTAGTGGATCTTATCAACAAGTCACATGCTAACGTCGAACCTGTTTGTACTTCAATCTTCACAAAATTGTATGTCAAAGCCAATTCAATGCCTCGTTGTAGAACCTCTATGAATTCCCAGCAATTAACTCGCTGTAGACAACTTCCCTTGAATGGTCTAAATTATGGAATCCATCAGTGGTCAGTATATATATATATATATATATATATATATATATATAGTGTGCTAGCGCTTGAACTCAGTAGAAATTGACTAGTAATGCTTTAGACATTTAGTGGATCATTTCTCTAAGTATATGAGAACTACGTACGGAGTTGTTGTACAAGTTATATAGGCTTAATTCAGTTTTTGGTCCCCAACCTTTGTCATAAATATGGTTTTAGTCCCTCGCCAGCGTAAAGGTGGGGATTGGTCCCCAATTTTTGGTAAAATGACTGGCTTTGGTCCTTCCGGCCGGTTGGGTCAATGCCGGAGCTCCGGCGACCCATGTGGCCATGCCACGTCAATTAATGAGTTGATGTGGATTTTTTCTTTTTAATTTAAGATGAACGGGTAGAGATGAAGCTGTTGTTGCAGAATTGTTAAGATCATAACCTTTATGAGGCAGATCATCATTAAAAAAATTGTGTTTAATTTTTATTTAATTATATTTTTTTAATATTTTAAAATACTAATATTACTAACAATTAACATTTGTCTATAAAAAAAATCTGAAATAAACAAATTAAATGCATCTAAAAAACACTAAAAATTAAGTAATAGTACTCTTGGGCACTTTAGTTCACTAGTTTACAAATATTTAAATCAAGTTATTTTACTTTGTGTTAAAATTGGATTTACACCCTCAATAGTCGTTTTTGTCTTGAGGTGTTCAAGACAAACTCAATTGCTTGAATTTAACCTTCGTCAAGAATTAAGAACAATAATTTATCCAATAAGCACTGATAAATTTTGTTTTAATCAAATATTGAGACACCCTCAAGTAAGGAAAACCCCACTTAGCACTGATAATACGTTGGATTAATTAAGAAGAGCATAGAGTTCAAAAAAAAATTAAGAAGAGCATAGCCAACATGGGTTGGCACAACTGGCTTCAGGTTCCGGGTTTAACTCTCACCTCTCAGAGGTCGAGGGTTCAAATTCCCTTAGGGTCAGTAAGATCTCAGTTGGTGGGAACCCTCCTTGGGGAGATCTCTCGGCGCTCCTTTCCAGGAGTGGGTCTCTGCTGGCCTCCCGATGATGTCACTGACACCCTGCCCGATAGTTTAGAGGTGTTTTCTCTCCGTTCTACCATTACTTTATAAACTGAAAAAAAGAGAGACAAGTGAGAAATATGATTAATGATGTGATGGAAAAAAAAAGAAAGAGAAGAATAGTGAAAATGAGATGGAAAAGAAAGAAAAATCTAAATACATCCGAACTCAAGAAAAATTACAAGAACCTTTTTTTTGGTTACAAAATTACAAGAACTTGAGATAAAAGTAAGAACGAAAGCAAAGATTAAATTGCATTAAACAAGTAAATGACGAAAAATCATCTGCTTGCTTGTATCTCGTGGTAATTATTGTCGTATGATGATGTAGACTTTGGACTTTTAGAGTGTTTCAGTAATTAGATGTCTATGTTTTTTTTTTTCAAATTACAAACTAATTTATGTAGTGCTCGAAAGAAAATAACTGTTACTAGATCTAGAGACGTGATTAAAACTAAAAGAAACTTGGCTAAAAAGCACTTTTGGCCCCTGATGTTTTAACTTTGTGCAAATTCTGCCCCTACTCTATTTTTGTCGATGTTTCTACCCCTTATGTTTTCAAACAGTGCATTGTCTATCCCTCATGTTTTCAAACAGTGCACCGTCTACCCCTGACGGAGGGGTAGACGGTGCACTGTTTGAAAACATGAGGGGTAGAAACATCAACAAAAATAGATAGGGGCAGAACTTGCACAAACTTAAAACATCAGGGGCCAAAAATGCTTTTTAGCCAAGAAACTTCGTAATCAAGTGTCATACTATTAGAGTAGAGTACACACACTACACCAGAAAAGGGCTTTTACAGCGCCCCTTTTACAGCGGTTCAGGTGGCAGCCGCTGTAAAAACACAAACACGGAGCGGATGATGGGCTATTACAGCGTTTTCTTAAATAAACCGCTGTAAAATTGTTCCCTATTAAGAGCGGTTCAGGTCTCAACCGCTGTAAAAACAAAAACACGGAGCGGTTGATAGGCTTTTACAGCGGTTCGTTTAAGTAAGCGCTTTAAAAGATAAGTAAAAAATAAATCTTGGATTTTAAATTTGTTTCATATGAGATTCGAACCCGGATACCTTAGGCTATTTCAAAACCACTTTCCACTGGACTCAGATAAGATTTATGTTATTGTTTCGATTTGTTAATATTTATCAATTGATTTCGTAAAATTGTAGAACCCAATAACTTTACCCAAATCCCGTAAACCCTTATCAGTTTCGTTCTATCTCGATGGTGCTACCTCAGTCTCTCTCAACCGCTGTGCTCCTTCTCTCAACCCCTACACCCCATCGTGCCGCCACCGTCCCTGGCGCGCCGCTGCCGCTCTTGTTTTTCATCGTCCAACACTTTGGCTCAAGGTTCTTGGCCGCAGAACTGAGGTCAGTGGTTCTCCATCCTCGATCTGTTAACGCTGAGGAAGGCCAGCGACTCCAATTTCTCCTCCACGCCTTCCAAACGCATCCTTGCGAGAAGGCCTCGCCTCTTCATCCTCCTCCCCTGCACATTGGCCCCTCACGGTGGTGGAAGGTTAGGTTTGTTTGTTTACTTTGTTTCTGATTTAAGCCTGTTATAATTTATTTGGAAGGTTGTTATTGGAATTGGATTGATATCTGATTGAAATTGTTGGCTAAAGTAGTTTTGAGTTTGATCATTGTGTTTTTCTGTGTGATTGTGTAGATGGGTCGAATTTACCGATAAAATAGTTGCTAAGAGGGTTGCCAATATGTTAAATGGTGAACAGATAGGTATGTGTTTGTTTGAAAGTATAGTATGGTGTTTACTTGTGGTAGCCGGGTTATGCTCTAGTGGGGGCTGTACTTGTTCTTCCTTATTGTCTTTTAATGGAAAGCACAATGTTGTTCTATTGTCAATTCTAGAGTTATTTTATTCCTTTAATTTTGTGAAAGAGTGATCGGCTGCCGGATGTTACGACGATCGACGGCGGGCTGGATGGGGAGGAGAAGAGGAACGGGCTGATGCACGTTGAGGGGATTCCGGCTGGGCTTCCGCGGCTGCACACGCTCCGTGAAGGTACGGTTGTGCTCATGGTTTTATGATGATATTGAGTTGATTCAATGATTATCTCAATGACTGTGTATTGAGCTTGAGCTATAATCTGGCAAATTTTTGGTGTTCAATTGGTTCAGCTGTGTGTTAATCTCTTTTTGATCTGTTTCCGCAGCTTGGAATGTGTATCAAGTTGTGATTTCTCACTTAAGGAGTGTGGGTTTTTCACTTCACATTTTTAGTGTAATTAGAGACATTGAAGTCAATTTCAAACGGGTTGGAATGAATTGATTCTGTTGTTTTTTCTTGTGTATTTTTATTATTGGCTCTGTTTTTTGTTGTTTTGGTTCTGTTCTATGATGTTAACATGATAGAAGAAGATGACAAGATGTTATAGAAGACTAAGATATGGGTTAATCTCAACTTTTTTTCCAGACTAAGATATGTTTCTCGCAGGAAAATCTACGAATACTGGTTCCTTTAAGAGGAATATTTTAAGACCAACTTCTCCCAAATCTCCTGTTGCAAGTGCTAGTGCCTTTGAAAGCGTAGAGGGATCAGATGACGAAGATTTTATATCAGAAAGCGCTAATTTAGACACTACATATCTGCACTCGAATGGAGATGTTGTAAGCAATGCATTTGTTCAATTAAGTTTACTTTTCGTTTGATTTTCTATATAAGAAGAAAGTTTAGTTTTGAGATGATAAGTAACTTGGCCTTTGTTTCTCTGCTTTTTTTTCCTCCTTGCCCTTCCCTCTCCTGCTGGGCTTGCAATCACTCTAGCTTTTCTCTCAATACTTTTTAGCTGTGCTAATATGATGCAGTGTTCTATATTCACTAAGGTAAACAAATTGAATTACCTTTTAAGATTGATTTTGAAATGCATGCAGGGGGCTGAAGGTAAAAATCCATACGAGACTTTACCTAATCATGTTAATACTAATGGAGAGCAGATGGCAATCACTGCTTCAAGTATGATCCGTTCTCATAGTGTTTCTGGTGATCTGCATGGTGTTCAGCCCGACCCAATAGCAGCTGACATTTTGAGGAAAGAGCCAGAGCATGAAACTTTTGCTCGATTGAAAATTACACCTATTGGTATGAACTAGGAAATATAGCTTATTCTCTTGAATGCCAATAAATTGCTCCAAACGGGCTCTCTCATGTCATGCATAGATTCCCCTTCCTTTAAAAACTTGCTAACAACAGTTAAAAACTTGCTTATGGGTTAGTTACTTTTCTGTATTCCATATTTCTTTTGGGAAAAACTTAGATACAGTACCATATGTATGGTTGGTACTGTTCTCCAATAAAAATGTGACACCTAGGTTACTTTAATTGCACATTAGATCTAGTAACTCAACCGTGATTATTTCTGTTAACTCTGAGTTAGCTATTGTTTCGTTTCTCTTATCCTTTCCGTTTTGTTAACTATCGTTCTGTTTATCATCGACCATTGTTTTTTCACCATTCATGCAGAGGATAAAAAGTGCAGGAACAAATCCAATATTTGAGATTGGGTCGCTCAAGTTTGAGGGATCCCAAATCCACCGGTTAATAAGAGAGCGATCCCATTCAATTCAATGTTGATTGACATGAAGTTGAAATTAAAGAGTACTGAATTCTAGATCCACTTTCGCAACAGGGGAAACCATGGTCACTTCACTTGTGCTTGCTGTGACATCAACCTTTTCAATTTTGTAAACAAGTAAATCTTGAAAATTCAAGGACTTGCTGCAGTCATTGATGGAAAGAAACCTGCAACAGTGTCTGGTACCTTGATCAATGCAACAGAATTTGTATTCAAAGTTTTGAGAAGGTTCGAGAAAGGATTGAAGAGCAGGACCAGGGGGAGGGGGCTACAACTTTTCCTTTAAGCGGTTTGAAAGGTGAATTTTTTTTTCTCTGCTTAACGGCGTCAAAGTTATTTGAACGGGGACAACAGTTGTAGAAATTAAAGCCATATGTCAAATTCTGATTGGGCAACAACATGTACTGCACCTGCGGTACTGCATGTAAGTTTTACCCTTTCTTTTTTCTGTACTTTACAATTCTGTACTTTACAATAAAATACACAATAGTTTGTAATTTCATGATTTAGAGATAGGTGAAGTTAAGGACGTGGTTGATATGCTTTAGAAATTGTTGATTTTATGGCTGAACTAGCATGGTAGGTGATGGTATATAGGAATAAAAGAAAAAGACTTTTTATAGCGGTTCCACAATAAACCGCTGTAATAGAGAGACGAATTACGACGGTTTTAATTATAAAACCGCTATTAAAGATGTTCACTTACAGCGGTTATTATACAAAACCGCTGTAAATAAGGGATCTTTTACAGCGGTTTGAACCGCTGTAAAGTCTTTTACAGCGGCGAGATCTACAGCGGTTCAAAACCGCTGTAAAAGGGCGAAATTAAGCGCTGTAAAAGCCCTTTTTTGGTGTAGTGACATTACTCTGATTAAGAAGTTAGTTACTGTTAGTAGTATAGTTAATATTTGAGTTAGTTACATTCTGTTAGAATGAGCTGTATTATGTGAGCTGTCATTACAGCTGTCACATAACTGATTCTGTTAGAGTTGGTAGCTTGCTTAGCAAGCCTTGTATTCTCTTTAAATACTGAGATCACTCATTGTAATCTTTAGTTTTTCAATAATTAAATTCAGTTACATATCTTAGAGAGTTTAACATAGTATCAAGAGCGCTGAACGATCCTTGGGATCTTTCTCTCTGATTTTTCTCGTTTTTTTTTCTCTTCTTCTTCATCATCGCCATGGCTGATGAAGCTTCTGCACATGCAACTGCAGCTACAACTCTAGTTCCGCTTGCGGTTTCTCAACCGCAACTGAGTTCTACTTCTCTAGTTCACAAGCTTATCCTGAAGCTTGAGGATTCTAACTTCCTTTCATGGAAGCAGCACGTTGAAGGCATCGTGCGCACGCACAGGTTGCAGAGCTTTCTTGCTCATCCAGAGATTCCACCTCGCCGGCTCAGTGAGGATGATCGCGTGAATGCAGTGGAAAATCCTGCATATCAGATCTGGGAACAACAAGATTCTGCACTGTTTACATGGCTTCTCTCGTCTCTTTCTCCATCAGTGCTTCCAACCGTGGTCAACTGCACTCAGTCTTGGCAGATTTGGGAAGCAGTGCTCGACTTCTTCCAAGCACAATCGCTTGCTCAATCCACGCAACTACGTTCCGAGTTGCGATCGATAACCAAGGGCTCGAAGACTTCATCGGAGTTTCTCAAGAGAATCAAGTCCATTGTGAACGCGCTTGTCTCCATCGGAGATCCAGTTACCTATCGCGAGCACCTTGAGGCTATTTTCGACGGTCTTCCTGAGGATTACAGTCATCTCTTGACTGTAATCTACAATCGCGATGATCGCTGCTCGATCTTGCATGTTGAATCCATGGTTATCGCGCATGAAGCGCGCCTTGAGCGTTCTCGCACTCGTCAGATGAGTGCAAATCCTCCGTCAGCGCTTCTCGCTCAGGTTGCGCCACCGCCAACGCCTGCAGCGCCGCCAGCGCCGACACCATCATCGATTGTCTCTACACAGTCGACTGCATCCTCAGAAGCTAACTATGCTTCTAGTGCTGTCAACAACTCTTACGATGATCGATCTTATGATAATCGTGGTGGATCGGATGATTCTCGTTCTCGCGGTGGTTATGGTGGTAGATCTGGTGGTCGTAACTCTCGTGGTGGAAGAAACGGTAATCGCAGTGGTGTTCAATGCCAGATCTGTTACAAGTATGGACATGATGCTAGCATCTTCTATCATCGTGGTTCATCAGGATCCAGTGGCTCGTTTGGTATGCAATCTTCTGGTTATGGCATGCCTATGCCTATGCCTATGCATCCACAAATGCTCCCACACTTTCGATTCTCACCTTTCTATGGTGTTCCACAATTTGGAAATCCTACTCAGTTTGGTAATTCTCAGTTTGGACATCTTCCTGGCATGATGTTAGGCCAGTATCCTCAGAATTCAGGCATGAACATGAGCAACTTTGCTCAGTCCTTTGGTCATTCCCCTTATGGTGGTGCACAGTGACATCCTACACTTGCACAATTTCCTGGTGGCAATCCTAGGCCTGCAAATCCTCCAGCCAGAGCTCCACAGGCTATGCTTACTGGTCCTACTACTTCTCCTGCTGCAGCAAATCTCAGCTCCTGGTTTTCTGACTCTGGAGCAACACATCATGTTACCAATGATGCATCTGTGATTTCTGATAGTGTCTCTCTCACTGGTAATGATCACATTCTAATGGGGAATGGACAAGGTTTGCCAATCCACTCTATTGGTTCAGCTTCTTTTCTTTCTCCTTATCACAAAAATACTACACTCACTCTTAGTGATCTTCTTTTAGTTCCTAATATCACAAAGAATCTAGTCAGTGTTAGTAAATTTGCAAAGGATAATAATGTCTATTTTGAGTTTCACTCATCCTATTGTGTTGTGAAATCTCAGGAAACTTCTAGAGTTCTACTCAAGGGTACTGTTGGTCCAGATGGTCTATACATCTTTGAGGGGATGCATACTCCAACTTTTCCTCTAGCCAGTTCTGTTAAAGCTTCCTCAGTTCCAATTCCAGTTGTTGTTTCCTCTGTTAATACTGCTTCTTTACCTATTTCTAATGTACCTAGTCCTAGTATTTCTACTCATAATACTACCTCTGATGTAACTACTACTTCTTATGCCTTGTGGCACAATAGGCTAGGTCATCCTCATCATGAGGCTTTGCATTCTGCTTTAACTGTTTGTAAGATACCAGTACCTAATAAAGCAAAGTTTTCAGTATGTTCAGCTTGTTGTTTGGCAAAGTCTCACAAATTACCTTCTTCTTCCTCTCATACTGTTTATACTGCACCTCTAGAACTTGTCTTTGTTGATCTATGGGGTCCTGCCTCTACTGTTTCTTCATGTGGATATTCTTATTTTTTGACATGTGTGGATGCTTATTCTAGGTTCACTTGGATTTTTCCCCTAAGACAAAAATCTGAAACCTATTATGTTTTTCTTCAGTTTCAAGCCATGGTTGAATTAAAGTTTAGCTTGAAACTGAAATCTGTCCAAACAGATAATGGTACTGAGTTCAAATCTCTTACCTCTCATTTTACCAAACTTGGCATTGTCCATAGGCTCACTTGCCCCTACACACACCATCAAAATGGTAGTGTTGAAAGGAAGCATAGACATATCATAGAAACTGGTTTATCTTTGCTGGCTTATGCTAACATGTCATCCCAATACTGGGATCATGCTTTCTTGGCTGCTGTTTTTCTAATTAATAGGCTTCCTACTGTGGTTTTGGGTAATGAGAGTCCTTATTCTAAGTTGTTTAAGACTCTCCCTGATTATAAGATTCTCAAAGTGTTTGGTTGTGCATGTTACCCTCATTTAAGACCTTACACTCACAACAAGCTCTCCTTGAGGTCTAAGGAATGTGTGTTTATTGGATATTCTTCCTCTCATCCAGGGTACAAATGCATGGACAGTGATGGCAGAATTTTTATCTCTCGAGATGTGATTTTTGATGAAGTAAAGTTTCCTTATCCTGCCATGTTTACCTCCACTGACTCTAACCTCCCAGATAGTGGCATTCTTTCAACAATACCTATTGTTCCAGTTCCAGTTGCTGCTCAGCCTACAACCTCCAATTCAGACTCTGATTTGTCTTCAGGACCTGTTTCTCTGGCTCAGGTTTCTGCACAAGAGCAAGTCCAAGCTTCTCCTGCAGCCTCAGGCACAGCTTCAGCACCCTCTTCTCCTGTTGAGCCTTCACCTCCAGTGGGCAATATTCATCCTATGCATACAAGAGCAAAATCTGGCATAATCATGCCCAGATTGCATTCAACCTTGCTCCTCACTCAGGCAGAACCTACTACAGCCAAGCAAGCACTCAAAGACCCTAAGTGGTTGGCAGCCATGAAGGCTGAGTATAATACATTACTAGCTAATGATATCTGGACATTGGTTCCTCTACCCAAAGATCGGACACCAATAGGATGCAAATGGGTGTTTAGAGTGAAGGAGAATGCAGATGGTTCTATCAATAGATATAAAGCAAGGCTTGTAGCCAAAGGTTATCATCAAGTGAAGGGTTTTGATTATTCTAAGACATTTTCCCCTGTGGTCAAACCTATTACTATTAGGCTCATTCTTTCTCTTGCAATCACTAAACAGTGGCATATTCATCAACTTGATGTCAATAATGCCTTTCTCAATGGTGCACTTCAGGAGGAGGTGTACATGACACAACCTTCTGGATTTCAGAATGAGGATAAGACTCTTGTTTGCAAGTTGAACAAAGCTCTTTATGGCCTCACACAGGCCCCTAGAGCTTGGTTTGAAAGGTTAAAGTCAGCTCTTGTGAAGTATGGCTTCAAACCTAGTAGATGTGACCCCTTTTTGTTCACTTTCCACAATGCAACTTGCTGCATTTACATCCTAGTCTATGTAGATGATATTATCATTACAGGAAACTCTTTGCCTCTTGTGCAGAAAGTGGTTGAGAATCTCAATTATGAGTTCTCTTTGAAGCAGCTAGGACTGCTAGATTATTTCCTTGGTGTTCAGGTGCATCATCTTCAGGACAGGTCATTATTGTTGACCCAGACAAAGTACATTACTGATCTACTTGAAAGAGCAGATATGGAAGAAGCAAAGGGCATCTCTACTCCTATGGTTGGTGGTGCCAAATTGAGCAAATACGGAGCAGATTACTTTGCTGATCCTACCCTTTACAAATCCATTGTAGGAGCACTTCAATATGCCACCTTAACCAGACCTGAGATAAGCTTTGCTGTGAACAAAGTTTGTCAATTTCTAAGTCAGCCATTGGAAGATCATTGGAAGGCTGTTAAGAGAATATTAAGGTATCTTAAGGGTACTCTTCATCATGGGCTACATCTTAATCCTTGTTCTCTTCATTCTCCTGTTTCTCTAGTGGCCTTTTGTGATGCTGATTGGGCATCAGATCCTGATGACAGAAGGTCAACATCAGGATCATGTGTTTTCTTTGGCCCTAATCTTGTGTCTTGGAGCTCCAAGAAGCAGACCTTAGTGGCTCGTTCCAGTACTGAAGCAGAATACAGAAGCCTAGCCAATACCTCTGCTGAGCTGCTATAAGTTCAGTCACTTTTGCAGGAGTTGCAGATTCCTTTTTCTCCTCATAAAATCTTTTGTGACAACATGGGTGCAGTGACTTTGACCCATAATCCAGTTCTACACACCCGCACTAAACACATGGAGCTTGACATTTTCTTTGTGAGGAAAAAAGTTCTCAACAAGTCTCTTTTTGTGCATCACATTCCTTCAGTTGATCAACTGGAAAATCTCTTTACAAAGGCTCTTTCACCTCTTCGTTTTGAAACTCTTCGTGACAAACTCAATGTGATTGAGAAATCCATTTCTCACCCACCTTGAGTTTGAGGGGGCCTATTAGAGTAGAGTACACATTACTCTGATTAAGAAGTTAGTTAATGTTAGTAGTATAGTTAATATTTGAGTTAGTTACATTCTGTTAGAATGAGCTGTTAATACAGCTGTCATGTGAGCTGTCATTACAGCTGTCACATAACTGATTCTGTTAGAGTTGGTAGTTTGCTTAGCAAGCCTTGTATTCTCTTTAAATACTGAGATCACTCATTGTAATCTTTAGCTTTTCAATAATGAAATTCAGTTACATATCTTAGAGAGTTTAACACATACCCTCATCTTGAATCATCCTTGCACATGCTTAAACTTGGTTCGAACCTACAGACTTATGCTTGAATTACTCTTGAACTTAGCTTCAAATTGATGACTTGAGTTTGCATTGAAATTGACGTCGAACATTTTGGGCTCCTTCAAGTAGATCTTATTCGATTTGGCACTTGGCCTCTTGAATCAATTGCTAATAAGGCCTTCATTTAAAACTGTACAAACCCTTGAATTGATGTTCAATACTCACAATGAAGCCTTCTTTTGAAAGAAGCACGTACGGGGATTTCCCCAAACTTGGCTGATTTAAAAATTTGGTCTAAACTAAGCTGTCATCTCATGACATTTATCTATCCCTACATGTGAATTTTGAATAGCTCTCTACCTTTGTTTGAAAACTTTTAAAGAACTACAAAGTTGTTAATTAATTCTAGCACAATTTTTTTACATCAACGACCGTAGTAATGACCAATATCCTTGCTATAGGTGTTCGCATTAAGTGATAAATGACTAACTGCAAAATATGTTATATTCTCATGAAAAACAATTAGCACACAACCTTTCGGTTAAAGAATGAAACAACCAATCATCATACCACACCTCGTCTTTGAACACAGTGTATTTGGTGCAAATAACAAATGCTCTGCTGAACCATATAAAGATTCCAAGTTAAATTAATTGATAGGGGCAGGGCTAAAAGCCATCTGCTGCCTTTAATCTTGCAATTTAATTGACCCTACCATGCACTCAAGGATTCTCTATGTTATACATTGTCATAATGTCAATATTTGGTCCTGTTTGCTGACTTGTGTCAACTGGATTTCCTACGTGGCTACACAGTGCAGCATCACACACCTGGGAATCGGGTCATACTCATACCCCAAGCATCAATCCACACTTCCCTCGTGTCTTGCTTGTGCCGAAACAAAGTTTCTCTCAATCCTCACTTTCCCTTCCACTTATATAAAGCATTGACTCTCTTCCACTTCAAACTCAACCTACACCACTACCTAGCTTCTTATACCTGCCCTTTCTTAATTCTCAGAATACTACACTTTGCTCTTGTTGTTGCTCTACACTTCTTAGTCTAATTCACAAAATGTCATCCATTTCCAAGGTCATTGCTCCATGTTGCAACAAGAAGCCTCATGAGAATGATGATCATAGCTTCAATTGGAACGGTTCTCCTCCAGCAACTTACATTGGGGATGGAGATTATGCGTTTGTCCATGTAGCATCTATGGAAGCTGACGGCGACGATGACGACGATGGTGGCTATGACTATGCTCCGGCAGCATAAACTCTAAATGTTTGGTTACTAACTAGTATTAGTGCTACCCTGCTTATAGTGCTTGAGAAATTAGACTAATGTTTTATCTAATATTCTTAGTTCGGGCTAGGTTTGGTACCAATGGAAAGTAGTGATTTTAGGTGATCGCCCCTTTATGGTGACGCAGGCTTAATTTGCACCATCGATTATGTATCTAGCAGCTTTTTGTTGTGCTCAATGAGATATATATACAACTATGAATCTATGCTAATTATGGTGAAATACTACAAATTAAAGAGTGATCAATTAAGAAACACAACATTATAATAATCAATATGAAGTCTTGTATACAATCAATAGAGAGCCTCTATCAAGCCTTTCGCTGATTATACCAGGTCCCAATACTATCATTACTAGAAATGGTACCCGTGCGTTGCACGGGTTTATTGATGATATTTTTAAAATTATATATGATTATCATAATTTTAATAAATATAAATATTATGAGCCTCTGGCACTCCAAATTATAAAAAATATATACAAATATAAAAACATATTTAATTATAAAATATATTAAATTAAATAATAATGGATGTGGGATATTTGATTGAATAGAATTAGAGTTATTTAGATTTAAATAATTACTATTACTCAAATTTAATAATTGATATTTAAAAAAAAAACTTTATTGAAACGCAATAAAAATGAGAACAACCTTCTCACTTAGATAATGACATTGGATCACAACAGACCGATATCTATTGTTCCTTACCACACCCTTGATTTGACAAAAAATTGTTTACAATGTTTCCCTCACGCAATACATGCACCACACTAAAACATTGAATTATATGCATCAGATGATCTATATGATTAAATACATGTTCCATTTTCCATGACCTCCTATCTCCCCTAGACACTCACCCAACCACTAAGGATGAATCACTTTCAATCACCACATTTGAAAAATTAAATTCCTAAATAAACAACAAAGCGTGTAACACTACTTGAACATTCGTCAAAAGCCCACAACATTCCAGGTCCTTTTGCAAACTAACCTAACACCCCTCTCCTTGATCCCTAAAAACCCACCAATACCACTCACCACTGAGTTTCCTTTCGACTCCTTATCCACATTAAACTTCAAAACAGTGGCTGACGGTCGCTCCTAATACATTGTTTCTTTTGTTTTTGTGGCCATTCAATACGTTCAAAGCCTCTAGCAAATTGTTCCAAATCATATGGGCAATCATTCTACTTCCCTTTGACTCACCAAAACGTACAAACCAAGCAATAGTTTCATATATGTTCAACAGAAACAGCTTTGTTATTAAACACTGCATGGATTTCTCTATAGTAATAGATATTAAATCATTAGCGCTTAAGTAGTCTTAATTCTTTTTCGTTTAAAAATATAGAAAATTATTATGTGAGTTAGAAATATATTAAATCAAGTAATAAGTTTTTAATATCATAAATAAATTATAATGACATCTTTTTTTACACTTTATATCCACAATAAATTAATTTTAACTTTTAACATCATAATATAAAATGTTTTTATTAGAGTAAAAAATTATTTGTTAAATTTAAATTAATTCAAATTTGGTCATAATTATTTTAATCTGTTATTCATTCTCAAGTCATTTCTACTTATATATAATAGATCAAAAATTATATTTAAAGAATTTTTTCAACGAATGCACACATATTTTAGTTAATGGTAAATACTTATAGAGCACCACTTTTTATTTAAAGACTACTTTTTCTTAATTATTTTTTAATAAATATTAATTTATTATAATTAATTTTAACTCTCAATATTTTTTGTATATTCAAATATTACTTAGTTTTATTTTAACTTTCTCCCCTTCAACTTATGATTGATAATTAATATTCTAACTTTTTTAACTAATACTGAATAAACTATTTTTTTATAAGTAACTTAAATTTATAATTAATACTTAATACAATTGATACGAACGTGAGTTTTTTATTATTTAATGTATTTTTTATTTTTACTATTTAATATATAGTACTCCCATATGATTTAGTGTAGTTTTTTTACAATTCATTATTTTTTTCCTGAAATAAATATATAGTAAATGAGTAATGTAAAAAAAATTCAAAATTTAGTTTATAATGTTATTTGTATTTAGCATGGGGGTAGCTAAATAGTCTCTAGTTAATTTCTTTCAGTTTTCAATCTTTATATTTAATGTATTTAATAAAAAAATTATTACATATAATTTATAATTCAAAGGTTACATTATATTGGCATGTGTAAAGTCAAAAAAACAAAAAAGCTTGACATATTTCAAAAGTTACATTATATTGAAAGTTGAATAGAAATTTAATTTATTTAACTTCTTTATTTAATGCTTTTAATACATATAGCTCAAATGAGCTTTACATATATATATAGATTGAGGCACTCGTGCAACTCCTCCATATCAAGAGGAGGGGATTTCATTAGTCCATCACAGTTTTTTGTAAGGATGTATGCAAATAAAATAAAAAATGTTCTAAAACAACACTTGCAATATATGAGAGAAAATTTCTAAGAGTGTCGCAACAATATATGCAAAAAAACATAAAAAATGAGGACCAACATGTGCACTCAAACTGACAACTGACCGAAAATCATGATGCAATACCTTAATGGTCAATCAAAAGCCTCCCCATAAGAGCATCTCTAATGCAAGGTTCTTAATTCTTAATTAAGAACTAAGAACTTTACCATTTGAGGTGCTTACATAGACTTCTTAGCTCTTAAAAATAAGAACTCAGTTCTTATATAAGGAGTTTTGCTTTTTGAGTTCTTAGCTTAAAATATTACTCCCTCCGTTCCTAATTATAAGACCTAATACAAAAAATTGCGCTTATTAATAAAACATTAAATGTGTCTAATTAGTGTGTTGATTTTTTAAAAATGCATACATTTTTCCATATTTACCCTTGGTTATTTTCTCTCACTAATAAATGGTAGGTGATAATTAAAACTTTGGAATTGAAAACACACCATTAATGTAAGGGTTATATATGGAAGAGTAGAATACTTTTTGTTGGATTATTGTTAAAGGTCTTATATTTAGGAACTATAAAATTTTAAAACTAGGTCTTATAATTAGGAACGGAGGGAGTAAATATTTCTCTCTCATCCAAATCACTTTATTACTTTATGAATTTTATTTTATTACTTTATGAAAATAACAAGTATATATAAATAATGTGGTTGGCGGGACCAAATGAATAGTAGTAAGAACTAAAAACTAAAAAATAAGAACTCATGGTTGGAGCAAAATTGCTTGAGAGTTGCTTAAACACATGTGGCAATACAGACCTACATGAGTAGTGCTAAGAACTAAGAAATAAGAACTAGCATGGGAGATGCTCTAAGAACCTCAAAACCCAGATAAGCTAAATAACTTCTATCATTTTAATTAGTACTTCTAAAATAGACAACTCAAACGGCTCTGCGGTGATTGTAGCTATCAAGAAGCTCATTAAGGCTTCAGTGAGGGGTCAAAACCCCAGTTCCGGAAACATGGGTCAAAACAATCACAGTTCAGTACCACATAGAATCCGCATGTGTCAAATTGGTTGTTTGCAGATCAGGCCCAAGCGAGTGTTATCCAAGCTCAAATGGCTGAAGCCTTATGGTTTTATTTTTGGGTGACATGAGGAAAAAAATTGGAGCCATATGTTTAATTTCCAGCTTGCATTTTATTTCCTTGTGTTTAGTTTCCAGCTTTCATTTGACATTTTATTTCGCCACACTGAGCAATGTGATACTTGTTTCACTGCTATAATCAACTCTAAAACAAGGAGGAAGATGAAGAAAATTAATGGGATTGGGTTTTTGGGTTTTGCAACTTTGAAAATGCATCGAGTTACAGAGGAAGAAGATGAAGGTACGTAAAAAAGAAAGAAGATGAAGATGAAGACGGAAGACGAGGGACAAAATATGACTAATTAGAACAATTTACAGGACTAAAACCAAAAATCTACTATTAGCTAACTAGGCTTACAATTAGATTGTTTTTTTTGAAATGATGTAGATTATTAACGGGTTAAAATTGATGAGATGCATACACTTAATTTGATTAAAAGGATGACATTTTAATATTTTTTTTTTCAAATGACCCAATTTAATTTCTAATTCGAACTCAGGGATCTAAATAACATACAGTTAATTCTTCTTTCACAATAATAGGACAGACTCTTACAATCTCCAAATGCCACTGTCAAAGACGCAGGCAGCAGGCACATGATAATTGATCTTGACTCAGTATCTAGATTCAATAATATAATGAAGAGTCACCAATACAAAACTGTCACCTGTAGTATCATTGAAGAACAGGACAACAATTGCTTCTTGCGTGGTGGAAAAAACAATACTAAAATAAGCACCATTGATATTGATATTCAAGTAGGAATATCTCCGCTTGTCGGTGGGTCATGGATTTTCTAGTTAGTATAGTTAGTTATATTTTTACAATCAATTTCTAGTAATACAGATAAAATTCAATAACAATTGACAAACTTATAAAATTGTAAATAATTTTATTAGAGCAAAATACACTCTCCTGTCCCGAGGTTTGAATATATTTTTAGTAAAGCAATAAAAAATACCAATATGAGTTATAATAAAATCTACTAGTAGCTTTTGAAATATATTTATGATAAGTATTATGTATGTTATCTTATATGAAGATAACAAATCAACATTTTTACATCATTATTTAAAAAAAAACACATTTTTACATCATTAGTTTTTAGAAAACATTTTTTTACATCTTAGCATTTAAAATAAAACACTTTATATTAAGCATATAAAATTGTTAAAGTGATAATATAGTATGTATTTGAATTTCAGTTAAACTAAATGTATAAATACATATTAAATTCAACATGACAAAATTCAACTTATCTATTCAAAATAAATTTAACGCAATAATTAGTTTTTGGATTAATACCTTAACATATTTGCATAGTGTTCCAATTTCCAAATATATATCACAATTAAGACTTAAGAATATAGCAGTAATAATCATGATCCATTATTTATTGCTTGATACAATAAAGTCTTACACTAATTTGTCCCAATCAAATAATGGACATCTTATAGCAAATTAAATTATATATAATAATCATGTTCATCATTCATATACATACTTCATTTTTCTTTCTTTCTCCTCTAAAACCATAGTGCCATTAACTTGTAGCAGTAGTAGCAATCAATGAAAATGCAGTGAGGTACAAAAAAATAAATCATTGTCCTATCTTCTTCTCACTCACTCACTCACCCACACACTCTTCACTCTCCCAGATTCCAATGTCGTCGACTCGATCGGAACCACCGTGGAAGGCGGCGGCGGCGGCGCAATCATACACAACAACCTTCCTGGTAATCGGCTACGCCCTCTGCTCCAGCCTACTCGCCATCATCAACAAATACGCCATCACCCAATTCAACTACCCAGGTCTCTTAACCGCATTGCAATACCTCACCTCCACTCTCGGCGTTTACCTTCTCGGAAAACTAGGGTTCCTCCACCACGATCCCTTCACAATCCACACCGCCAAGAAATTCTTCCCCGCCGCCATGGTTTTCTACCTCGCAATCTTCACCAACACCAATCTCCTCCGCCACGCCAACGTCGACACCTTCATCGTCTTCAGATCTCTCACCCCTCTCCTCGTCGCACTCGCCGACACCGCTTTCCGTGCTCAGCCGTGTCCGAGCAACCTCACCTTCATCTCCCTCGTCGTAATCCTCGCCGGCGCCGCCGGCTACGTCGCGACTGACTCCGCCTTCACGCTCACCGCGTATTCATGGGCGTTTGCTTATCTTGTTACCATCACCACCGAGATGGTTTACATCAAGCACATGGTGATGAATCTGGGCCTCAACACTTGGGGGTTTGTGTTCTACAACAATCTGCTATCTCTCATGATGGCTCCTTTCTTCTGGTTCCTCACCGGGGAGAATGTTGAGGTTTTCGCTGCTTTGAGATCCGAGTCTGGTAGCTTGTTTGAGCCTGCTGCGTTTTTTGCTGTGGCATTGTCCTGTGTGTTTGGTTTGCTCATTAGTTTCTTTGGATTCGCGGCGAGGAAAGCGGTTTCCGCGACCGCGTTTACCGTCACTGGTGTGGTGAATAAGTTCCTCACGGTGGCGATTAATGTGCTTATTTGGGATAAGCATGCTTCCCCTGTTGGTTTGGTGTGTCTGTTTTTCACCATTGTTGGGGGTGTTCTGTATCAGCAGTCGGTGACTAGGCCCGGGAATGCTCCGGTGGTGGTGTCGAAGCAGGTAGATGTTGAGAATAATGGTGATGATGATGGTGATTTGGAAGGTGAGAGTGAAGAGAAGGTTAAACTTGTTCCTCCATGAGCATTTGTTTTGTAATATTTGTATGAAGTTAGTACTTGATGTTATAAGCTGTTGTATTGCTGTATCATTGTTGTTTTGTCTCAACAACCTTAGGAAAAATTTTATGCAACATTTTAGGTATTATGTTCAGAAGGATATGAAATTGCAATGTTGGTTACTTCCTTTCTTGATCAGGTGCTTTTCTCTGTTGTTAGTTAGTCTTGGTTTCTGTTGTTTGATTCCATAATCTCAGATTGCATTAGAACAACAATTTTTACCTTTTCTCTTTGGGGTCCTCGAATGAAGTGTAGCCTTCAGATAGGCAAGGTTTTCAGGATACCATGAAGGTGATTATCTGTTTCCATTTTGTAATCCCAAGAACTTACAGATGTTGTGTTAAGTTCTGGACTTCATGCTTAATTCCAAACCTGTTTCCATTTTCCTTGTAGGCAATTTTTTTACTGTTACCATTCTGTTCATTAGGGCTTAAATTGACTCACAAACCTGTTGGTGATCATGTAATTTCTGTCTAATTTCTGATCAGCCATTTAGCAATATTTTGCTGTTTGATGATTGTGATTTAATCCACTTCAACTGTGGTTTCAATTCATAATTTTGCATCTTGTGATTTTCTATTATGTGATCAACCACAACTTGCTGCTGTGCTGCAATACTACAACTTCAGAGAAGAAGTACAACTAGCTGGGAAAAGGATAGTAGAGGATCTTTCTTCTTTTTTGATTGTTGAAACAAAACACAAGCATAGTCTGGTATGCCAGAACATAAGACTGGTTTAGGTTCTATATTATGAGATTTTTCTGTCTTTTGTTGTACCTAGCAGTCAATGCAAAATATATTTGGTTTCTGTTGCTGTAGAATCCTTCATAGAACAGAGTTGTTCTACCAAATACTTGCTCACTCAGTTGAAGATGTACTGCAAAACCAAAGGCTGGTGCTTTTAAATTGAGCATTTCTGTCTAGTTGTTGCTCAAAACCCCAAATGCTTTTGAATCCACGGAAAGTATGTTTGAGTAGGCAATGGCTAGTGAGTGCTCTTCTTGAACTGTGAAATTCCAATCTTAGTATCTTTTTGCATCAGTCACCATCTATTTATATAGTACATACTGGCCTGGTCTTGGAATGAAAACATTTGTAGCAAGAGCCCTTCATGAGCAAGTACTAAGTAATGATGCACTGTCAAGTGAACTTTAGAATATCATTGGATAGTATAAAGCTGAGTATATTTGAGTACCACAGGGCTGACCTTTTTACATTGATCACCAGTTAATAGAGCTACTTAAGAAATGATAAGTCAAATCTTTACAAGAAAATTCCTAAGGTCAGCAGTAAAAAATCCAGCAGCTACGAGGTATTTGAGTGGGCACCTGCACTATTTTGAATTTGAGATATGTCATTCTATCAAGATGGTGTTGTTTTACAAGAGTTTAAGCAGTTAACTAATCTAATGTGAATATATGCATCGTTTGCTCTGCCCTGAATAACCCTAGACTATTACTACCTTCAGTCTTGTCTTTAGCAGTTTGAAGTATCTAATTTACATAAGGAATTAAGGATCACATGAAGCTATGGGATGTCCACCAGTAAGTCTAGGGTCTGTTTGGTGTTTGGAAAATATTTTGTTCTTATCTCTTGTATAAGTTATTGACTAAAAACATATTTTGATGCCCTATTTTTAACTCCCTATAGTTGCATAAAATCTCAGTGCCTCCACTAATAAAGAGTGATTCTACTGAATTTAGTGTGATTAAAAAGGAGACTCACACCTATCAAAAAACGATGTCACTAGGATAAACAGAACTTGAACAAAAAGACAAGCGTTTTCGATTTATTAGATCAATAGAATATCTAGCACTGCAACATGGTCATACGAATAAAAAACAATATCAAACCGTGTCGGATCCAGATATTTATTAAAGTGGTGGGGGGCAACACATGTATGTGATATGTAAAGTGGTGGGGTGAAACACATGTATGTGCTTATTCTATGATGAATTTGAGATATGAAATTGTTTAAAAGAGGGAAGACTACGAGTGCATATATAAGGTTTTTAATTCCATAAGATGCATTCGTTCTTTTTTTATTTTGAGCGTCAACTTCTGTTTCTCATTCAAGAAGGAGCCGATGAAATTGCTGGTAATACATCAAGATTGATCAAAGTGGAGGCCCCGGGGGATCATCCTCAATCCAACAATGATCTGGAAAATTAAAAGCTAAGCGAGCTAGGAAGTCAGCAACTCGGTTGCTTGATTCTCTCAATGAAGTGTAATCAAATACCAGATTGGCTTGCTGGGTGAATCGCATGCAGGGCTGGTCCTGACATTTTGGAGGCTCTGGACAAATAATAAAAATGGACCCCTAATAAAGAGAAATATCTCTTGGAGATACAACTACCAGATACCGTTATATATTTAACGTTCGGAATTTCATCAAAACCATTATGTTGGTTCGTTTGGCAACTCGCCTCTTGCAACCCGCCCACGGGTCGCGTGTTCGAATCCAAGCAACGCGACCTTTTGCTTTAATTTTTGAATTCTTTCAATTCAAATCTATAACTACTACAAAGGGATAACATTTTTGCCACTATTTACATTAGGGTTTTTCATAAATGTTGCTGAGGTGCACCATAAGGAACCTTTTTTGTTACTTTTTGGTTTTTTATTTGGTTTAAATTGAAGTTTTAAAATTATTAGGTTATGCTTCAAAAGTTATTTTTTGTTTGTATTTACTTTGGTTGAGTTTGATGGAAATAATTTCATATTGTTTATTTTTAGCTCTATGTAATAATTCTTTTAATAGATGATATTTGTTAATATTTATTATGTGGATATTAATATTGATAGTATAGAGTATTCAAAAAAAAATATTGATAGTATAGATTATTGTAGGCCTAAATAATAGAAATAAAAAATTATGAAATTAAGTATTGAGATTATTATTAATTTGATATATGATACGAAATTAATAATTGTGTGTCTAAATAATAGAAATAAAAAATTATGAAATTAAGTATTGAGATTAATAATCATTTGATCTAGGATACATATTTTTTAGTTAGAGAAAATATGTATTTCCCCTTTGTGTGTCTAAACTACTACAAAGGGGAAGCATTTTGGCTACTATTCACATAAGGATTTTTTTCCCATGTGATGAAGGTGCACCATAAGGGAGTGATTAATTTGTTTTTATTCAATTTTTTAATAAACTTTTTCATGAATTTTTGGGTTGCATTCCTTTTTCATGTACTTTTTCAGGTTTGAACTTTATAGTTGCAGGAAAAGCAGAATTTACTTTTGATGTAACTTTTCCTATGAAGGTGCACCATAAGGGAGTAATTAATTAGATTTTAATCAGCTTTTTGATCAACTTTTTCATGAATGTTTGAGTTTTATTCCTTTTTCATGCACTTTTTCAGGTTTTTATTTTTTCATCTTCAATTTGCAGTGTAAAGTAAATGGATCACTTTATGGCAGAGTTTGCTTTTCCGGAAACTTTTAATGGGATAAAGTGACATAAAATGTGTTGTGTTTGAATTTGGCTTGAAAATTTTGATATATAAGGGTGTGATATTGGGTTGTTGATGGACAAAGCTCATTCACATTATCATGTTGTCTATTGTTTGCTATCTGTTATTTGCATTATTTTTGTATTCTTTGATGAAGAATAATCTTACATTTAATTTTATGTTACTTCACAGGAAGCTGTGCAGCAAAGAGAAGTGGCTCAAAAGAATGGCTATTGCCACAGTGGTAACTGTTGCTGAAATTTTGAAGAATAACGGGCTTGCTGTTGAAAAGAAAGACATCAACAGTTGACATCAAGGATGATTCTAGAGGTAGACTTGTCCAAAAGGCCAAGATTGAAATAGTACTTGGGAAAACAGCAAACTTCGATGAGCTCATGGCTGCTGCAGCTGCTGAAGATGCTGAAAATGGTGATCTTGAAGAGCAGGGCTTATGAAGTTGGTCAAAATTAAACCTAAATCGGTTGAAGATATGTACTCTTATGTTATTTGCAATTTTGTTGTCATTAGAGGACATTTCATTATTTGTAGTGTGACCCTACTATATTGAACACCAAAATTCGTTTGTTTCTTTTCCCCATATAAAATAGGCAGTTATTGTTTTGATCATTAGTGGATTTACTTTATTTTATTAGAGGAGGGTCATGGAATTTCTTAAGTTCTGAAAATTTATGACGAATCTGTGTTTCTTCAAAAAGATTGCCCTTCAAGCATTAAGAGATGCCTCAGCTACTGAGGCAGTAGTCCGTTCCCTCAACTAAGTATTGATATACCTATCTGTTCTATTTTGTTTAAGCTTAGTTACTTTTTTATACAAATATCTGTCAGCTTAGAGTAAACTATTTGCACCATTCAAAGCCTAACAAAGTTATATGGATCCCTGATATTAAAGATGGATCATTGATACATGTTATCTAGATCACTAGGTGGTTGATGACCCAGGTTTATATGATGTTTTTAGGGTTTTTCTTTGTTAGTTTTGAGTCTTTTTCTTGTGTCTCATGTAGTGTTTCATGCATTCTCATGCATTTTAACTTTTATTTGTGCATTTGCATTAGTTTAGTAATTTTGTAGTTTTATAAGGGCTTTAGTTGCATTTTAGTATAGTTTGAGTCTTTTGTTAATTGTCATTAGTTTTGAATCCCTTGTGCAATTAAATGGTTGGTAATCTTGATATTTTTCCTTGAGCTTTGATGAGAGTAATCAGGTCTGAAACTGAAGGAGAAGGAAGGTCAAGAAGCTTGGAGAATTGAATAGAGGCTTAAAGAGGAGTAAAGAGGAGTTAAAATGAAGATCAAAAGCCTTTTCAGCGAGCTTTGAGCGCCTAGGCGCTGGGAATTGGCGCCTAGGCGCTAGTTGTTTTTTGCCAAGCTTTCTGAATTGGTGCCTAGGCGCCAATTACCTTTCAGAGGCTCATTTTCAAGATGGAATTGGCGCTCAGGCGCTCTGAATTGGTGCCTGAGCGCCCGGAACAGCCCAAACTCGTGATTTTTGCCTATAAATAGGATTTTAGTTATTTTCTTTTGGAATCTTTGATATCTTTTCATACTTTGTAAAATTCAGAGGTAGAGGATCATCTAGGAGAGTGAGAGAAGGCTTCCAAGCTTGTGTTCAAGGTTCTTAGGCTTGGCTAATCTCTCTTCTTTACTTTGGTTTTCTTGTAAGACTTTTCCTTTTAAGTTATAATCTTAAGTTCTTTCCCACATGTTCTTCTTCTTCCCTTGAATCCCATATCCATGCTTTATGTTTCAAGTTAGAACATGTGCTATCTTTATACTTTTCTATAATTAGAACGGAAGTTTGTTATAGATTAGGGAACTGATTTGGGATTGCCCCTTCAATCTTGGCTACTAGGAATAGAGGAGGGGTTGGGGTTTGTTGGTCTGAACTTTATAATCTTTATGCTTCAAACAAATGTTTAAGTACACAAGGAATTTGGCTTATCTTTTGGTTTGAAAGAATTATCTATGCGAGACATCGATAGGTAGTTGCTTAGGCTATAACATCAAGGAGAGATTCATGAGAACATGTGCTGAGAATGATGTGCTTGAATTGATTAGTTGAGCATGAACCCAAAGTAAATCACTCTTTCTTTTCATTTTTCTGTTTCATTTCTGAATTTATATTTTCTTTTTCCTTATTACTACTTCGTCATATGTTTGCCTCAATAAAACAAACCTTCAAACTCAAAGCTTCAACCGAATCTATTCACTCACAATCCCTGTGGTTCGATATTTAAAATCGGGTGGATTCGTACACTTGCGGATTTACCAACAAGTTTTTGGCGCCGTTGCCGGGGATTGTTTGTGATTTTTGGTTTGAGTTACGAGTTTGAAGTTTAGTCTACCTAAGACTCTAACTTAGGGCTGAATGGGAGACAACCCATGTTCTTTTTCTGTTTTGTTCCTATGTATCAATTTAACTGATTCGTTCTTGTTCCTAGTACTTGTTGTGACTTGATCAATTATAACATGATTTGAGGTTTTGAATTCCATGAACCTGACCTAGAGTGAATCAGCTAGTGAATTTAATTTTAATTAGATTCATTGGTCATGAGTTGATAAGTTGATACTTAGGATCTTCTTTTTCTGTTTTACGTTTTATGTTTAGTGTTTCAGGAAATAAAAAGGATACATACTTGGAGGCACTCAATCACTTTGAAGGAGGTTCTTTTCTTACCCTGAGTTTTAGTCCATGCATTTTTGCATATTTTTCTTTTATAGATTTTGTTTATCCAATTTTATCATGCATTGTTATATAGAGTCTTTTATACCTTGGTCTTTATTCCTTATACTCAAATGACATGTTCCCAAGTCTTGCTCACTCACATGATCCTGGTTTTGAAAATGTTTTTAAGTGGATACTTTGTGCTTTCTTTTGGGGAGTGATTGTATGTTTGGGAAAGAGAGGGAGAGACTTCGGTCTTCTAAGTGTTGTCTTGAGGATAGAGTTGATGTGAGTCCACAAGGGCAGTGTTTTAAAACTCGGCTCGGTCATCGACTCGGTCGGGGTACTGAGTCACTGAGTCACTGGTCGGACCACTGGGTCACTGGTTCGATTGCTTGACTCGGTGTATATTAAAAAATAATAAAAAATATCCAATGCAATATAAAGTTAATATAAAAAAAACAAAATACGTTTCTAATCAACAACCACCTAGTGGTGCAGTGGTAGTTTTCCTTCATACTACCTCCATGGCCTGTGTTCAAACCCTGCTGGCACCATTTTTTAACAAAATATCACGTTTTTTGCCCAATTATATACAAAATGTTTGCAAATGGACAAAAAAAAACAATTTAAAAGGCCCAATAGGTTAAATAACCCAACTGGACTGGAAAAAAAAAACAATGTGAAAGGGTGGAAAATGGGCTTCTATCTATCTAGCCCACAAATAACAAACTAACAAAAAAAAAATGGGTGACTCGCCGGTTCAATAAAAAACCGGCTGAGTCACCGAGTTAATCATCGAACCGGCCGGTTCAAACCGGTTCCGGCCGAGTCACATGCACAACCGGTCTGATGTGAGGCTCGGACCGGTCAGGTCACCGAGTCCCGGTCCAACCGGTCGGACCGGCCGGTACGAGCCGAGTCTTAAAACACTGCACAAGGGTCCATTTTTGACCCTTCACTATATAATTTCCATGGAGGATCCTGACTCACTTGCACTTCTTGGTTCTGTGTTTCATTTCATGCGTCCTTGAGTGTAGCTTTAGGAGACTTGCATTCTTGAGACTGGTAGGTTTTCTTGTACTTCAGAAATTGTTTTATAACATCTTTGTCCCTAGTTGACCCTTTTGAACCTTATGGAGATTTCCTTGGTATCTATGTTTAGTGGGCTGGTTGTTTGGAGGATTCAATGGGGAGTTGTGGTTCTTAACTCTTGATGGAGCTAGTTTATAAAAAGTGCAATTGTCTCTTGACCCAAAGGAAAAAAATAGAAAAAAGTCAAAAGAGAAAATGAACTCCATGGTGTGGTGGAGTTCCAAAAAAAAAGAGAAAAAATTTGAAACAAAAAGGGGTTAAGAGACTTGAGTGCTAAGTATCAATAGCTTGAAAGCTCCGAAATTCCAAATTGGACCACACTCAAATTTTGTGCAGTCTTAGTCTTCCTTAGGGACCATCTACCTTGTGCTTTACCTAGCCAACATTACAACCCTTTTGAAGTCTCATTGAATAATGCATTGTCAACTTTAGTTGCTCTTGTGTGAATGATTCTCAGAACCTATGAACTTGCTTTTGTGCTCAGTGCACTAAACAATTGTCTCATGCTAGGATGTTAGCTCTAAATGCTTCTCATAGTGGACTCTAATTCTTCTTTGTCTAAGAGTTGCATGAAGTTGATTGTTGAATCTTTATCTTGGAACTAACTACATTTACTTGATCCCCTGGTTTTCTGAAAATGTATCCCTCTTTTGGCATGTGTGTTGGGAGTAATTCTTTGTGCTTGAGGGCAAGCTAATCTTAATGACGCTCGAGGGCGAGCTGTCGTTGAGTATAGTGGTGTGATGACCCGGGTTTATATGATGTTTTTAGGGTTTTTCTTTGTTAGTTTTGAGTCTTTTTCTTGTGTCTCATGTAGTGTTTCATGCATTTTAACTTTTATTTGTGCATTTGCATTAGTTTAGTAATTTTGTAGTTTTATAAGGGCTTTAGTTGCATTTTAGTATAGTTTGAGTCTTTTGTTAATTGTCATTAATTTTGAATCCCTTGTGCAATTAAATGGTTGGTATTCTTGATATTTTTCCTTGAGCTTTGATGAGAGTAATCAGGTCTGAAACTGAAGGAGAAGGAAGGTCAAGAAGCTTGGAGAATTGAATGGAGGTTTAAAGAGGAGTAAAGAGGAGTTAAAATGAAGATCAAAAGCCTTTTCAGCGAGCTTTGAGCACCTAGGCGCTGGGAATTGGCGCCTAGGCGCTAGTTGTTTTTTGCCAAGCTTTCTGAATTGGCGCCTAGAAGCTCTGAATTGGCGCCTAGGCGCCAATTACCTTCCAGAGGCTCATTTTCAGGATGGAATTGGCGCTCAGGCGCTCTGAATTGGTGCCTGAGCGCCCGGAACAGCCCAAACTCGTGATTTTTGCCTATAAATAGGATTTTAGTCATTTTCTTTTGGAATCTTTGATATCTTTTCATACTTTGTAAAATTCAGAGGTAGAGGATTATCTAGGAGAGTGAGAGAAGGCTTCCAAGCTTGTGTTCAAGGTTCTTAGCCAAGCATGACTCTTGCCATGCTTGGCTAATCTCTCTTCTTTACTTTGGTTTTCTTGTAAGACTTTTCCTTTTAAGTTATAATCTTAAGTTCTTTCCCACATGTTCTTCTTCTTTCCTTGAATCTCATATCCATGCTTTATGTTTCAAGTTAGAACATGTGCTAGCTTTATACTTTTCTATAATTAGAACGGAAGTTTGTTATAGATTAGGGAACTGATTTGGGATTGCCCCTTCAATCTTGGCTACTAGGAATAGAGGAGGGGTTGGGGTTTGTTGGTTTGAACTTTATAATCTTTATGCTTCAAACAAATGTTTAAGTACACAAGGAATTGGGCTTATCTTTTAGTTTGAAAGAATTATCTATGCGAGACATCGATAGGTAGTTGCTTAGGCTATAACATCAAGGAGAGATTCATGAGAACATGTGCTGAGAATGATGTGCTTGAATTGATTAGTTGAGCATGAACCCAAAGTAAATCACTCTTTCTTTTCATTTTCTGTTTCATTTCTGAATTTATATTTTCTTTTTCCTTATTACTACTTCGTCATATGTTTGCCTCAATAAAACAAACCTTCAAACTCAAAGCTTCAACCGAATCTATTCACTCACAATCCCTGTGGTTCGATATTTAAAACCGGGTGGATTCGTACACTTGCGGATTTACCAACAGTGGTTATATCTAGACTATCCGTTCTTTGAGCATCAGGTGAAAATTAATGCTGCCAGCTTCATATCTTAGATTGAAGTGGTGTTTATCATTGATTACCTGCTATGTATTTAATTTTGTGGCCTTGTCAGCTTGCAACGTTGGTGTTTGTTGTCATGTTGTTAGCTATTGTTGGGATGTTGTATGTTGGGTAAGTGCATTACTTATTACTATGTTACTCTGAATAATGGTTTTATTGAGATAGTGTGATTGTGCACAAAAGAGACTTAATGCAATACAAATTTGTTATTTTCTTCTCATATATCACAAGTCACAACTATTGTTGTCTAGCTTTCCTATTGACCATATTTTGTTTGCCCATTTTGTTTCCCCTTCATTATTATGTGAATTTCCTTAAATGTGCAGACGAGGAACCATTGTCACAACCTTCATTGTATGTTATGCTCTGACATCATTCATTGCTGGTTATGTGAGTTTGGGATCACAGAAACCAGGTGGTGTTCAATGGAAGGAATAGAGAGGATGCATTGGCTCTATTTGAAACTGCACAATTCAGTGTTTGGCAATGGCTTAGTGGAAGGGTGAAAGGGTTTCATTTCTCAACCTATGAATGGACATCACAACCATTTATCTGCATCAGATCCACTGGTTAATTTCTATGGAATCCAGAGGTGGTTATTGAGGAGATGCCACTAGATTCTAACACTTCGACTGAAGGTCCTCTGGTGCATTTCCTGCTGCTGTGACTGTCATTTGAATCACCTCCCTGAGCATCTCTGCGTTGGCTTCCAATTATCACCGATTTTCGAATTGCTCATGTGCTCATTCACTTAATGTCTGTGCAATTTACTTATTGTATTCTACCTCATCAATTTTGAGATTACGAGGAAGGATATTTAGTCCTGTGGATAATATGAAGTTCAGTCTGTAATTCACTTGTGTATGGCTTGAGCTCACTTCTGCTCCTTAAAAACCTTGCACTGCTAATCATCAGATTCTATAGCTGTAAACTGTAGTGGAAAGTTAGCGATCTATGTATTAATGTTTTATGTTTGTTGTCTTTTATTATATTTTATTGCAGGATATCAGTTTGGGAAAGAAAATTGTATTGGCTTTTCAGACTCTTGGTGTTGTCTTTGGTGATGTTGGAACAAGTCTGTCCTGGAAGTTTTGTTTAGTCTTTATAATTTGTGTACTCTTTTTCCTTCACTAGGTTTTTTCCAAGGGGGTTTTCCTAGTAGGGTTTTAATGAGACACTTTTATAAAGACTTGCTTTCAGTGGGAAAGGGGTTTTTCTTTGGGAATTTTGACTTGTTTTGTGCTATTTTTCCTTTTTCTTCTTCCTATGTATCTTGTATAATTGTATTGGGTTGAAGTACCCCTTATACTTCATTCAATAAATTTTGGCTTATCTAAAAAAAATGTAGATAAAATAAATAGGGATAAATATATTTAGTATATTTTATCTTTTATTAGGATAGATCTTCTCCTTATTTAGCTATCCCTAAACTCTTGTATATATATATATGTACTCAGCTTCATGGAATAATCAATCAGAATATTTAATTCAAGTTGGTACCAGAGCTTTCTGATTCAAGTTGAAATTAATTGTAAAAAATTTAATAATTTATTTGATTTGATTGTTATTTATTATATTCTGATAGGATGAGTATTCTATTTATATTTATGAAAAACCAAAGTCAAAATATGGACACTTACTTTTATTTTATTGTTAACTTAATATCTCATTGTAATATATTTGGAAAAAAATTAAGATAACATGGTATTTTATAGATATTGTTTCGATACTTTGTTATTTGTTTTTCTTTAAATTTTCGTATGAAATTATAATTAAATTAAATTAGAAAAAAAATAGGAAAAAATAAGATGTGAGGTACAATTTAATTGGATTAAGACATTTGAATTACATCATATTATGTTATAATAAAATATTTTGGAAAAAAAAATGGCGCCGTGCATAGCACGGGTTACTACCTAGTTAATTAACAAATAACATGTTAAAAGCCAAAAGGTGGGATTCGAACCCGGTACATAAAAATAACATAAACAATTACTAATCACTAGACCAGCTAAAGTTATTAATAACATCTTGAACATTACTCCATCTATTCATTTTAAGTGTCGTTTTAGCATAAAGCTTTCAAACCAAGATAGTGGATTATTAGAGTTGTTTTTCCCATTCTACTCTCTCACATCCCAATCATAAAGTCATAAAGCTCTCCAACCAAGATAGTTGATTGTTAGTCTTTTTTCCACTCTCTCATATGATTAAACCATCTACCACTCTCACTCAATCAAGTCATAAAGATCTTCATAGTTATTAAGAAAGAAGAATTTTATGAAAAATGTGAAGTAGAATTATTGAAAAAGTAAGGGTATAATTGACAAAATAGAACCTAAAACATCAAAACGACAGTTAAATAGGAACAAAAAAATTGTTCTAAAATGACACTTAAAAAGTAACGGGGGGAGTAATTATTATAACTAAATTGTTTTTTGGGAAAGTTTAATGTAAATTTTTTTTAGCCCCTTCTTTTTGGAGGCCCTAGGCTGTGGGCCTGCTTGCATAGGCCCAGGGCCGGCCCTGATCGCATGTTGTGGATTTGCAGCTTCATTTATTACAAGTTCCTCTTGTGAGGTTTATGAATCTTTTTTATGATCAACAATGATATATACACACTTCCTTTTTTATACACTTTATTTTCACTTATTTTTATTTTTATCTCTCTCCTTTTATTATCTATCACATTTTATACTTTTTCAATTTTTCTCAATTACCTTTTCTTTTCTTCCTATCTCTCTTCTCCTCCACCTCTTTTCACCTCATTTTGAGGTGTGAACAAACAATTATTCTACCCGTACGAGAGAGCCTATTTAGTATTTCCCAATGTCTCACATAATATAAGTAATATAAGGCACCCTAATATAAGGTTGTTTTTGGATGTTTTTTTGTTGTTGTTGCTAATAGTGAGGGCAAAAGCCCATTGTGTTTGGAGCTTTGTCCTCCTTCTTTCAAAAACATAAAATAAAATAAAATTTGAAAGCATTAAATTAATTTCAGAAAGTGGCCAGATTATTTGTAAAGGGAATTTTAAATAAGTGAATTAGAAGCAAAAACAAAACAAAACAAAACAAAAAATTGGGTTCAGACTTGAGAGAAGAGAGTAAGGATGAAAGGAGTGAAGTTCATAGTTTGAAGTGACTGAATCGATTGCGGAGAAGAAGAAGAGAAAATGACTCTGGACGACGATAGCTCCATCTATGTTGGTGGTCTTCCCTACGACGCCTCCGAAGACACCATTCGCACTGTCTTCAATTTGTATGGCGCCATTCTTGATGTCAAGGTTCACTTTTCTTCTAACTCTTCATTTTCTTCAGTTTAGGGTTTTAACAAACTTAGGGGTTTTTCACCTGCTTATTATTGATTCAATTCCTTTCACTAATAATCAATTTAAGTCATTGGGGTTTCATTTTCATCATCAAGTTTTGTTTTTTCTTCAGATTATTAATGACCAGCGCACTAGGGGAAAATGCTATTGTTTTGTTACTTTCACGAATCCTAGGTCAGCTATTGATGCAATCAACGACATGAATGGCAGAGTATGTAATTTATCTATTTGTCATGTTTTCTGTTTCAGAGAAAATGTGTTGATATTTGGTTATTTTTTTGGTCTGGTTAAGGATTTTTAGGCATTTGACACTGTTTTTCTGAATCAGACTATTGGTGGGCGTGTGGTTAAAGTTAATGGAGTGAAGTCCCGTGGTGGTAGATCGAATTTTGGCAGAGAACGTCAGTATTATCATAACGACGAGAGGAATGGAGACTGGGATCGGGGCAGGGAACGAGACCGGGATTACGATCATGATAATGATAGGGATGGATACAGGAATCGGAGCAGGGATAGGTCCCGAGACCGTGATAGGTCCCGAGACCATGACATAGACAGGGACAGGGACAGGGACAGAAGAGTTGAACATAAGCATGATTATGATCAAGATAGAGAACCTATGTTAGATGAAGATTGGAGTCGTGAGGACGATAGGGCTGAAATTGAACAAGAAAATGGAAGGGAACATGGTGGAGATGTGGATAGAGACCACAACTTGGATGCGGACAGAGAAAGGAAGATGGATAGGACCAGTGATCTTGATAGAAGTTTTGATGAGCATAGAAAAGAACAGAGTTGGCGGAACATTGAGTAAGATCTCCACTGTCCATTTTCCTCAGTATCTGTTTACTTCCGACTATTCCTTTTTGGCTGACTTATGTTGCATGCATCTTTCTTTTGCTGGATTTCTTGTTGTCTTCCCTGTAGTTTGAATGTACCGAATCAACATAGCAGGGATCTTTCATCAGACTCAAATGATAATCACAATGATCAGGTGATGTTATAATTTCTATATTTTGTTGTAATTTGGATCATTTGCATATTTCTTGTTCAGATATTATAATGGCATTAATTAAACTGAAGCTGATTGTGATACTTCTTTTTTGTTTGCGTGGATTTCAGTTAGAAGATGAGTTAGAGAGGTCAACACAACAGCTTGATCAACTAAAAGAGGAGGTTTGTAGTCTCTTCAGAACTAAATGAATGAATAATGGATATTTGATCAATGCTCTACACCACACTAGTAGGCTGCTTTATGATGGTGTGACAAATGTCTCGTCCTGAACCATTGTTAGGATGTAAAGGGGAGGAAAATTTGTTAGGTTTTTTAATAGTACGTAGGGGCTGTTCAGGGTTCTAAATTGCGAACGACATCACTTCATGCGGCCGCAATATTGCGGTTGCAGCACCCTCCGCATCGGCATCGGACTGCAATTGCGGTGAGAATAGAATTCACGCAAAACAGCCGTAACAAAACCACAACCCAACCGCACTGGGACAGCAATAATCCTGCAACACACCTTTCCAACCGCAACAGGGTTCCTGTGAACGTGGATTAGGATCCTCTCAATTGTAAAAAAACTTGACCATGCCAAGTTTTATCATCTCACCTTTGATTTAGCTATCATTTATTTCTTTAATTATTAAACACACAATAATCAATGGTGAGATGATGGAACTTGACATGGTTAAGTTTTTTTTTTTACGAGGATCCAAATTCGGACGTGGCATCTTTGTAAGCTCTCAGCTAGTATCAAAATCGATTATCCTTTCGATCGATAAAAAGGTGGGTAACTGGGTAAGCTGTCTTGCAGCGGCGCCTCTCTGCGCTGATGTGGCCATGCGTGCTTGTCGTTGTTCGTATGGGGTATGCCGGTTTGGGGCTGGGGTAGGTTTCCCGGGTGGACTTGTAGGTTGGGTGTCGTTGTGTCGGTGCGGTGAGACGTGTCTCTGTCCTGTGGAGCTGAGGAACCGAGGACGTGGAAGAGGAATTTTTTTTCTGGGTTTGATTTGGGTCTTTTGTAATTTGGAGATTTGGGTTGGGCAAGAGAAATTAGAAAATAAGTGGAGTGTGATTGGTTGATTGATGAGTGAGAGATTAAGGAAGAGAGTTTTATGTATAGGAGATTGTTAATGGGAATTTGAAAATTAATCGTCATCAGTGTATTTGGAAGCTATATGATGTTAGAGTAGCAATGATTCACGTTAGGAGTCAGGAAATGCATTTGGAAATTTGTTGCATTTAATTTATTTCCATTTAATTTTGGATATTGAGATCTGTTTTTCAAAACGGGGGAGGGAATATAATCTTTTTTAGGGAATGGTATCAGTTTGAGGGAATGCTCAAATGGAAAAAGAAATTGAGATAAAATTATTAGAGGGAATGGGAAAAGGTTTTGAAGAAAGAATTATAATAATTATGCATAATAGGTATAGTCATAATTACAACAATTATTAATTTTTTTGACACGGTGTGAAATTAAAATAAATTCACGCTGCAATAACCGCAACATGCATCACGGCCGCATTCCCCACAGCTGCAACCTCGACCGCATTTTAAAACCCTGCTGTTGTATGAGTTAGTTCGTAGTTACTAGAAGGGCATTAGTTAGATATATAAATGGAGGGATGTGAGATTGGAGAGGCATCAGTTCAGTTGTAGACTTGGGAAAGCAGAACAACGGCTTAGTTATAAGGGGAAACCCTCGGAGGAGATTTCTCTCCTAGTATTTTCATTCAATAATGATAGAATTTTTTCATTTTCGACTCCTGGGTTCCTAACAACCATTGCATTTTCCATAGGAGCATGCGCATGCATAAAAGGCTTCCCATGATTCCCATGTTACTAAATGCTTAGTTAGGATATCACATGCTAAAAGCATTCCAACTCAACAAGTCTAGTAGTCTTTCTATTTGTTGTTTAAACCTTTGCTATGTGTTGATGGGCTGAAAATTGAAATTTCCTGGCTTGCAGGTTTGTCAATTGATGGAGGGATTGGAAGAGAAGAAACAGAATGTTTCGGAGTTACAGAAGGAATCTAAGGTATTTCTGAGCATCGAAGTTTGAGCTTGTTTATTATATTTTTCATTGCTTGTCCGTACTTTGAACAAATAATCTGTTTTAAATTTTGACCTAGAAGATATTTACTGCAGAAACTCGAGGACGCAGTTATCACTGAGAAGAAACGCACTTCACATCGTCAGATGCAGTTGGCCAAGGTAATATATGATCGTCTTATACATTAGATTCCTGGAGTCTCTATTCTAAGTTCTAACATCAAACCCTTGAATGCTATTGCTAACATTGGGTTTGGGAAAATGATCTTCAGCTGCATAAATATTTTCTGCAAGTGAAAGATTGCACTGAAAGACTCAAAACCAGTGAAAAAGAACTTCAGGTTTGTGTCTTAACACTGTATAATTCTGATTTATATACGACTGCAAATTATGTCCTGTATTTTGTAGAATGTTTACATTTTACAATGTGATCTCCATTCTCCAATACTTATTTCTTTCTGTTTTCTAAACAATTTCATGTACATCCTGATGAATAAATTTTATACAATCTTATGTGACAAATCCTCAATCTATGATTCTTTTAACCTTTTCAAATTGTCGTGCTTTCTTGAAGTATTTCTGTCGGCGTGGAGCCGTGGAATCATTATATGGTACACCCGTACAATTGCACGCCAGACATATATTCTTAAATCTTAAGATTCATGTTCAGTCGCTTCACTTTGTTTTTACCCCTTTTATTTCTAATTTTTTATTTTTCATGGAGGTAGCTCTGAGATTAAATTTCATATTTCTGGGTATAATTTTCTTTTCTTTTTTAAATTATAACAGTGGATATTAACCTTTTGAAGCTAATGACATGCTAGTTATTTTTAAATAAAGTTTTTTTAGAGTCATAGAAGTACAAATGTAGAGTATAAGATAGTCGTGAACTAATTATCCCGAAAGTTTAAGCTTTTAGATAAAAGCAAGTGAATGGTTTTATATCGAACATGTCCCTTCATGTAAGAGCACTCTGTCTTAAATCATGGACAATGCATACTCACCCAACCTTATGTTGATTTAACATAGGTGCAATAAGGACCAAATCCAAGATCACTTGTTCATGGTGACTCCAATACCGTGTCCTAAGTTAATGACGCCAAAAACTGAAGTTTTTAGGTGGAAGCACATGAATGGTTTATATAATTATGTTTAACAATGTTATTCTTAGAAAGGGCAGGAAAAACAAGAAACACATCAACTAATGCTAATGTACACCATTAATTGAACTTCGTGAAGTCACCCAAAAGAATACCCATTTTATGTTATTAATTGCAGTGGCAAAAATCTGGATAAATAAAAATCTGTATGGTGTGAAGTTGTAACTAAAATGCAGTGGCAGCTTTTAGGAAGTAAATTCCTCGTTATCAAGGATTTTTGATCTCTGGTGTTTTCTCATCATTATTGATTTGAAAGTTCTGGTTTGTTGATGTATTCTAAGTTTATTGAATTAAGTTGCTTCTAAAATTCCATATACTTGTCTTTCTTCTCCATTACCAAATGGATTTGATGAGCTTGTGATTGTAGCATATACTAAGTAAACTTTTTTGCCTTGCAGGCTCTAATTGATACAGTAATTATTGAGAGTGATGGTGATTGTGTTGGACAACTTACAAATGGAAGCCTTGATGGTAGATAGTTGTTTATCTTCCGAGGTTCAGATTTTGTCAATGATGCTTAAAATGGGTTTGGCACATAACACATTACCTGATATGGAGAGAAAAAAAAAAAGTGCGGATATATTAACATATCTTGTATTGTTTCCTTTTCAATTCCGCTCTCGTCTCAAGTCTCAACCAAATAGCACTAGTAAGACTCTTGTGCATATCGTTTGTCACTTTGATTGGAAAATTGTTATTGGCAACTTGTTCTTGTAATATTGTCAATATTTAGGACCTAGTCTTAATTGTTCTCAGAAAAACCCTAATTGGCTTTCTTGCTTCCTTTGTTATGCTTCAGTTTGCATGATGTTGTTACTGTTTTGCTTGTCGTTGGAGAGTTTGGAGGGTCTTTGAGTGATAGCATTCGTTGCTAATGGGTGAGGGCTGATTCTAGAGCTGGGGAAGAAGAGCATTGTATGTGTTTTGAGGATCTAAAGTCCTCTCATGTGAAAATTGTGTCTTTCTCATGTATGCATTAAATAGGTTGGGTGAGACCTTTTAAATGTTTATGAAGGGAGAGACTAGAGAGACACATAAAATTTAAACTGTGAGGAAATATATTAGAATTTTCACATGACTTGATTTTAACCCATATTTGCAGGTTATTTTCATTTTAAACGACAATCGTTTCTTAATTTTATTAGTTTTACATATATGTTTAGAAAATAATTTATTTTAAGGCCCATAAGTAGTTTAATGACACATAATCATTTATTTTCAAATACCTAAAAGAATAACAGCTCTGCTAGGTTCTTTTAAATCTTACAGAGACCCTGTGATAGAGTTCATTAGAAAGATAATATTCTCATGTTTCTGTGCCACCTGCGACTAGATCAGCCCTAGCTTTAACCTTTAACTCGGTTCAAAGGAAAAAAAAAGGTCTGTCTTGAACCAGATCTGTATGAGATTGTGATCTTGTCTGGATTTGGCATTGAGCATGTTATATGTTAGAGTCTTAGAGATGCGTAAAAGGCAGAGTAAACAATGTGAAAAGTATTTAGACAAAAAAGTTAAAAAGGAAAAACACCCTTCACTAATCACTAGCATGTAATGACTCAATGACCTTAACACTTTGGCTTGAAAAATTACTTATATATATAGAAGCTGTTTAACATTGTTATATAACTACATCATTTAAGGGCAAATTTATAACCCAGATCCAGAAAATGCTAAAAGCATCAAAGAAGTGCATAGTAAAGTAAAACAAAACTGTTATTGCTCACTTTTATGCCTTTTTACCCTATGCAGTAAGGTCTCTACTACAGAAAAGTCATCTGATAAATAAGAATATTTTTGTTCTACCAAACTTTTTTTTCTTCTTGTTCATAGTTATGATGAATAGTTGAACATGCAAGGAAGACCCTAATTTGAAAACTGCATGAGCCTTAGAATTTGAGAGTGATCTCACTCTCATTACTCTCTGCAGCCAGCCCTTTTCTGTCCCCTTCACTCTCACCCTTCCAGCTGCTACTCTCTGACTTCCCATCCTCTATGCTCTCCGACGGGTCCCTTGCGGATTCCGGTGACCTATGGCCGTGGGCAGTGGTCCTGTACACATAATTGTGGTGTTGGTGTCGTGGAGGCGGCGGAAGCAATGGTTGTGGTGGCGCTGTGGTATAGAACTCCTGAGGGCAGTAGTGTGGTGGTGGCCCGTGAGAGGCAGGGTGTGCGCCGTAGAGGGTGGGGGTGCCTGTGTGGCCCGCCGCCGTAGCGTATTCTGGTGGGACCCAGATTCCTCCGAGGACCACTAGTTGTGCTGCTGGTGCACCTGATTGTGGGCTTGGACTGGGTCTCCTTGTGTGAAGCCTATATTTCTGTTAAGAAAAAAAAGGAAATTGGATCAACCTTTTTTTAGCTGAAATTTAAAATTTTCAGGAAGCTTAAATCTGAAAGCATGCATGTTTGGTTCAATGTTTACAAATCATAACATTGTTTTTCATTGTATTTTTGGATGCTCAATGTTTCTTTTCACAATTAGTATCAATTTTAAGGTAAAAGTAAACTATAAATCCAACTTCTATCCTACATAATCAATTGCTAGATTTTACAACTGACTTATCGTAAATATATCCAAACATAAATTATCAACTTTAAAATAATTAGTTTTATCGAAATCATTTCTTTCAACAAGCAATTTTGACAACATTAATACAAACGTGCACTAAAAAGCTCTAAAAATCTCTCCTAAATAATCTCACCCTAGATAAATCAACCTGATTATGATAAATGCATTCAAAGTGTTTTTGTTTGCACTAAATTGTTCTCACAATTTCCCTAAGATCGTGGAACTCTTAAAGACATGAACTTTTAATATAAAAAAAATCACTTTTATTTCGTGCAATCGACACTCATTGAGTATGATAAATGCATTCAAAGTTACATACATTTTTTATTTTATTTTTATAAATGAAATTTAGATCATACAATATCAGATTATTTAAATTTTAGCCCATCAGAAAGTTTATAGACAAAAACGGAAATTATACTTAGCCAAATATGATAATTATCCATTTATGAAATATTTTCCCTTAAACTTCCTACCTACCCTACCCTGGTTTTACTTTGACTGGTGCAAATGGATTTGTGGAGCCATATAGCATGGATGTTATAAAACACAAACAAATCACCAAAAGTTAGTTGGGATATGCAGAATGTTATGTTGTCATTGGTCAGAGTGAGAGGTACTGAAAATAGTACAACAACAACAAAGGTGCTTGTCCATTATCGCAGTGCAGACAGTACTGAGAGTGAGAGAGAAACAAAGAAATAGTAGTACCTGCAGATGGCTTTTAACTTCATCATTGGTCAAACCATCAACCTTCATCAACTCCCTTATCTGTTTTGGAGTTGCCACTGCAGTCAAATATCACAACTTAATCATGATCTTCATAATATCAATATCATAATATATGAAATTCAGATTTTTTTTCTTTTTGCATAATCTCAGATAAACATCTTAAGGTATTAATGAAAAAAATTAGAATTAGACACCTTGAGTTTAGCGCGGATTGGAAAAACAAAATTAAGACACGTTTTCAGTTCAACTGAAATCCAAATTACCTTGGGATCCACCTAGCATTTGAAGGGCATTGACAAATCTGCGGTGCAAATCTGGTGACCAACACCTTCTTGCTTTCCTGTGATTTTGATTTTGAGTGTTGTTGTTGTTGTTTGTGTTTTGAGCATGGGATGCTACTGAATTTTCTTTAGCTTGATCAATCACAACTCCATCATTATTGCCTGTATTATTACTCTCCCTCTTCTGACATGAAGACCCTCCTTTCTCTCCATCTGCATGTTTCTTATCCTCAATTTCTTTCTCAGCAGAAGCAAGGGCTAGCTCAGGTAGAGCTTGCAGCGAGTTTCGCTCTTTCGAGAATGGTAGAAAGGCTCCACCATTCCTCTGTTTGTTGTCCAGAACTAGCTTATTAGGGCTGGTGTTGTTGAATCCAATCATATCACCATCACTCTCTTTGATTGTGGATTGTTGTTTGGTAATTGCTTCACTTGCTTGGCTCCATAGTTGAGCAGATGTCATCCAATTTGCCTTATTATCAGATATGTTTGTTGCTTTCTGATCAGAGCTTTGATCAGAGGCTAAATGCTTCACAGGTATGAATTCCTCCAGAACTGGTCTGTTGTCTTGATTATTTACTCTGAAGCTCTCAAGTTGCTGCCTTGAAGCCTCCATGGCTGTTCCAACACAAAAGAATCAAAAGGGTAGCCAAACTATTTGTTAAAATGATCCAAAGAAATTATGATTGCATGCTTTTTCTGTTTGAGGGTAGGAAAGAAAAAGAAGAAAAATTACATAAAAGAGAATAGGAAATGAGATGATGAAGACAAAAGGGTAGTTATCAATAGTATAAATTTATTAGGAAAATCAGAAGAAGAAGAAGACAATATCATGATTGAGTTTGGATAGTATAATACTACTATGATATATGTTTTCATGCATGATTGAATCTGTAAGGTTCCTGATTCTGTATGTTTAATTAATTTATAGTGGGGATTTTGAATCATGTTTGTGAAAGGGTGATTGATTTGAAGGTGTACCGTTTGTGAGAAGTTGCATGCAGAGAGGAAGCTCACGCTTGAAGGCATCAATCTTGAGACGTTCTTCCTCTAGGCGAGAAAGGAACTCTTCAAGCTTGTAGGTTTGATCATTTTGATCAGCAAATGATTTCAGTAGCATGGAGTAGCTATGTGGCTTGAAATCAAGGCTTAGTTCAGAAGGGGATGCCATTCTTTTCAGGTATAGTTACACTACAACAATTGTCTCACAAGCACTGTTTAAGATATGTTCATGCCAAAATAGGAACGGGGTGGTATGTGGGAACAAACAAGAGCAAAAGAGGGTGTTTGGCTTCTTCCTTAGTTTGTAGTTCTTGTGGGGGCTAGAGAGAGAGACACAAAGAAAGGGAAGCAATGTCGTTTGCAAACACAAGGAGGATCGTCTTCTTTTTAGGGGTGAAGTTCAGTGGGAATAAAGCATGTTTGTGAGAGACAAAAGAAAAAGCATGGGATAAAGCAGAGGGAAGTAGCTTCCTACAAAGAATCAATGCAAAAAAAGTGTGAAAAATAAAAATGAGAGAGAAGGAATCAGAGACTCTCTGACATTTCAGGGTCATGTGCTTTGAGCCTGGTTTTAGAATCTCTTAGTGTGTGCTTTGTACTAATTCAAAATTATCACCAATACAAAAGACTATTCTTCTTACTGTTACCCTTTTTCATCTTTACTACTTTTCTCTTTTTATCCCCCTGTACTCCTTTTATTTTGGCTGGCTTTCATTACATAAGAGCTGTGTGCTTGTGAGATTCAGATTCTCCTACAATTTCAAATCAAAACCTAACAAAGTATTATCTTTTCTTTTCTTTTCTCCCTCTATATATTTTCTTCTTTTCATGAGATTTATTTTGCTTTAGTGGACTTATCCATGAGTTTTTGGCTCAAAAGCCTTTAAGGTTTAAGTAGAAGGATTATGATACACATGTATGTTGTGCATGTTTAGAAATCTTTCTACAATTGATTCCAAAGATGAAATTAATTGTGAGGAGAAACTTTTGTGAGTAGCTTTTGAGTATCATAATTGATTATGACGAATGAAGACTAGATTAGCAGACATCCTAACATACTAGTCATGTATCAAATGGTCTAACACTCTGACTTTATGTGAAGCACAAATATGGATGCCATAATGGATTGAGCATATAAAATAAACATAATAGCATGTTCATAGTACCTTCTCTTGCTTCAGAATTAATCTTAAAGGCACATAAGCTTTAACCTAAAATGGATTATGACTTCAAAATCATTGGTTGAACAATTTCTAAACATACAATTTAATGTACATAATATATAGGATTATGTTGCTCTTAAATGGATTAAAAGGTACATAAAGGGTAACCATGGTACATTTTGGTTGCACATGTTGTAGCTCATGCTAAAGGAATGGGCAATGTGAAACCAGCCAGATGCAAATGCTGGCCACGTGTTATGCAATAGTTATTGTGGTTGTCCAAAACCAAGTATGCTATTGCTGTTGCAGCAGGAATTAATAATGATCTTATCATGATTAATTAATTAATTGCAAATACTTTTTGAATTGCGGGGAAGCATATACCAGTATACCACCAACATGATTTTAACCAACACAGTGAATAATTAAAGAGAAAGGGAGAAAAGAGGGAGAAGGAAAGCACATATTCAAATAGGCTTTAGTATCAATCAATCTTCTAACTTCCTCTGAGTCCAAAAGTTGCATGATTGTCATGAATTTGAGTGCATTCATGGAAGGAGAGGAATATCTAATCTAATAAACGAGACATTCACCATATAGAATAAAATATTTGCCTCCAAGGAAGGAATATCTTAGTTCCAATTCTGTGACTCTAAATTAAGGGAACACACGAAGCTTAAAGGGGGTAGAAAAAATCATCCTTTAAAAAGAGTGATAGAGGAGCCTAGTAGAGAGAATCTTCTTCTGCTACTATCTTTAATGAAGTGGTTAAGAAGCTAAGTAGATTCTCTTTTACATGTTGAACGAATTTGTGTAATTTTGGTCAGGGAGCCCACTGCCAAAGCACAACTACAATACAATATACTTGTATTTTTTAGAAGTATTTAATTAATAAGCGTAGTTTATAGATGTGTTTAATAATTATGACAGTACAGTATTAGTAGAGTCAGATTTGAGTTGTAAGAACAATTTTACATTCACATGCTTAATGAATCTAAACCGTTAGATTATGATTGGTTGACTCATATATTTTATTAAAATTCGACGATAGAGATAAAATTAAGATTTGAGTTGTCTGATCTTAATCAAACGACTCAAATTCTTTAACCGCGTGAATGTAGGATTTATCCTATTTAGAGAATTCAAATTCTAAAAGCTAGCCGATATAAAGTTCTTTGATCAAACATATGTCAATCATGAGCATTTAATCGGTTTCACTATTGAAACAGTGTAAACTAGTCAAAATCATATTGGACGGGACTAATTTAGGTCCCCTAGTGGACATTTTTGCACGCGCACACATATATTTGATAATAAAAATGGTAGAACAGAGAGAAAATACTTCTAGATTACGGGGCTAAATATGTCGGTGGCAAGTTCGAGAGACCAACAAATGCTCACTCTTAAGTAGAAGCTCCAAAGATATCTCTAATGATGATAAGATGTTACTTGACGCTTGAGTTCTTCCGCACAAAATGAAAGTTGTAATGTGATATGTGAAATTAAGGAAAAATAAAAATAATTAATGTGACGAAGACGTTTGAAAGTTACCAACAACGTGTAGGTATAGTGGTAAGCAAGCTAGACTCCTGTAAGGATTAAAACACAAGTTTAAATGAAAAAAAAAAACATTTAATTTATTGAGAAAACATGTAATTGTATGTCAAATGGGTAACATTATCTTTCAACGATAAAAAAAATATCACAAAACTATGATTGTTTAATAAAATTGGGATAAATTACAACATGCATGACATACTTCATAGGATGCTATAGACAAAAGATTGGGTGATTTTCAATTAGAAAATGAAAAGAAAAAGCTAAAAGTGAATGTGAAAGTGAGAGTAAGAGTAGAGCATCGAATTCCCTGAGGTTGCAATGAAAATGGTTGGTTGCTTTCCAACTTCAGTCTTCTCGTATAAGCTACACTCCAACCCATGCCTTTTCTTCATATTATTATTCGTCCTTTTTTTCTTTTATTTTTCTTTTTCCTTCTAAAAAAAAAGGGGAAAAAACAAAAAAACAAAGAGAAGAGATAATCCTTGAGACGCGTGTCAATGTAATATTCCTCTATATCGTCCCTCATTTGAATATCCCATATACAGTGCCTGTCAGAATATTCCCCTCTCCTCTTTTATTGATCGCTCCTTCTCCTACGTCCATTTTTCACCATATTCTCTATTAGGAGCACATCGGTTGGGTTGGATGAGTTTTAATCAAAATAAAATCTGAATCGATCAAAATTGTCTGAGTAGGGTTGGGTTGGATTTCACGAATTTTTTCTCCGGACCCGATTCGAACCAACCCGACGAAGTTTGGATTGGGTTTGATGGATTTATAAGGTCACTATATTAAAATAATAATATATCTGAAATATTAAAAAATCTTGTAAGAATTATTATAAATTCAAAAAATGTTATAAAAAATATTAAATATGTTATAATACTAAATAGCATAAAAAAAACACAAAAAGTTATAGAAATAGTACCACATAAATGACATATAGCCAAATATCATGAAAATATAAAACTTCATTACCAAATGACATGAAACAATCCAATATAAATAGTATCTAAAAAGTGAAAAATAACACTAAATGTCATGTCATGACACTTAGAACTTAGATGTCTTCAACATGCCAAATAACTAACTATATATAAACATGTCACAAATAACTACAAACAAATACTCTAAGTTCAAATATGACAAATAACTATAAATACTTAAGTCTCAAAGTTTCAAAAAGTCATCACTTCGACACTAGCACTCCAAGTATGAGTAAAATTATAAAAATTATTATTATATGTATGGATTCTTGGTTGGGTTGGATGGATTTGAACTGAACCCGAAATCCGATCCGAACTTGGTTGGGTTGTAGTAAAATTCATCTGACTAATCCGATTGCCCGATCCAACCCGCATTTTTTTCTATTTGATCATCGGATTGGGTTGGACGGGTTCATTGGATTTGTCCGACCCATGTTCACCCCTATAATCTCTATTGCAGTTTTTTCTTCTTCTTAATATTTTTAGTCCATGGAAATATATCAATGTTTAATTCAGTGAATAAGAGAAAATTTCCTTTCTTTTAATCTCTGAAAACATACACTGTTATTTATTTTAATCATTATAGTTAATTCCTTTAATATCTTATTATAAGACCTCTTATTGTGAAACAATAAGGGACGAAGTATTGTTAATGACATAATTGACATAATTGCACAACTTATTGCCACATAGCTTTAAAATATAAGAGAGACATGGGAGAGATTAGGGTTCCCTTTATTCTTTTCATCGTTCATACGAAAGTATCGCATGTTCCTTCTCCAACCCAAGTTTCCTCCCTTTCCTCTTTACATTCATGGTGGTGGATGTGCGAACTAGACAAGACTGTCTATGAGGAACTGATCGACGCAAATGACCATGTTGAATTTCCTAAAGATGCCTAATGTATATGTTCTACCATGTGCATGATTGATTTGTGTTTTCGAGTTTGACTAAGACTCAGTGTATTAATTACAGGTCTAATCATGCCTATATATACATGCATGATTATTTATTTACATAAGCACTACCCATTTTGCTATTTGAATTTTTATATGACTTTGAGATTCCCTCTGATCTAGAAGATGACTTGAGCTGAGAGTAAACCTTTTCCAGGGGCATCTTTGTCGTACTCCACCAAGCTCCATCATGAACATTATTATCGCGCATACAACCTGCAGCTACCATACAAAGGTTAGAGGTGCTTGAAGTTCTATTTACCAAAGATCATTTTCACCAATATATAATAATACATTAAATCTTTTAAAAAAAGTTATGTTAATTGATAAAAATTATATTTAAAAATACAAAAATATGAAAAATATATTTAAGGCATGAAAGTTAACTTGGAGAAGTCTAGACTATTCTGTTCTAAGAATATGGCTCAGAATGTTCAGCGAGAGCTCTCGGATATTTTGGGCATTGCACGGGCAAGAAACCTAGGGAAATATCCTAGGATTCCTCTCCTGAAAGGGCGTGTGACCAGGGATGTTTTTTCCCCAGTCATGGAGAGAATTAACTCACGATTGGCTTCTTGGAAGAATAAACTTCTGAATAAAGCGGGGAGGCTATGTTTGGAAAAGTTTGTGCTCTCTTCCCTCCCATTGTATTCCATGCAAGCTCTTTGACTCCCTGAATCGGTGTGTGAGTTTGTGGATAAAAAGCTAAGGAATTGTGTATGGGCCAGAGGTGGAAATAAACGGAGCTGGAACTTGGTTGGTTGGAAGGAAATAGCGTGCCCGAAGGATATGGGGGTCTAGGCCTTCGAAGCACCATAGATAACAACATTTCATTACTTGGGAAGCTTGTGGATAGTTTGCTGCATGACAAGGATAAAATTTGGGTAAAGGCTCTCTCTGAAAAATACTTAGCTAATGACTCAGTTCTTGTGGCAAATTACAAATATGGAGACTCCTACATTTGGAAAGGGATAATTCAAGCGAAGAATAATATTGCAGCAGGGTTTGGGGCACAGCTAGGCAGTGGTACTCCTTCTTTTTGGTATGATAATAGGCTGGGGAGTGGGAAAATTTGTCTCTGGGTACCTTTTGTGCACATTTCAGATACAGCCTTCACTGTAGCGGACATGTGGGAAAATGGAACATGGGCTCTATCGAAGTTGTATACTTTGTTATCGCCGCACATATGCAATGAGATTTCTGTTGTTCCTATACCTGGTTTGCGTCAAGGGAGTGATGAGCTGAGATGGAAATCGAGCCCCAATGGCTGCTACTCGACGAGCTCCGCTTACAATCTTGTAGCAGGTATTGGTGACGACGGTTCAGCCTTTTGGAAGCACATATGGAAAGCAAAGGTCCCTGAGAAGTTGAGATTTTTTCTATGGCTTGTGGGTAAAGGATCACTGCCAACAAATGCTAAACGAGAGAGAAGTCACTTGAGCAATTTTGCAACTTGTTCACGGTGTAGTGCGGTTATTGAAGATGAGAATCATGTCTTTCGCGAGTGCCCACAATCGAAGAAATTGTGGCAGTACTTTGGTGCGTTACTCCCACCTTTGAACTTTCATATCGCGTTTCAGGATTGGTTTGTTGCGCTTGTCAGACGGAGACATAACTTGCTCCCAATTGCAGTGTTATGGTGGTCATGGCGGTGGCGGAATGATGCAGTGTTTGGGGATAGACCTTGGTCGGTTAACCTGGTTGTCCGTCAGATAGCCCAGGATGTTGCATGTTGGAAAGCATGGCCAGGAGTACAGATGGAGAGATTGAACCATCCTGCAGGTGAGGCGTTGAATTTACAAGCTCAATCGCGACCCATTCCAGACCAGTGCGTGTTCGTGGCCGTGGATGGCAGTTGGTCACCGGAACACAACGTTATGGGGATGGTTGCGATCATTCAGGACCGAAGTGGAGCGTGGATGACTGGGGTCTCGTTAAGTGGTGGCTCAGGAGGAGCTTTCATGGCAGAGCTCTTGGCTACCGATCTTGGTCTGTAGGAAGCTTGGGACCACCAGCATCGACACGTGATTCTCCAATCTGATTGTTTGCTTCTGGTTAAAGTGTTCCAGGCGGGTATCTCTGCTACAACCTTCTTGGAACGGGAGGCTATTGAGAGGGTGAAGCTCAAGCTCACTTGGGACTGGTCTGTCTCAATTGAATGGGTGTCTAGGGACCGCAACAGGGCAGCTGATTACATGGCCAAACAAGTGTCGAGAGAGTCTTCCCCGCGGAGGGAGTGGCATCTGCCTCCAACGGGAGTTATCGAGTATTTTTATAGTGACATTATCAGTAGTTAGTCTTTTTGGTTTTTAGATTTCCTCTTGTAACAAAAAAAAAACTTTTTTAGTTTTTCAAAGTTTAAATATACATGTATTGTAATATTAAAGGAAGAGTTTAATTTTGATGCACCGACGGTGTAAAGTTTTTTTACACCGTCAACCAATCAGATTTCAAGGATGTGACATGTCAATTAAAGAAATTAAATGAAAAGAGAGATTTTCTCACATCCTTAAAATCTGATGGGTTGACGGTGTAAAAAAACTTTACACCGTCGATGCATCCAACTTTTTCTCTAAAAGGAAATGTATTTAGTTGAATAGTTATTAAAAATAAATTAGTATTAATTTGATTTAATATAAAAGTTCATAACACATATTAAAATATTAAAGATACATTTAGCTTCATGAAAATAGAAAATATGAAGTGACTATATGACAAGATATAGCATAATGTCCCAAATTTGACGAGTAGAGGTGGATATTTGATCTCGTGTCCTATTTTTTTTATATTTATTAATTTCTGACAAATGTCAGTGGTTAGTGGTTAGTTGTTAGTAAGTTAGAAAATTCCTATTAAATTTCCCTTCTACGGTTCGAACCCTGACTCTTCCCCTCCCCAACTCTTATGTCCCCTAGCTCTTACTATTTGAGCTAACCTTCGGAAACACTCATTAATAAAGGTGGATGCACATTAGCACCTTCCCGTGTTTGGCCATGTGGTTAAGGGATTTTTTTTTACATCACATATTTTCTATTTGTACCTATTACCTTGACTATGAAATGTAACAAAATAAACTAAACTAGGGCGTGCAAATAGCAAAAATAGTGTGAAAACAACAATTTATTTTCCCGACTAAATACAACAATATGAAAAACTAATGGCTTCTTTTGGTCCTAAAATCTAATGGCTGATAATGATATTATCATGTAATAAAATCAATTGGAAATGGACATTTGGAAGCCCAACGACGATGGGCTGCAGTGAATGGATCCATTGTTGGGGAATTTCTCCATTGTTGGGGAATCTCTTTTAACACACTATTTCCCTTTGACCAAAAAAACACACTATTTCCCATTTATTGAACAAACAAAAAACAGTATTTCCCATTTTTACTACTCTACCATTTTTTCGAAAAAAAAAATACTACTCTCTATATATATCACCTTTATCTTTATTCTGAAAATTAATTTCCCAAGCACAATCATATCTCATGAACGCAGATTCCCTACAGTCAAGGGATGATACATTCACCAACGTTAGGTCTTTAACCCTTTAATCTTAATTAGACGGTTCTCAAATAGGTTGATTAAATGCGTACAGTATGTTAGAAATATAAGGTTAAACAACGCGAACACCGAGCCGAACAGTAGCTTTGGTGGAACAGAAAGAGCAACAATACGAACAGTACACATTCACAAACCAGAACCTGCAATAAAATAAGCTAAGTTGCGAAAACCAATTTGCGCGCTGTCCTTGAGAGTTTTATTCGGGTATTATCCCAAACAGTTTTTTGTACCTAAGTAGTATAATTTTGTAAGGAAATTACAGGTTTGGGTACTTTTTTTTATTTACCAATCTAGTATAAATTGACACTGTTTGTGGTGATTCTATTTTATTTTTTTAAGAATCGCCAATAGCGTTGACGTTTTACTTTTTTTTCGTTTTCTAACTTAATTGCCAACCATGTTGGATTGTAGGTGTTTTTTACTTTTTTGTTTTTTTAATAGCCAACCTCTGTTAGTTGGCTTTCATTTTTTATTTTTTTAAAATTATTAATTAAAATTTTCAAGTGGTGGAAGAACCTCGAAGGCAACGATCTCAATGTGTGCGGAAAAAAATTCATTGCTGCTCAATTCCACAACCAAAATAACTTTCTCTTGAATTAATAATGCATATGATTATCTTTAAATATCGGTTTAAATGTTTATGATCATAGTGCTGCAAAAGTGAGTAATGTACAAAATTGTGTGTGTATCAATTGATTAGATGCTATTAATTACTAATTTAAAAAAATAAAAAATAAAAGCCAACCAACATGTTGCCGATTTAAAAAAAAACAAAAAAGTAAAAAATGCCAACATGGCTGGCGATTTAGTTAGAAAAAGAAAAAAAAAGGTTAAACGCCAATGCTATTGGCAATTGGCGATTCTTTAAAAAAAATAAAATAGAATCGCCACTGAAGTGACAATTTATACTAGATTGGTAAATAAATAAAAAAGTGCATCAAAGCTATAATTTCCTTACAAAACTATACTAGTTGGGTACAAAAACCCACAAATTTTCCAACAAAGTAACCTCTTAAGATCAAAGTTATGTGATTAAAATTGACACAACTGGTTTCAAGTTTCAGGTTTAACTCTCACTTCCCTAGAGATTGAGGGTTCAAATCTCTTTGGAGTCAGTAAAATCTCAGTTGGTGGGCAACCCTCCTCGAGGAGATCCCTCGGCGCTCCTTTCTAGGAGTGGGTCTCTGCTGACCTCTCCAGCATGCCACTAACGTCCTACCTGATTGTCTGAAGGTGTTTTCTTTCCGTTCTACCATTCTTTATTTTAAAAAAAAAAAATTAGAGTGTTGGAATCTGAATTTTAATGAATGTAAGATTTCTTGATGACATCAAATTCGAGTTGATCGTGAAGCTTCAATTTTATTCTGATATTTATTTGTTTTCTTGAAATTACAGTGGGAATAAAATAAGCACCGCACACAAAAATTAATTTTTGGAAAGAAAGATGAGAATGACACTTTATCTTTGCGTCAAAAGCTTCAACAAAAGCAAAAGATATTACAGTATAATATTAAGTTTTAGATAAAGAATGGTGTAGGTATATCATTGGTGCAAAGTAAACGAATGACCTTTCTAGCTAATTAGCTACTTAAGCTAATTAAGTGAGATGCTACCTTTTAACAACAATTATTACGTTTCTAAAGCTTAGAAAGATAAACAGAATACCACTTCATTGTCCTTACTTGATACATATATTTGATATTTTCCTCTCAACCCCACTATGCAGGCAAGCATACAAAATAAAAAGTGTAACTATGTACTGTATAATTAAATAAAATTAAACACGATACTATAAGTTGGTCACCTTAGTGGATGGATGTAGTGTTACCCCACATGTATATGTTCTTTCTCTAAATAATTTTTGGAAATATTAATCTTTGAAAACATTGTTTTTTTGTAAGATTTAGATTTTAGACTAAAGAAATGGTAATAATCATAAAAGTAATTAAATTGAACTAATTAAAATGCAAGGACAAGTAGTGCGGTCTAATGTACAGGTTTGGGAATAAGAAATAAAGTCGATTGATTACGAGAGAGAATAAAAGAAAATTAGAGTTTCTTTTCTTCTGAATTCAATTATTCATCAAAAGCTCTGGTTCATGCAGATAGTCATTTAGTTAATGATCATCGAATTAAAACTCAAAATTCTATCAACTTGGATAAAAAGAGAATGGTATTATTGTATGAGAGGTGAAAAACGGATAAAGAATGGACTTTAATTTTTTTCCTTTAATTTTACATTATATAAAGAACGATATTCTTGTGGGCTTTGTGTATTTTATATATATGTAGGAATCACTAGGTACTGGACCTGTTGACTAAAAAAGTATATTACAAACAGGATTGTTCTGCTAAAAGTTCTCTGTTTCAATTGAGGATAGATACTCTCTCCATGATATGAATATTTTTTGACAAATTTCTTAAGTGGATAGCATGCATTGCTCATTTCCTCTTTTAAAGTTCTAAAATCAATAAGCACTTTTGGTCTTTCATCAATTACAATTACAATTGTGCGGTTTGATTATATTCTTTAATGTTAAAACGAGTAGTATCCTTAAAGTTTTTTAATTTATGAAAATTGGATTTTTCTGTTGCACTATCATTCAATTACTAACCGAGTTATCCTATGTGGTAGTTATTAGTAACGTAAATCTGAAGTTTTTTCCTGTAAGATGTCAATTAATAAAATTTCAAAACAAATTAAATATAACTAAAAAAAATCCCAAAACCATATCACCAACTCCAACCAAATATTTTGTGGATCTCCATTGGCGGCAGTGCTATGAGAGGTTGGGGTTTTGGATGTGGACATGGTGTCGTGGTGGAGCATTTACGGTTGAAGGTTCTCCTTGGAGAACCAAACACAATGGGGAAGACACAAGAGGGGTAGCTTCGGCCAAGCTGGACTCCAATATAAGGTGGTGGGTTGCGCGATTTAAGAAGGCTCACGGTGGCAAGATTGCTTTGTTTCGAACGTCTTTACCTTCTTCTTCTTCTTCATCTCTCGCTCTTCATCCTACCGATCCTTCAAAACATTCTTCTCCATTGCCAAACCCACATCTACAAACTCTTCCCCATCTACCTCATCAAGCTATTCTTTTCCTTTTGTCGTTTTCATTTGATTTTCGGGCTAGACTAGCTTGTGTTGGTTGTTTCGGACTTTGGGTGTTGTTTGCAGCGGTGACTTTGTGGGGTTGTGGTGGTGGCGCCAAAGACGATGGCCATGGTTCTGATTCTGGATCATGGTAGGGTTTGGAGGTTCTAATAAAAGAGCCATGAAAGTCTGCAAAACCCTCAGTCGAGTTCCAACTAATCTCAAAACCTCACAATGGAGCAATGCATAACCCCAATGTGTAGGATTGAATGGTGAGAAGAGCAACGACTCGTTTCGGCTCCCACAACTTCCACTTGGAGGGGAAAACTTTGCATTCTTTTGTTGGTATTGGCAACTTCACATATATTCTCAACAATTTCTAGGCATGTGTTTTCTTGATATGTTTATAGGTGATGATGTTGGTGGAGATAGTTTAGGATTAGGGTTGTGTTTTTTGTGTGTTGGTGTTATGTTTTGCTATTCGTAAAAATAATAAATTTCTTTTAATTATATATGTTTTAATTATTTTTATTTAATGAAAGTGATATTCCAATGATAAAATTGTCAGATCAACATCATTAATGACCCTTACTTAGGATAAGTCTGTTAGCAATTGGATGAAGTGTAATGAAAATACCTAATTTTCACAAAATAAAAATTCAGGGACCAAATTAAGTCGCTCATTTTAAACATTGAAGAATCAAATTGCACAATGTGACAAATGAGGAAAATATGTGCCATTAATTCTTAAATTTAGCTACGAGTGTGATAGTAAAAATATCATAGCCATGATAGTTTTGTTCATTGTTAGTTAATTTGTTACTATAGGTTCACCAAAAAGATGTATCCCCGTTTGCTTTTTGCATGATCACATGATATATATATCATGCTTTACAAATTAAGAATAAAATGTGCGTAGCAACTGAAGCAAGCATGCATGAGGGTGGATGTTGGAATAGAATTATGCATTGGTCGGCCTCTATTGAAAAAGGTGAACTTGTAAAGAAAAAAAGCCATATATGCACTATATATATTCAGTGTATTGGTGAATACTGGAATTTAGACCATCATGTTGAATTAATTGTTGACTCACTTATTATTGGTAGTGTGACATGCAGAAAGTGAACTAACTACCCACATCAAACATCATTGTCCCAAAAATTCTGCACTTATTTGTAATACTGAGAGGTTGAGTTTAATGGGAAAGTTAATTTATGCATACTTTTTTTTGTTTCTTTTCAAAAAAATAAAAAAAATTAAATATGATCTTACAAAATACTTTTATTTTTAGTTCTCCGAAAGCAAGAGGTTTAAAATCTTTTTTTAAATAAAAAAAATGAAACAAGCCGTAACACTCGAGAGTGGGTTTCTTGGTCATGGGCATATATGGCCTTTACCAGTATACTTTGTTTAGAACAGTAATCAAACAAGTCTAATTTGAACAGAAAAAATTCTAGTGGTCTCTATTGACCAAAAAATATACAAGTGATCTTGATCATAGACCCAAAAAAAAAAAAACATAGAAACTAAGAAAATTTGCGTGAATGGTTCAGCACTTTGTCCTTTAAACAAGTGGTATATAATTCAATTCTCAACTTATAAAAGGTTAAAACTCTTCCTACCGCTGACATTAGAGCGATCGAGGGAATATTTGTCTCTCACGTCTACTGTGGGAATACTTGGTTAAACAAAAAAAGAAAACACAACCAGAAAATAGAGAAGAGAGTCGGACAAAAACTTATTAGATTTGTTGTTAGTAAGAAGAATTCCCCACCCAAACCAAAACACAGGAGATTCATATGATGTTGGATATATATGGGATTGGAATTGAGCGTGGGCAAAATATGCTCCTTATTAGGGGTGTTCGCGGTTCGGTTTGGACCGGTTTTAGGTGAAACCGAAAACCGATCCAATCAAAATTCATTGGTTCGGTTTCCACCAATTGTTAACCAAAAAAGTTTCAAAACCGAACCGAACCGATGATGAACGGTTTGGATCGGTTCGGTTCATCGGTTTCACAACTTCTTTTTTTAGTTGTCAATATCAATTCCACAACTTTAAAAATAAAGCAATCACATATGATTCACAATTTAACAATGCATAAAAATGACAAATCAATAACTCAATCATAACTTAATCACAAATCCATAATTCATAATCAACAACTTAATTACTTAACAATGTAGAAATGCTTAAATTGGTGTTTGATATTAGTACTATTACAAATTAATAATAGAAAACAAAAACATAATAAGTCTAACAAACATAAAAAGTCTAACATGAACATTATTTCTTCAAAAGATTACTTTAATAAATACATATATATATATTAAATATTTTGTAAATAAATATTTATCATCGGTTCGGTTCATCGGTTCATTGGTTTTAAATTTTTCAAACCGTGAACCGAACCAATCTTCATTGGTTTTTATTGATTTGGATCGATTTTGAACCAAATAACAAAAAAAACCAATCCAATTACTTTGGTTCGGTTCGGTTCGTCGGTTTCATCATATAGATCCGAACCGATGAACACCCCTACTCCTTATAGTCTAAAAGGTCTACACTTACCCAATGGCTTCAATAATTTCTCCTCAAATCCAGCTTCTCACTCAGATAGAAAGGAAATGGAAATAGTCATGAGAACACTCAAGTACTAAATAAGATAGATCATATACAGCTTTTCCTTTAATGCAAAACGTTTAATTAGAAGGAATTAACTGCTTGCTGAAATGCTATACAATATTGAAATTGAATGAAAACAACCACAAAACTATTAGTATTTAACAAGTGATGAACACAAACTACCAATACCAAATTGTCCATTATTGGGCAGATAGATGGAAAGGAACCAATTAATGTTGTGAAGACAAGTTAATTAATTTTGTATACATCAGTAAATTTCTTAATTTATGCTCATAGTTTTAAACAATAAAAGTTTTGCAAGAAAGAAAGTACCTTTCAAGTCCACAAGGATAGCTTGCTCCATTTTGGAATGAAGTAGCCTCCCCTGTTTATTTAAGAAAAGTTAGTTCAGTGAGGTCCAGGTCCACCAATAATTTGGAGAGCAAGTTGTTTCATGTGCAAGTAAGGTCCACAGGCTCATGGTTCAGAAAATTTTAAGTTGGGATATTAACTTAGATTATGTTAATACTAACAGCCATCCAATTTATATAAGAATATTTCTGTATTATTGAAACGATTGGCTGTTGTTCTTGACTTCTTGGCATTGAACTTTACGGCTATGTAAACGGTTGTCTTTGTTTTTTTTCTTATTTTATTTTGTTCATAATTCAACTACCATGCATGCAACATATTTCTTTCTATGATATAGACTCTCAGAATAATTTCTTATTAATTTTATTTTATTTGCCGTTTACGTAAGTGTATTTTCCTTGTAATAATCATTGTAGTGGAAATTTGCTTTATTGAGAGATAGCATTAACAACCCCAATAGGCAAACCTAATACCAATATTTAATATTGATGTCTCTATAGATATGTTGCTCAAAATTGAACTTGGACGGCAAGAAAGCATGTACTCTTTGAGTCTTTGGCACTTGGCAATGCCCTCAGCTCCTTTTCATATCACTAGATATTTCACTTTTTTTAATAAAATATTTGTGTCACCCTCTTCCTCTCTCTACAACCCTTCCTCCTCCCTTGAGACCAATCCTTGCGAAGGGGTGGAGGATGAAGCCAATTGGTGGCGATGAGGGAGATGATGGCAGCGATCTTGAAAAGCAGTGAAGCGGTGGAGGTGCGGATCTTTTTGCCCCGTCGGTTGAGGAGGAAGTAGGCCATCAATGCAAATCTTCGATCTCGCACAACCATTTTAGAAGGTTCGCAAGCGGGAGCTGAACGAATGACGATGTTAGCGGGGAAGAGTTGCTGAGGATTGGTCTCAAGGGAGGAAGAAGGGTTGTAGAGAGAGGAAGAGGGTGACACCAAATTTTATTTTTAAAAAGTGAATACCTACAGCAACAGGTTAATTGAACTTACGTACCCACCTTTAGGTCAATTTTTTGCTTAACACGTTAAGAGGATGAACCCTTTAATTTCTCTTTTAACTCTTTTTTTCTCTTGAAATAAACAAAGATAGATTAACACTCATACTTGAATTAAAAGTTCAAAGTAAATTGTATGGTTGTCCAAGGTGAACTCATCCGACCAGAAATCGCCTAAACTGATGTTTTTTTATGAACCGAACAGTTCGGATGGGTCTGTGAGTGCCGTGGTTAATTGAAAAATGTGGTTCTAAGTGGTTTAGAATGCTCTGTTTCGGTTTGGGCTCCATCCCGATCCAACCGAATGAACTAGATATTGACAAAAAAATATACGTTCAGCCAGCCCTCTTAAAGAGAGTTGAGATGTCAGGCCCTATAATCAAATATCTCATTAACTTAGTAACCCTAGCCATAACCCAGTCTCAACCCTGACCATTTATATACTCTCTTTATTCCCACTCCCAACTCTAGCCACCTCTCATTTCTTCTCATTCACTTCAACAATCAAAAACTCTAACCTCAACCCCAACATCCTCTCGTCCCATCAATCCGCCTCATCGCCTCTTATCTTCTCTCATTCTGTCATTCCCTACATTGTAACCTCTCCCCTCCCCACTCTCACTGCATCAAATGAACCATAGCCTCACTCCTTCCCACTTGAAATCAGAAGGAAACTCACTCTGTCGAATGTTCCACCGTTGTGGAGTTCGAAGAAGTTTCAGTGCATGTGCTCAAAATCGCATCCTCACCTCGAATCTGCTCCACTGCGACTTGAAATGTCAGCCACCGTCTTTGATCTAATTGAAACCGCCACTTCTCACCCCATCAACGAGTTCATTCTCTGTATCACTATGACTTCTATCAAAGATTTTCAATTTTCTGTTGATATTTTTACATATTTGATTGTATTTTCTATGTTATGATGTATTTGAATCTAGACCTTTGTATTGAAATTTTTTTCTATTAAGATTTTTCTGAATTTTAGCTTTTGTCTTCTATCCTCTCATCAACCCTTTTTTTTGAATGCACAATCTGAATGAATCCATCAGAGACAGCAATGTATTGTTCAACCCGAAGCTGAGCAATCCGCCGCCTATCAGCGGACGATAGCAGCCTAATGGTTTAATGTTTTTCACCCAACCAAGACCAATATTTGAGCACAAACCCGTTGGATATTGCTAGTAAATTGCATGGAAATTATATAAAGAAGCATATGTCACCCTCCAGTGTGACTTGCTTCCATGTGCTGGGATGGCAAAGCTCTCATAGGCCATAGCCCACCATACCAAATGGCTTTTCCTTTATATAGAAATAGAATCTAAATCTAAATTCTCGAGGTTGAGCTTCTTACTTTATGATAAGGACCTGTTTTTTCTTGTATTAGACATAATAAACACTTTATTATATATATTTTTTGAAAAGTATTACAGAGAACGAATTATTTTTATTGGTTTTTATGTTATTTTAAAGGTGAATTAAGCATATATAACTTTTACGGATCTTAGTGTGACATATGCCAATTAATGGCGTATCATATCTAAAGGCAGACGAAGAAAATAGACATGCCAAATGCCTTATTATGGAATAGTCAATAGTGTGATATACAAAATGATTAGTGACATTAAAAAAGTTTGTGATGCAATAAGCAAAGATTATATATACACGTTAGAGAAGCCCCGTGGTCATTGGCTGCTTTTACATGCATGTTAACACACATGTTATCATTTTGCCATTCATACTTGGAAGCATCTCCTTCTTCTTCTTCTTCTTTGGATCTTCTTGTAAGCATCTTTATCAAGAGTTAATTGTAATATTGTCGCATCCAAAGTGGTGATCACAACACCCAGTATATAATGATCCGGAAATTGTCGTGCATAATTAATGAACTTCAATCTCTATCTCCCTAGGATGCTCCAAAGTGAGTCCATCTTTTAGCACACTCCGTATTAGAAATTGGAAGGCCTATACTCAACCACAAAAGCTAGCTCAAGAGTTGAGGTTTGCACAACCCTTATAAACACTTGATTGGCCTTATCTCTAGCCAATGTGGGACTCTAACACTCCGGGCTCACCTTTCCGGCTTTCCCCCACAAATGTAATGCACACACTCTTTTGTCAAAGCAGGGGATAATGCATTGATGCTTTCATTCATTAATTAGTTTTTTTTACAAGAGGGATAATATTCATTAATTAGTTTAATTATATATGTGGAAAGTCTTATAATGATTTTATATTGATCATGTGGATGGATGGCGGTGACTGTATGTCTAAAGATTTGGATCCTCTTAAAATGAAGTTGTCATGATAAAAAAAATTACTTGTCTTTCTATGCATATTGATAAGTCTTATGAATATCCTAGGGGCATAATCAGAGAATTAATTAGAACAAATTAAGTAATGATATGAATATAGGACAAAGGATTAAAGGCAGCCACACAACACGACAACCACAGTCAGTGTGAAGTGTGAAAGCTATCGCAGTGGAATTAGAAAGAGCCAAAGCAATGGGAGGATCGGAAAGGAAGAGTCAATTTTGCGTCCGACCAAAGGCCTTGCTTATGTCTGCTTTAGCCTTTAGGAGTACCAAATGTTATGCTTTTGCCAAGAAAGCATGTGACTCTAAAACCCGAATACTCACAAATTAGTGCAGGTTTGTTTTGGCGTTGGAACCGGCAAATGCAATTTCATGTATCATAATACATTAACAAAGAAGTTAAAATTTGTCATGTTGATTAGAAAAACAGAAATTTGGCATGTTGACTTCAATGTGAATCAACGTTAAGTTTTAACAATGCTACCATTTTGTATCTATAAAATATAGAGAAATTTTCGTTAACAATGTCAGTGTGTTTCAAGTTTCAACTATAGACGCCCCACCCTTAATTAGTTAGGGGAGAGGTGGTTGAGACCTGCAACTTTGTCAAATTAAATGAGGATAGCTCATTTCAATTCTAAAAACTAGGGAAGCAGGTTGTGGGGGAGCGTTGAGAGATGAATCTTGGGCTTTTGTAGGAAGTTAGGCACATCAAACATCCATCCTTGATGGCTGAATTATGGAGTAGTATTAGATCAACTTTGGAGTTAACTGAGAAGACGAGATTTTCCAAAATCATCATAGAAAGTGATTCCTGCTCAGTCATTCAGCTAGTGTCTAGCTACTCCTTACACCTCTAATCACCCTTATGCTAATATGATCAACTCCATCTTCAAGCTGTCTAATCCCATGGTGGAATGTCTCTCAAATTTGTGATTAGGGACTCAAATAGGGTGGCCGATTGTTTCTTAAGTGTCCAGTTTCAAAGAGGCCAAATTTGTGCATGTCCATCAGCTTGAAAACTCTATACCCTACAATCGTACCCTCTCATATGGTCAGACCACAGACACGTCCCTTATGAGTTATGATCAAGGTGTTTGGAGTTCATCTTGGGCCTCATCAAAACACGTAAGTATATCATCTTCTAAGGTCAAGATTTAAGGGATTGTGTACCCTCCCAGAAGGGCAGAGCAGGGCAGTGAAACTCCTCAGAGGCCCAAGAGTTTTGTTGTATAGCGATCAGGTTAGATTTAATTAGAGGGGTCCATTCCACTCGCATCGTCAAGTCAAATGATCTTCCTTATTTGTCAGACTAACTCACAAGTCACAACACACAAAGCTGTATAAATATAAGCCAGCCTGTTCTCCACCCCTTTTCTCTTCTCACAAATGGACACACCCTCCACACTAGGACACGTACCCTCTACATTATTTTCACACCACTCACTAACCACTGCACCATGTGACTCACTCAATGAGTTACTTTACTTCCACGTGAATATTCCAAACCACACTCGCATAACGCAACCGCGCGTGCAACATATATATATGTTAACATCATTTGACTCCTACTATCAGTTCATCAAAGACTTAATCAAATAACAAATGACATGGATGTTTATATATAAAATAATAATGCTGACCCTTACATACTGAACTATGGACAATTATATCAGGACAATTGAAAGGACAAGCTTAATTTAAAAAAAGATACACTGATACACTAACAATAAATAATTAACATTCACAACTTATAGAAAAATGCCAGCCAAAACTCATTCAATGGTCATTTTACTGTTCATGGACCCCTATCCCACACCCCCTTTCAATTCATGAACAATTTTTCACACTCTTCCCCGGACTCTCTCTCCTGTAAAAATCATTGAAATTAATAAAATAAAAAGAGGAAAAATTTAAATAAAATAGATTTTGAGAGAAAAAAAATAAAATACACATTAATTGGACCACCTTGAAAGCCAATCAGGAAAGTACGCGCCAATAGGTAGTAGGGCAGGCAACAACACATATTTTAAGAGCGACCCACCACCATGTCTTGTCCTCCTTTCCTCTTTTTTTCTTTTTTTGAATTTCAACAATAACCACTTTTCCCTTTAATTTTTACCTTTGATGAATTTTGCTACGGTGTGCGTGATGATCTAGGTGGAGTCCTTGATTGAGGTGGGGTGTGACCCTCGGATTCTTTGGAAGGGTCATCGGAGGATTGTCGCATGCCCTCATCGGTCTCACCGCGGTTCATGTCCTCGATCATGCGCACCACGTCCTGCATGGTGGGCCTCTGATCGGGGACAATTGAGACGCAAGCCATTGCAATCTGCAACAGTTGAACCATCTCCTCCTCGATGTTTTGGAACCTCATGAGCTCAGCATCGAACACCTCCGCGGTCCACTCCTCGCGAACCACGGACTGGACCCACCTCGGGAGATCGATTCCCTCTTCTCCTAAAGAGGCTTGGTTGGGTGCTTTCCCTGTTAGTAGCTCCAATAACAACACGCCGAAGCTGTACACGTCGGACTTGAAGGTCACTTTCCTGGTTTCTACTACTTCGGGTGCCCGGTAACCTGCGACACGGTTTGATGAGGCTCCATTTCCGAATAAGGGGTTGAGACCGAAGTCTGAAACGGAGGCGTGGTGGTCCGTTCCTCGGAGGAGGATGTTGGATGATTTTATGTTGCCGTGAGCCACCTTGCCTGACATGTGAAGGCATGCTAACCCTCTTGATGCTCCTAGTGCTATTCTCATTCTGCCATCCCAATCTAGTGGAGTTCGCCCAGATCCTCTACTTCCTGAAAAAACAGTAATGCCAATTTAGTAAAGTAATTGTCAAATCCAATTCAATTTGGTAAACATAGAGTTGGACTTTTTTCTTTTTCCTCATCTTTTCTCAGCTAAAGAAAGAAAAAGAAAAAGGGAAAAAGAACAAAAATGGCAAGAAATAATGTTGGGTACTACATGCCTGTGCTGGCATATAATGAGTACATAACATGGGGTATGGTATGGGTCAAGGGAAATGCAGAAAGACAAATAAAAAAATAAAGCATCTTCACTCATGAGTTGAGAATGTTTGCTTCAGAAGCATGTTTCAACTTTAATTAAGCAAGCAAGGGCAAGCACAAACAGCGCACACTACGCTGCTTTAGAAACTTATCATTTACGATACACTCCCACCAGTAAACAATGAGTCACTGAATGGTGAAACTAACCAAAAAGTGTTGGGCACTAACAAATTCGTCCGGAAAAGAATAAAATACCTCCGACGGTCCCTGATTGTATAAAATTAGTTCCTGAATAGACTAACTTGATCCATGTTTTATATAGCCACAGAGAGACTAATTTAACTGATATTTTACATAATAACGACCGTGGAAGGTATTTACTAGGGACAAACTTGTCAGCGCTCATCGCTTTAAGATCAATATATGACCATTCACTTATTAAACAATTCTTCCATTGAGCAATTAATTCATGCTCCACAGGTCATACATATGATGCACCTCCATTATCAAGGTAGCAAACCAAACATTTGACAAGAATAAAAAATTAGTAAGAAGATATTATAATGTTTCTACACATTAGCTTAAAATAATCAAAATCCCACACCCATATGCAGAATAACAGCTGGAATCAGGAATTTAGTCAAAAATCCAGACATAAACAATCCTTATTCCTCAAAAGGGAATATTTTCCCTTATGAACATGAGTAAATGCCGGAAAGGTAATACCCAGAAAATTGTGCATCATGTTCATATGCTAGAACAACAAGTTCTACTTTCCTAATCACTACAATCAAATGCAGAGATTAACAAATAATCAGATAATTAAGCAACAAGATAAAATCATCAACAGAAATGAAGCATGAATCATGAATTTGAATGATGAGAGTTTGATATCATACCGTGAAGCAGAGCAGATAAGCTACCAGCAGGCATGTAATCGTAGACAAGCAATTTCTCATCCTTGGAGAAGTAGAAAGCTCTCAGAGGAACCACATTTTCATGCTTAATCTTACCCAGAACCTCCATTTGCACCTCAAACTCTCTCTTACTCACTACAACATCCTTCAACCTCTTCACCACCACCGTCGTCCCTTCCTCCAACACCGCCTTGTAAGAAGTCCCCACACTCCCCTTCCCCAAAACCTCCGCCGAAGCTCTCAACAAATCCTCCAAATCGAAGCTGTATATCCCGCCGTCGAAGAACACAAGCTTGTTCCTCTCCGCCTCCGCCGACCCGCCCGTGATGTCATCCTTCGAGGATGAAGTGCCTGCCTCCGCCGACGGCACCGACCGCGCCGCCACCACCGGCTTCGGAGCCTTCGGCGCTCCCCGTTGCCGCCGCTTCCTGAGGCAGCAAAACAGCAGAAGCAGCAGCAGTACAAGACCCACAAAAGACCCAACCACGATTGCGATAATGGCGCCCGTGGAGAGCTTGTTCGACTTCTTCCCGACGCGACCCGCCGGCAGAATCGCCGTCGGTGACTCCGCCGGCGCCGGAAAAAACGGTGTGCACGATTTCAACGGCGGTCCACAGAGATCTAAGTTTCCGGCGAATGAGGCTTCCGGGAACCTCGACAGTGTCTCCGGGATGGAACCATTGAGCTGGTTGTTGGAAACGTTGAACCCGACCAGTTTCGCCGTGACAGACGGAAGCTTCCCGGAGAATTTGTTATTCTCTAGGAAAAGTCCGGTGAGGTTGGCGAGGTTGTTGATGGAGAAGGGAACCGCGCCGGAGAAGTTGTTGGAGGAGAGATCTAACCGATTCAAACGAGTTAACCGAGTGAGACTAGGCGGGAACTCGCCGGAGAGCTGATTCTTCTGGAGGTAGAGGCTGCGGAGGAAGGTGAGATTGGAGAAATCAGCAGGGATCTCGCCGGTGAGGCCATTGGAGCGGAAGCTGAGGACACGGAGCTGGGATAACCGGCTGATGGTGTTGGGTGGGAGGTTACCGACGAGGCCGACGGCGGGGAGACGGAGGGAGTAGACGAAGGAGCGTGAAGCGTCGCATTGGACACCGACCCAGTTGCAGGCGGAGTCGGAAGCGTTCCAGTTGACGCGGTTGGAGTGTGGGGTTTTGGAGAGGAAAGCAAGGAGAGCTTGCTTGTCCTGAGTTGGGTCCGAGTTGACTCGGGAACTCAGTAGGAAAACGAGGAGGGTGATGAGTAACTCCATTATTGGAATCAATGGAGAATAGAGGAGAATGTGGTTATGGTTTTCCGGTGAAATGCTGCCATAAGAATCAGAAAAAGTGATTGTGTGTTTGAGAATTGCGTTTGGGGAAGAGAGAATGTAAGGTATCACGAGGTGTGTAAAAAACTGATATAAAGCTGATACTCCCAAACACAAACCAATTTCTCTCTCTCTCTCTCTCTCTCTTGCTGCCACTGGTCCTAACTCATTACGTTTTTGCTTTTTTCTTTTACAAACTCCACTTTTTTCATTTCTCTAATTTTATAGCCCACGCGTTTTTCTTGGCGTGTGGGTTTATAGTTTGATTTGTGAGAGAAGAATGCATAATGTTGTTTTGTTGCATAGATGGGAGTTAGTCCAGCACATTTAGACCTCATTTGGAAAAATAATTTAATTAAATGTTTCTAGTCTCTCAAACGTTGGCATAAGCGTTAATGTTATCAGATAAGCTCAAATAAATTCTTCCAAACGGGACGTAATAGATAGTTGAATTTTATATACATATGATAGAGAAAAATTTGTTGGTGAAAGTTTATATACTGAATATAGAGCATCGCCAATGCTGGTTTCTTATCACAGCATGCTAAGGTTTGTGCTTATTTTTGGATAGTATTGGAGCGTGCTGAGATGGAGGTCTGGTTCCTAAATATTTAGGGTTTAATTGTTTCTTGTATAAGACACTTTACTTTTTTATGTGTTACATTAAAATATTATTGTTTCTCTCATCTTCATCAAGTAGTATACGAATAATTATTTTTTCACACCTAAAAAATGAGATGGATAGAGGTAGACGAGGAGAGAGATATGAAGAAAAGAAAAAAGTATGAGAGAAAAAGTATAAGATGTGATAGATGATAAGAGAAGAGAAATATAAATAAAAATAGGTGGAAATGAAGTGTGAGTATATCATTGTTGGTTTTTTAAATCATGTGCAGCACTGCTTACTCATAAAAATAGTGTGTAATAATATTTAAGAAATCAAAATAAGGAACTATAATATAGTTGAGTAATGATATACACACACCTCATTTTCTCTTCCATCTCATTTCTACACATTTTTCTTCCTATCTCTCTCTACATTTCCTGTCACATTACAAATTATATCACTCATTTCTCTCATTTCTCTTCTTCTTAAACTAAGGTGGAGGTGAAAATCAATTGTTAAAGTAACACTATTCAATATAGTTAGTTTAGTTTAGAGATCTCTTACATATATTATTTAAGTCTTGAGATGATTAGTTATCATATGAATAGTTATCGTTGGAGAGATAGAGGATGGATAATTAAGAGGTTAGAAGCAAATGTCATCTTCAAGCGAGCTAACAAGTGATGTATCAGTCCATTTTATTGCTTATTTTAAGTGTGATGGTATTAGTGTGGTGCAGAAACGGGGGCAAAAGAAAAACGGACAAAATGAAACAAAAGGGTGTTTGGTGCTTCTTGTCGCTGCTATGTTATTGGTTAGAGACACATACAAGATAGTAACACTTTTGGAATGGTTAAAACTTAACAACTTTAACCAAAGGCCAGTGTGAGAAAATCAGTGTTTGGATATTAAACTCCATTAAACTCTTCTTATATTCTACATTTGGATGAAAGTTCGTTCACGGTAGTCGACTGATATCTTAACACACGATACATAACACCTTTTTTTGGAGTTTTAATTTACTATTGAGATCTCACATAATATAAAGTGGTTGAATAAGGCCAAGGAGTGAGTAGGCATGATTGATGTAATTGTTGAGAGAGGAAAGTTAGTTGTTTAGTAGTATATGAATTAAATTGTGTAAAACTGATGGTTGAGGCTGTAGAGGTTAGTGAGAAGGTATGTGCGGGTGCTGGGGAATTGGGTGTATGAAGAAGCTATGTGACCCCTACATAATGTGGACTCGTATGAATGTTGAGTTTTGACTAGGTGAAATAGACGGTGATCCATCGCTTTTGATTGGAAGCAGGACATGGACAGTCATGGAGTCATGCTTTTAAAATTTGATTTGACCACAATTAATAGTTCCAAAACGGTCTTATTAAATAGTCTGTTTAGCTTTAAAGTGTTAAGTATTTAGTAATTAACCGGCTTATAATCAATGTCGTGTGCATATACATACAGTTTTTTGATAGCATACTTTTAATGAATGAACTTGTAAATATTTACTAGTTAATTACTTTTAATCAAAGTGTTCTTGAGATGTTCTTCGGTGTTCATACGAAATGCTTTAGAAAAGAAGCTTTGATTTTGTGACATAGAAGGTTTTGGATTTTCAAGGTTTTTGAAAGGGTTTTTCAAAATCTATGGGTTAAGGGTATATATATTATCGCTTTTAGTTGACTAAAATAGTAATGTTATTCTGTCCCTGTGAATAGAGAATTCGAAGTGTTCGAGTCCCCGTCGAATCCAAAATCCTAACGACATTTCAACTGAGAATCCAGGTAAGGGCACTTCATTCTTCGGCAACGACCTAGAGACTTTGATTGTGATTGTGTATTACCATGTTATGATCTATGTGATAGATGAACATATGATAGTAGGGTTGTGAATGATTATATATATTAGTGATGATATATGATCATGAATGTGATAAATACTAGTTGTTGTTATTATGAGCTTGCCCTATTTGTTTAGGTTGTTAGCTTTTACTTATGATATGCAAGCAAGTTATACTGTTATAAATATGATGATGTTCGAGATGTGAACATGTAAGGCTGGGAGCCTTGAGAAGATTAACTTGTGTGGCATGAGTATATTATCAAGTGACCTGGATTGGGCTTGGTGGCCATGACTGGTGACCTGGATTGGGCTAGTCTGTGGCGTGGTTCGGGGGTTGTGAAGGACATGAACGAGTTGCAAAACATGAAAGGGTAGTGCGTTAGCGTAGGCTAACCCCGATTGTGGAGTTGTGGGACAGCGGTTCATTGACTAGGAGTCAACCCCAATCGTGGAGTCGTGTTTTGTCCTGCCTATCCTGGGAGGATTTAGTGATGTGGATATCCAAAGCGTATGCACGCATATGCATGAGCATTGACTAATTAAACTTAGAAGTGATTATCTTCTACAAGTTTACCCTTGCTCGTTTGCTTGTGTGTAGTTTGGGGCGCTTAACACCTAGATGGCTCATCGGAAACGGAGCCTCGAGCTACCTGACGCTGATATCGACGTCGCTTGGGAGATAGACCACTCTCTTGGACGATATATGTATAGTGGTCTCATCCAGGAGTCGAGCTACACCAAGGAAGGACGTCTGAAGAAGTCCATAGGCTACATAGGGGGCTGAGTATGCCACATCCTCTCCCCGCTTCACCCTTCTTGTAGAGGATGCGGTGATGTCACCTTCGATGGATATAGACTCTTCCGACATTCTAGAGCACTCTTCCTTATCACCAGAGTATACTCCAGGATCACCAGGGTACACTCCAGGCCTAGCTTTCTTCATCGTTCTACTCGCCGGCTTCGCCAGAGCCGGTGACTGTCAAGACTATTGTTGTAGCCCCTGCTGCTGAGGACGACGCAAACTGGATTCTTAGTTTGTTCGGAAGGCTGTGGGATAGGCTGAAGCAGAGGATGAGGACCCTTGTCCATGATGCTATTGATGCAACATTCGAGTTCCTTTTTTCTATCTAGGGCCTGATGCCTTCCTAAAGTACTCCATCGTGTGTTGATCGGCTCAGGAAAGGTTAAGGCATTAGTTTATTTATGCTTAGTAAAAATGGATGTACTCAACCTATTTCGAGAATTAATAAAATGAGTTTATTCAGTTATTTCTTCTATGGTTATTGTTAATTATTTATTCTTTGAAAAGGTTTAAGTTTCGACAAAAATTCACTCACGTTTTTGTAAAAGGTTACTAAAGCGACCTCAAGAAATCGAGGGTGTTACAGTGGAGGAGGGTGGTGGTTGTAGTAGAGGTGCTGACGGTGCTGGAGGAGGACGCTAACAAAAAAATAGTGGCGTTAGTGGAGAGTGGTGGCAGTGACGGTGGTGGGAGATTGTGGCGGTAACGATAGTGGAGGGTGGTGGATGTGGTTGTGAGGATGGAGATTGTGGCGGTAGTGGAGAGTGGTGGCGATTGAGGATGGTGGTAGTGACGATGGTGAGAAATTGTGGGGGTAGGGTGATGGTAGCGATATTGGAGGGTGGTGGATGTGGTTGTGAGGATGGTGGTTGTGGCGGTGGTGGGTTACGATGGTATGGTGGTGGTGGCGATGGAAATGGTGGAGGGTGTGGAGGTGGTGGCAATGACTATAGTGGTGGTGGTTGAGAGTGTTGTGATGGTGGAGGGTGGTTGTGTAGGTGGTGATGGAGGTGGCGAAGGGTCCATGGAGGGTGGTGGTAATGTTGGTAGTTGTGGTGGTGGGAGTGGAGAGTGTTCGTGGTGGCGGTAGCTGTGACAAGGTGAAGGGTAGGTGGTGGTTGCGACGGTGGTGCTAAAGGAGGTGAAGAGTGATGCTGGCATGGTTAGTGGTCTTGGTTGTGGTGGATTAAATATTCTCAAGTAGCTTATGCATCACAATCTTACCAAGTTTTATATCATACATCTGTAGGCTAGATAAAATATTTCATCATTTAATGTATAAGAGTGTATTGATAGATAACTTTATACAATATAATGTTAGCACCAAATAATGAATAAACTTAAAATATATTGTATAAACTTATACTATTAGGCCAATATGACGTACCAAACGAGCACTATATATGCTACCCTAAACGATCATGTTAGTATATCGTCATCTATCTAACTAAAATTCTAATAAAAATACTTAAGAAAATAAATATTTTTTAGTTACGATTTTCTATCAATGTTTGTTTTACACATGATCATTACTTTTTATTGTACATCATAAAAAAATTTACGATAATCTACATTTTGAAAAACATATAATTGTTGTTGTATTTTTTTTTATGCTTCGAAAAACAAACAAACAGATTAAGGAACAGATAAGGAGTTATCCAATAGAAGAGTCTTCGATTTACTATCAGACATATCTACAACTCTAATGTGGAGATGTTGGATGTGATTTAGATTGACCGCCAAATTATTCCTAACTTGCTGCCTGATTCTAACTGTTGTTATATTTCTTAAGTATGTTACTAAATTGTAGCATGATACCTTGTGCATCACACAAGTTAAATTCGTGTTAATCACCAAGAGACGGATATCCATTTTACTAGTGTTCTTTACCCGTGCGTTGCACGGCGATTAAATTTATTGTAAAGATGAATCAATAGTAACTAGCATTTTTACCCCGTGCGTTGCACGGCGAATATTGTTCTTTGAATAAGCAAAGAACATGGAGTGTACCCATCTTGGTGAAGTTCAATAGTTAGCCTTTTCTGCTTTGTACCATCTTTCTTAAACTCTTGTTCTTCTCTTGCTCCAGTGAGAATTCTAATTACATTACATCTGGTCAAAGACAAATAAAAATGTAAGGAAAAAAATTAAGAACTATTGTTAAAAAAATCAAAAGGCTACATAAGGGTTTATACCTATAAGGAATGACGTATCAATGTCCTTATACATTATGTCACAAAGTGGAACGAAAGAGTATGTGGTTAAGTTGATAGCCTTGTTAGGAACCAATCGTACAGAACTGTGAATATCAAAGTTGATATTGAATGGATGCGAGGTTGGACGAAAATCATGACCGCTTTCACCAACACCAAAGAATGAAATCTAATATACGCGTCCTTTACTTAGCAAAGACTAAATCGATAAATCAGAGTCTTCCTAACTGAAACATGAATCTTACAACCTTGGAATTTTAAAAGTTAAAAAGATAAGAGATTTATCAACCATAAAAAATGATATTAAAACAGGGTGAGTAATTAAAAAAATGTTATACCTTGTCATCCATAAGAACATGCCCATAGAAAAAGGGAGCTTCGAACCATATAAGCTCAGACTTAGCCATAAATGATTGACTTTTGCAACAATAGTCCAGTTCTCTTTGGAGGCATCGGTTTTGGCGAGATCGTCGATTCTGGCAGCCATCAGAACAAAGGTTAATTTCAAAGATATCATGTGCTGGAAAATGGATTGAATGATATGTCATATTTGATGTTCCATTTTGCTAAAAATTATCTATAGACATATGATTTGTCATATTTGATATTTGATTGTTTCCAAGTTCAAATAATTTTGAAAAACTCGCCTAAATTTTGCTGAATATTTGACTAGAAAAAACGAAATAATTCCTGTATTAAAATGTAATTAATTGTTTTAAATGAGGTTTTTAAAAAGAAAACGGATTTCACTTTTATTTCATATAGCATTTATTAGATCTTTTATGAGTTGACTACAAATTACTATAATTAAGTTGTTTATGTAAGGAAATTGAATGAAATTAAAAATTAATTTCGAATAGTAATATTCTTAAATAGATAGCTAATGAATTTAATAAGTAATTAATTATTTAAAACATTTTTTTTCATTTTAAAAAAGGAAATTATTTCAAAACATATTCGCACTGATTCACGTCATTAATTAATTTACATAAGGAAATTGACGTAATTAATGAATTAATTACGAATATAATTTCCTTAAATAAATAATCAATGAATTAAATTTAATTATTTATTTTACATGGGGTTTTAAAAAAAACAATTATAGCAATAATTGACAAGAAAAACGAAATAATTACTGCATTAAAATGTAATTAGTTGTTTTAAATGATATTTTTAAAAAGAAAACGAATACAGCTTTTATTCCATATAGCATCTATTAGATTTTTTATGAGTTGACTACAAATTACTATAGTTAAGTTGTTTATGTAAGGAAATTGAAGGAAACTAAAAATTAATTTCAAATAGTAATTTCCTTTTTTTTTTGAAAATGAAAATTATTATTGAAATGCCAAAAGCTTGAGAAAAACCCTCTCAAGAGTGGGAAATACAAATCACCAGCTAGCTAAAAACAAACCACCCACAATGGAAGTATTCAATCACATTTTGTCTTAGCAAAAAGAAACGAAAAAGATAAGATCTGAATCCCCAGATAATGCAACTGCCATATGAAAATCCTCTGTCCTGACCCACCTATACAACCCTCAATAAACACCCGCAAAGTCTGCTCAAAACTTGACATCTACCAAACATGATACATAATCCCCACACCCCTCGTGTTGCACCACGAGTACACCCCAATTTGCATAAGCAAATCAGTTAAGGAAAAAAAAGATCACTTGATCACACAAACTCCTTCAGATTTATATCCTCCTCCTCCACGTTCCTCGACAAAAAGAATTCTCCCCCTACAACAACCAACACAAAACACCTCATCATCCAACGCATCAAACATAAACTATTGAAAGCGATGGTTTGCAATATGACTAGCCAATTCACGCACTGCTATTTCCTCAGGACAATCAAATAACATGCCAGCACGCAAACTATTAATGTATGCACGTCGCGCCATTGTTTGAATACCTTCCGGACTATTCCAATCCGCTGGCACCACCGATAGTGTATCCTTCACATCTATCTTTTGTTGTACAAACCCATTCTTCCGAGGTCTTCCTGGCGGACGTTTGGGTTTGGCCTCCAAAACTGGCAATATCTCCTTGCGCGGGCGACCTCTCTTCTTCTTAAGAGCCCCCTCCATAGCATTTGACTTGCGATGAGGTTTGGTTGTTGACACCAAAGATACGTCTGGGACTAAAGCTTGGATAGCATCAACCTCAAAATCACTTGCCCCATAATCACTTATTTGGCTTTCTGGTTCCAAAGATAAATTGTTGGCTTGTGCTAATGTTTGACACACCTCTATTACTTCTTCCCTTGACTTAGGTCCCCAAAAAGAGGTGGAGATTTTATTCCTGTTGGGCCCCATCGATTCAGCCAAGTACACACGCACAGCGTGATTTTCCCACCTCTGTTGCCAAACCATGTTATGGAATTTGCCCCATAAAAGCATGTGTTTAAACACCTCTTGTAAGGAATTAAAATATAGCATCTTCCATAGTAAAGTTTTTTTCCCACGTTGCTTCTCCCCAACATATAGAGACAATTTTTTGAAATCAAAATTATTAAAATACTCCAGCTCCTTAATTGACTCATAACCATAACTGGATTCAATCAGATCTATAGTTTGATGAGAATCCAATAATTCCATATCCACCACTTGAAGAGAATTTGCTTTGTCCATAACTTCCACTTGGAAACTAGGCAGCTCCTTAATTGTCTCCATATCCCTTTCCTGCGCTATAATTGGATCCTTCTGATTCACCTCAATTTTCGGCTGGAAAATCATGGATTGAGAGCTCCTTTGACTAGAATAACTTCTGCCATAAAAAAATGAATTCAGGCCAATTCTTCCATTTGAAATTTGAACTCCATTAAATATTTATTGTCCGCCGTGACTTCCCCTAATCCACACATTTGAATTCCGCCATCCTCGCTCCTCATTACTTGCCAAGTAACTGCTTCGCTCCATTAATAACATGTTCACCGGAGTTTGAGATAATTTCGCCGTTAACGTTACCTCTGTTTCCGCCGCCGCCGTATTCTTCTGTCCACCACCAGCGTCCATCTCCTCTGATATTGTCTCCCCGTCATTCTCCATGACCCTATCTTCCGTGATTCCGACACCCTCGCCATCTTCTCCGTCACATGCCACGTCCTTGTGCCTCCAGTGCCCATCTTGCCAAGACGATTGGCCGTGAACCTCTTCATCTCCGCTATCGATGGCGTGGAACTTGTCATCCTCTGGCTCATCCTCAACACTTACCCCATCAGAGTCACTCAAATCCCTCCTCGAAACAGGTTGAGCCACTCGTGGTTTGGCTGCAAAATATATAGTTCCCACCAACATGAACCGGTTCCAAGTAGATCGTATGCCTCCTGCCATCAATCAGCACCACTATACTTGTCGCTACCAAGACCGGTTCCTTGGTGTCTATAAGCACCCTCGCAACATCAAAGCGATCTCTACTCCTTGTTGCATCATCCATGCACACCAGACGTCCCACAGAAGACAATGCAGCCTCAAAGAAATCAAAGCCCCACACATAAACAGGCACTCCAAGGATTCTTACCCATGTTAAAAAACTTTTAGAACTGGTCTCCACTGTGCAAGGCTCAATCTCCATGAACTTTTCATGTAAAAAATCATGTGCCTCCTTTAAAATCTCCACCATATCCTCATGTGTAGGGAACTCAAGAAGCACTTCCCTTGCACCCAATGGCTTGACCTTAATCATCCCAAGGCCATTGATATTGAGAAATTCTTGAATCCCATCGACAGAATACACCCCAGCCAATGTCGCCGCTGCCAAGTTTTCCATACGCCTTCTATCTTCCTCCGTAGATAAGAACTTTGTGATACATGTCTCCCTGATCACCCCTTCCTGTTCGTAGCAAGCCTCCTTCACCCTCCACACCTTCTTCGTCCTTGGCTTCTTCACAATCAGATTGTTGCTCTGAACTTTCGGCCTCCGCTCCTGCTGTATGCGGCGTTGTCCATCTTTGTCATACCGCGCCAGGTTCGCAGCAAGAAAAGATTGGAACATGGTCGCCCCATGTAAACACCAAATCGCCTTCAACGCGTCGTCTTTGTACTTGAACCTAACAAAGCCAAATCTGGTTCGTCGGCCCAACTTCTTACGTTCGCTGCAAGTACACCCAGCACCTTCCCAAACTGAAAAACCATCTCCTTCAATTGCAGATATGAAACAGTATCTACAAAACCATCTAGGAACACCGTTGTTTCCTCCACACTCTGGGTAACATGCTCCAGGCGTCTAGATCTCTGGCGGCACCACCGCGAGTCCCCGGAGCCCTAGTAATTTCCTTAAATAGATAGCTTTTGAATTTAATAAGTAATTAATTTTTAAAATGTTTTTTTCCATTCTAAAAATGGAAATTATTTTAAATCAAAGAAAACGCGATTCATGTCATTAATTTATGTACATAAGGAATTTGAAGGAATTAATCAATGAATTTCGAATGATAATTTCCTTAAACAATTTTTCAATGCATTAAAATGTAATAAATTATTTCAAATGGGGTTTTAAAAAAAACGAATATAGCATGTATTTAATATAGCATTTAATGTCTTTTATGAGTGCAAATACAAATTAATATAATTAAGTGGTTTATATAATGAATTTGAAGGAAATAAATAATTAATTTCGAATGGTAATTTCATTAAATAGATAGATAATGAATTTAATAAGTAATTAATTATTTAAAATGTTTTTTTTTTATTTTAAAAAATGAAATTATTTCAAAAATGTTTGCACTGATTCACGTTACTAATTAATTTATATAAGGAAATTGAAGAAATTAATGAATTAATTTTGAATATTAATTTCCTAAAATAAATAATCAATGAATTAAAATATAATTAATTATTTTGCCCGAGGTTTTAAAAAAAACGATTATAGCAATAATTGACTGGAAAAATGAAATAATTACTGCATTAAAATGTAATTAATTATTTTAAATGGGGTTTTTAAAAAGAAAACGAATACAAATTTTATTTCATATAGCATTTATTAGATCTTTATGAGTTGACTACAAATTACTATAGTGAAGTTGTTTATGTAAGGAAATTGAAGGAAATTAAAAATTAATTTCGAATTGTAATTTTCTTAAATAGATAGCTTTTGAATTTAATAAGTAATTAATATTTTAAAATGTTTTTTCGATTCTAAAAATTGACATTATTTTAAATCAAAGAAATGATGCAAAACCATTATCTTTATTCATTGATTTTCCACAGATGCAAATTATGGATTTTAAGAATATATGTCGCTGATGCTCTGAAATGATGGAAATTAATATAAAATGTTTGTAAGTATATAAAATTACACGACCTCAATATATATCTTGCATTTCAAAAGAGAGACTCGTTCATTATAGAAAAATTGTAAACACAGGTAGAATGAAAGATTTGAATCCATCTAAAATAATAACATATAATCATAAAAGAAGCAATTATAAATATAAACCGTAATTTATTAATAAACCTTGAAAACTAATATGCAAAACATAAATTCAAACACTTTATGTTTCCTTGTATTGAAAACAAAAATAAATGCCAAAACTAATTTGAAATGTAAAAAGTAGTAGCAAAAGAGAGATGGTTTATCATCAATCTTTATTCTTGTTCTACTTGGATAACAAATATGAGAACCATGAACGGAAAGCTTATTTCTCCTCCTTAACAAATCTTTATTTTTGTTCTACTTGGATAACAAATTTATCATCACTTTCTATTCATCATATCTTCTCCTTCTTGACAATTTTCAAAAGCTTATTTCTCCTCCTTAACAACTTTCAATACATTTTGTTGGCAATCATCAACTACAATTGAAAAAGACAACAACTCAGTATTAGTTAACGGAACCAAATCAGATGTAACATGTCAATTGAATAGAAAGTGCGAAAACATACCTTTTGATATGAGAAGGTTGAAACTTCATACTTGCAGAAAAAGGATGACAAAAACACATTTTGAGTATGTGATGAAATCAACAATAAGAAGGTTGATTTATAGGAAATGATTTTGAAAATCACATTTAATGGGGGACAACTAAACCAAATTATAGGGAAATCAATGCAATTAATAAATTTGTGAGAATTGTTGTGGCTGTGACACTTGTCAGCCAGTGAGGGGGGTGGGATGAGAGTGCATCTTGGAATGCCACGTGTCTAATTCTTTTGGATAACGTTGTTCTTTTATAAAGTATATAGATATGTTTTAACTTAGTTTAGGCTATTTTCAGTAAGTATAACAGATATAGAACCGAGCATATGTTACAAACATGTAGATAAATGGACCACATTAAATATATTAATTTGATGAGGTTGTAGATACCTCACAACGTCAACACTTTAATAGTAATAAAAACCAAGTTTTAAAGTACTGCATTACATTGAAATCGAAATAAGATAAACATAACAATGACAGCAACATGAACCCTTATTAGAAGTTGTAGTCCATGATGAATGATAAAAACTTCATAACCAATCTTGTTCTCATTCAAGCATATTTGAGCTATAGAACCTACAAAGGAAATTTTTTTATAAGTGTAAAAATCAGTAACCAATACAAATATAAACTGTGTATAATTTGAAAATGTTAAACTAACCTCAATAAACCTTCAAATTAGATGATCAATAAACTGGTTGACATCTTTTTATGCTGTCAAAAATAAAAAGAATAACCATATCAGTTTTCCTATTACTAAAATTTAAATTGAAATTAATTGTAAGATAAATAAGCACTTACATATCAAATATTATCGAAGACTTTTTGATACACCACATTGCGTGTAGTGTTAGATACAACTCCTTCGTCATCTATGATTAGCATCTTCAACCCTTTTCTAGATTCAACTCTAGAAAGTGCAACATATAGCTGTCCGTGAGTAAAGATAGGCCTTGAAAATACAGTCCAACATGATATAAAGATTGCCCCTGACTTTTATTTATAGCCATTGCAAAACATAAGGTGACAGGAAATTGTCTGCGCTGGAATTTGAACGGAATGTCAGAATTAGATGGAATTAAGCTCATCCTTGGAATAAATGATGTTTCACCCATCTTGTTTCCATTTAAAACAGTAGCAAAAATTATATATTTAGTCAAAGCGTTGACTAACATTTGCCATTACACAACCCTGCAACTTGGTCTATGTTTCGAATGAGCATGATGGGGACACCAACTTTCAGTTTAATTGCATGGTTTGGAATTCCAGAGCATTTGAATTTAAGAATTCAGATGTAAACCATTCCGCATGGACACCTGAATCTTCGTCTGACTTACACGGAGTATCACAGCTCAAATATTCTGTTTCATCACCAGGAATCATTGCTAACATAAAGTTGTTGATTTCCTCTACACTTTCAAGTGTTGGTGCAAGGATCACTCTTTCTTGAAAGAATGAATATTTTTTGCAAATTATGCGCAAGTTTCGAATATCAGCCTTGCAGATTTAGTCAAACCTTCAGGATTAGACAGACCTTCATTAATATTGCCCTCGGTCCGAATCAGCCTTGCAGATTTAGTATCCCCTTTTTGCTGCGCGAGAACATATTTTCTCTTTGCTCTGGCTTCTTTTGAAGTAAAGGGGGTATTGTAGTCGGAATTTTCCACTGATAAGGGGGGCATAGTTGTAGATGAATACCCTAAGGGAGTTTTGTCAATAATGTTGGATCCTACAACAAAAAATTATAAAATTAAATGATTCATACTGGAATGTAAACCAAAGATATGGATTATAACCACTCTAAAAAACAAAACAAAAAACCATATACATTACCAATTATTGGAGAAATTTCATCGTTTAAAAGGGGCTGACATGCTTTAGCCCTGGGTTTTTTTGCACTGATATTGATAACTTGTTGGGAGTGGTGGTTCGAAGAGCTCTTTGCAGGAGTTGAGAATAATTTTCTTGAAATTGAAGCAGGTGTATATAGAGCTTGAGTATTGATATCTAAGGTAGAACAATTGGGGTTTGATGAACTTGATAAGGTACCACAATTTCTTCTATTTGATAATATTGCCTTTCTCTTTGCCCTGTCCTCACCAGAACTTCCCTCCTTGCTTGGTTCCATGGAGTAGATGAATGCAAAATGATGGCACCACCGTGTATTTTATATATTTTTTGGGATGAAATTTCTAATTGATTTCCAAACGTTTTTCCTTTCGTAATTGATTTCTTACGTAAATGCATTTATTTGTTTCCATAATTAAAAACTAATAAAACGGAAATTATGGAGTAAATTTTGTCACACTAATTGTGGCTATAACTTATGAGACAAAAATTTGAAATTAATGACTTTTAAAATTGTTTCCAAAATAAATCTATTAATGAAAGATTTGTAACAACAATTTTATTAAATATCGTATTAAGTTTTCCTTAAATTTTGAACTTGATTGTTTCAGAATTAATTTTTATTACAATATACAATTAAGAGCATTTATAATTTCACGCATAATACTAATACTATCCCACTGATATCGGTGGCACATCATGTTATGAAACTATGTTTTTAACGTGATATGCAAGTACCAAAAAAATTCATGATTGAGTGCAATGCAGGTACCAACTCTAACGTGATATCCCATTAAAAATTCATGATTGAGTGCAGTGTAATATCATCATTTGAAAAACCTACGTATTTCAGAGTTGAGATTTGTATACTTATACCATGAGCATAGGTTGAAATTCATACATCAAGTTCTTTAGCCTGCCTACCAAAAACAAAAAAAGTTCTTTAGAGGCCATGGCCCTGCATAATGAGTAATTATATGAAATGAGTAATTAAAGAAAATGAGTAAGTATTTCGAATTTTTTTGAAAAATAATAATCAATGGTATATGTATTCAAATTTTATGTTAACAATTAATGAGGGGCTCAAAAACAATAAAAATAAAATAAGCATTCAAAAGGCTTTCAATAATGGGTCTCCGTACAAAACTGAAATAAAAATGGGCTTGTACTATTTTGGTCCAAATCAATAAGAAGGTGACACTTGTTTGGCAAAGAGAGGGGTTAGATGAGAGTTATTCTTGGAGTGTCAAATCATCTAGGTGGGGCTCATAACTTTCCTCTTTTCTAAAGTATATAGTTTTTTTTTTAATTTTTTTTGTTTGTCAACTTTTTTAAACCAATTTGAACATTGAAAATTCTATCTATGAATAATTAATAACTTAATAAAATTACCTTAAAAAATTATCATTATTAAGATTAAATTTTATACTTTTATTCTACTCCTTAATCATCGAGGAAAAAATATTTAAATATATTTAAGTGTTAAGTATGTTCTAGATCCTTCACATATTGGTCAAATCCAATTATGTCCCAGGAATTTTTTTTATGACTTTTGGTAATTAAAAAATATATTTTTAATTAAAATGAGGATAAATAATGACGTAATAGTGTGCTAGGTGCTAGCACATGGACATTTCACATCACTTTTGATCAGGGTAAGGATATATACACACCTCTTATTTTATACACTTCATTTCCACCTATTTTTATTTCTATCTCTCTCCTCTTATTATCTATCACATCTTATACTTTCTCACTCTTACTTTTTCTTTTCTTCCTATCTCTCTCTTCCTCCACCTCATTCCACCTCAAAATGAGGTGTGAATAAATAATTATTGCTTTTGATCATTCTAATTTTTGTAATACTTTTGGTACAGTGCTTATATATAATGAGATATTTTTTGTTTGAAAAATAAAGGATTATATATAATGAGATATTCAATAACAATAACATGAGAAAAATAATTAAAATATTCAAATCACAATATATGGTATTGAATAGTAATACTTTTGAAATAAATAAATTATTAACTATTATCTCAATTATTCAATTTTAATTTTTTTGATGTATAAAAAAAATTATTCAATTTTAAGATAAATTTATACAGATAAATTTAGGATATGAGATCAACAATATATTACAATGCATTTTGGCACTCAGGCCTTAAGGTCAATCTAAGCAAAAGTTGAAAGGTCTTAAAGGCAAAATCAGGGAGTGGAAGAACAATGTGAGAACATGGGGGTCTGAAAAAATTAAAAGGCTTGGAGGATAATTTACATGGTGTCGTTTCGCGTATGGAGAAGGAAGGGTGGATGTGAATTTGAGAAAGGAAAGGTTAGAGATTCTTAATCAGTTGTGGAAGGAGTAGAGAATTCAGGAGAGTGTTTGGTTACAAAAGTCAAGGATTCGTTGGCTCAAGGAAGGTGATAGAAACTCAAGTTTCTTTCACAAAGCGTGTAAAGTACGAGAAGCAAAGAAAAATCTAAACCATTTGAACCATAATGGTGAGGACCTTCATGATCCATCATCAATTAAACAAGCTCTTTTTTTCCCACTTCCATGGGTTCTTCAAACATGATGGAAGAGTCAAGGTTGTGCTTCGTTGCCCTAACCTGCCTAAATTGAATTCTGAACTGAGGTCAATGTTGGAAGGAGAATTATCGGAGTCTGAAATTTGGGAGGAAATTCAATCATGCGATGGAAATAGAGCCTCAGGCCTGGATGGATTTAATCTCACCTTTTTCAAGGAATTTTGGCACATCATCAAATCTGAGGTTATACAAGTCTTCCATGATTTCCACACACATGGCAAGATAATGAGAGGGATGGATGCGACTTTCATTGCTTTAATCCAAAAATCTAATCACCCTTCTTCGGCCTTCGACTATCGCCCAATTAGCTTGATTGGGAGTGTATACAAACTTTTAGGCAAAGTTTTGGCTAGTAGATTACAAAAGGTGATGCCTCTTCTCTTAACTGAAAACCAATTTGCTTTCACAAAAGGGCGCCAAATTGCGGATTGTATTATGATTGCAAATGAAGTTGTTGATGCAATGAAGAAAAGTGAAATCGATGGGATTCTCCTCAAACTTGATTTCGCAAAGGCATATGACAATGTTGACTGGAATTTTCTGATTGGTACCTTGGAGACAATGGGGTTCGGAAGGAGATGGACAACTTGGATTCATGGGTGCATTTCATAAGCTTCTCTAGCGGTTCTTGTTAACGGGTATCCGACAGATTTATTTGCTATAGAAAAAGGCTTGAGACAAGGAGACCCCCTTTCTCCTATACTTTTCAACTTATGTGCAAATGTTATGTCGTGCATGCTATGCCTTCTGCTACAGGATGATCATTGCTGCGGGTTCAAAATGGGGGACGGATTGGTTCTAAATCACTTGTAATTTGTAGATGATACTCTAATCTTATGTGAAGCTGATTCGACCCAATTGAGTAGAATCAATGATACCCTTGAGGCATTCCTTTGGGCTTCAGACCTTAAGGTCAATCTAAGCAAATCTCATGTGTATGGATGTAACGTGGACTCGATGAGAGTAAACGAGCTGGCTGGTTCCATAGATGTTTGCCTTGGAGAGCTGCCCTTTGTCTATCTAGGTGTGCCGCTTGGTGGTAATCCTAGGAGGAAACAATCTTGGGCACCCCTCATTGAAAAAATGCGACTAAAATTGGTACCTTGGAGATCAAAATTTCTATCCTTAAGCGGGAGACTAGTGGTGTTAAAAGCGGTACTCTCTACGGTTCCAATCTATTATATATTTATATAACCATTTTCAAAGCATCGTTCCGTTGGAATATTTGAGAAGATAATGCGATCCTTCTTATGAAGCAACAATGAGGGGCAGCGGAAGATAAGTTAGGTGGCATGGGAACAAATCTGCAAAGACCAGCATCTTGGCGGACTTGGTTTATGCTTTCTTGGTTGGAGAAACAAAGCTCTTCTATTGAAATGAGCGTGGAGATTTGGACATGAGAAGGATATGTTATGGAGGAAAGTTGTATGCTCCAAGTATGGCTGGGATGAGCGCTGCTTATTGTTGCACCTTGTGGTAGACAGATTTAGTGGTTGTTCATATGTGTGGCAGGACATACTAGTAACGCTGACTAAGGACACTGTAATTGCTAAGAGTTTTCAGAACCAGTTGAGATGCAAAGTGGGGAGAGGTAACAGGGTTCGATTTTGGTTAGACCCTTGGGCGATTTGCTCCCCACTTCACAGCTCTTTTCCCCGAATGTTCTCTTTGGCGATCAACAAAAATGCATTTGTCAATGAAATGGGGTTTTGTACCCGAAAGAGATGGTCTTGGACAATGGAAATGAGAAGACAGTGTGTGGGGTGGGAAACAGATGAAGAAAAGGGATTTTTTGATATAATTAATCACTGTCTATCTAGTTGTGGTGAGGACACCGTGTTCTGGCAAGGAGACCAAGGTGGACTATATTCAGTGAAAGCCTTATGCAACCTCATTGAACATAAATCTCTGACTCACGAAGCCTTTTCCATCCATAGACGGATCCGCAAGGTAGTACCTCCAAAAGTTAGCCTTTCCCTTTGTCAGGCATCTTTAAATAAAATTGCAGTGAGGGAGAATTTGGTGAAGCGGGGCTTGTTAGTTGAAAACGAGGGAAGATGTTGCATCTGCAGACTGGTCCTAGAGACAGCAAGTCATTTGCTATGGGAAATTATGGGCATGTATTTTCAATCGAGAGGGGTACAATGGTGCAGTCCTCAAAATTTAAGTCTTTTACTGCTGGAATGGCCCTGGCTCAATGATAAAAGTGATTCTGTCCTTTGGGAATTGATTCCCTACGCACCATCTTGGCCGGTGTGGACTTAGGGATGGCAATGGGTAGGGTCTGGGTAGGGTACTATAGTACCCATCTCCATACCCGCGTTTTAAAAAATTACCCGTACCCGCCCCCATACCCGCATGGGTAGCAACTTGAATGCCCATCCCCGTACCCTCTGTGTACCTATATGCCCGTACCCGTGCCCATTACCCACAATTTAGCTAACCAAAATATATTTTTCACTATTTTTGTTAATAGAAAACAAAAAATACAACTAACTTTTTAAATAAAAAACACTAATATAAATACAAAAGATTATCTACGTAACAAAAAAAATCATTCAACTAAGAATATATTTTTTTAGAACGAATAAGCAAGAAAAATATAACTTAATTTTTAATTTTGGATTTATAATATAGTCCTAAAGTTGTAGGTTATTAACTTAGTAATTTTAAAAATAAGTGGGAGTAAATTAGCAATGATTATGAATAAGTCACCTACTTTTTAAAATAAGTAAGTTTGAAGGCTACATCTTAAGTTAATTTGTTCATATAATAATAATAATAATAATAATAATAATAATAATAATAATAATAATAATAATAATAATAATATGTGTGTGCGGGTATGGGTGCGGGTACCCAGACCCGCACCCATACCCAATACTTTTTGCGGGTAATTACCCATACTCATCTAACGGGTTTTTACCCTACCCATAGTGAATAATTTTTGCGGGTACCCTATGGGTCCGAGACCCATTGCCATCCCTAGGCGTGGTTAGCCCGCAATGACATGATATTCAACAATAAGATGTTTGAAATAGAATCAGTTTGGGATCTACACGTCTCTAGGATTTCATGGTGGGTGAAAGCGAATTGGAACGATTGCCCTTATACCAATAGTGATTTTCTGCTCAATTTTGGTGATATAAGAACTAACGTGAGACCAACACGGGTCCGCAAGAACGAGTGGACTACTCCTCCTATGGGTGTTCTCAAATTCAATGTGGATGGTTCGGCATTAGGAGCCCGAGGCAAAAGTGGCGTAGGTGGAATTCTCAAGAATTCACAGCGCCAAGTGGTAAGGATCTTCTCTATGGCCATGGGGGAGTTATGGGCTCACGAAGCTGAAGTTAAGGCCATCCTTCAAGCTCCAATTTTCTGTCAACAACACCAGCTGAAGCATATTCTGATAGAGAATGATTCTACACTAGCGGTGGGTTTGACGTCGAATCAAGTAAATAGACCTTGGCGGTTGATTCAGGATTTAAACCTCATTGGTGCTCTGTGTATGGAAGTGGACTGTATTGGCATCAAACACATTTACCGGGAATCAAATTCCTTAGCCGACTTCTTGGCAAAATCTGGCATTCGCAGAAACTCGTGCATTTGGGCCTTTTATGGTCATGCTAATCGGAGCTATTAATTCCTTGCAGAACTGTAATTGCTGTTTCTGATTGCAGTACCGGTTACTGAAGTGACTATTTGCATTGAGCTTGACCAGGTCTAAGGCTGAATTTCTGTTTTATATGCCTACTGCATTGAGCTGGTTTTCAAATAAGGTGATGTCTTTGTGCTGGGTGCTTTGGAGCTCTAGATGGTCTTTAAGGGAAATTTTGAAAGGTGTTATGAGAGCATTTCTGCTCTCGACCCATGCGTTTGAGTCCACTTCCTTGTCCCCCTTCTTTTCTCTTCTTTCTTATGTTTGTGTATTTTCTTCTTTTAGTCTTTGTTATGTTATCTCTTTTGCTGCTTTGCTACTGTTTTTTAGCTTCTTCTTTTCCTTAATTGGGAGGGCTGTTCTCAATACTTATTTTCATGAATAAATTCTTATCTTTTGTTGTCAAAAAAAAAAAAGAGACAAGACACTATATACAAGTTTAAAATTTGAGTAACATATAATTAGAAATTAATATATTTAGTAATGTAAACTATCATCAATCAATTGTATTTGAAATTTTAATTAACTTAAATAAGAACTCAATATTGTCAATAGTAATATTTTAAGAAAAATTACTAATATATAGTAGAGATTATGCACGTGCAGCGCACGATTTATTTATTTGTTATTACTAAAAATTAGAATAAGCGGGTTTTTTTAAGACAAAAGTTATGCATAAATTATTAATTTTTAATATATAAATCCGATTGCTATGTTGCTGTTTTTTGGGATCTAAATTCACATGGTTCTATAAAATAAAGCATAGTGAATTTTTCAGATGAGATTTAAACGTGTATTACTTTGATGTTTATAGTTGCAAAGTGGCTATCCCAAGCTGATGGTACTCTTTTTCCTTACTAGGTTTTTATCCCATTGAATTTTTTCTAGTAAGGTTTTAATGAGGCTCCTGCTTGGGATTACGTTGAAGTCATTTTGCGGGTTGGTGGTGGGTCTTTTTATTCAGTTTCTTGTACTTTGAGCTCAGCTGTTTGCTCCTTTTGCACGGGTCTTCTTTTAATAATATATATCTTTCATTTTTTTAATTTTTTTTAATATATAAATAATATTTTATAAATATAACTTATTAAATAAGTGATTCTGGGGCAAGTGATGCTATCCAAGCTTTAGTCCCAGACGTATCTTTGGTGTCAACAACCAAACCTCATCGCAAGTCAAATGCTATGGAGGGGGCTCCTAAGAAGAAGAGAGGTCGCCCGCGCAAGGAGATATTGCCAGTTTTGGAGGCCAAACCCAAACGTCCGCCAGGAAGACCTCGGAAGAATGGGTTTGTACAACAAAAGATAGATGCGAAGGATACACTATCGGTGGTGCCAGCGGATTGCAATAGTCCGGAAGGTATTCAAACAAGGGCGCGACGTGCATACATTAATAGTTTGCGTGCTGGCATGTTATTTGATTGTCCTGAGGAAATAGCAGTGCGTGAATTGGCTAATCATATTGCAAGCCATCGCTTTCAATAGTTTATGTTTGATGCGTTGGATGATGAGGTGTTTTGTGCTGATTGTTGTAGGGGGAGATTTCTTTTTGTCGAGGAACGTGGAGGAGGAGGATATAAATCTGAAGGAGTTTGTGTGATCAAGTGATCTTTTTTTTCCTTAACTGATTTGCTTTTGCAAATTGGGGTATACTCGTGGTGCAACACGAAGGGTGTGGGGATTATGTATCATGTTTGGTAGATGTCAAGTTTTGAGCAGGCTTTGCGGGTGTTTATTGAGGGTTGTATAGGTGGGTCAGGACGGAGGATTTTCATATGGCAGTTGCATTATCTGGCGATTCAGATCTTATCTTTTTCGTTTCTTTTTGCTAAGACAAAATGTGTTTGAATACTTCCATTGTGGGTGGTTTGTTTTTAGCTAGCTGGTGATTTGTATTTCCCACTCTTGAGAGGGTTTTTCTCAAGCTTTTGGCATTTCAATAATAATTTTCATTTTCAAAAAAAATTATGAAGGGCAATGAAATCAAATGAAAGCACATTGACATATTTTACTAAACAAATTATGATAAATAATTTTTTTATAAATATAACTTATTAATTGTGAATTGTTTAAATATTTTTTGATAAAACAACAATAACTTTTGAAATTTGATTTAGTTAATATATATTATCACAAATGATCAATATCCACATAAAATTTATATATTTTTCATAATAGTGTCTATTAAATTAAATTTTTATAAATTTCAATATCGTTATTTCTTAAATACCGAATTAGATGTTTGGTTAACTTTTCTCTAGGAGGACTTTTGGTTAATTAAATTAAATTAATTAGTAAGTACTAGTAAAAAAACTGTAAATCCTTTTTAAATTTATATTTTATTTAAAGTGTCTAAGAATAAGATGTTGTAGACATGGATTTTAGGTATAGTATCTCTCTCATATACCCCTTTTTGCTGTGTCATAATAACATGACATTTATTACAATGAATAATCACTAAATTGTCAACTATGAGATATTTTTTTTTTTTGGTTACAAAGGGAAAGAAACCAGACAAACAGAACTAAGAAACTATTTCTTGACAAAGAAGAGGCACCACCGTCGGCGGGTGAACCCGCCAAACCTTCCAATCCCAATCCTCCATGATCGCCATCTTAGCTAATGCATCCGCAACTGAATTCATCTCTCGAGAAATATGGGTCACAGACACAGTCCAATTCCTAGACACCAGGGCGCGAACCAACAAAATCATCTCCTCATGCCAATAGTTTTGGACATCGTTATTGTTAGTAACAACCTGCTGAACCTCAAGGCAGTCCACGTAGCACTTCACCTTGCGTAACCCGAGCTCCCAAGCATGCAGCAACCCTCTATGAAGCGCAGTCAATTCTGCCTTAAAAGCGTCACCGGAACCCATCATTGAAGAGAATCCCGACAACCACCGTCCGTTGCTATCGCGAATTAATCCCCCTCCTCCCATGCGATTTGGGTCACCCTGCCAGCTACCATCAGTATAAAGACTTGCATGATCACCATCGTGACCCGTTATCACCGTGCTCGGCGTCAACCCAGGTCCCCAACGCTGGAACTCCACAACGTCTATCGTTATGCGCTGCAGAACCTCTGTTGGTTGCCAAGGCCGCTGCTCAAAGATGAAACTATTCCTCCACTTCCATAAATTCCAAGCTATGGCGCAGAAAAGAGCATGTTGCTGGACCTGCAAATGAGAGAACAGCCATCCTCGAAACTGCATGGCTTGCGCAACATTAGCTATCATCCCTCTGAATCTGCTCCAAACCCAAACCGCACCAGGGCATCGACGAAGAACATGCTCCGCATCCTCTGCACCTGCACCGCACCTGATGCAAGCTGGGGAAGTAGCAAGCCGGCTGCGATATCTCTTGCTATTAGTCGGGAGAGATTCCCTACTGGCAAGCCATAGGAAAAACCGAACCCTCTCCGGTGCATCTGCCTTCCAAACCAGTTTCCAGAATCTGCTCTCATGGCCACCATCATTATTGAGGAAGTTATAGGCTGACCCAGCAGTATAGATCCCATTGTTGGCCTCTGTCCATAAAATTTTGTCTTCTCCCGTCTGAACACTCGGTATCGTAACACCCAAAACCTCTTCCTTCACGTCGGTTGGTAGCTGCGTATACAGTGCAGCAAGGTTCCATCTTCCTTCGTGCCAAACATCTGCCACTGTCAAGGCCGTGTCTGAAATGTGAACATAGGGTACTCTGGCCGCCAACTGCCCCGAGCCAAGCCAATTCGAATACCAAAAGGATGACGTTCCAGCCCCTAGCTTCACACCAAACCCTTGTGCCACTGCGTCCCTGGCCTTGAGTAAGCCGCGCCACACATAAGATGACCCCAACCTCACTTGTTCCGTCAAAACAGAATCTGTGCGCATATATTTCTCTCCTAGAACTTGCACCCACAACTTGTCTTTTTCATTCATCATACCGTGGACTAGTTTGCCTAGCAGCGCCTCATTGCTCCGCCTTGTTCCCCGAATCCCTAACCCACCTTTAGCCTTAGGTTGGATCAGGTCCTTCCATGCCACAAGGTGCCAATTTCGAGCGTCCCCTCCTTTCCCCCACACACATCTTCGTACCAATTTGTCAACGTGTTCACACACAGCATCAGGGAGCCAAAGTGACTGCACTGGATGCACTGGTAAGGACGTAAGCACCGACTTCGCCAAGCACACCCTTCCTGCCCTATTAAGGAGGCTATTCTTCCAAGATGCAAGCCTCGACGTCACCTTATCAAGGAGGGGAGCAAAGTGTGCCTTGGTGACTCGTCCCTTGAGCAATGGAAGGCCAAGATACTTCCCAAGATTACTAGCTCGTGCAATGCCAGCAATATCAGAAAGCTCTCGTTGTCTCCTTTGGTCCACGACTTTAGAGAAGAACATTCTTGACTTGTCAAGATTTACCTTCATCCCGGATGCCTCACAAAACGCTTGCAAAGTGTGATTGATCATCCGCAACTGATCTTTAGAAGCTTGGCAAAAAAGTAGAACATCATCTGCAAAAAATAGGTGTGAAATGCCAATCTCATCCTTCGTCACCCTAACCGGTTTCCAAGTCCCTTCTGCCACCAAATTCTGAATTTGAATAGCTAGGCGTTCCATGCAAAGCACAAACAAATAAGGAGATAGTGGGTCACCCTGGCGAAGTCCTCTTTGTGGAGTGAAAGGTGGTAGTTTGGATCCATTCCATAGTACCGAAATCCTTGGACATTGAACACCCCACATGATGAGATCAACGATTCTGGGGGGAAACCCAAAGTCATAAAGAGTAGCACGAAGGAAATCCCAGTTCACCCGATCATAGGCCTTCTCTAGGTCAATCTTGATTGCCACAAGACCACCTCCCCTCTTTTGTGTATGGATAGTGTGCATCACTTCTTGTGCTAGAATGATGTTATCCCTTGTGCCGCGCCCAGGTATGAAACTACCCTGCAAAGGATGTACTAGCTCGTTAAGAAGAGGCCTGAACCTATTCACTAGCACCTTCGTAATCACCTTGTAAGCGACGTTGCAAAGGCTTATGGGTCGCATATCCTTAAGCCGAACTGGGTTCTCGACTTTAGGGATAAGAACAAGGAGTGTCTCCAATAGGTTCGGATCCGCCTCTCCATTATGGAAGGCTGCATTTACCATCTGGTGGATATCCTCACCCAAGATATGCCAGTACTGCTTAAAAAAGATGGCTTGAAACCCGTCTGGTCCAGGTGCTTTGTAGGAATGCATAGCCATGATAGCACCTCGAACTTCTTCCATGGTCACTGGTGCTGCCAGCTTCTCTCTCTCCTCTAACGAGATAGTGGGAGTTGGATTCTCCATGATATGATTTCTCCTAACCTGTACATCAACAGCAAACAAGTTAGTATAAAATCTCTGTGCTTCCTCCTGCAGCAAGGAGGGTTCCGTGCACCAGCTTCCGTCCTCCACAAAGAGTCCATGTATTTTGTTCCTCTTGCGCCTCACTATGGTTTGAGCATGGAAGTATTTAGTGTTACGATCCCCGAATCTGACCCAGTTTTCCCTGGATTTCTGATACCATAGCATCTCTTCCTGATACAAAATGTCACCATATTCCTTCTGTAAGGTGCTTTCCAATCGGACCAGGGTTTCCGATCCCCGCCAATCCAATTCCCTCTGGATTCCCTGAAGACGCCTCTCTACTCGTCGTTTGCGCTTATGAATGCTACCGAAAGTGTGCTTGTTGAACTCCATTGCGGCCTCTTGAACATGGTGAAGCTTCACACTCACGTGGTTCTGATGCCGTTGCCACGATTGTTCCACAAGCGCCTCAAAGGAAGGATGAGTTGCCCATGCTGCTTGAAACCGAAAAGGACGGGATGCATAGTCTCCTTGAGGAGTATGTAGCCTGAGTAGAAGAGGTGTATGATCTGAGTAGACCCGAGCCAGGTTCTCCACATAAGCCTCATCATAAAGCATCCTCCACGCCATATCACCAAGAGCCCTATCCAGCCGTTTTGCTACTGTTCTTCTCCCATTCACACGCCGTTCCCAAGTGTACCGAAGGCCGGTGAAGCCTAGGTCAATGAAATTGCACTCCTCCATCATCGTCAACATGTTTGTAGCCCGAGAAGTTACAAACTCCCCACCGACCACTTCAGATGGGGAACATATCTCGTTCCAGTCCCCCACTGCCAACCATGGTCTCGTGCACCGCCTTCTGAAATCGGAGAGGTATGCCCAAAGCTCAAGATGCTTTACCGGAGTAGGACTCGCATACACCGCTGAACATACCCACTGTCTTCCATTGGCAGTGATTTCGACTGTGATTGCTTGATCACATTCTTCCATGTAAGTAATAGTAAAGGTTCTGCCGAGTGGAGCAAGAATCCAAATGCCCCCACGATGGCCAACTGCCTCAACTTCACGGATGATTTCATAGCCTTGCTGTCTCCAAAATCCAGCAACTCGCTCAAACTTGCAATGAGTCTCACACAATGCAACTAGAGAAGGATGAAAGGATTGAAGTAGATCCTTCATTCTCCTCCTACCACGGGCTCCTGCGCCCCCACGAATATTCCAAGCGATTATATTGAATTTGTCACTATCCATATAAACCAAATCCGCAGGGAACATAGCTATGACATGCATCATAGCCCTCCTTGTGTGGTTACTGGTTCCCCTGGGTCAAAGGGTTTATCACCCCCCAACACATCTTGCATAGGGACTATTTGGCCCTGCTGGTCCTCAACTTGATCAAGCATCTGGTACCTATTGCCACCTTTAGCCTCTAACAGCATAGTAGAGCGGGTTCCATCCGTCGTGGTAAATATTGGTGTGGTACCAATTATCGTTGGCAGCGTTGGTGTATCCCTCGTGATTGGTTTGAGCACGTGAGTGGGCTGTTGTATTATGGGCCCATCCGCTATACCCACCTCCTTTCTCAATCTTTTTTTCCGTTGTGTTATAACTGCTGGCTCCTGATTACCTTCTTTAGGAGTAGCTTGCGCCGTAAACTGCATGGGTGTAGTCGATTTCGGGATTGTTGCCGTAACAGTAGGAGGCTCCACTGGTTTCGGTTTTGTTCCTTTTTTAGCTCCCTTATTCCCCTCACCCGTGAGATATGACACCAATAAAGAGGGTATGGAATTTTTTCGTTCAAGGATATTCACTTTCCTCACTTAAGGAATCGGTGTTTAGGGGAGGTTTTGAGAAACTGTCACTCTCAACATTGAAATCAATGACTTCAGCATTCTCGACATTGGAGCTTTCCTCATTAGAACCTCTTGCGTTCTTCACCTTCTTTGCATCCTTTTTCTGAAAGATTCGGTAAACAACCCAATTTGCCATCTGCATTTTGAATAACAAAGTTTAGTGAACAAATACTAATGATGAATAAGACAAACAAAAACAACTCGGATAATTTGAAAAAAAAAATACATATCCTACCTACCAACCAACCATTCTCAGGATAATTCATAAGACATTATTCTAAATGTTTGCTCAGTTTGATGATAATGAAAATGGTCAGTTTAGGTATGAGGCTATATTCGTTATTTATAAAGACTTATTTGCTTGTATTTATAATCAACGTGGAACCTTAACCGTTAGTAGACCACTATTATATTATTTACCTTGGATGGGTTAGCCATTAACGCAAGGCGAAACTCATGCATCACCCATTTGGTCCTCATAAAACATGCTCCTTGCACTTTCCAGAAAATTAGAGTGTTCCTCTTCCCAATCACTTGATTGTTTCGAAGGGGGATTGGAACATCTTTGTCTTTCTCTATTATTCTCCATTGGCCACTCCTAGCAACTCTCGTGTCAAGGTTCTCAAGGTCACGACCCATGGTGTTGTAGAAGAAGCATTTGCGTTCATTAAAAATCTTTCCATCTGCAAACACAAATTAAATATCAAAACACCAACCTGGTTAAATTCTCACTTGAAATTAAACAACACTTAAAATCCATGGGACATGAAAAAAATGATGTTTCTTTACAAGACACAATGCTAATGGAATAGTGAAAAATATGGGTCCCATTTTTAATATTTTTCAACCCGCTTGAGCTTCAACCAGTAAAGTGAGAGTGTTTAAAAGTGAGTATTGTTAGAACTTCTCGTCCTGTGGAATGGTGAAAAGGAAAAATAAATTGCTTCACCAACCTCCTGGCAGACACCAAGGCTCAGTTTGAAACACATCAAAATTTGGGATGATTTGAAAAGGAAGCGGTTGAGCAAAGATCTTCCTTTTTAGGTAGAAATCCACAAGAACCTCATCAGTGGGATCAAACTTGTACCCAGGTAGGAGCCTAACATTCCCATCCTCATCTTGATAAGTCATGAGGTTCGCCATCTTAAAGGATTGATGTCACCTAAAGTGAAGGGGGTTTGTATGAATTCTTTGAGCGAATAATTGTTGTAAGCTCATGTTCTTTGGACAACAATTTATAGCCAGACGATAATGTCTCAATGTCTGCTATCTTATTATATATCATTTCAAAAAAAAAAATTTAAGTTCATGTCAAATTTGCTCCAGATTTAATTTTACAAGTTAAGAATGAAAAATCAATAATAACATTGTAAATGTTCATTATATTCCTTTAAATGTAAATTTAAATAGTTTTTGATCGCATGTTGCCTTTTTTTTTAATCATGTCATAGGTATTATGTAATTTATGTTTGCCTTCCTTCTCCAACAACTTTCCCTTTATCTTTTCTTAAGAATAATTGTTATATATGACTTTTCTGATTTTAAAATTTGACATTAGTGTGATATTATTTAGTGTCCAACCTTTTTTTGGTACAAATTTTGTGTCCAACCTATTGTTATATAAAAGGATAATAGTTTAAAAATTTAAGTATTTTACCATTCCTGTATCGTACACACACACAATAAATTTAATTATTAATGGGAAATAATAAAAAATGAATAAGTTACTATCCAACGTTGGACAAGAAAATAAACTACTATATAGTTAATTGTCATGATTAATTAGATTATAGATAAAAATTATATTGTAACCAATTTACTAAAAAAAATTATTTTAAGGATTTAAATTTTTTCTTCCCATTGAATTATACTATTAACTACTTTGTATTTTTCTTAAAAGAAAATTACCTTGCATTTTTGGATTTAAATTATTTGTTAAATCACTTAACTATAAAATTTTAAATTAAATTAAGTCAAATAATATTTAAGCCATCAACATATATATATTTGTTTGGTTCGTAATTTTTTTTAAAGTAAACTCATTTATCTTATTACCATTCCAAAAATATTATTAAATTCATGAAACTTATGCCAAATTTGCTCCAGGATTAATTTTATATTGTCTACAAATTAATAATGAAAATTCAAAATAACATTGTAAATGTAGTTTCATTATATTCCTTTAAATTTATATTTAAATAGTTATGGAGCACTTGTATTATTTTTTTAATCATGTCATAGGTATTATGTAACTTATGTTTGTCTTCCTTCTCCAACAATTTTTCCTTTATTTTTCCTTAAGCATATTTTTTATAAATGACTTTGCTGATTTTAAAGTTTTAGATATTCTACCATTTTTATATTGTACACACACAATAATTTAAATTATGAATAGAAAATAATAAAAGTGGATAAGTTACTATCCAACATTGTACAAGAAAATAAATGACAAATTAGTTAATTTTTAGGATTATATTATATTAGTTAATAATTATATTATAACCAATTTATTCAAATGTAATATTTTAAGGATTTAAGTTTTTTTTCCATTGTATTATACTATTAATTACCTTGCTTAAAAAATTACTTTATATTCATAGATTTAAATTATTTGTTAATCCATTTAAATATAAATTTGTAAATTAAATTAAGTCAAAAAACATTTAAATCACCACCATATTTATTTGATTCGTATTTTTTTAAAGCAAATTCATTTATCTTATTATCATTCTAAAAAGTTTGCTCCAAAGTCAACTTTATATTTCTACAAATTAAGATTGAAAATTTGAATAACATTATAAATGTAGATTAGTTATATTCCTTTAAATGTATATTTGAATAGGAGCACATGTTGTCTTTTTCTTCAATCATGTCATGAGGTGTTATTTTGATCTTCCTACTCCAACAATTTTCTTTTATTTAGCTTAAGAATGGTTATTTTATAGATGAATTTACTGATTTAAAATATTCCTTTGAGTGTATATTTAGATAGTTCTAGAGCACATGTTGCATTTTTCTTTGAACATTGGGTGTTACTTTGCATAGTCAATTCCAAACTTGAGTAAAGGAGGAGAGTTGTGTAAAGCCTTCACTGGTAAACGTGAAACTTGTAAAATTTTAAATTCTAATATTTATAATTTTAAATAATTTAATTTTTTATATCATACACAAAAGAAAATTAAAATATTCATGAAGAAATGATAAAAATGGATAATTCTCAGAGACTACAGGGTAGGCCTAATATGACGTACTAAATGAGCACTTATGCTATACTATACGTTCTATTAATATACCATCATCTAACTAAAATTCTAATAAAAATACTTAAGAAAATAAATATTGTTTACTTACGATTTTGCAACATATTCAAGTACGATATGAAACTTAGCAAGCCTTCAGTCGTAGTGGTGAAGCTCTTAGGGAAAAATCTGAGGTATAAGATGACGAGAAGCAAATTAAAAGCCATTTGGAAGCCTCGTTGGGGGGGGGGGAGGTTGATATCATAGTCGTTGATCATAGGTTTTATATGGTCAAGTTTGACAATGTGGATGATAGAGAACCTTGGATTTTTTTTTATCATTGTGTCGTTGTTGCACAGAGGAGTCCAAAGTTTTTTTCTTCTGCTTCATCTAGTCTATGATCGTTACTGTGGCTGCGATTCTAAGGGTTGAGCCTTGCTTTCTATGAAGAGAGTTTTTTGTTGGCGTTGGCAAGGATGAAGGGTAAGCCGATCCAGGTTGATGGAAATACGCTCCAAATGCACCAACCCATGATTGCTTGCATATGATGGAGTTGCTGCCAACAACGTTCCACTTTCATCGCTCGCGATAGCACTAAGACTTGCTCATTTTACCTCAGTGAACGCAACATCAAGGTTTAGACCATAATTTTGTTGCATCAGCTTCTCCTAACATCTTCTTGACCCATGCTTTGAACCAATTTTATGAGTTGGGAATAGAGCACACACATTTTATATCTTTCCATCATCATGTCTCTTTAGAACTTCAACTATGCTCATATTTAGCTTTAATTACCTTACATCTATTCGGTTATGTTAAGAATCTTCATCTTCATTCCCAAGGAGAACTTTATTAAAGGTACTTAAATCCTTAATCCTCAAGCCTCCTCCTTCCATTGGGTTACAAATTGTCTCCTACTTCACCCAAGAAATCTTATGACCTCCATCAAGGCCACCCCTCAAGATGTTGCAGATCATTCTTATACAAATCTTCTCGGTACCCCCCAAACATTTTCAAAAGAGAGAGGAAAAATAGAGGCAGTGAGGAGATGGCACTTAGGATAAGACATATTTATCCTCCAAATGAGACTGTTTTTTGTCTCCAAGATGAAAACTTACCCCTAATTTTTTTTAAGATGGGTTCCCACGTTAAGTGGCCTTTTGCTATATTGCCAACAGGATGCCCAAATAGACAAAAGGAATTGACATCCCCTTACATTTGAGCAACGAGACGAATCTTTTGGTACTAATTGCATCAACTTATATGCTTACCAACTTGCTTTTGTGAAAATTGATCAAGCCAAGATACTAATACAAAATACCTAAGAATGCATTTTATCACAACAATTTTATGAGTTGATGTCTCACCTAACGAAAAATGGCATCATCTACAAATTGAAATGTGAAGATTTCCAATATCCCCTAACAAAGTTTTATCTTTATGCCTTATTAGCTTAAGTGGTGAGAGTTAGCTGACATATGAGTTGTGCGAGGGAGATCTATGGATCAATTTCTAAAGAGTGTCATTTCTCTTTTCGATGTGTAAGGTGGACAAAGGCAACTCAACTTTTTATTAGGCAAAAGTATCAACCCTACACAAATAAATGTATCTAAGTTTTCATCTTATTTTTGAGGCTACTTTGATTGGTGAATTTGAATATACTTGTGAATATTACCCCCTTGACCCCTCCCCTCTCAAACATATACATATGGATAGGAGGACGACAGAGGAGTTTGTGGACCATCGGTTTCCACGACAATCTCCATACATAATCCCAAACGAGTCATTCTCATTGGCGACTAGATTTCCAACTTCATCACTTCACTCTCAACCTGAATCTACTCTCTAAACCCAAAACCCCGATCCCTACCCTGTTTTCCAATCCATGGCTTCTTCCATGGCCAGAACCATTCTCAGAGACCACAGGGTAGGAGGACTGAACAATGCGATGCTCCAACCAAGCTCCTGCACTCTACTTCGGAAGAATTTTCACAACACGCATCTGGGTATGTCTGAACTTTGATCCATGTTTTTATGCATAATTCTTGCTTACTGGGTTTGTTTCTTAGCTTAGCTTTTGGAAATGCAAGATGGGTATTCTTGATTTTACTGAAAGTTTGGTAATTTGTATTCAATTTGATGTGTTTCAGATGTAAGGGGTGGGGTTTCTCTGCATGAGAATGGAAGAAGTTGTGCAATTCGAAGCGAGTTGCGGGGTCCTGTTTTTGCTGCTGCGAGAAGTCCCTTAGTGAATCTAAAGCCTAAAAGGTAACATTTTGAAACCAAGCTTTGATTTTGGTACTCTCAGTGCTAATGTAGCTATAGAACTAGTGGCAAACCCAATTGAGTGCAGTTAGAGAATCATGAAGATGGAACTGCCAATGAGTTCATAATTTTGAATAATTGATTTCTGAGAAGGGATTTTTGAGGAAATGGAATCAATGCTGCCACATGCAGGCTATTAGAACTAAGAACTTGTTTATGAAATACTTAAAAAAATTGGTAAAAAAGTAAAACTTTACGGCTATCATCTGAGGTAGCTTGCAAGAGCTTCTGTTTGGCATTATTGAATGGAAAGAGGTTTGCGATCAAAAGTTTAAGAAATATGGGAATTTGTTAAGCTCCTGCATTTTAATTGTCTGTTCTTGCACATGTATTTGATTGAATTTGTCTGCAAGTTAAGATTTTTGCCTTAGGTAAAATGTTCTTGAATCTGTTTTAAAGTAGGAACAAGTGAAATAAAAAAAAGTGGAATAGGCTAAAACACCACTGTATGTAGTGATTTTAGCCAATTCTAAAATTTTAAAATAATATTTGTAATCATTGCCTTGATCTCACATTCTTGATTTATGTTGCCAATGTCTTATTCATTGCTTTGATTAGGAATTCACAAATATTGTGCAAGGCTACAACAGACCTCTCCGGGGATGTTCCTGGAAGTTCTGGGGAGCTAAGCCAGTATGAGAAAGTGATTGAAACCTTAACTACTCTTTTTCCTTTGTGGGTAAGTCTAAGGCTTTTCTTCTTCAATCTAGCATCTCAAATTTTTCTTATTACTTGCTCAGTAGTTTAAAAATTGGCTGACTTACATGTTCAGGTCATCTTGGGGGCTCTTGTCGGCATTTACAAGCCATCTGCTGTAATGACTCTGTCTCTTCAGCTACGTAATATGGTTTAGTGGAAATACAGTTGATTAAATGCTGTGATGTTGTGGCTTTATTCCAGGTAACTTGGTTGGAGACAGACCTTTTCACTCTTGGCTTGGGTTTCCTCATGCTGTCTATGGGCCTGACATTGACATTTGAGGATTTCAGACGATGTATGCGAAATCCGTGGACTGTAAGTGACAATAATTGATTTTTTTTCTCTGTTTTTGTTTCTCATTTTAAATATTATTTATTTTGTTTTTGCAGGTGGGTGTAGGGTTTCTTGCACAATATTTAATTAAGCCCGTGCTAGGCTTTTTCATTTCACTGGTAATTTTTTTTTGTTTTTTTATTATTTGGGAACTGTCATGCTTCACTATCTTTGCTTTATTCAAATTAGTTCTTGAAATGTGTTGTGCTCTCTTATTTTTCATATTACCTCCTAAGATTTTTGTCAAAAATATTTTCAAGGTATTGGTTGGTTGAATATTCTGATCTCATTTTGTTTTTAGGGCAAGACTTAGATAGAGTTCCCTACATGCTGTTTTTGCTGTTCTCTAATCACAACATGACACATAGATGAAAATTTGGAAATTAACACGGTAATAAATACCAAGAAAGTGGGTAATTGGGTTTTTTATTGGCCAAGAGCACAAAAAACACCCATGGAGCAGTAGGTAAGTTTTGTCCTTGTTTTTTGTATATCCGGTAACAATTGTTAAATCTAAGAAATGAAAGATATCTTACCCTTAAAATGAAGATATTGGCCATGGTTGGTTGTTCAATCCCCTAATTCTGTTTTCATTGATACTAAGCTAAGAGGTATTCCATTTCCTACGCTTTAGGTTCAGGAATAGGATCATCCATGAAATTCTGTACTATTTGTGGGTAATTTTGATGTTTAGACTACACTTCCTAGCTATTTTGCATCTTTGATAAAGTTTATTCCTACCTTCTCTCCGCTAGATTAGAAAGTTATTTGCCTTCCATGACAGGAGTGAATTTATGTACCTAAGAATCAGTGAGTTTTTAGATAAATGTACAGGTTCTGTAGATGTTAATATAAAGAGAGTATAATACGAATTGATGTCTAGTTTTTTATCCTTAAATGAATCTGCAGATGTATTTTCATTGAAGGAAAATGTTGTAGAACCTAGCAAGGAGTGGCAGATACTTTTAGGCATAGTTATAGAGCTAAGGATTTTATGCATGTGGTTATCAGGGCATCCCTTTCAATTTAGTATCCTTCTTAAGATATAAGAAATCATGGTTACATGGGTAATGGGTGTAGGAATTAGTATAACTCTTTATTATTGAGGCCAATTTTGGGATCTGCAATTTTTTTTTGTTACTGGTTAAAGAGACTATCTGAATGCTTATTAATGTTCCTTCACTGCTATTAATTAGTCCAGTTATTGTTGTTCTCTTTTAGAAACTAAAGTGTGTAAGATTGGTATTTTATAGCTAGTGTATCAGCAACCATAAGAATCTGTATTCTGCTAAATCTTCTAACATCAATCTCTGATTCCCAGACTCTAAAACTTTCGGCTCCTCTTGCAACTGGTCTTATTCTGGTCTCATGTTGTCCTGGAGGTCAGGCATCAAATGTTGCAACTTACATATCCAAGGGAAACGTTGCACTCTCTGTTCTTATGACCACGTATGATTAGCATGCATTCCCTTTTTTGTCGTTGTATGTTATGTTTTACCTTTTTCCCTCTGTGATCATGGTTTAAGTTTTATATCTCTGCTCATATTAACTGTTTCTATCAGCATTGCTTCTTGCATTTGTCAGTTGCATTGTTTTGGCCTCTGCTTTGGCTCCTATCTCTCTTCCAATATTTAAATTTTGTCATTTAAGTTAAAAAGATTACTTTTATTTGGTTAAATATTAATATCATGTTGGTAATCTAGAATCATTGGTTGCATTGAAGCATTGCTAATTATCCTATCCTTTTAGAGTTATGTTCGAAATTGTTACTACTTAATTGTTTTGAGAAATGGAAGCTTTTGGATTTACATCTTGCACCAAATAGAGCCTCGTGACATTGTTGCCAAATTGCAAACAAATTACATGTTAAAGAACGTTAATTTTAATTTATTTATGCCAAATTATAGATTAGTTTGAAATTTATTATTGTGTCTTGCGATTTCCTTGTATTATATAATTTTACGTTTTGTATTAAATAAGAAGTTTTAATAAAGAATGTGTTTAAGAGATGTAACAGTGAGATATTGTCAACAAAATTACAACATAAGCAAACAAATTAATTTGTGACAGAATTAGAAATGCTGGTTGCTACATTTTGTAGGTTCTCTTTTAGTAGTCTGAATGTAAGATCAATTATATTAATTTCAGGGTTGTCTCAATGGGCTTGAGGAATGATATGTTAGGCTCTCTTTTAGTAGTCTGAATGTAAGATCAATTGTATTAAACTATTAATTTCAGGTTGTAGCAATGGGCTTACGGAATGATACGTTAGGTTCTCTTTTAGTAGTCTGAATGTAAGATCAATTGTAGCAATGGGATTACGGAATGACACGTTTAATACATTAGTTTTGTTGTATTTAATATGTATTTTAGAATTATTTACTGTTCATAAAATTAAAACAAAACAAAAATTAAAATCTGATCCAGTCCTTACCGCTTTATACTGAATTGGATCTTATATGTATTTTGAATCAAATAGATTGGGTGATAAAAAAATGATGGGATTGGCCGATTTAGTCAGATACTCAGATGATGATTTTTTCCTCTTAAAATTGATCCAATCCAAATCGGTGAACTCCGAAACAAACATTTTGACCCCGCAATAAACACACACTTAATTCTTTTGTACTGTATACGTCTGATAGAAACCTGAAGCTGCATGCCGACATTTCTAAATGCAAAACAATGCAATGTAAATTCCATCTTGAAACCCGCAGAGCTGAATGATATTAAAAAAATTGCGATCACTAAATGTGTAACATGGTTGCAACTGTGCCTTGTTATATCTTGAAGTTATTATTACCTTTTCATTTGTATTTATAGAATATAAGTACTGAATTTATGTTGTATATATTAATGCTAAGAGATTTGTGGTGTTCAGAAAATAGGTTTCCAGAGATATTTAAAAATGTTATTTACCATTCTGCAGGTGTTCAACTATTGGAGCCATTATTATGACTCCACTCCTTACAAAACTTCTAGCTGGTCAACTTGTTCCAGTTGATGCTGCTGTAAGTTGTGACTTGCCTACTTTTTGGAATCAAAGGGATTTTAAAAGAACTTCTCATTAAATGATGCCATACAAGCCTCATATTGAAAACCTGTTCCTAAACAGGAAAAAAAAAAAGCAGTAGTAGTTGACACCAGAAATACGATTCATACTTTCTCCTAATAAGTGAAAAAGTAAACATAGATGCTGGATTCTGGACAGGATACTTTGTCTTTCTTTATTACATACTCTCTGTTCTGTCTATACCGAGATTTTCACATTTTTCTATCCCAAATCCCCATCATGTATTTGTTATTTTAGTTTTTCAGTCATGGAATGGAACTGATATTCTTTCTTTTTTCAGGGTCTAGCAATTAGCACCTTTCAGGTTGTTTTAGTCCCAACAATTGTGGGAGGTAAGAGATTGATCTTTCAATTTATTTGTGTTTACTTTGGCTCCTCTAAAATGCGGGGTACACTTCAGAGGGTAAAGTACGATATTACAACAGTTGATTTTTCAATCAATGATTGATATTATGATTAAAGACATGCACTTGTATCACAAGTTACAAAGTTATTAAAATTCTAACTGTTGTAATGCCGCACTTTACTCTTTAAGTGCAACCTGCACTTTAAAATAACAAAATCTATACATTAGCTCGACTGTTACGTGTCTACACTCTACACTATGTGTAATGCTTGGTTCATAAATATTTTAGGATGATTTTAAAATGTTCTTGCTTTGTCTGGCAGTTCTGTTAAATGAGTTTTTCCCCAAGTTCACCTCAAAGATAATCACAGTTACTCCTTTGATAGGAGTTATCTTGACCACTCTCCTTTGTGCAAGCCCAGTAAGTTGACTGTATTCTTGAATATGAATTTCGCCAGCATTAATCCCTGATAGCTAGCAATTTACTTCATTATAATTATCACTTCTCTTTCTTGTTTTCCATGTAATTGGTGTGCTGTGAACATTTCAGATTGGGCAAGTCGCAGAAGTCTTAAAAACTCAAGGAGCGCAATTAATATTACCAGTCATGGCCCTACATGCTGCTGCATTCGCCATTGGTTATTGGATGTCAAAATTGTCATTTGGTGAATCTACATCCCGGACAATATCTATTGAGTGTGGGATGCAGGTAAAGCTCTTCTTCATAACTATATTCCATTGTTCGCTTTTTTAAAATATTTAATTGGGCTGGATACATTCATGCCTGAAATTTTTTAAGAATCAGCTGGAGCTGGCATTTTTGCACATGGAAAACTACATTTGTTCATAACTAATAGAAATGAGCTGTGAAAGGATTTCATTCCTGATGCCTTTCAATTATGTAGAAGGGATATGGGCTCTTATACCAATTGAATATACTGCCGGTGTTTCTTTGTGTTTATTGCTATCAAATTGCAGAAAATAAACATCAGAGAACACACAAGCAAATTATCTAGATATCGTGTGGTGTGGTGCTCAAGAAGAGAAAAAGAAATAACATTAGATTAATAGATTAGTAATGTAACATCATATTGAAGTGTGTTTCTGATGAAGGGATGATCAGTAACAGTGATACATGTTTATATTTTAAATGGATGCTTATATTTGTACTAGGATGTATCATATGAGAAAGGTGTTCTTATGTGAGAAAATAAGAATAAATCGTGACCGCTAGATCTGATCATGAATGGTCAAGATTAAAACATGAAGTCATGTGACCATTCCTGATTAGATCTAACGGTCACGATTTATTCTTATTTTCTCACATAAAAACACTTTTCTCATATGATACATCCCCTATGTTGCATAGCTCTCATTAAAAATAAATATATCTCCTCCTAGTAATGTTTTATGCTATGTCATTTTAATGAACTTTGTTTTTGAAACTGCAGAGCTCTGCACTTGGATTCTTGCTTGCTCAGAAGCACTTTACAAACCCCCTTGTAGCTGTTCCTTCTGCTGTTAGTGTTGTCTGCATGGCGGTAAGATAGGATATTCTCATGCTCTCTAAGACTGTTTGGTTTTGTTCATTTATTGTTACATGGGTTTGGGAACTTAACTGCAACTACTTTTCATTGTGATCATGCAGCTTGGGGGAAGCGCTCTAGCTGTGTTCTGGAGGAACAGTCCAATTCCCATTGATGACAAAGATGACTTCAAGGAATGAAAATCATGACCTTGTTATCTTCTTTGTGTTGCAAGCCCCACGAATTATTTTCCACTTGTGCCACTGTGCTCTGTAGGACATTTATTTCTGCATATTGGTTGAGTAGAAAGTTTTGATTTTGGAATTAAGAACATTAAGAATTTAGGATAAGCTTGTAATAGTAGAGCAGGGTGAAGAGATTCAACACGTATGTGCGAACTGCAGCAAGTAATTCTTGAGATTTGTATGAATTTGTACTTATCAGAAATTGTATCACCAGTTTCCACTCATGATACTTCTCCGAAATGTTATGAAAATTGGGCTGGTTTTGGAGTTGGCGGTCATGTTATGAGAAGCCTCCTTTGTTTGGGAGATTTTAATTAGGGGAAGCGTTTGAGGTATTTCTAATAATCCTCCAAATTCCTTAGTTATATTTTTTAGTTCCTCCAAATTGGGCGCTTCTAGACTTAAAAGTATAAATAGGGGAAGGGCATACGGCCCTCTCCCTTGGCCTCCCCTCACCTTTCCCTCAAAGTCTTCCTCTAACCTCCCCTAAAAGCTCACAAACAAAGCCTAAGGAGATTGCTCAAGAAGACACTATGGTTGAGCAATGCTAAGCTTGAAGAACTACAGGGTGCTACATTAGTCACAAAATTAAATACTGTGTAGAATTTCTCAAAATTAAATACCTATATAACAAAGACCATGGGGATGATATGTGAGGTACAACTGACAAAAGGTTTTGAAAAGACCCTGACTCTGAAATGTAAGAGACTGCTCTGCTATCCATATAAGGAGTGTTGAGAGAGAAGTCTAAATTACCAAATAAGAAGACAACAAGCTAAAATTATAGAATTATGGAGGTAGGAAGAGATTTACTGGAGCCAAAGATGAAGAGTTAAGTAGCTCAAATGGGGAATAAGAATACTATTTTTTATGCTTTAACTGTCCAAATGAGAGATAGAAACAAGCTAGAAAGAATCAAGGATAATACTTGCTCTTGGGTGGAAGAGCAGGAGAAAATTCATGATCTGGTCCTATATCACTTTAGTGAGGTGTACTCCAAATCTAAAACCCATGACTTGGCAGAATGTTTATTTTATATGCCCAGTTTGGTTTCCTCTGAGCTGAACACTGTCTCACCCTATCTGTTACTAGAAAGGAGATTAAGGAGACTATTTTTAACCATGGAGACTTCAAGGCCCCAAGACTTGATGATCTAAATTCTAAATGGCTTAGTGCAGAAGGATTTTCATTCTCGCAAACAGAAAAATTACATCAATTTTTAGATTGAGTTATTTGTTAAAGTTTTATGCATTTGAAAAATATTTACGCTACTTTTAAGTAGAAATTGCGAAATGACGATTAGTTTAAGTGGTTTATGTTTCATTCTTCTTAAGCATATTACTAATAAATTATTAGTTATACTTTCCCTTACATGCTGCATATTGGTCGCCGCTTCCCTTTCGGTACCCACCTTGTAGATTCTCCGTTTAGAGAATGTCATAGTTTGCTTGTTTAGGATGGCTGGGAGTTTGTTCCCTATCCCTTTCTTTGGCTCCTAGTTAGCTTTTCTTTTTGGGGCCTCGCCCCACCTTTTAACAAAAAAAAAGATAATGATTATCAGTCCCTGATTTTATAAGTGAGTTTCATTTTAGTCTCTCGATGAAAAATGAAGTGACAATAATTTTTATAATTACTGGTTGTTTTTAACCGTCATTAAACATCACTTACAAAATGAAACTAAAATGAAACCTGTTTATAATATTAGAGACTAATTTAACATTAATTAAAAGTGTAACACAATAGTTTCACAAACATAGTGATTTGTTTAAGAGTTTAATTTCTATGCACTGACGGTGTAATTTTTTTTTGCACAGTTAACCAATTAGATTTCAAGATGTGAGAAATTTGTTTATTTTTTAATTTCATTAATTAATGTGACACATCCTTACAATTTGATTGGTTAACGGTGTAAAAAAATTACACTGTTAGTGCATCATCTTTTTTCTCTTGATTTAAATGTTTAAGTAAAATTAAATAGTAGTAAATACATGTTTTAAATAGTAATAATATTTTTTCTCTTGATTTAAATGTTTAAGTAAAATTAAATAGTAGTAAATACATGTTTTAAATAGTAATAAATATAATAGAATAATTGATTTTAATACTGTAGTACATATAATAATACTAGTAAGTAAAAGTTGAAGTAAATTAAATATTGTAGAGTAAAATACACTCCCCTCCCTTGAGATTTGCTAATTTGACACTCAACCCCATTCTTAACCAAAATCTACACTCCACCCCACTCAATCTAACAAGTTAACTACATGTTAAAAGATGCTCGAGAATATTCTCTTTAATTCCAAACTAATAAATTTAAATAATAATAAAATTAAAAAAAATTCCCTTTATTACTTTTTATTTCAAGAAGTTTAAGATATTTACAATTAAATATTTTCACAATATTGTATAGGAATATCAATAACATTTAAGTTTACATATATAAATTTAGACTAAAAAAATACTTCTATTAGATGATTAATTGTACTAACAAAATTTCATGATTAATTAGATGACATTTATTCCAATAAAAATTCCAAAAACAAATTTATGATTGTTCTGGTCACCTTCTAAATTAGTATATTATTAGCTTCATAGATTGGTTGCACTTGCAACATGCAATATTATCTTAGCAAATAAAATGGAAAATGCAACAAATAAGAGATGATTATTACGTGAGGTGCTTGGTCTGCTAGAATAACTGAATAAGGTATAGTTTCATATCTGATGTTGTATGTCCTTGAATGATAGCTCAAGTGGTAAGAGCTCTGGGATATATCAGTTGGGTATGGGAAGTCTTAGATGATGCAATTTATCTTTTTAATGTACTAATAAGAAATTAAAATATAATTCATATATCTTGAAATTATATAATCCAAGATGAATTTTATGATGAAAAAAAGTCATCTAATATTATGAATTATATTGTGAGAATATTTGTAGCTTTCGTCAACATATAATACAGTAACTAGTTTCAAATAGATTATTATAAAAATATTAATAGTAAATTTCTTAAATTTTTTAAATAAAAATAATAATAATTTTTTTTATTATTTAAAAATTTAAATCTATTAGTTTGGAATTAAAGAGAATATTCCGTGAGCATCTTTTAAGATGTAGTTAACTTGGTAGAGTAGGTGGGGTGGAGTGTAGATTTTAATCAAGAATGGGGCTGAGTGTCATATTGGCGAACCTTAAGGGAGGGGAGTGTATTTTACTCAATATTGTAACTTAGTATTAATATTACTATTACTAGTTAATAAATGCAATTAAGATATAGCGGAATCCAATGGACAGCACAGCTAAAAAACGTAACTGGACTTATTTTTAAAGCATATAACTGGATAGTTATTTTTTTTTTCCATATGTAAAAAAAAAACTGGATGATCCGAATGAATTACAAACGTTGCGTGGGGAACAAGAATGAATGTACCGCCAAAATAGAAAGATGACATAAAACGTAAAATAAAATTGGAATTAAAAACTGAAAAAATGATTTTTTTAATTAAGAATGAGCTAGTGTTTTTGATAGTGACAAACATTTAAAAATAAAAAATTAATTATTAATTTTAAGCATAATTTATATTGTAGATCTTCAATAAACTAATAACTTATGAGATTGATTTCTATGCACCGACGGTGTAAAAAGTTTTACACCATCATTCAATCACAACCTTCCATTTTCTATTTTAGATATTATTAAATTTAAAATTAATTGTGAGCTAACAAAATGGAGGGATGTGATTGAATGATAGTGTAAAACTTATTTACACCGTCGGTGCATAGAAATTAATCTCATAACTTATTATATAGATATTAGAATACAATTTTAATTAATTGATTTAAATTTATACTACAATTATAAAATATTATTAGCTTGAATTAGAAAATTTATTGGTTGGATATTCATTTATTATTTTTTAAAATAAAAATTCACTGTAAAAAATTTAAAAGACTTTAAATTTGAATCTAAATAATTATGGCATCATAACTCAAATTTATATAAAGATGGTTAATACTTAATCACTACTAGTCACATTGATAAATGTGACTATTTGAACCCCTAAGTTGAGATTTTGACCCCGAGAAACTGCACTTTGGAGAGAGTTAATTTTCACCACAATCTCATTAAAGTTGCGAGACAGTTTAACACATAAAAAAGCGTTCCTTTACTTTTGTATACATTTTAATCTACTCTATATATTCAATAGGCTTAATAGCTCTTTTGGTCACTCACTTATCATAATTTTGCACTTTTGGTCCCCAATAAAAAAATTAGCACTTTTGATCCTTCACATTGCTTAAATTTTTGCAAAAATGATCCCTATTTGGTAGGGGTGTTCATTGGATTGGATTGATCCGATGAAACCGATGAACCGAACCGAACCAAAGCAATTGGATCGGTTTTTTTTGTTATTCGGTTTAAAACCGATCCAAACCGATGAAAACCAATGAAGATTGGTTCGGTTCACGGTTTAAAAAATTAAAAACCAATGAACCAATGAACCAAACCGATGATATATATTATTTATAAAATATGTATATATATTAGACTTATTATGTTTTGCTTTCTATTATTAATTTGGGAATGTTTTTTGTTTACAACAAAAGCACCCTCTTATTGATTGAAAACTTTGATTAATTTGTAATTGTACTAATATTAAACACTATTTTAAGCATTTCTACATTGTTAAGTACTTAAGTTGTTGATTATGAATTATGGATTTGTGATTAAACTATGATTGAGTTACTGATTTGCCGTTTTTATGCATTTTTTAGTTGTGAATCATATGTGATTACAATATATTTAAAGTTGTGGTATTGATATTGACAAAAAAAAAAGGGAAGTTGTGAAACCGATGAACCGAACCGATCCAAACTGTTCATCATTGGTTCGGTTCGGTTTTGGAATTTTTTTTCTAACAATGGATAGAAACCGAACCAATGAATTTTGATTTGATCGGTTTTTTGTTTCACTTAAAATCGGTCCAAACCGAACCGCGAACACCCCTAGTATTTGGGACTAAAACAGTAAAAGTGTGTAAATGTAAGAGACTAATTTTGCTAATTTTATTTCTGAAAGGATAAAAAATGTAAAATCATGATAAGTGAGAGACAAAAAAAGGTATTAAGCCTATTCAATAAAATAACGTTTTTTTAAGTCCCGTTATATCATCTTCTTTCAAAAAATCTTATCAAATTTTCAAATTGTAACAAAGATAATATTAAAATAAGGAACTAAATAAAAAAAAAAATTAGGGTCTATATATATAAGACCTTGCGTAAAGCGTAAACTTAGTTTCCCATCTTCACTCACTGTGTAGCGGGAAACACCACTCTTTTCTCTCTCTCTCTCACAGTCGTCGCCATAGCCACACTCTCACTCTCACAGCGTTCTTCAACGCTGTGTTTCACCAAGATCAACCCTATTTCCATGCTCTCCACTTCAAACCATGTCTCGCGTCAACTATGAAGCTGATCGAATGTAACGATCCCGTTCCTATTCCGATTCTCCGCTTGTTTTTCCACTCGCTTTGAAACCTTCTCTTGTTCCTTTTCCTCTGTACTTGATTTCACGCTTCTTGTTTCTTGTATTAACGAGTTTCCATGCCGTCGTCGCTTTTTGCTTCAGGGTTTGGTGTTAGGGTTCTGGTTTAATTCGGTGTTGACGTGATGATAATGTTGTTTTGCTTTAAGTGTGTGTTTGGTTTTCAGTTCACACACGTTCCAAGACAGTTTCAACTGAAAAACACGAATTCCAATGTGCGAATGTGAAAGTAACTCCTAGGTTCCGTTGGATTGAAAGTGTTTTCCAGTTGATCTCAACTGAAATCCAAACACACCCTAAATTTTTGGGGGTTTTTTGCACCTCTTTTGATACATGTTCATAGCTTCCTTCTATTGCCATGTTCATGCATTGCTTGGGTTTTAACATTCATCTGCCTTTCTCCTTTTTTGTTGGTTTGTTTTTGTGTTGCAGGACTTTATGTGTATATTCACACACCCTTTGGCCTTCAGTAGCTTATTTTGATTATTTAGTTCTGAAAATGTAATGGCAATTTATCGTATAGTTAGTGCGTGTTTGGTTTGGTGTTAGCGTGATTTCGCGTGGTTCCATGTTGTGTTCAACGGAAATCCAAACGCGTGCTGTATTCTACTTTTATGTTTTAGCAGAAATCAAGGTTTTGGTTTGTTGTGTTGTAGGTTGAAGTTTTGCATTTGTTAGGTTTGACATTGTTTAGCTTGGATTTTTATTTGCAATTTCCTTAGACAGTCTTCTTAGTTGCTAATTGCTATGATTTTGATTATTTGTGGTAGTTTGCTCGCCATTGAGTACTCATTATGATTTTTTGGCATTGGGGAACAGGTTAGACGAGTACATCCATGATTATTTCGTGAAGAGACAGTTACATGCTTCTGCAAGCACATTTCAGACTGAAGGAAATGTCTCAACGGAGCCTGTTGGTAAGATAATAATACGAGAATTCTCAGGGGAAAGAAAATTTGTAGATGCAAATGCTCTTCTATTTATCGGAATTTAACTTTTACTTTTGGCCTTCTGCTGTAGTCATCGACGCACCTAATGGCTTTCTCTTTGAGTGGTGGTCAGTCTTTTGGGAGATATTCGTTAATAGGACAGGTGCGAGGCGCTCGGAAGCCGCAGTGGCTTACCTTAAGGTGCACCTCTTTTCATGGGTTAATTCCTTAGTAACCTTATTACTCATTCATCTGTATGTGCAGTTCTTAATATCCATTGTACTTACTCTTGTTGCTTCCAGTATTTGATGATGGAAACCAAGGTTAAGGTTGTGATCCTCATTGAGGCCTTTTGTTTTTCTACATTGTGCCTATCTGGTCATCATAAGCTGCAGAGTCATATATATGGTCATTTTGGTTTAGCAATCCATGGCTTAGTTCTATTATTTACTAGGCATTATTTTCATGACCATATGTACTATTTTTGGTTTTAAGACGGTTAAGATTTTCAACTTTGACATCTGTCATCTTATGTTAATGGGTCACTTTCAAAATCAGAACTAAATGCTATGCTAAGTTTTGCTTCATTATCTGTTCCTAGCCCTCATTTATATATGTTCAATATGTAGTCAAATGGTATAGACTATAAATCAGAAATTATTAGCTCAATATAAATTTTAAAATGACAGATGCAACAAATTAAGGCTCGAGAAATGCGGCAGCAGCGAGAGCAAGAGCTTCCGAATCCAAATCAGAATCAACAAACACAAATGCAGCTGCCTGCTCTGCAGCAGCAATGTATAGGTGGAACTCAATTTGTTAGTGGCTGTGCTAACTGTCCTATTCACAATAATCCTTTGATGAGAAAGAACCAAGCAATTTGTAATGTTATGCCAATCAAAATGTATGATGACAAGTTGAAGCTTCACCCCCAGAGAGATGCTTTTGATGATGCCACCATTAAGGTACTATTAAGTCTGTTACTCTGTAATTATAATAAGGTCCTGTTGTTTTTATATATGATCAACATCATACTCTTTATACTTTATAATATGCAGCAAAAGGAAACTGATAAAGTTGGCCAGCTTCTGGACTCAAATCATGCCTCTTTGTTGAAAGGACAGACTACAACTACAGGGTTCCTACCAATCATTTATCTTTGATGACAGTGTTTATTATTCATGCCAACTTTTTCTTGATGCTTCCCTCAATTTGGGCTGAATTTACAAATTGTCAACTTCTTTTTGCAGACAAACATTTCTCTGTACACCTAGCATTTTGCCCGCGAATGTTCAAGCTCAAAATCAGACCCAGCAACTTCCAGGGTCTAGACAAGTAATCATGAACATCATTCTTGATTGTTTGCAACTCTTATTTTAATTTATAGTTTTCTGTATTTACTGGTTTAGTGTCCTGAAACAGGATGTTTATCTTTCTAATTTTCATTTTTTCTTGGATTTCATCTTGGTAATTTAGTTGTAACAGTGTTCTTTCAACTTTCCAAGCAATCCTATTCTGATTAGGTCTTAATTATTTTAGGGATTCGATCAAGTTCGCTCAGGATTTGTGCAGCAGAATAATTCGATGCAGTCTGCATCTTTCAATCAATTTTCCCGACAGCCGCAATTTATGCTTCAGGCACAGCAGAATTCAGTTTTACCATCTGTCTGCGATCATGAGAGCAGAAAACTCAGACGGTATTTTAAAATTCAAACTATGGGTCTCGAGAGAGATGGCCAGTCAGATTTTGTAAGTGATTCAATTCCTAATATTGGAAGATCTGCACAAGCTGGTTCCCCTTTATTGCTTCACCCTGACTCAGATATGTCCCTTCAGGTATCACCTACACCTATACCTGAATTCAATTAACTTTTCCACCACTTAGAATGTATTCCATTAGAAATTATTTCTTTTGGGCTTCTCACTGAGTATTCATTATATATCATCAAATGGTCTTTTGCAGCAACAAGTTCAAAAGAGTATTCAGGAGTTTCAACCTTCACAGCATCCTCTTTCAAGCCAGAAGTCTCAGTGTCTCCAGCGGCAAGCAAAAATTGGCTCTGAAAGCATGATAGTAGATGGAAATGACCAGGTTTTTACTCTGTACCTGTGAGCAATATTTAGGCGCTGTAATGCATATCTGGGTTTTTTAATAAGTTTCTGTGCATGTTAATTTAAGGCTTCCAAAAGAAAAATCGGGCGAAAGCGAAAGCCTGCATCATCTTCAGGCCCTGCCAATAGCTCAGGAACTGCAAAGGCCACAGCATCATGTATCAGTTCACCTTCTACACCATCTGCACAAACACCAGGAGATGTTATGACAGCACCGACTGTGCAACAGAATGGCTTGGGCTCACTTACATCAGCACAGAATCAATTGGTGAGCTCCTTTATATTTATTAGATTACTACTCATGCATAACATGATCTGAAATAAACATATTTCCTAGTCATGTTTGTGCCATACTGCCATCCTAATAATGCACTATGTTTTGTTATGAACTCCTGTTTCTCTATCTGTAAAATGAAAAAAAAAAATTATTTCTACTGCAAAAAGGGGCTGCAAAACTATATTTTATGTGTATGCCTGCATCATGGCCCATGTAGAAAACAAGAAATACTTACCTTTTAGGAGTAAATAAACCCAGCACTATTGGGTTCAGACTTCAGATCATATTTGCGATTATCATTCCATTAATATAGTGGACATGTAAGGTTTCTTATGCATGGATCAGGTGGGTTCTCTATAAAAAAACTACTTGACAGCAAGGTAATTAAATGACTATTTGGCAGGATGATATGGAGCACATTGTGGATGGTGAACATTTGGGTGACAATGTTAAGTCAGACTTATCTCCTGATGCAGCAGTCAATAGACAAAGTGTTGATCAAGGTATGATGAATCCGGTAAATGAATTATCTCCCCCCCCCCCCCAATCACCTCACCCAAGACTTCAAATTTAAATGGTCTTCTGTTTGTTAGAATTCTCATTTAAGGAGATCAAGTTTGTAAAGGCAAGTTCACATAAAGTTGAGTGTTGTCACTTTTCATCAGACGGAACACTGTTTGTTACTGGTGGCGATGATAGAAAGGTCAGTTCTCGGTTGGTCCAACTTAGCTACTCCATTTTAGTAGACTACATTTAGTGTTTGTAGGACAAAACTTTAGTTTATTGATTTGAATTTGTCTATATATGGTGAAATCAGTTTGTTTACTTTATCTTTCAGGCTTCTTTGTGGTGCACAGAATCCTTTAACCTGAAATCTACATTTGAAGAGCACACTCAACAGATAACTGATGTTCGATTTTGTCCAAGCATGTTGCATATTGCTACATCCTCAGCTGACAAGACTGTTAGGGTTTGGGGCGCTGATAATGTAAGTCCAGTGACCAGTGGCACAATTTGAGCGTTCTATTGCTGGGACATGTCAATAAATCTCTACTGGAGTTTGATTCTTACCTTTTCCTGTGTTTATACATGCTGTTTGATAGCCAGTGAATTTTATTTTTCCGCTGCCCCTACATATTTGGAATTTTACAAGGATATAACTTCTTAATCTTAGCATCAGTTATGCAACTAATTGGAAAAAGTTGACTTTGTTGGTATCAGTGTTGACAGTTGACTAACTCTAAAAAACCTACTAGATAAGCTTAGGATTTAATGGGATGCGCATCACAAGATTTTTCTTGTCTCAGTTTAGCTTCTATTTTATTATACAAGAAGTTATTTTATTTTATCATTTAGCTGATGTTTTTTCCCCACTATGCAGCCTGGTTATTCTCTTCGAACTTTCTCAGGACATGCATCAACTGTAGTTTCAGTAGACTTTCACCCCAGTTGTAATGACCTTATTTGCTCTTGTGACAATACTGAGATAAGATACTGGAATATTAAAGAGGGTAGTTGTGCTAAGGTTTTCAAGGTATGAAATCTCAAACATAAATCGTAATGTCCCAACTTATAGTTTGATTGCAAATAACTTACATTTCCAATATCTTATCAGGGCGGTGCTACTCAGATAAGATTTCAGCCTTGTATGGGAAGTCTTCTTGCAGCTGCAAAAGATAAGTTCATATCCATTTATGATGTGGAAACCCTGCGTTGCAGACTTAAATTAAAGGTCAGCTGTGATTTTTTGTTTGTAATGCCCTTATCTACATCTATAACCACATTTCATTTTAAATTTCTGGTCTATTCATGAATTTGATTGAGTTTTAATTAGGCTCAGGTTCAAACAGTGCAAGTTTTTTCATATAGAATGTATATGGTTCACATATTCATGGTCCACTATTTCATTATTTTGCTTATGTAAATAGCTTATGCTACCTATAAGCTGTTTTGAGCCTATTTTGAGCTTATTTTCATAAGTTGTTCAGATGAGCTTATGAATAAGAGCTTATCATATTTTCAGCTTATTCCAATAAGTTTCTCAAATTAGCTTATGAATAAACCTTAAGATAAGCACTTATTGTCATAAAGCGCTTAATTAAGGGGTTTACCCAAACACACTCATCCATCTATCTATTATAATTTATGAAAAGCTAAACCGTTAGTTCTTGAGTTTGACATTTCAGCTTTTTGAAGCTCTACACTTATGCCACATTGGACAATTCTTAGCATTCTGATTTTCTAGTCATGTCTTTTTAATTTTCCATTCATTTTCATTCACCATCCTTGCGATTCACCTTCATGTTGTACGTCTATAAATTCACGATATGAATTATTCATCATTTGTCATTATGATACATTCAAAACTCATACTAAATATAAGTTGAAAACATAATAGTTCAAGTTGCTAGAATATGAAATTAATACAAATCACCAATAAAGATTTTTCTCAAGGGTCACCATGTTTCCCCAGTACAAAATTAGGTAAAGTAGCTTGTGCCTTGCACGGGTTTGCATCTAGTTATTTGTTGTTAGCGATAAAGATTATGTTAGCAATAAGGATTATGTTAAGAGTTAGGTTAGGCCCATATGTACTTTAAATTCGTGCTTTGTATTACATGTTGTACTACTCTTAACCTAGTATTATAGATGCAGTGTATCCCATTACAATATCTTAGTCTCTCTCTCTCTCTCTTAGTCTTTTCTCTCTTAAAATTTGTCAATTTTGTTCTGTTGCTTGATTTTAGGGCCATAATGACCCTGTTCGCTGTGTGTGCTGGCATCCTTCCGGAGAATATTTGGCATCTCTTAGTGATGATCAGGTAATAATCTGGAATGTTGCACCTGGTAACGGAAGGATCACTCATGAATTAATCTTACCTGGGAAAAACATGAACACCTGCGCTTTCCATCCCTTACATAATGTGCTTGTCATTGGCTGCAATGAGGTAACATGCATATTAATCTTCCTTTTTTTTTTCACTTGGATTGGAAGATTTGGTTTTTGATATAGAAATGAGATCACTTGAATTTCAGACTCTTGTGCTGTGGGACTTCAGTCAGAACCAAACCATGACGTTGCTGCGTGCACATAACAGTCTCGTATCTTCCTTGGCAGTATCCAATGTTACTGGGTTGGTGGCTTCAGTTAGTCATGACAACTATTTCAAAATCTGGAAGTGAATGAATGGCACTTTGCCTACTCCTTAAGCAAACATAGGGGTTTTTTGTACATGTCCTTTTTGCTCCTACTTCCTTACAGAAGTCATATGTACATAACAGTAAAAGGGATGTTTTGGTTTTGATCCCTGTCCTCGTTTGCCCATGTAAAAGACACAATCCTTGTGACAACTTTGCTTTTACTTGGGTTTAGATATAGCAAATGCCAAAGGGTATTTAATGAAAGTGGTAAAACCTCAGAAGAACTCAAGTTAACTCTTTTTTTGTGATTTACTTGGGATACAGCTTTGATAGTTGATATATATATATCTGTATATATATGTGGGAAATAGGGATGGCAATTTTGCCCAAACCCATGGGTACCCGCCCGAACCCGATCCGATTTGACGGGCAAAATCCGAGTTGACTGGATTTGGGTTTTGCCTGTTACTGTAGCCATTTATGGGTTTGGATTTGGTATTAGTTAAATCCGTGTCCATACCCGTCCAAACCCGAACCCAAAGATACCCGAAACATAAAATTACAAAAAAAAACTCTCATACATATATATATTTATAAACTTTGTTCTTAGTGTTTGATGATTAATTGTACTTTTGTATGTTTGAGAAAGTAAACTTTAAACTATTGTTGTCTCACTTTAGTGATGGATGAGGATGATGAATAGTATTTGTTTTTTTTATATGAATTTCACTTTTTTTTTTTATATGAAAGTAAGTTCTGGATTGAGTTGTTACGTAACTAATGGGTTTGGGTTTGGGTTTCGGGCAAATCCGAAACCCAATGGATTTGGGCATGAATTTCATTTTATCGCCCATAAGGGTTTGTGTTTGGGTTTGGGTTTGGGTTCTGGGATTTGGGTTTGGGTTTGGTAATTGTAAAACCCGTGCCTGATCTTACCCGTTGCCATCCTTAGTGGGAAATGTTTAGTACAATCAAATGATGCCAATGATAATGAAAAGAGAAATAGAAGTGAATGAAATGAAAAAAAGTGAAATTTATCGTATATAATTGTTATGTTATTTGATAAATAATATGGAAACAAGTTTTTGTTAGTTTATTGATTCGTACACTCCACTTTTTTTTATCTTATTTTCACTAATCTATTTTTTTCTCTTACTTTTCTATGACACAACTCTCTACTATTCTTATATCTCTTATTCTTATCTTAATAATATATAACACTCATCCACTAAAGTGAGCCATATTATTACTTAATATTCACATGTTTCCATTCTATTGATTGTTGCTATTGAATTTCCAAATGACATCGTCTGATTAGTCCACATTGTTTAATTTTTATTGGTCCAAATTGATGACTTAATAAATCAATAAAATAAAAATTTAAATAATTTACTCAATAAATTATGAAATTCTAAATTTAAATCATGCTTAATTAGGTCCATATTAATGACTTTTCATTGGTCCATATTAATGACCCAATAAATTAAAAAACTAAAAAATCAAATCTTGAATATACTTCCAGAAGTTGTTAACGAAGATGTAACGCCCCGAATTTCGGGTGTCACCTTAGTAACCTATTAAAGTAAATATGCAATATTTTCCAAAAAAATGTATAAACACGAGTGTATTTTTTTTTTCTTTTCGAAGTATTTCTAAAACATGTCATGCATACTCCCAACTGTAAATAAATTTACATTAAACCTTGAACAAGGCGAGTATCTGCAACCCCAAATATAAATTTCTAAACTCATTATGCAAGCTTAAACCAATAACGGTAAGCTCTCTAACCCAAAGCTCTAGCCCTACACCTGACTCTATTCTTCGAGTCATCCACAGTTCTTCAAGTTCTTCTCTCCGACTCGTACGAAGGTCAAGCTCCATCGAAGATTCTCCATCGCCTAATAGCGTTAAGCGCCCAAACAACAAGTAGCAAATAGAAAGGGTTAACTACATGCCATTGCCACGTATGAAAGAGAAAAACGTGCTATTCAGATATAAGTGCATAACATGGCACATAAACTAGCAACTTAATTCAAGATAGATGACGACATATATTCAACAATATAGATTTAAATCAACTATCAACAACCTCAACAATACTTCTACTCAGATATCAACAACTTAACAACATAAATGTTAATTCAGATATCAACAACTTAACAATGTAACATTTATTCAGACATCAACTTAACAGCATATAACAGCTCAGATATCCACAACCTCCACAGTATAGAATCAAATCATATGACAATAATCTCAACAATATAACATCAAATCAAATAAAACCAAAATCAATCTATATCATCTAATCAAATGTCAACAACCCCAACAATATCACATCAAACTATATATCAACGACCTCAACAATATAACATCAAAACAGATATCAATGATCATCAACAATATAACATCAAATCAGAAATCGACAATCCTCAACAATATAATATCAATTCAAATATCGACAACCTCAACAATATAACATCAAATCAGATATCAACAACCTCAACAATATCAATCAAACAATAACGTCTCGCAAGACGGGACAGTCCTGTGAAAATATCCACTCCACTGTCACTAAGTAACGCCTCGAAAGACGGGATAGTCATGTGAAAATATCCACTCTACTACCACTTGATAACGTCTCGCAAGACGGGACAATCACGCGGGACCACACCCACCTCATCGCCACTTAGCACCACTACGGACGAGACAATCGCGTGGGACCACACCCACCTCAACGCCACTTAGCGCCACTACGGACGGGACAATCGCGTGGGACCACACCCACCTCATCGCCACTTTAGAACATCTCGAAAGATGGGAAAATCACGCGGGACCACACCCACCTCATTGCCACTTAATAACGCCACGAAGGCCACACAGTACAATCCAACAACGCATATGCACAAATATATATATATATCAACAATTTCAAATCCAATAATCAAGACAGAGTAACCCTATGTTACTCTTAATATCAACAAGCATACGTCAACTCAATTCCATATCAGCACAAACACATCAAGCTCTATTGAGCGATGAATCAATAATTCAGTGTTGGAAAACATAACCCTTTCATATCAACTAGAAAGCAGTAATGACATAAACCAGTAAACGGCCGAAGCCTCTCAGAAAACGGAGACACACGTCTCAATAAGTTCACTCGGTCGAAGCCTTCAGAAAACATTTAGCACAAGCCTCAAAAAACATTCAACATAAGCAAACATACAACATTGCAAACATGCAAATATTTCAATCACTTGCCAATCAAATTAAACACCTTCATCTCAAACGCATGCAGTGCGATAAAAGCATGCAAGACTCAAAGACGCGCTAAAACTGAGTTACCCTTACCTTAGCCAATTTCTCCATCCAAGCTCAACATCCCAGTCCATTCCAAAAGAAAGCTCCCGAACCCAGCAAGTTCCCCGGGCGTCCTCCTTAGTTGTGAAACCTCATTAATTTCTCCAAAGTCTCTTTCCTCAGCTCAACTCGTTCCAAACCTTAAGCAAAGTATCATTGCTTAGTCGCTAAGAAACAATACAACTAATAACACTATCAAAACCCGAAAAGAAGCTTTCGAAGCTCTAGAGTTCGACATTTAGGCACGAATGGACAATAAGACATGTTTTCGCTAAAATGCGCATAACTCGAGCGACAGAACTCGAAAATGACACGAAACCAACGCCAAAATTTCGACAATTAAAAGAGCTACGCAATGGCTCAGGTCATAGAGACTCAAAAATTATTTTTGGACACGGTACCCTAACAAACAGGTTTCAACCACTTTAGAAAATAGGGTTTCCGAACTTTTTCTTCGATCTAAATCAATTCCTAGGTATTCTTAGGCGATATCTAGGCCAGGGAAACTCTCAGAAAAATTATCGGATCGAAAACTAGAACATGGGTATTTTGGTCAAGATTTTTAGCTCGGAAACTCAAAGTCGGAATTTCGAAAAAAAAAATTAGATGGGGACGTCACCAACGACGTTTATGGCAACTAATCCTACTAGCACTAAGGTCAGTCGAGAGTTTTAAGTCTAAAGGTCGAAGCTTTGGTCAAAAATGGGTTTTTCGAGCAGAATTGAAACTCGGCGGCAATTCGGCGAGATTCGGCAAAATGTAATCCGCTAAACATGCTCTTGGGCATGCAGGGAATAAGTTTAGACAGAGAAATCGAGTTATTTGGACAGTTTTACAAAAAGCTCAAAACTTTGAGCACAGAAAGACATAGAGAAAAGCGACAGAATTGACGATCAGAAGTAAGGAATAACATCTATACCTCGAGGTCTTCGAATAGCAACTGTCGGTGCAGCGATCAGGCAAGAAACGGCGAAAATATTTTCTCCCCTCTCCTTCCTCAAGCTCGCGGGTTTGGCTATGGTAGTGTTGGAAGATTTTGATTTTTTTCAAGCTATTTATAGTTTATGGAAAATGCGGAAAAAATGAAAATTTCGCGATTCCTATTTTTCCTGTGCCTTCCTCTGTTCATTCTAAGATAGGTTATGGCGACATAATTTCAAAACTCAGAATAGGTTTCTTGGAATTAAGACATACGATCCAAAGTCGGTGTAAATCTATTTTACCCGAAAAACTACTTTTTGCAATTGATGTCGGAAGAGAAAACTTCCTTCTGAAGAAAGGTCTAAAACATCGAAAGAAATGGGTGTACGTATGTGGAATCTTCGTTTGAAGCTCCGAATAGAAAAAGTCTTCATGAACAGTTTACTCTAAGGTTCTTGAGCTATCAGGGATTCAGTTTCGGCAAACTTCTGAAAATTGAAATCGATCGTTCGTACGTTCCAGGGTTTCGTGTCGAAACACTCGTCAGGGAAAGGAATAAGAGAAATTCTTATAATCCTCTGAATATTTTTGAATTCCGCTTCTACAGTGCTTTAAGAGCGGATTAGCCTTTTCCTAACGCTTTCGCCCTAAGGCAGAAGTGAATAAAACTCGTGCTATAAACTATATCGACTATAGTACTATTCTTAGTCATTTCCTGAACTTTCTTCTTCATAATATTAATCCAACCTTCAAACGAAAGTCAAGTTCCTCTCACGCTGACACAAAATCCTATGCGTGAGTTGGAAATTAATTATTTATTTAATTCTAAAATCCTGGGTCTTACAAAAGATGCCCTTTAAAAAAAAAGATGCCACATGATTATGCCATACGTTTTCAACACCAAATTAGCCGGTAATGATTTTTCATTTTTTAAAGTTTACAACTGAAAATTTTGACAAAATCATTGTTTCCTAATGTGTTTGGATTTTCATATATACGCGCCTTTTTCAATTTTGAATTTTTTAAAATTGTTAATTTCTTTTGAATAAATTAACAATGTATTCTCCACAAGATATTATAATAGCTAATGACATTAGTGGCTGAAATGGACCAATCATAATTTGGCTGATCATTTCCCTTGACATCATAAAATAGCACCTACATGTTGTTACAAAATCAATGATGAGAAGATGTTAAAAAAGAACTAAAGCTGGCTTATGAAGCACTAAGGCATTTTCTTCATAGCAAAAATTTGCACGTGGCTTCTTCTATCTAACATTCCATCCAATCGCATGTGGCCTCACCTCCTATCAATCCATCCGTTTTCGGTTTCCGTTTTCTCTCAACATCATAATCTCTTGGTGATTTTGGCTCTTTTTAAGTTGCTTCATTTTTTATCCTTGTGAGGAAAATGTAAATCTTGCAAATTTCCTCATCACTCTATTAATACATATTTTTTTTTTCGAAAAAAAACATATAATATATATATTAACACGTTTTCTTAAAAAAAAAGATACATTTATTTTTAGAAAATAAAAATATATTAGAATAAAAGGATTCTTGAGAACAGCCTCTCTCAAGTGAGGGAAACAACAAAAGAGAAATACATAGCATGAAGGACGAAAGAACAAAGATACATACTATCACAATTTAAATAAATTTAAGTAAATTCATTTTTATATATAAAAAATGAACAACCTAAAACTTCCGTGCAACGCACGGGTCATCACACTAGTATCTCTCTAAGGAGAATAATGTTTTTCGTTTTTATAAAATCAAAAGTAAATAGAAAGACAAAATAAGAGGTGCAAATGAAACTATGTGCAGGGGTAGAGCTAGGTTGTGATAAAAGGGGCAATCGCCCTCAAAGGATTTTATTTTTATATAGAAATATTCAAATGTTATATTCATTTCCTTAAATATTATATACTAGTATTTTTTACCCGTACGATGCACGGGGATATTCATTTTTATTTATTTTGTGTGTTTTTATGATTTTTGTATTATTTTCTAAAAGATATTTTTGTATTAATATATTATTTTTATATTAGAACTTTTTAAGGGTTTTTTTGTGATAAATGTGTTTTTTTGTTTGGTCGTGGCATGATGATGAATTTAGTTTGTTTGGGGTATCTTGTCTCCCTTGAGACAACACACCACACACTTTTAACTTGTCTTGTTTTACAACCCTTTTCGTTTGCGTGTTTTCATGAAAATATAGTGGATTGTATTGCCTATAGCAGGATTTTATCTGTGATTTTTTTTACCTTTGTTGATGTTGGTAGTGCGGATATCCTCAAGTCTCTTTTCTACTCCATTCGGGAAGATCGAAATAACATGTTCCGTCACCAACGTAGCTTCGTTGGATTCTTTTTTGTGACGTGTTGCTGCATTGCGTCCATCTTTGGTGACAACAAATACCTCATATGTGCTTAACCTCCAGGGAGCTTTCTCTGGCCTGGGCTCGACCTTATCCAGATGTTATGAATGTCAATTTTGATGCTTCTGTTTCGACATCTAGTTCAGTTGGTTTTTGCTTTTTGTTTTGAATTATTTTTTTTCTTGAAAATTGTGATACTATTTTCATGGAGGTTGAAACTTTCAGTTGCTATTTTCATTCCACAACAACAACTTTTCCACCTGGCACAACAACTTCTCCTCCAAAAGTTGGTTGAAACTGTGCTTATTAGTAAATATTGTAATATTATCTCTGAGTGTTCTGTCTACAACTTCAAAATAATGCTTGTAAGTAATGAGTTATTCGTCCTTTGATCTTATCGCTGTCGGTAATGCTCTCCATTTACGTAGTAAGCAAATGGAAATGGAGTTACATATGTGAAAAGGTTTTTCCCCCGGGCTTAATTCTTAAATTTGGTGTCATGATTAGACACTTTGATGTGGGATTTAAATACAATCGTGAAGGTTATAAACTTCTCAACTTCTACATAACTATTTAAAATTAATGACATTAGTTGATAATATGTAACCACCTTTTTTTTTTTTTCTGAGGGGAGTGTAGAGCAAAGAAAACTTATTTAAGTTTATAATAATAATGTGTAACCAATATGTTTCAGCAACATTTCTATCTATTTTATAACTTTTTTAGTTTTAGAATTTAAAATCTATCTTTAAAATATAAAATTAATGTACTGTTAAATTTTATTTTTTTAATTCTCATATAAAATGAGGTAAATATTTTTTTATTTTATAAATTATATATAATAGTAAGCACACGTAAATGGAATTGTAGAAGTGGAAAAAAATTTCCCTTGATTCCATTGTTAAATTTTTTGTCAATCTAAGATTTTTTTTTTTTAGCTTCCATATAACTCCTAAAGGATATCAATGTATGAAATATAACCACTATTTGTATGCTTATATTTATAATTTTAAATATTATAATCAATTGATATGTAACCAACATGATGTTCTAAGACCTTCATGGTAAAAATAATAATATTAAGTTTTAAGACTTATTTAATAACAATTTGATATAGTATAGTTTTTGTTCTTTTTAAATTCATAATATGTAACAATTACTTTTATTTTTGTATTTTTAATATTTAAATTAATAAATATATAATCAATATATATTTTTAAAAATATTTTAATAAATAAATATGTAATCCAAATGAAGTGTTAAGACTTATTCTAATTAAGTTTTGTTATTTCTTTCATTTTTATTTGTAATTTGTAACCGCTATTTGCACTATCATTTTAAGTTTTAAATATTTTACTTAATAAATATATAAACAATATGTATTTTAAAGACACATTTTAATAAAAAAAATCTATTTTCTTAATTTTTTGTAGGCAAATGATAATAAAATACAAATGTGTCTTCTCTAGAGTTTGAACCTTGGTCATTCACCTTCAATTTTTCTTTAATGTTTTTTCACTAAATACGTTATCATTTTCAATTAATTTATTTTCATGTTTTTATGTGTTTCTTTTATGTGTTTTTGTGTTTTTAATGTGTTTTCACTAAATACATTATAACGTTTAATTTAAAATTTTGATATGAACTAAACTTACTTGTGTGGTTGGCAGAATATCACGACGAAATGAATTCTGCATGCGAGCTTTATCTTTAAGTCATCTTCCTCAAAGAATGTAAAATATATTATTGAGATTTGGACACATGCAACAACGTTAAGGGCTGAGAAATAATGTCAAATTTTGATGAAGATGTTGGATTGAGAAATAGTTTATGTGAGAGAAATTTTTTCAGAGAACACGGAGTTCATACGTACATTGAGATGGATAAACAATCTCAGTCATTTATATAGTAAGCAAATGAAAATGAAGTTGTAGAAGATTTTTACCCCTTGGACTTAATCTTTAAATTTGATGTCGTTGGACTCTCGAGAAAAAAGATTGGGAAAACAAAGAAACATTATCCATGAATCATTACTAAAGGTAATTTAAAAAAGAAAATCACCAAAGGTAGATAAAAGAACATTAACCGCTAACTTATTTCCTCAAATCAAATAAAAGTATTAAACAATATAAGTTTCTTTTCTTGAAGAAAACAAAGTATATCAGCTCAAAACATATATAATTTAGTTCCTAAATGTCTCAACCACATATCATACTAAATTTCAAACGCCTTTAAGACAAAATACCTAATTATTCTGTGCAAAGAGGTTTAGAGACAAAACTAAACTTCAAATTACAAAGAATCTAGACAAACTCACCCACGCTCCATTACTTAAGGACATAGATAACTCATTAGTTTCCATCAACTTCTCTATAATATTCTTCAACACATTGTATTTCAATTTTAGTCTTAAATTTCTATTATGTTAATAAATAGATATTAATATGCACAACTTTTACTGTTATAATTTATTAATAATATAAATAAAAAGAAGCAATATACCGATGAACTTGAACATTCTTCTATCAAACTTAAGTTAAATTTATAGATTTAACATTGATTTGAAGTAATTCAAATTGATGCACTTGTTGCTTTAACATTTCCCTACCTTCCTACCCCTCCCAATTTTGTTTCATTGTCCACCATTCTTATATATCTTGCATAAGAATAAATGGATGGGACAAAATAATATTAATTTTTTAAAGATAAAAAAAATCATAAGAAGAGTAAAGGAATAGATACCACGTCATGTAAAGATAACAATCATGATTTGGAAGCATGGTTATCTGTAAGACCCAGAATTTTAGAATTAAAATAAATTAATTAATTTCCACCTCACGCATAGGATTCTGTTTAAGCGTGAGAGGAACTCGACTTATGTTTGATGTTCGGATTAGTATAATGAGAAAGAAAGTTCAGGGAATGACTAAGAATAGTTCTATAGTCGCTATAGGTTATAGCACGAGTCTTATTCACTTCAGCCTTAGGGCAAAAACGTTAGAAAATGGCTAATATGCTCTTAAAGCACTGTAGAAACGATATTAAAAAATATTCAGAGGAATATAAGAATTTCTCTTATTCCTTTCCTTGACGAGTGTTTCGACAAGAAACCCTGAACTGTACGAACGATCGATTTCGATTCTCGGAAGTTTGCCGAAACCGAGTTCCTGATAGCTCAAGAACCTTAAAGTAAACTGTTGATGAAGACTTTTTCTATTCAGAGCTTCAAATGAAGATTCCACACGCGATCACCCATTTCTTTCGATGTTTCCAATCTTTCTTCAGAAGGAAGTTTCTGCATCTGACATTCGCTGCAAAAAGTAGTTTTTCGGGTTGAATTATTTCATACCGCTTTTTGGATCGTTTCATTTATTCCAAAACCTTGATTCAAGTTCTGGAAACTTGACATCGGAAACCCACTCAGAATTCACGGAGTATTGCACAGGAAAAATCGGAATCGGGAAATATTTGTTTTGCCGCGTTTTTTACCAATCTATAAATAGGCAAAATTTGAAATATCTTCATCTTTTTACATGTTTTGGTCGTGGGTGAGCTTGAGGAAAAGAGGGAGAAGAGCTTTTTTGCAATCCTTGTCTGATCGTCGCTCTGTTCGTTGCTATACGTAGGCCTCGAGGTACTGATGTTTTTCCTTACCTCTGATCGTAAATTCTGTCGCTTTTCTCTATGTCTTTCTGTGCTCAAAGTTTTGAACTTTTTGTAAAACTGTCCAAATAACTTGATTTTAGTGTCTAAACATATTCCCTACTAACCCAAGAGTACTTCTAGCGGATTACATTTCGCCGAATCTCGCCGAATCGCCGCCGAACTTCAATTCTGCTCAAAATAGCCATTTCTGACAAAGGTTCCGCTTTTTGAATCAAAAACTCTCGACTGAGCTTAGCTTCAGTAGGATTAGTTGTTATAAATGCCGTTAGGATCACGCTCATCCAATTTATTTTTCGAAATTCCGACTTAGAGTTTCCGAGCTAAATATATTGACCAAAATACCCCTGCGACAGTTTTCGACCCGATAATTTTTCTGAGAGTTTCCCTGGCCTAGATATCGCCTAAGAATACCTAGAAATTGATTTAGATCGAAGAAAAAGTTCGGAAACCCTATTTTTGAGAGTGGCCGAAACCTATTTGTTAGGGTACCGTGTCCAGAAATAATTTTTGGGTCTCTATGACCTGAGTCAATTGCGTAGCTCTTTCAATTGTCGAAATTTTGGCGTTGGTTTCGTGTCATTCTGAGTTATGTAGCTCGAGTTATGCTCGTTTTAGCGAACGAAGTCTCCGTTGTCAATTTGTGCTTAAATAGGAACTCTGAAGCTTTAAAAGCTTTCTTTCCGGTTTCGATTAGTGTTATTAGATAGTGTTTTTTTCTAGTAGGGCTTGTGTTGACAATTGTGTTTCCTTGTTCTAGGTTCGCAACTTCCATGCACAACTTCTACTCCCGAAGGTAAGGGTAACTCAGTTTTAGCGCGTCTTGAGTCTTGCATGCTTTTATCGCACTGCATGCGTTTGAGATGAAGTTGTTTAAACTTGATTGACAATTGACTGAAATGTTGGTATGCTTTCAATGTTGTATGCTTGCTTATGTTGACTGTTTCTGAGGCTTGTGCCAAATGTTTTCCGAAGGCTTCGGCCGAGTAAACTTATTGAGACGTGTGTCTCCGTTTTCTGAGAGGCTTCGGCCGTTTACTGGTTTCTGTCATTGAACTGAGTTGGTATGCAATTGAATTGAATTATGTTTGTTGATAATATGAATAACGTGATTATGTTAATTTGATTATTGGATTTGAGATTGTTGTTTGAGTGACTACTGAGTTGGATGAGATGTTTTGGTTTGCTTGAAGTGGCGATGAGGTGGGTTTGTCCCACGGGATTGTCCCGTCTTTTGAGACGCTAAAGTGGCGATGAGGTGGGTTTGTCCCACGGGATTGTCCCGTCTTTCGAGGCGTTATAAAGTGGCAATGAGGTGGATTTGTCCCACGCGATTGTCCCGTCTTTTGAGACGCTAAAGTGGCGATGAGGTGGGTTTGTCCCACGGGATTGTCCCGTCTTTCGAGACGTTATAAAGTGGCGATGAGGTGGGTTTGTCCCGCGTGATTGTCCCGTCTTTCGAGACGTTATAAAGTGGCGATGAGGTGGGTTTGTCCCGCGTGATTGTCTCGTCTTTTGAGACGCTAAAGTGGCGATGAGGTGGGTTTGTCCCACGGGATTGTCCCGTCTGTCGAGACGTTATAAAGTGGCGATGAGGTGGGTTTGTCCCGCGTGATTGTCCCGTCTTTTGAGACGCTAAAGTGGCGATGAGGTGGGTTTGTCCCACGTGATTGTCCCGTCTTGCGAGACGTTATTGTTTGATTGATATTGTTGAGGATTGTCGATACCTGATTTGATGTTATATTGTTGAGGATTATTGATATCTGATTTGTTGTTATATTGTTGATGATTATTGATATCTGATTTGTCGTTATATTGTTGAGGATTATTGATATCTGATTTGTCGTTATATTGTTGAGGATTATTGATATCTGATTTGTCGTTACATTGTTGCGGATTGTTGATATCTGATTTGATGTTATATTGTTGAAGTTATTGTTATCTGAATTAACCTATGCTGTTAAGTCATTGATTCCTGAGTTAATTTATGTTGTTAAGTTTTGTTGTATCTGTTTTAAAACCATATCGGTGATTTTGCTGATATGTTTAATTCTGTTAAATATATGATTCGATTTCATGATCGATAGGATGAGTTGTCATCTATCCTGAGTTAAATTGGTAGCTTACTTACCATGGCATGTATTAGATTTGAATAACATGCTTTTCTCTTTATTATGTGGTAATTGCATGGAGTTAACCCTTTCAATTTGCTACTTGTTGTTTGGGCGCTTAACGCTATTAGGCGATGGAGAGCCTTCCGCTAAAGCTTAGCTGTTCGAGTTGGAGACCGTGACTGTGGGCGGTCGAGTAAAGGTGGATGAAGCAGTTGCTTCTCCCTTTTTGGTGGACTATGTCTGAGTTTCTTCCTCCATCTGAAAACTTTGTTGTTTAAACCTTATTTTCGCCACTTGTCTAAGTGAGCGTACTTATTTTGGAACCCCGTTTATGGTGTTGTGAACTACTCTATGTCATGTATATTATTATGTCGGGAAACAGGTTATTTAAATAAAGTTATGTAACGTTTCCAACCCTATGGTATTTAGTCTTTTCATTTTCAAAAAAAAAACCCTTGGATTTTAGGGATTGCAGAATAGTCCTTAGACTTTGTTAGGTTACTTAATGTGATTCCTCAGTTGAGAAATTGGGGCGTTACATTATCCTCATCACTCGTATCATTACTGTTGCCTCGACTACCCTTCATATGATGCATTTTCCTAGTCAATACAGTTTGTCTTCCAAGTTGTCTAACTATGGAAGCAAGAGTTCCTTCATCTTCGTTATTTAAACCAATCTGCAAACGTAAATTCTTATTTTGCGTTTCAAACCCTAGCAAAAAATGGTGCAAGTTGAGTCATTTCCTAACAAAATAGCAATTTGTAAATTTAAGCATGAGTGTTTAAGGAAAACTACATTTTAAACGAAAGAAATACAAATTTATTAGTTAACTTTCAAATCATGATTTCTTTACACATTTGTCTTGCTTTACTTGTTCCCTCATAACATATTCATTTATCCTCTTCTCCACTCACACAATTTGAACCTGAAATTAAGAAAAATCAAATTATGATATTCAAAATTAGAAGTTAAAGCATTGATAGACCCACCCACTTTTTTAAAAAATAGGCAAAAGATAAAGAAATGATAAAATAGAAGGAAAAAATAAAAGATACAGTGGAAGAGCATTCACCATTTGAGAGTTTGATCAAGCTTAAAGGGTCAATGACTGAATCTACTTTAAACCAAATGAGAAGAAAAAATAAAGGTAAGAAAACCTCCAAAAATATTATGGAGCAAAGATGTATTTATACTTGTAGTTTAAGATTTAAAGAAGATTGAAGGTTTAAAAAACGGAAGAAGATTGAAGGTCTAAAAAATGAAGAAGATAGAAGGTCCCTTCAAGGGTTCGTAGGACCCCTATGAATGACATCATTTATTTTTACAATTATGCTTAGTGAATGTATTTGGGAATGCAAAAAGACAATGAGATTATTACTATGAAACCCACGGCTGAGATTGAATCTTGGAAAATAATCTAAAAAACTGAAGAAGATTAATGGTCTCTTCAAAGATTCTTAGGATCCCCTATGAATGACGTCATTTATTTTTACAATTAAGCTTAGTGAATGCATTTGAGAATGCAAAAAGACAATGAGATTACTATGAAACGAACGGTTCAGATTGAATGTGGAAAAATAATTTGTAATTTTACTAAAATAACCATAGTCAAATTTTCAATATAATGTAGTCAATTTTTGAATTACTTTTTTATCCTCAAGGTTGCAAAAAATTCTCCTTTATGTAAATTATAGATAGATAGATAGATAGATAGATAGATGAGTAAATAGCCATTCTGGTCCTTGATTGTGTACACTTGAGACGGAATGGTCCTCATACTTTGAAAATAGTCTTTTTTTCGTCCCTGAATTTGTCGCCGTCAGTCAAGTTAGTCCTTGATTCATTTTTTTATTCATAGTATTGCTATACCAGGTGTCCGAGATGACGACAGAGGTGAAGGATAACTAACCCCCTTGGCTTGGTGGTGGAGGATGAGGCCACAATGGAGAGGAAACCAGATGAAGAAACCCAGAGGAAGATCTAGTCCGATGGGAGATGGTGGTGTTGATGTGATTGGATTTGGTTGGCTCACCTCCTTCATCCTTATCTGTTCTGGTTTAGGTGTTGTGAAGGACAAGCAAAAATCGGATCTAAACCCAAAGTGAGAAGATGAGAGAGAGAGAGAGAGAGAGAGAGAGAGAGAGAGAGAGAGAGAGAGATGGGTAAGAAAGCAAGTATTTCTTGTCAAAGAAGATGAAAATGTTTATTTTTGGGTTTTCTGGGTTAGATGATGAGATGATGATGAAGATGTATAAAGAAGATGAACATTCAGAAGTTTTTTCTTTTTAAATTTTCTGAGGGACTAAATTGACATAATAAGATGTGAGTCATTGATGACGTGTCAAGCCAATGTGGCAAAAATTGTGACATTTGGACTTTTCCGTCCGAGGGACCAACGGAAAACTGAATCAAGGACTAACTTGACTGACGGCGACAAATTCAAGGACGAAAAAAGACCATTTTCAAAGTATGAGGACCACTCCGTCTCAAGTGTACACAATTAGGGACCAGAATGACTGTTTACTCTCCTTATGGCAAAGAGAGACGGTAGCTCGATGGAGACAAGCGGCTCTGAGCTTAGGCACTATGAAGGGTCTAGATAGATAGATTGTCTCATTTAATTATTAAGTATTAATTTTACTTAAGAGTTAAATTTTAACTTAGTAGTATTCAAATAAGAACGGCAAGGTCAATCTCGCGCGCCTGCCGCATGCCACCACCTCTAGAGTCACCACACATTGCCATTGAGACCCTTCATAGTGCCTAAGCTCAGAGCCGCTTGTCTTCATCGAGCTACCGTCTCTCTTTGCCATAAGGATGAAAAATAAATATTTTTTTACACATGCTAAAAATGAAAAAAAAAATGGTATATTCTAGGACCAAAAAGTTATTTAAGCCATGAAAATAATTTATAAGTTGTCTCTTGTACTTTTATGTTTGATGGTTGACGAGAGTTTTTACATAATCATTCTCTGATTGTCAAAGTCTCAAAGATGGGTCTCACTTTATCACAATTCTCTATGGATCATATTTCTATGCTTGTAAAGGGCTAAGTGATGTAGTTATTGGCGGAGAAGTTTAAGTTCACAAAATCATTCAAATACTATGCTGAAAAATCAAAAGCATTCCTATTCTTTTGGCCTCGAGGAATAGCTTCAGAAAAACCTTTCTACACTTTCTTAAAATCAATCATTAAACAAAACAGTAATCTGACTTTATAACTTAACAAAAGACCCTACAAACTAATCATATGTCACTTTACAACAAATATGCCCCCAAATTACGAAAAAAAGAATCATTTTGATAGTATTTATTGGTTTTCAAAACCCTAAAATCATATAAAATCTATGCTATAATGTTATAATTATATCGCTATACAGATGTCATGCTTATTGAGAAACTAACACACAATTGAGGACGGTATCTCTTAGTGGCTAGCAAATCCATCCCATCATCTCCTTTGGAAATTGAAGGATTTAATTGCAAAGGCAAATATAATTGCAAAAAATATGCAGAAGCCAGCTACCATAGTAGCAGCAAAGCACAAGAAATCATGCCTGTACCCGAACACTTCTTTGAGTACTAGCCTTATGGGGCTCATGTTTCCATCAGATAGCTTCACCAAATTACTATCATCACCATACTGTGAAGTTAGGAGACCATACAGACTCCAGGCTACAGGGTTTGCCCAGTAGTACCATCTCCACCACATAGGGATTCTCTGAGAAATTCAAGGATAAGAAAAAGTTATCAGACAACATATGAAATTAATAGTTAAATTAATTATGTGACTAGGTAACTAATTAAAAATCAGAGCACACTAGTTATTATACCTTATGAGGAATCATAAAACCACTGAAAAGGTTCCACAACATGTAAAATGGAGCAGCAATGATGGCAGCAACATTATGATTTGGTGTGATAGCCGTAGTCATCATTCCGTAGAAGGTAAAATACAACATGGTGAAGTACATGAAGAACAAGTACCAAATGAACCTATCAACAGTCCAGACAAAGGCAGCCATGGAGTAGAATATTGAAGAGTATATCATAGCCTGGGCAAACACATATGGAAACTCAATAACAACCTGCACATTGTAGGATAACACATTAGACCAGTTACAGAAACCTCTAGTTTCACTGCAATAAAGGAATTTTGCATGTGAAAAAAATACCTGAGCAAATGCAAATGATAAAGCCGAGTACATTCCTGCAGCTCTTTCTCTATACGAAACAAATCTTTCCACAGAAACAACAGGTTGAACAGCTGTGCCATTTGTTATGCCAATGAAGAGGATTGCAGAATACATGGATCCCATGGCATTAAATAGATCTTTCTGTGTCTCCCTGTAAACAAGGCTTGATGGTTAAAAAAAAGAAAAACATTGCAGCGATTTATCTAGTAATTAAAATAAAAATTACTAGATAAGGTGTTCATTGCACATTATGGCTTCCCAAATTTGAAGCATTTGAAACAAGGTGTTCATTGAAATTGAATATCCACAAAAAAAAAACAAAAGGAAGAGAAAGGGACCTCCTAGCACCAAATCTCCAGCATATGGTCCCAAGCATCAATGAGATGATGACAGTGTAGAAGAAGCGAACAGCCGTGTACTGAGGATTTCGCCAGTAACATAGATTTTGCTTCCAAAGACAGGTTAGGAACTGCTCAAAAGATGACCGGCAGTACTTGGTTGGGAAATGCAATTCTTTTGCATTACTACTTGGCTTGCTCAAGCTTTCGACTAACTCTTGGTTATATCTGAAGGAAAAGATTGTATATTAACATATTAACATGTGGTAAAAATCCGTGTACAAGGTCTACAGCCAAAAACTGCACATACTGATATAAACTTGATCTTCGGTAAATTTCTGCAAAGTCCACTCCCAATCGGCTTTCTTCTGCTGAAGAAGTAACCTCCAGCATCCATGTAGCAGGATTATATCCAGACCTGATCTTTGGAACTCCTTCGATTGCCTTCATAGACATAGTCACATAGATAATAAAAGTAATTGAGGATTGCTTCATTACTATTCAATTATATACTGCATATGTAGAATGATCCAAACGTGCATCAGCTAACCTCGAAATAACTTATAAGTTCTCTAGATTTAGGGCCAAGTGGACCAGCATATATGAGCTCTCCTCCCCGCTTCATAGACAAAAGCTGTAAAAGTTGGGATACCATCAGACTTGTGAGCAGAAATTAAATGTTAAAGTTCCAATAGAAATATAATATATGGTGCTCTCTCAGAAACAATGAATCAGTCCGAATCAGAGACAGGATCTCATAAACTAGAATATACGACAGGTATGGACATTGTTACATACACAAATGAACAACACAGAAAAATTGCGGCATAACAAAATATATAAAAATATACATTTCAACATAAATTGCCTGCTGATAAGTACAACACCAAATACCCATTTTTAAATGGAATGCTAGAAAAAGTTCTTTAGTAAAGATAGTACCTCATCAAAGGATTCAAATATGTCTATGCTAGGCTGATGGATCGTGCACACAATTGTTCGCCCAGTATTAACTATATTCCTCACAGTTCTCATCACAATGGCAGCAGCCCGAGCATCCAATCCTGATGTGGGTTCATCCATGAAGACTATTGAAGGGTTGGCAACCAGTTCCACTGCTATGGTCAACCTTTTTCGTTGTTCTGTTGACAGACCATCAATTCCAGGTAGACCTACCAGTGCTCCACTTAAAGGAGTGAGCTCCACAAGCTCCATTATCTCCTCAACGAAGGCCTGTCAATCAAAACTCTCCAGAAGTTACTTTTTGATTAAAAACACACTACAAAGTACCGTGTCTCTGTCCTATAATATGCAAAAGGGTCATACTCTCCCTCACACCTTTTGTGTCTCGAAGTCAACATCTGAAGATAATCGAAGCCAAGCAGAAAACAGTAAGGACTCCCAGACAGTCAAGCAAGGGGAATGAACATCAGTCTGCTCACAGTAACCAGAAATTCTTGCAAAAGTGTCTTGTCTTTTGGGATAACCAGATACATATACGCTTCCTTCTATGACTCCACCAGTTTTTCTTCCAGCTAATACATCCATTAGTGTAGTTTTCCCAGCACCACTTACTCCAACCAATGCTGTCAATATACCAGGCCTAAAAGCTCCAGTAACATTAACAAGCAGCTGCAGCCTATCTTCTAATATCCCTTGTTGTTTCAATTCCTGAAGCAATAATTGAACCAAAAAGCAGTTAGTCTACGATAAATTAATTTTTTTAAAATAAAAATGATCTGTTTACATACCAAAGGGACATCCACATAGTAATTGATATTGCTAAAAGCCATGGAAAGTGGTTGAAATGGGAGAACCATTCCTCTTTGCTTAAAATGCTTTCCTGGGAAGATATGGCAATTAAAATGTCAGGCCCCAGTCATACACAAATGGCCAAGCACTAAGAGAAAAAGAAAAAGAAATTAATACAAACCATTTGATGCCGAATGCTGCAAGTACTCTCTCAATTCAATGACAACACTTTCACCGTTTCTTCTCTTTTCTCTTTCTTGCAACTCTTCCTTTGAAACTACAGCTTGTGGTCTTCCCAATGCTGAAGCAATATTGGGACAATAAGATATTATTATTGTCCTCTAAACAAAACCATTTTGGTTTATGAAGTACTAGAAGGCACCACAACATTAGACAATTAGAGGGATATATACAGAATAATGAATCTTACGATTAAGGTAAGCTAAGAAGATCGTAAATAGAATGTTGAACAAAATCGTATATCCAACCATTGCACCAAGACCAATCCAATACCAATAGCTCTCTGGATACAGACTCCGCTGTTTTAATACTGCCATACCCAATGAATAGGTGGTCTGATTTCCAGCTTTCTACATAGAGAATAAATAGTTATCTGAGAACATTTTCAATGTACTAAGGAAATAGCTAAGGAGAGTTCATATTGAATAGATATTATCACCTACTGACATTAAGAAATACATCAATACAATCACAACAAGGATTATACCTTATCCCATGAATGTCCAAGGAACTCATTAACAGAAGCTGAATTCTGTGCATACATCAAAGGAGAAACCCAAAATCCCCATATCCACCAACTCGGTATACGGTCTGCTCCAAAATGAGAAAAAGTCAGAAAAATTAGTTTGTCAGGATGATATTTAGAAAATTCAGAGAACTGGTGTTCATGTTTGACCTCTCGAAATTATATATCCGCCAAGAGCCATTACAACCAACATGGCAAATGATCCAAATGTATTTGCCACAATCATATTCCGGCCCAAGGATCCTATCAAACGAAACAGACCTATAGACATCTGGTGCAGAAAGAAATAAAGCAAGAACTGCCGCAAAAATCTGCAGATCCAGAAGTACACAAAAGAGTCACTTAAGAGAAACCCTACTAGTGCATGAAGACACTAAGTGAACAGAAGAGTTATGACCTAGTAAATGCAGGATCATAGCCACTTGCATAGTATGAAACCACTACCCAGCATCCAGCCTCCATGATGGAAGTTGGGATACTAAGGAACCAAGAAGGGAGTGTATATGCCCAGCTAGGATAGAAGTGCAAGTCTCTGTGCTTGTAAAGAACCGGAAGCTTTGCAACTAACATCGACACCTCCGTAAAACCATTGAAAAGAATAATAACCATAGAAAAGTAGAGTGCTCCAAGATACAAGCCTCCATCGTCAATTGTATTGTGGTGCATCGTTGTTCGGAAGAAAACACTCATTGTTATTAAAGCAACCAAAAACAGCTGAAAATATAGAAAGGAAGGTGATGAGATAACTAATGTAAGAGACAACAAGTATTATTACTTTTCTTGAGGTAACTTTATGAGTAGGATTACCTGAACAAATTTAAATACATAAATAAATGAATTCCGCTTCATAAGAAGCTTCTGCCACTGGAAATTAATCTTGAGAAGTTCAAGCCTTTTCGCGCCATAGGTACAAGTTGCCAAGGCGGCTGGATGATTATAACGCCTATCGAAAGGAACATTTAGTTCCTCAGACAAACTCTTTCCCTCACGATACAAGGAAAATGCCTCAGCAAACTTCCCAACAGGTATGTACCGGTAAGGGCGTTCAAAAGCGGACCAGTACTGCTCTTGGTCTTTCTTGGAAGTAACCTGTTGACAAGTATTTCAAGTCTGAATAATTAATAAAATTAAATGTAGGACAAATATACATTCTGAAATCGTCACTACTCACTTCCTGTAAGAAATCTGCTACATTTTTTCGCTCAGGACAACTGAATCCCATCACTTTGAAAAAATCAAGAGCAGATTCACGGGGCCCCTGATATACTATCTGTCCCTCAGACAAAAGAATAACATCATCAAACAACTCATAGGTCTCAGGAGCTGGTTGAAGAAGAGATATAATTGTGGTTGAATCAAGTGCACGAGTTGAATGCTTAAGATGTCTGATAATCTGATAAGTAGTCGAACTATCAAGACCAGTTGATATCTCATCCATGAATAGCACTCTTGCTGGACCAATTATTAACTCACCTGTAAATCACACATCAACTGATTAGAAAATACCAAATGTATCTAAGGTGCTGTAGTACACAAGACAAAGTTATACATGTCATGAACCTGTAGTGAGCCGCTTCTTTTGTCCCCCTGAGATGCCCTTAATCATTTCATCCCCTACCAATGTGTCACCACATATGTCCAAACCTAAAATCTTTGTCAGAAATATTTTAGTACTTTGGTGTTCAGAAGATTTATAAAGAACAAAACAATGGAATAACCACATAAAAGAGACATAAGACCCAGCACAAGAGATACAAGTTGCTTATTACTTATATTAACTCGCCAAAATGGTTAAACATGTTACTCCCTCCGTTCCTAAATATTAAGAAAACACTTAATGTGACTAATTAGTGTATTGGTTTTTTTAAAATGCATACATTCTTCCTTATTTACCCTTTGTCATTTTCTCTCACTAATAATCATTGCATTCATAGTTAGTTGGAATAGTAGTAATTAATGGTAGGTGGTAACTTTGGAATTGAAAACATACAATTAATGTGAGGGGTGATTATGGAAGAGTACAAAACCTTTTGCTAGATTTTTGTAAGAGGTCTTATATTTAGGAACATGAAAATTTTGAAACTAGGTCTTATAATTAGGAACGGAGGGAGTAGCATTTAGGCTTGGAGGGATCTTATTTTTTCTTTTATCCGCATGCCCTGACTATGTACCCAAACGGCTGTCATGGCGCGTACTGGAATGTTCTATTTGTGGAGCGTAGTTGGAGCTTCAAAAATCCCTTTCAAACTGAGAGGAACAAACACTATCCAAATGCTAGCATATGAATTCGAGCTTATTCCAAGCTTATGATCCACCATTGTTTCTGTAATTCTTATGCAGTACCTTCCACTTAATACACACACTCGCACTCGTACCCAACAGAACTAATTTGGACCACAAATTCCATTAAGTTATAAAAAACCAAGAAAAAAATCCCAAAGCCGACAAATACTTCAGGTCATAATCACATGACAACTCGTTGTGAATCCAAATTAGGGAGTACCTTCATGATGTATTCCACCACAAGATTTGTTTCCTGTCCACCGAGAGCTAATGACTGCCAAAATAATTTAAAGTAGATTAATTTGTGGCCATGAATAAAGTTTGTCATTAATTTTAGAAAAGAAAGATAAGGTAGATATTTTCCCTTAAAAGGGAAGAATAATAAATGTGAAAGTACCTTCATGAATATATCAAGATCTTCATCGGGTTTTATTCCAGCATTCTTTTCTCTTCTGGCAAGTTCCAGCAACATATCTGGAAGGACTCCAGAATTTAGTAGTTAACATCTAAAAGTGCAAATGAGTGTAAGTTAACATGATTACATAAAAGCATACCAAAATTAAATCCAACGCCTTGACAGCGACCCGCAAACTGGAGAGTTTCCCTTACAGTCATTTCTGCCACATGCCAATCTTGTTGGCTGACATAAGCAGCTGTTCTCTGAGGAACAAACTCATTCAGACGATGTCCATTGTACGTAATGTTCCCTGACATCTTCAAATGGCATGAAAGAACATATGTGAGACTGCGGGAAAACAAAGATTTAAATCCAAAATGGGTGTAGCAAGTATATAGGCTCTTAGGTCAATTATGCTATTTAGATATTATCATGTGCATCCAATAGAGGCATCCTTCCACAAATTCAATTTACGTACAAGAAATGAAGAGAGTACAGTTTAGTCCATGCTTCCAATAGGACCACTTCATTTTATTAAGTTCATTTATTATGCATAACTCCACGCAGAGTGCAGAAAAGTCTTCACGATAGTGTCTCCAATTATCAAGAGTCACAAGATTTGCTCTTATTAATTTCAAGCAACCTATTGAATCATTCTTACTGCGGGTACTCTGTTCAGTGTATTTAGCTTAAACAGCATGTTTGACCAGAATGTCTATACTATTTTTTTTTATGGAAGAATGTCTATACTATTTGATCATTCAAACATGAAGGAATATCATTCTAGTTATTTGTTTAACGTAATTTGGCAAACTAAACTAAGTACCTGCAAACCAGGTCCTAGCCTACCAGCAAGAGCTAACAGCAGTGTCGTTTTTCCAGAGCTTGGCGGACCCATTAGTAACGTTAGCCTGCAAGAATAAGAAGATAACAATCTATCAAACGGACACAAACAACAAATTACAAGTTGGTTTCGAATAATATTAAAATAGAATTTCATACAGCACATGTAACAATTGTAATTATTAGGAAAAGAAAATTAAAGAGAATCCATCGATGTTGAATATGATTTAGAAACATAGGTATGAAAAGATTTTTTAAACTAATTTATTCATTGTAGCAAAAAAAGAGAGAAATTTATTGTTAAATTTTATGATTTTATCTATGTAACTTTTCTTTGAAAGATATATACTAGTTGCATTGTATGAGTAGTTTTAAATACACATAAAAAATGCATATTTAATTATTAAGAGAAGATGGATTTAATAGGTAAAATTATTTTATCTTCTCTTGGAATGGGAGAGACTACCACATTTTTCCAAACTAAATTAGTCTTGCCCTCAAAGAAGCGGAGACACACATCAAAAGACAAAAAAGGTCTCATGCAAACATCCAGCCCTGTTTCATTTAATATTCTTACTTTTAAAATGTTAATTCAATTATTATATGTCAAGATGGTAAATAATAAATATGATTGAATGTCTATATAAAATTTATTAATACTAGTTTCAATTTTTTTTAATAATATATTATCAATTTTTGTTAATCTAATTTTTTTCCAAATATATGATAGGAAAGCAAAAATGAAACATAGAATCGAGGGAATGATTAAACAAATAAAATAAAATAAAATGTCCTTAAAAATTGAAGAGGTTTTTATTTTAATATGATGAGAAGAAAACTGCAAGATATGTTACAACTTACAACACAATTTCTTACCTATGTTAATTTCTTCTTAACCCATATCCTTATACCCCTTTCCAGAGAACATACAATCCCCTTGATATTGAAATGAATTTATAAATGTAGAAAACAGTGATCCAAGAAAACAAGGACCCGTGCTATAAGTCGAACAATCACAGGGAAGGATCAATGTGATGAATTTTTGTTGTTGTGGGTTAAACCCTGTATTTACCTAATAACATAATATAACCTTCAACACTGACCTTGAAGGTCTGATAATCCCGCTAATGTCCGCAAGAATTGTCAATTTGCTTCTCTTTTTCCTGTATATCTTCAACTGTCTTAAAAGAGCCTAATCACAAAACGAAAATCAAATTGCAAAGCTAGGTTACAATCCAAAAATTGATTGAAGCAAAATCCAAATCAAAGAAAGGGAGAAAAAAAATGCACCTCAGTCATATTTGAAATGAAATTGGGAATTGTAGGCAAAGCTCTGCTTCCAACATGTACAAAAGTCTCAACAGTCAAGTTCTGAAATCTAACTTCAATCTTCGGAAACTCCAAATCTACTCTGCAGAATCCATGAAATCAAGTAGAAACATCCAATACAATCAGCTAATTACACGAAGAACGAAAAAACTAACTATCAGAATTCAGAATCAACTATATTTCAAACTTCAAAACTCATGATTCTATCTAATTAACGCGATTGCTTTCGAATTGCAAGTTCAAGTACTCTACATTTTGCTAGAAATTAAGAGAAAGAGGGGAAAATTACGCGTCGAATCGGCTTCTAACGCGACGGAAGAGCCGCTCAGGATCACTATCGGCGAGCCTCTCGAGAAGAAGGCGCTGCTCCTGCGCTTGAAGATCGGTGACATCGACTTCCTTCATATCGCCGGTGAGATTCTTGAAGATCCCGCGGCGCGCTCGCTTGTACGTCGGAAGCCGCTCAAGCGCCGCCCAGCGTAGCGCGTCCTCGTCTTCTTGACCTTCTCTTCTAAACGACGCCGATCTGGCAAACGCGTTCTCCGCCGAGTTCCACATCGCGCCACCACCACAACCACTGGCGGAGCAGTTTTAGAAAGAGAAATGAGAATAATGAGAGAGAGTGAATGAATGAATGAAGAAGAAGCACAACCACCACGCGAGGGTTTCACTCTTTCTAGTTGTGGTTGTGAGCGTTGGATAGGTAGTTGAGGAAATGCATTAATGGCAGCATCTTCTCTTTGTTGATCTAACTGCACAGACTGGGTTTAAGAGCAGCATAGCATAGTTGTTGTGTGATGAACTCTTCATTTAATAGCCGCGGGAAAAATCCACACACAAAAAAAAAAGAGAGAGATTACAACCCACGCGCTCTGGATGATTGACACGTGTACATGCGTTGTAATCGTGATGGGGAAGATTCATGGTGTTTTTACTAGTGACTAGTGAAGTCTGTTACTGTTATGTATGTACATGCTTAAGTTGCTAACCTAGCAAATAGCAATAACAACGTGACGTGATATGTGTAAAATTTGGGAAAAGAATCACTGATTCAAAGGAAAAGCTACTGGGGTTGGCCATTTTTAGATGTGAGACTGCTTCACGTTTTGTTGTGATCGTGAATCATGAGACATCAGAGCCATAACGTGAAGAGTCTGTTTACTTAAAATATGTGAAGAAAAATATGACCTGTAATGTTTTTATCTTCTAGCTAGCAGAAAAGCTTCACACTTCAGAGAAATATGAATAAAGAATAGGAAAATAAGAGATGAGAAAAAAAATTAGGGTGAAATGAAAATATATAGAAGAGAAACCGATTGTGATTTGATGTTCAAGCCTATGTTTGATTTTCTTTTGAAGTTATTGAAGGAAACGTTTCCTCCTAGAATGAAAGAATTTTTTGTTACTCTCCGAAGCAACAAAAAAAAATTAAGAATTCTTGGTTTAATTTTGTTTACCCTAGCTAGTCAATGATGTCATATGGTGAAAACTCAAAAGTTATATTTTAAAGTTTTTAAATATTGTCCTTTGCTGATCAATATTTTTGAAAAAGTATTTTACATATAATTGACTTATAATATAAGATTTTTCAATGTACCAAAAAAAAAGCCTTAAATAAAATTTTATTAATTTTTTATTTTCCATGAAAATGTTAAATATTGTTCTTACGTGGCATATACCGATGCTAACAAAATGATATGATAATGTTTTATCTTATTAAGTGTGTAGTGTCGGTTAAACCGATACTAACTATATATTAGCGTCAGCTACATAGTGACGTTACATGTTACCTTCAATTGAGTTGTTTAAAGGAAATTTTGATGTTGATGCTAAATCGACTATGACATTAAAAACCTATCTATTTAACATTTTTCTCACCTTTAAAAAAAACATTTTTCTTTTTGTGTATATATGGATATAGAAAATAATGGATATATTAACTATCTCGATTTCCTTTTTAAAAAATAAGAAACTATCTCGTTTTTTTACATAATATAATGGTGTATGGCATCCCATTCTCTTTCTCTTCTCTCCACAGTCTATGAGGTTTCATCTTTTATGAACTTGCCTCATCTAGCCCTACATGCATTATGCTAGCGAAATATCTAAAGCTAGAAAGTAGGCCTTAATTCGTAGTCCAAAAGTTTGGTCGATTTCAATTCTTTCTTTCATTATATTGGAAGTGTGGTCACCCACTTGAGATTAGTAGTTTTCTATATTGAAAAATGCAAAAAATCCATGGTATAAGATAGTTATGATAAATCAGAGAGATGTCTCATGTTTTTCTTGATCAGTTGGGCATCTACTATGGACTATTCAGAGATGTATTAGGTCAGGTAGTTTGTGGATTTGCAAGAAAATAAAGAATGCGATGAAGAACAAAGTGGACTTTAATTTGAGAGGGATGGATGGTGTAACCCCTTTTCCTAAACACCCTCTTTAATCATCATGGGTTTTGTTCATTTGACATGTATCTATCAATTTAGGTACAAGTGCATGTCATATTGTATATATTTTCCTTAATTAATTGGAATCAATTTTCGATTAAATAACTTTTCAATAATGACAATGAAAACTAACAAAAATTTGTTTTCCTATATATAGAACTTTTTTTATAGAAGTGTATGTATTTGTCAATATGTGTGTTTATATAGAAACATCAAAATCCTAACTGCATTAATAGCGGCTAAGCATCCCTAAGTTGTTCCCTTACTGGAAAGGGGAAGGGGTTTTCTCTCGTTCTAACACACGAACCTTATGCCGCTACCTGCGTATGACCGCCACGGCCAAGCGCCTCTCGGCGCAAGAGACGGACCTGCTGGTTCGTAGCAAGGAGAGGCCAAAAGGAGGAGATCCACAAGGGAATCGCCCGATTCAGGAGATTATTGCAAATTTTGAGCTGGGTTCAGCTTCGAATCAGATAACAAAAGAGGTGAGTGCCAAAAACCCCCTTTCTTACAAAGATGCTTGCTTGGGTATCAATGGGAGGGGGTCTGAAGGTATGGAGGAGATGGAAGCCTGGGATGCATTCGAAGAGAATTTTGATGAGGATTTTGAGGAGGACCTAGATGAAGGCCTCTTGGCTCTAGAGATACCCGCGGAAGAGGAAGACCCACTCTGCCCACGCCTCATCATTTCTAGAGGTGAAATGAAGCGCATTTGTAAACCTTGGCGAAAATCAGTGTTGGTTAAGCTACTGGGTATGAGAGTAGGTCTGAGATTTATGCAACAAAGGCTTGCTAGACTGTGGCAGCCAAGGCATAATATGGATGTGATAGACCTAGAAAACGAGTATTTCTTGGTGAGATTTGATGATTTGGAAGACTTGCGAAGGGTGTTTGATGATGGGCCCTGGTTGATTGCTGACCATTACTTAGTAGTGCAAAGATGGAGACCTGATTTTCACCCGTGGGAAGATGACTACAAAAGAGTGGCCATCTGGGTAAGATTCCCAGGCCTACCAGTTTACTGCTATGATAATCAAGTCTTAAGATCGATGGGGAACATGGTAGGGCGTACTCTGAGAGTAGACAGGAACACCCTGAAAGAGCATGAGTTGAGCCAAGGTTCTTTCTGCATAGTGAGAGGGAAATTTGCTAGAGTTTGTGTGGAAGTTGATCTGAAAAAAGTCCTTGTATCAAGGATCTTTGTGAACAACAGGAAATACCCGGTAGAATATGAAGGCTTGCACCTTGTATGTTTCCACTGTGGAAGGTTTGGACATAAAGCTGAGGCTTGCTCACTGCTTAGAGGTGAGACATCAGAAACTCCAAGCAGCATTAATAGAAAAGACAACAAAGCTCAGGTCTTTGATGGTGAGAGTGGTGAGAACTTTGGGCCATGGATGTTAGTGAACAGGAACCGAAAAGCAAGAACCAATAGCCAGAATCAGGCCAGAAATAGCCAAATTCCTAACTCTGGGCAGGGAAGGGAGAAAGGAGGGAGATTTGAAATCCTGCAGAAGGATACTGTGAGGGTTGAGTGGGATGGAGTTTCCCAAGGTAAAGACAGAGACCAGCTTGAAAAGACCAGGGTCAAAGAACCTCTGAGAGTGCCAACAAAAGAAAGACCTGCTCTCAAACAAAAAGGGGTGGAAGAAGGTTCAGGGGTATCTGAAAAAGATAATTTGAAGGTGGACACTGAGTTGCAAGAGAGAAGAGAAGGGAAGAGACAAGCCCTTGCGTTTAAGGATACAAACAAAGTTGATGAAGATAAGGAACAGAAAGAAACCTCTGTTGAGGATGTGTACACAACAAGAGAAGAAGGCCATGATCTACCTGAAAACAAGATAGGTAAAGACAAAAAAAAGGTCCAAGATAAGAAAGGGGGGAGGAAGAACCCTGGTAATAATGTAACTCTGAACCAGTTTAAGAAACAGGCTCGGAAAGTGTGCTGGAAGAGGATAGAAAAGAGTATGAATGGGGAGGCCTTGGCTGAGATTCTTACTAACAACCTAGAGTCTTATGCCACAGATTTGAATGCTTCTAAGGTGAAACCCACTCCTAGCTCAAAGGTGGATGATGCACCCTTGGAGCCAAGTGCTAGACCCCCAGATGGTAACATTGGAAGGTTTTGTGAAGCTGATAGAATGGATATCAATGTACTCACCTGTGATGGTAGGAGCTATAATATGGGAAAGGAGAATTCAGTGGGTGGCCTCTCCCACCTCTGAATTGTCTAGTTGGGTTATGTGTTACCTCTTCTCAATCAGTTTTTTAATGATTTTAAGCTGGAATTGTAGAGGGACCAACAACAGGAGTTTTGCTAGGATGATGAAGGATCTTATTAAGATTCACAATATTGATATATTAATTTTGGTGGAAACCCATGCAAGTGGGGAGGCAGCCAGGAAAACAGCTAGTAGCTGTGGTTTGGATAGCTTTGAAATAGTGGATTCTCAAGGGCAATCAGGAGGCCTATGGGTTCTTTGGAATTCTGGGATTTGGTCCATGACTAGATTACATTCCTCTAACCAATTCATTCATATGGCTATCAAAGGAGCTGATGGACAAGACTAGTTTCTTACTGCTATCTATGGCAGTCCTAATGCTACTTTGAGGAGAAATCTCTGGAGAGACCTTGAAACAATCCATGAAACTATCAATGGCCCGTGGTGTCTCACAGGAGATTACAATGTTACCTTGCATGATTTTGAAAGATCTGGTAGCTCTATTCCTGCGCCCAGAGACTCTGGTTTGTTCAGGGATTGGGTGAGAAGAAGTGAATTGTTTGATGCTGGGTACATAGGCTCCCCTTACACTTGGAACAGAGGTAGGATCAAGGAGAGAATTGATCGTGTCTTATGTAATTTAGATTGGAGAATTATGTTTCCAGAAGCCTCAGTCCTTCACCTCCATCCCATGAAATCGGATCATACCCCTTTACTCTTAAACCTTTGTCCTAACCAGATTACAAATAGAGGTAGAAGACCTTTCAGATTCCAAGCTGCTTGGATTTCGCATCCCTTGTTCACTGGGTTCTTGGATGATAAATGGAAGAAAGATTTACAGTGGTCTGATGCCTTGAATTCCTTGAAAGAGGATCTGGTGGTCTGGAACAGAAATGTGTTTGGAGATATCTTCAAGAGGAAAAAAAGGATTATTAAGAGACTGAATGGCATAGCTAGGAACCTTTCTGCAGGAACCAACCCTTTTCTGGAAGAGCTTCAAATCCAACTGTGGAAGGAATATGAGGATGTTGTTCACCAGGAGGAAATTCTGTGGTTTCAGAAATCTAGATGCAAGTGGCTGTCTTTTGGGGATAAAAATACGCGTTTCTTTCATGGAACAACTTTGGTTAGAAGGAGGAAAAATAGCATCGAATCTCTTCAAAATGAGGAAGGGGAATGGGTAACAAATAGAGAAGGTCTAGAAAATCTGGTATCTTCTTATTTCCAAAACCTGTATTCTGATGATAGTCCCTCTCCAGAATTCTGCCTGAAAGGGTGTTTCCCAGACATTGAAGATGAGGACAGAATGATGCTGAGTAAGGTTGTTACCATAGAGGAAATTAGAGCTGCAATTTTTCAGATGGGGAGCTTTAAAGCCCCAGGAAAAGATGGATTCCAAGCTATCTTTTACCAAAGTAATTGGGATATTGTAGGGCCTTCCTTGTGTGAGCTGGTGAAAAGGTTCTTTTCCATGCCTGATATAGTGAAAGACATCAATGAGACACTCATAACTCTTATCCCCAAAGTGGAACCGGCCATCAACCTAAAGCAAATGAGGCCTATCAGCCTCTGCAATGTCTCCTACAAAGTTATATCCAAGATTCTTGCTACCAGATTAAGAGGAGTTATGTCTGGTTTGGTTGGGCCTACGCAATGCAGCTTCGTTCCGGGAAGACATAGTAGTGACAACATTATCATTTCTCAAGAAGTTATCCACTCTATGAGAAGTAAACGGGGGAAGCTAGGTTGGATGGCAATTAAAATAGACCTTGAAAAAGCCTATGATAGAATCAAATGGGATTTTATCCTTGAGACTCTAAGGGATATTAGACTGTCGGAAGACTTTGTTAGTTTAGTTAAAGCTTGCATTACAACAGCTAGAATGAGAGTGCTGCTGAATGGGGAGGCTTTGGAGGAATTTGAACCAACTAGAGGGATTAGGCAAGGGGACCCTTTGTCCCCCTACCTATTTGTCCTATGCATGGAGAGATTGTCCCAAATCATTTGTCTAGCGGTAGATCAAGGCCTTTGGAAACCGATAAAGCTCGCTAGAGGAGGCCCCCAACTCTCTCATCTCTCCTTTGCAGATGACTTGGTTCTGTTTGCAGAGGCCAGTTTGGAGCAGGTTGAAGTCATCAAGTCTATCCTTGAGGTATTCTGCTCTAGTTCTGGACAGAAGCTCAATAAGGATAAGACCAGAATCCATTTCTCCAAGAACGTTCACAACAGTGTGAGAGACCAGATTAGCACTGAATTTGGGTTCACTAGAACCCACGACTTGGGCAAATATCTTGGAGTGCCCCTTCACCACAAGAAAGTGTCCAAACAGACCTTCCATTACATTCTGGATAAAGCCAAAAAAAGGTTGTCGGATTGGAAAGCCAGAACCTTGTCCTTTGCAGGTAGATTAACCCTCACCAAGTCAGTGCTAGCTGCTCTTCCTACTTATGTAATGCAAACTAGTCTCCTTCCCATGTCTACCTGTGATAGCATTGACAGTATCAGTAGAGGGTTTGTGTGGGGAGATGCTGCTAACTCAAAGAAGATCCACTTGGTTGCTTGGGATAAAGTGTGTTGCCCCATTCAAAATGGTGGCCTCGGGCTTAGGAAAGCGAGGAGTGTAAACCTTGCTTTTATGATGAAGATCAACTGGGGGTTATGCTCTCAACAGGACAAATTATGGGTTAATGTCCTTAGGTCCAAATACAATTGTGGACATGGTATAATTCCAAATGTAGCTGCAAATCCGAATGCGTCTAACCTCTGGAGAGGAGCCTGCAGGAGCTGGCCCCTTATGAGGCAAAATCTGATTTGGAGGATTGGTGATGGCTCCTCCATCAGATTTTGGGTTGATTTTTGGGTGCCTGGTATTGGACCCCTTCAATCCATTGCCTTGAGACAGCTTCACCAGAATGATCTCTGGAAAACTTGCAAAGATTTCGCTTCCGAGGGGCGTTGGGATGTCCATCAACTGGTGATTTCTCTTCCCAGGAATGTTATAGATATTATCTTGACCCTAAACCCTCCCTCAATTCAAGTTAACCCGGATATTATAGCGTGGAACCCAACTGCAGATGTTAGGTTCACAGTTGGATCAGCATACCAAGTGCTGGCTAATAATAATACAGAGCCAGATTCAAGAATTTTTCAGGAAGTGTGGAAGTGGAAAGGGCCGCAACGAATCAAAATCTTCTTGTGGAAAGTGGTCATGGGAGTGCCCCTAACTAATCACCAACGAGTTCACAGACATATGGCTGATAACCCAGATTGCCCAAGGTGTCCTGAAATGGCTGAGTCCATAATGCATGTCCTGCGGGACTGCAATTTTGCTGGGCAAGTCTGGAGTAATTTTCTTCCTCCCAACATATCTACAGATTTCTTCTCTAGTGATAGATTAGAGTGGTTGCTGCATAATTTATGCAACCTCCGAACCTATCATCTTGGTATTCCTTGGGGGGTGGCTTTTGGGGTGATCATGGACAGAATCTGGAAGGCTAGGAATGAACTCGTTTTTGAAGGTATTGGGACAGTGGCAGCTGGAGTGAACAGACAAGCAACTAGTGTTATCCAAGACTTGAGGCTAGCAGCTAGCTCTAACGCCTCACCTAATGCAGCAGGAAGAATTGCGAGAACAGTTACAGTAAATTGGTCCCACCCCCCTGAAAATTGGATCAAATTGAACTCAGATGGCTCTGTGTTCCCCGATAGCCACCAAGCAGCCTGTGGAGGTGTCCTGCGTGACCACCATGGGAGATTCCTTGCGGGTTATTCAGTGAAGCTAGGAGACTGCTCAATCCTTAAAGCCGAGCTCTGGGGTATCCTCCATGGAATTAAAATAGCCAAGTCTAAAAGCTTCTCCAAAGTTCTGATAGAAAGCGACTCAGAGGTTGCAATTGGACTTCTGAATAGAGGCTGCCATCGACAGCACCCATGCAGGCCTCTGGTGAATGAAATTTTACTTCTAATTGGCCAAGACCATAACTTCCACTGGAAACATGCTTTCAGGGAATCCAATTCAGTAGCGGATAGCTTCGCGAAGAACGGGATCTACATGACTAATGACTTTAGGATCTTTGAGGCGCTGCCTCCTTTCTGCATAGTCCCCTTTATGTTCGATTTCTGTAATACCCTGTATCTTAGGTCTTAGTCTTCTCTGTTTGGGCTTTAGCCCCGCTCTTTGCAACAAAAAAAAAATAATAGCGGCTTTATTCTTTTCCCCCGCGCCGCTCCCCGAGCTTCCATCATAAATGTCCCACTAAAAATCATATGTAGTTGGTGAAATATAATCTATCCACTAATTAATATTTATATCCCATTATTATCATTTTGAAAGAAAAAATTTGATCAGGCAATACTATCACGAGGCAAAATGGATAGCCAACAACCAAATAGATTTGAATAGTAGTTTAACACTTTCAATAAGTAAAAAATACAATTCTCTCAATATTGCTCAGTACATTAATTATGGTACGAAAGGTTAGTCTCACGGTTACTAAATATAGAGATATAAGACAAAAAAAAAAAGTATAATAACACATGTTGACTTAGATAGTAAAAACGAAACACTTCTCTTTAATTAGAAAGTGAGTTCAATTCACGCCATTAATGTGAGAACTGTGTTAATTAATGTAACTCTATAAATAACTTACAATTCAAGGATGCATATTCAACCCATCCAACGGTTTTCATACCCAAAAAGAAATGCATATACTATATGCATAGTGAAATTGTATTAATTTATGGTTCACATGGATGTGCCTCAACTTTTTCTCTATGAAGTCCCCACGACCCACATGATTAGTACGAATATTACTAATTTACTATACTTGATAGTTATATATAACTGGATCACTGTATAATTAATAGTGTTCCGTATAATTGTATTGATCGACAGCTTTTTAATTACTTTATGTTTTGGATGGATGGAGTCTAGGGTAGTTCAGTTCTTATAATTGGATTGAAAACTTTTCACTATGGAAAATGCTAATTTCACTATATTTGGGTGGAGTGGGTATAATTGAATAACTAAACTAAACTACTATGTTATGAAAATGGATAAAAAAAAATTATTCTTCCTCTATTTTTCTACCAACCCTTGTCATGGGTTTTGATTCAATCACACTCTATTTTCTTTTATGTTTCATTTTCACTTACATTTTTTTATATTTCTCTTATTATCCTATCACATTATTTATATAAAATCATTCATGGCGATAAAGCAAAACTTGGGGCGATGAACGTCTTGGTGGTCGTTGTTAGGGGTGTGGAGCTTGGGTTATACGGACAATTTGATGAAACATTGTGCGATGGTTTTGGATTGAGGTGTACTTGTTGGCTTCTACGGTTTGGGGGTTGGTTATGGATTAGTTTTTATTGGGTAAGGGAGGTTCGAATGATGGTGATTTTATTCGGTTGGAGTTCGAGTTTCTTGGTGATTGAAGGAGTAGGATGAGCCAATGAGGAGCTTCCACTATTAATGGCATGGTTCTGGATTGAGGGGTACTTGTTGGCTTCTGCAGTTTTGAGGTTGGTTCTGAGTTGGTCTTATATTGGGTGAGGGAAGTTCGAATGATGGTGGTTTTGTTGACTTTTTTACATTGGTGGTATATTTTTTACAAATATTTACCAATATAGTGCATTTTTTTTTTAATTACCAAGTTAGTGTATATCGCCACTTAGAGGGGCGATACCACTTTTTTTTTCTTTTTTTTTTTTGTTTAAATCGCCACTACCAGTGGCGATATCAGTTTTTTTTTTACTTTCTTTATTTGCGACGGAAAATTCCGTCACAAAAATCATAGTGCAAAATATAACCAGCATTAGTGATTTTCTTCTTTTGCGACGGAGAATTCGGTCACGAAGCATATTCCGTCACTTATTTTTGCGACGGAACCCTCTCAAGCTTTCGTCGATAATTCAGTTTCTATAATTCATAAGGATTTTGTGACGGATAAAACTTCCGTCGCAAATACATATATGTCGCTAAATTCTTTGTGACGAAGTACTTCTCCTCCACATTCTGTCACTAGTGCTGTTTATATTTTGCACTATGATTTTTGTGACGGAATTTTCCGTCACAAAAGAAGAAAGTCAAAAAAAAAATAAAAGATTGGTATCGCCACTGGTAGTGGCGATTTTAAAAAAAAAAAAAGAAAAAAAAAGTGGTATCGCCACTGGTAGTGGCGATATACACTAACTTGGTAATTAAAAAAAAAGATACACTAGATTGATAAATATATGTAAAACGTATACTATCAAGGTAAAAAAGTCGGTTTTGTTCGGTTGGAGTTTGAGTTTTTTGGTATGCAATTGAAGAAGAAGGATGAGGAGCTTTCACTATTAATGATGGTGGAGCCATGAAATGTGATGGAGGAGCTCCTTAAGGTTATCTTTGTAACTTAAAGTATAAATTTATAAATTGAATTTTTAATATAATTTAATCTAACCCGTATTCATATATTCTAAGGTGAAGAAAAATTAAAGTTCCTGAATTTTTTTATCTAGTACATGAATGAATTGCACTAAGGACAACACCAGCTTATACGCTGCCATATGGCTAATTGGGTGATATATACTAAGGAATAGAACCAATTTGCTGGTGATATATACTTAAGCAACCACTTTTATATAGTATGTTTTATGGCCATTGAAGAATATGATGAGAGAAGAGATAAATGATAAGATGGGTGTCTCGATGTATATGTAGTGTACGTATTAATACTGTTTACATATGCTCTATTCAAAGGCATACATGCAGGATGGTGGTTCATTGAAAGATCCCCACCCCACCCTGGCAAGTGATTAAATGACCATGGCCCTCCAACGGAAAATATAGCCATCCCTTCCGCAACGTGCTTGTGACCAAAATATTTTCATGGGGGAACCCGTTACACTCACTGCCTCCTAATCTCTATAATCAACGTGCTTTATTAGGAATGATCAATCAGGGTTATAAGAAATTTAGAGAAGATATTAAATACATCGTACTATAATGTTGAATAGTAATTGAATATATGTTGTTGTAGGAAAGAAAACGATACAAAAATTATAAATATAAAGACAGTACAGTAGGCCCATGCTCTAGAAACACATCCCGGTCAACAACTGTGTAATTGAAATTTGAAAGGAAGTTATTACATTAAATGGTTCACATGCATTAGTAAAATTTAGTAAAAGGTGCTTGCTGTGGTGCCTCCTCCCAGATATAGGTATGGTGCCGCAGCTTAGTTGGACTAGTAGAAAAGTACCATGTTTTATGAGTCAGCAAGTATATTTTTCCTATAATATTTTTTTTATAATATTATTTTTGAAAATATAGTTATTATTTTTTGCTAATTGGTCCCTTCACCTAAATATAAGAGTTTAACCTTGGTAACTGTTAAAGTTAGTGTCCATCAACGTCAAAAAAAAAGTTGTCCATCGATCTTCTCTCTCAATTGGAAATTATATTTGTTCTTCTTCTTCTCCCACTTTTCTTCTGGGATTTATTCATATCCATCTCCTCCCTCCTCCTCCTTAACCCAAACCCAGAATATATGAACCTGATGTAGCGCGGCTGGCTGCGCGCTTCGACGATGATGTCGCTCGTCGAATGAGCCCGATCGGATTTAAGCCCATCTAATCAGTCTCGGGCCCGCAAAACAAAATCTAAGTATTTTATTAGGATTTTATTTATTAGGATCTTTAATTTTCAATTAAGATCTTTTAGGATATTATTTATTTTTTGTTAGAAACTTATTTATTTCAATTAGGATCTTTTATTTTCAATTAGGATCTTTCAAGATCTTATTTCTTTTTGGTTAGGATTTTCTTTCTTTTCCTATTTAAGCAATTGTAAGGCATAGCCTATTCAGTTTTTTTTGATAATAAAATTTAAGAGTTTTCTCTTCTTCTCTGGTGGATTCCAGTGTATTTTCTAGGGTTTTAGCGCTTGCTAATTTCCTTTCTGGTGGATTCCAGAAACCTTTTCCTTAGGATTTGCGCTTGCAATCCTAGTACGACTTCCGCTGCATCAAGTGGTATCAGAGCAGGCTTTCTCCTGTCTCCTTTCTTTGCTTGATCAACCATGGAAGATCAACCATTGACCAAAGCAGACCTGAAGGATGTTACCGCGGCTCTTACCGCGGCCCTAACTGCTATGACACAACAGATGACAGAACAGATGACACAACAGATGGCGACGTTAATGACGCCTTTAACTGACAGCATCAACAACATGAACCAGCGAAGAGACGGGGGAAGAGTACCGCGTAGGGTTCCGCACGGTGGCAACAACGGTCATGCCATTATTACGGAAAATTCAAGTTCTGAAGGAGATGAAGCTGATGAAGAAGAAATAGTTGACCAAGGGAATCAGAATCATAACCGGGACTACCGAGTGAAAGCTGATATTCCATTGTTCTACGGAACTATGGGAGTGGAGGAGTTTCTAGACTGGCAGATTGATGTTGACAGATTTTTCGACGTCATGGGCGTCCCCGAGAATAAGCAAGTCAAGATGGTGGCAATCAGGCTGAAGAGTACTGCTGCTGTGTGGTGGGATAAGCTTGTTATCCAGAGGCAGAGACAGAGAAAAGGGCCAGTCAGAACTTGGCGAAGAATGAAACAATTGATGATGGAGCGATTTCTACCAGAAGATTACGAGCAGATTCTTTATAAGATGTATATCGATTGTGAGCAAGGAAAGAAGTCTGTGACGGAGTATACAACTGAGTTCTTACGTCTTTCTGAGCGTAACGAACTGGGAGAATCTGAAAATCAGAAGGTGGCTCGATACATCAGTGGCTTAAAGGGTTCTTTGCAGGAGAAGATGGGTTTGCAAACTGTGTGGACTGTGGCTGAAGCATCCAGTCTAGCTTTGAAGGCTGAATTGATAGAGAAGTCCCCTCGAAATTTCCCATCTTTCCGAAGATACTCTCCCCAAAACAACATCGAGTCAGCATGCGATAAGGAAAAGAGCCCAACAACCAAGGATCCCAATTCAGGAAACAAAGGAGCCAACAGTTCTAGCGGTGTGCAACAGAGCAAGACACCCAACCAGAAACCAACTAATCCTTATGCGAGACCGGCAATTGATAAGTGTTTTCGTTGTGGGGGGCAAGGTCATCGATCCAATGTTTGTCCTTCTAGGAGAACCGCCGCCATTCTGAATGAGGAGACTGAGGAGGAAGAGGAGAACAATGACTATGAAGGGGTTGAGTTTGCTGAAGAGGAGTCTGAGGAAAGAGTAAACTTTGTGCTCTTGAGGATCCTGCTATCATCCAAAGAAGAAAGTCAAAGGAAGAATTTGTTTCGATCACACTGTTCTGTTAAGAACAAGGTGTGTAACTTGATCGTGGACAACGGCAGCACTGAGAATTTGGTTTCCCAAAAGCTGGTAGAGTACTTGAAGCTGACAACAGAGCCTCATGAGAAACCGTACACCTTGGGGTGGGTGAGTAAAGGGCCACATGTGAAAGTTTCACAGACTTGCAAGGTACCTATTTCCATTGGGAAGCACTACAGAGAGGAGGTATTGTGTGACGTTTTGAGTATGGATGTTTGTCATATTTTACTTGGGCGGCCTTGGATGTATGATACTGATACTACATACAAAGGAAGGGATAATGTGATGTTGTTTACATGGGGAACACACAAAATTGCTATGGCTCCTGTTTTGCACTTTGACAAGGGTCCAGTAGAAAAGAAGTCCAGTTTCTTGGTGATGACACAGAATGAAAAGGAGCTTGATGAGGATGTAAAAGAAACTAAATGCTTCTGTCCAGTGGTAATTAAAGGATTGATGAGCGTTGTCAAAGAGGAACCGATAATTCCAGAAGAGGTCCTAGAGATTCTAGAGGACTTTAAAGAGCTGACTGCAGATGAGCTACCCAACGAGTTGCCTCCGATGCGAGATATTCAGCACCACATTGATCTGATTCCGGGGTCTAGCTTGCCAAATCTTCCTCACTACAGGATGAGCCCGAAAGAGAATGAAATCTTAAGGGAGCAGATTGAAGACTTGCTGAAGAAAGGATTCATTCGTGAGAGCATGAGCCCATGTGCTGTACCAGTCCTCCTTGTCCCTAAGAAAGGAGGTCAGTGGCGAATGTGTGTTGATAGTAGAGCCATCAATAAGATAACTATCAAGTATCGATTCCCAATTCCCCGTTTGGAAGATATGCTTGATGAATTAGCTGGTTCTAAGGTGTTTTCAAAGATAGACTTGCGTAGTGGCTATCACCAGATCAGAATCAGGCCTGGAGATGAGTGGAAGACAGCTTTCAAGAGCAAGGATGGATTGTATGAGTGGTTGGTGATGCCTTTCGGGTTATCAAATGCCCCCAGCACCTTCATGAGGTTGATGAATCAGGTTCTGCGTCCATTTATTGGTTCTTTTGTGGTTGTTTACTTTGATGATATTCTGATTTATAGTAAGAACAAGAAAGAACACCTGGAGCATGTGAAGCAGGTGTTGCAAGTTTTACAGGAGAACCAGTTATACATTAATATGAAAAAGTGTACATTTAGCACCAACAAATTACTCTTCCTAGGTTTTATTGTTGGAGAAGAAGGGATTCATGTTGACGAAGAGAAGGTGAGTGCAATCCGGGATTGGCCCACACCAAAGTCAGTAACTGAAGTACGCAGTTTTCATGGTTTGGCTACTTTTTATAGGAGGTTTATCAGAGATTTCAGCACTATCACTGCACCTATCACTGAATGTCTAAAGAAAGGAAAGTTCAAATGGGGATTTGAACAGGAGCAAAGTTTTGGCCTAATTAAGGAGAAATTATGCTCTGCACCGGTGCTAGCACTCCCTGATTTTGATAAAGTGTTCCAAGTTGAATGTGATGCTAGTGGAGTTGGCATAGGAGCGGTGTTGTCTCAAGAGAAGAGACCGGTGGCCTTTTTCAGCGAGAAGTTGAGTGATGCTCGCCAGAAGTGGAGCACTTATGACCAGGAGTTCTATGCAGTCTTTAGAGCTCTACGCCAGTGGGAACATTACCTAATTCAGAGAGAGTTCATTCTGTTTACTGACCACCAAGCTTTGAAGTTTCTTCACAGCCAGAAAGTGATAAACAAGATGCATGCTCGGTGGGTGAGTTTCTTACAGAAGTTTCCTTTTATTATTCAGCATAAATCGGGAGCTCTTAACAAGGTAGCAGATGCGTTGAGTAGGAGAGCTTCCTTGCTAATTACTTTAGCGCAGGAGATCGTAGGCTTTGAGTGCCTTAAAGAGCTGTATGAAGGTGATGTTGACTTCAAGGAATTATGGGCCAAGTGTAGTGGTAAGCATCCTTCGGCAGATTATCATATCCGTGATGGCTATCTTTTTAAAGGGGATCAGCTGTGCATCCCTTGCTCCTCTTTAAGGGAAAAGTTGATCCGAGATTTACATGGTGGCGGACTCAGCGGTCACTTGGGCAGAGACAAGACCATTGCTAGCCTGGAAGAGAGGTATTATTGGCCACACTTAAGGAGGGACGTTGGTACTATAGTCAAGAGGTGTTACACTTGTCAGGTTTCTAAAGGTCAGTCACAAAACACTGGTCTTTATATGCCTTTGCCTATTCCTGATGATATCTGGCAAGATTTGGCTATGGATTTCGTGTTGGGCTTGCCTCGTACACAACGAGGTGTGGATTCTGTGTTTGTTGTTGTAGACAGATTCTCCAAGATGACGCACTTCATTGCCTGTAAGAAGACTGCTGATGCGTCCAACATAGCCAAACTGTTCTTCAGGGAGGTGGTGCGCCTTCACGGGGTTCCTACGTCGATTACTTCAGACAGGGACACCAAATTTCTCAGTCATTTCTGGGTTACTCTTTGGAGGTTATTTGGAACAGCGCTGAACCGAAGTTCTACGGCACATCCACAGACTGATGGACAAACTGAGGTAACCAATAGGACTTTGGGAAATATGATTCGGAGTATTTGCAGGGATAAACCGAAGCAGTGGGATCTAGCTCTTCCACAGGTGGAATTTGCTTATAACAGTGCTGTGCACTCAGCTACCGGAAAGTCACCTTTTTCTCTCGTTTACACTTCTGTGCCCAGACATGTGGTGGATTTGTTACAATTGCCTAAAGCACCTGGGGTTAGTGCAGCGGCTGAGACAATGGCTAAGGAGATTGTGACTGTTAAAGAAGCTGTAAAGGCCCGGTTGGAGGCTACTGGAATGAAGAACAAGGCTGCCGTCGACAAACGCAGGAGAGCTAAAGTTTTCAATGTGGGAGACGATGTGATGGTGTTCTTACGGAAGGAAAGGTTCCCAGTTGGTACTTACAACAAGTTGAAGCCACGCAAGTATGGTCCATTCAAGGTGATTCGAAAGGTCAATGACAATGCTTATGTGGTGGCTCTCCCAGATGACATGAATATCTCAAATACTTTCAACGTAGCTGACATCTATGAGTATCAGGAAGATGCGGCCCTTTATCACGATGAGAACTCGGGGTCGAGTTCCTCAGGGGTGGAGGAGACTGATGTAGCGCGGCTGGCTGCGCGCTTCGACGATGATGTCGCTCGTCGAATGAGCCTGATCGGATTTTAGCCCATCTAATCAGTCTCGGGCCCGCAAAACAAAATCTAAGTATTTTATTAGGATTTTATTTATTAGGATCTTTAATTTTCAATTAAGATCTTTTAGGATATTATTTATTTTTTGTTAGAAACTTATTTATTTCAATTAGGATCTTTTATTTTCAATTAGGATCTTTCAAGATCTTATTTCTTTTTGGTTAGGATTTTCTTTCTTTTCCTATTTAAGCAATTGTAAGGCATAGCCTATTCAGTTTTTTTTGATAATAAAATTTAAGAGTTTTCTCTTCTTCTCTGGTGGATTCCAGTGTATTTTCTAGGGTTTTAGCGCTTGCTAATTTCCTTTCTGGTGGATTCCAGAAACCTTTTCCTTAGGATTTGCGCTTGCAATCCTAGTACGACTTCCGCTGCATCAGAACCTAAACCCAGAAATCATTGTGTTCGGCAATCGGCCATGAACCCGAGACTGCGAGCAAGCTTTAAGGTTCAACGCCGCACGATCCAAAAACGCAAATTGAAACCCAAACTCATTTTTCAAAAAACGCAGAGAAGAAAAGCACAAGTTGAGAAAGATCCAGATTCAAAAAAAGGGAAGTTAACCCCAAAATTTTACCAGAAGAACAAACTCAAATTTCTACCCACAAAACCCTAGAGTTTGGGTCCTCAGGTTTTGACGGGAATCCTTAGAGGGATGTGAGAATGGAAGAGAGGGACGGCGTCGGTGAACTCGACGGTGCCGTTGGAAGGGGAGATGCGGCCAATTAAGATGTCGTTGACGGCAGAGAACGAGTTTGATGTAAGTGTTTTGAGCAACCTCGTACCACAAATCGACGCTTCCATTGTTTCAGCGGTGGATTCCCGGTGTTTATGGGTCGTGGTCGCGTTAATGGTTTCACGGTAGTTCTCCGACGACAGTGCGTTCTTTAGATCGGTCACACAGGTCGATTTCTGGTGGTTCTATGGAAGCTTCCTATAGTGGGTTTTGCCACGGGTATGAGAGGAAGGGAAAATTGAAGAAGAAAGAATGTGATATTTGGATTCATCCTCCCTTTGAAGAATCAAAGATGAAGAAGTGTAAAGTTAGGGTTCCTGGTAGGTTGAAGATGAACCAAAGAGAATATGAATCAGCAATGTCTGTTTCATACTTTCAACCTTAAAACTAAAAATCTCACTCATGGTAAAAAACAAATAACTTTCAAACATTTGCTAAAAAACCCTTCCCTAAATTAAAAATAGAATTTATTTTTAATTTATAAAAGACAAACGAAAATGAAAAAACTGGAAAAAATAATACACATGTCATATTTTTATCTGAAGAAAGCATGGAGGTACCACACCCACAAAAATCCAGAGGCACCACAGAATTTACCTTAGTAAAAAGATGAATTCATCAAAAGTTTTAAACATTGTTTGTTCATTTAATTTGATGCTGCCGCAGACAGTCGAATTTTTTTTGAAAGAAGAATAAGATTGGTCATATGATAGATTAGACAATTTATTATACAAGAGTATAAATGGATGGAAAAAATGGGAGAATAAAATTTCTAGAATTTCTAAGACAACAATCATGCATTTTGAGGAAAATGTAAAATGCTACAAAAACACATTCTTTTTTAAAAGGCTTAATCCAGTTTTTGGTCCCTAACATTTGTCATAAATATGGCTTTAGTCCCTCACCGGAGTAAAGGTGGGGATTGGTCCCCAGTTTTTTGCAAAATAGTTGGCTTTGGTCCTTCCGGCCGGTTAGGTCAACGCCGGAGCTCCGGGAAGCCCATGTGGCATTGCCACGTCATTTAATGAGCTTAGGTGGAATTTTTATTTATTTTTTATTTAAAAAAATCCAAATTAATCACCATCATTCAATCATCATCATCATCCTCAACTTCATCTTTTGTTTCTTTTTAGAAACCCAGAAACCCAATCTGAAACTTGCCCTAATTAAATTAAAATGATCTTCATCATCATCATTTCATCATCGACCGAGATTAAAAAACAGGAAGAAAAATAGATGCTGTAATAAATTAGATGCTTCAACATCATATAAGAAAAACAGAGATCCTTATGACTTCAACCCATGGTACGACACTATGTCCAACCCCTCCCACAAAACAGAGATCCCAGAAACAACTGAACCCAGAAATCAGCAACTGAACCCAAAAACAGAGATTCTCATGACTTCAACACATAACATCTCTCCCTAGCAATCAAAGCAATTGAACCCAAAAACCATTGAATGAAAGAAGCCAGGAAACCCAGAAACCAAACCCAAAACTCTGGCTCTCCTTCAATCCACGCTCTGTTAGATCTGGGATTGTTCGAGGTCGGTGTTTTTTGTCAAAGTGGGATCAGATCTGGGTTTCCAGAGCGTCGCAGAGGTGATGCGATTTCTCCTTGTGGTTGAGGGTTTGATGGAAGTTGCTGGTGAATGAGGGATTCAATAAGTATTGAAAAATGGGTTCCATGAGAGGGAGATAGGCAACGAGATTTGTAACCCTTGGCGTATTGGAAGCTCAATGCGAGTCCCGTCCGTGTCCGCCGTGATGTCGACGAGGGTTTTGGTCGGAGGTCGAGGTCGCCGTCATGTGCTAGGAGGGTGGGCGCCAGTGCTACGCGTAAATCGGATGTCGGAGCTGGTCAGAAAGTAGTGCCGCCGGCAACAACGATTGCGGTGGAGAAGGAGAAGAGTGAGAATGAGAATGAGAAGGTTGGAGAGAAAAACGACGTTGTTCCCCAAGGGGGAGTCCCTTGAGAATCCTCATGTTTCCATGGAGTGCTTTATTTTTCTATAGAAGCACGTTTTTGAATTCTGGAAGCGATTTCACGTGATGTTGCTATCATTTTCAGTAGCAGTAATCTTGACATTTTAACAAGCTTGTCAAAACGGTGTTTTTTCATTTGTATATTTATTTTAGTTTAAAAAAAAACTTATGGTTTGATAGATGGGAATTCTTGTTCAAATTTTGGGAGCTTGAATGATTCTGGTGTTGATAGTAGCAGTATCTATGTTGATTCTGGAAACTTTTAATAGAAATTTATGGGTTTGAGCAAGGAGAATGAGAAAATGGATTTGGGAATGGTGGATCTGGAATAGTTTGATGAAGGAGATGAATTTGTTTTTTTTTAGAATTTAAATGAAAAAGAAAAGAAAATCCAAATGGACTCTTTAAATGACGTGGCAATGCCACATGGGCTTCCCGGAGCTCCGGCGTTGACCTAACCGGCCGGAAGGACCAAAGCCAACTATTTTGCAAAAAACTGGGGACCAATCCCTACCTTTGCTCCGGCGAGGGACTAAAGCCATATTTATGACAAACGTTGGGGACCAAAAACTGGATTAAGCCTTTTAAAAACACTCTAACAAATTCAAGTTTAAATCTCACACAGTCTAAAGTTTGATGCACCGACGGTGTAAAGTTTTTTTACACCGTCAACCAATCAGATTTCAAGGATGTGAGAAAATCTTTTTTTTCATTTAATTTCTTTAATTGACATGTCACATCCTTGAAATCTGATTGGTTGACGGTGTAGGTGCATCAAAATTAAACTCTGCTAAATCTATAAAAATCAATGATACACGGCGCCCCAGGTGAAATTACTGGAATAAGCCCATGAATCATTTGTCTAAAATCATGCATTACTATAGGTTCTCTTGTTTTTTTGTCCAAGAATTGACCTCCATTGATCAAAACCCAAGAGTGAGTAATTGGATCAAAGATATACTTAATTAGCCCAATTCAGGTGAGCCCAATAAGCAATTGAGCAGAACTTCCATATTTGTTGGAAGGATACATGTTGACCAACAAACAGAGAGCCAGAGAGGGTAGAACAAAATGGAGTTACCTCCCCTAAAGTGAGTTATTTTAGAGTAAAAGTAAATCATCATAACTGTTGATAGTAATTATTTAGTTTGACTGTTTGAAGAGTTAATAAAGTAACTAAACCAATTGTACATTTAACTTACTTTATCCACTTAAGAAGTCGATCCCAAAAAAATGGATGAGTTTGAACTTTTGGAGTGTGAGGTGGTTTTTGACCTTTGTAAAGTAGGAAAAGAAAGTGGTTGTGGAACATATATAGATTTTTTCATAATCCATTTTTATTTTCTACTTGACAGAGGGGATGGGGTTCAAACTTCTGAGGTTAGAGAATACCGCTCTTGCTTCATTTGCTATTGTTCCCTTTTGCTACAGTTACATAGGCAGTTTCCTTTTGAATACTGGTTATATATATGGGTTTCTGAAAATATGCCAGACATTTCAAAGTTAGTTGGAATGGGAATTTTTGGTTGGTTTTATACCATAAACAAATGTTAATCAAATTGAAGCCATGTGTATAATGGTTAAAAATAAACCAACTTCAGTTAATGTTGTAGTTCAACAAAGCAGCATTAATAACAATTTAAGAATCTATGATTTAAAGATTAAATAAAAAATTAAAATTCATTTTATAATTTAGAAGAGAGCCCAAACTTAATACGGATGTATATTCATTTAAAAATATACACTATTATTTAATTTATGTGTCCGGTTTAAATTATGTGTATTGAACTAACCATTTATTAATTATGTAGTGGTAAGCAAGCTAAATCTCATCAGACTATTAAGAACACAAGTTTGAATTCCGGGAAATACATTTATTGAAAGAGACATGCAACTATTTTTCGAACAGATAATGACATTCGTCAAAGGCAAAAATAACTTATGTGTATACACCCAATGAATGCCGGTGAGAGTGGTTTAAAGTAACTATTTGAGCATCACGTCAAAATTCAACTCTTGTAGTCGCATACTTGGAAAAACTTTTGAAATTCATCATGTTGGGTCATAATTGCTTGATCAATTTAGCATAAAGAAATTATAAACAAAACTCGTTAGCTAGTTACACAATAAGTGTTGGTCACAATAATTAAAAGTGCTTGTCCGAACACTACTGATTGAAAATGACTATTAGATGTATGAGTTGCACTCTTATACATACATTTGTCATTCACCACATCGATCAAAATTTTGAGACTAATTTAGTAAAAAAAAACTTGTTATCTTGTTTTAATTTCCCAAGCACCAAAATTTTGGGAAAACAAATATGCAAATGACAACAATCAAAGATTCAAATTTTTGTGACTCAATCAAGTCCCATTTATCAGTTTGAGACTAGGGGTGGAATAGGTTAGGTTAGACTTTTCTTAAATAAGCTTGACCTATTTGAAAAATTCAAGGTTTGAGTCTAGTATGCTATCTTTCATAGACTTCTTTCGACTTGAGACTGATTTTTTGAAAGCATGGTCTGACCTGAGAGCCTATTTAAATACATGTTATGTTATATGATATTCAAGTAGACCAACAAATTTATTTGTAAACATGTCAACAAACTCGTGCGAAAATATATTAATATAATTATATTATCTAAGTCAAAGTAAATAGGTTACTAGTCTCTTTCTGTAAATGTTCACATGTCAAATAATTATGAGATTAATTTCTATGCACCGACAGTGTAAAAAGTTTTACACCATCATTCAATCACAACCTTCCATTTTCTATTTTAGATATTATTTTCAAAATTAATTGTGAGCTACCAAAATGGAGGGATGTAATTGAATGATGGTGTAAAACTTATTTACACCGTCGATGCATATAAATTAATCTAAAAAATTATAGTTTAATGTTTTTAAACATATAAGTAAATCAATAATTATATAATATTTAGATGTTACAATAAAAATCAAATGTAAATATAATAAAGTAAATTGGTATTAATTATATTTCATTAAATAGGTCTGTCTCTGTTAGGCTTAAGAGCATATTTATCCATAGCATCTTAGCTTTTGATTTTTAGCACTATTCACGTGAGAGCGAAGTGTCACATAAGCTTTATGCTACCCATATTCAATTGATGTAAATTTCGCTCCAATCACGAATTCTTAACTTTGAGTTCTTAGTTCTATTTCTCTGGTTTCACAACACACATTATTTATACTTTTTATTTAGCAATAAAGCAGAACTCATAAAGCAATTTGTATGAGAGAAAAAAAAAATTTATGCTAAGAATTAATAAAGTAAAATTATTCAGTTAAGAAATAATTCTTATATTTAAGAATTAAGAACTTCACATTAACACTCTCTAATACTGTAGAACCTAGTTCTTAATTCATAGCCTAAAAACTCGCATATAAGAATCACATACGAAGATGCTCTAAAACTTTTAAGCAACCTAAAATTTGGCAATCTTAACTAAATTGAATTGACATTGTCTATTTATTAACTCGGCTTGGTATGACATAAGCCTAATATAGGTGGTTATAGGCTCCTATCGTTTATCGGTATTCTAGCCTACTTCCATCCGAATTTGAGACTATGCATATATAAATATACAAGTTAACATTTTCAGTCTTTCATCAAACAATTTACTTTATTGATGGTTCCTAAATAATAGCTCAACCGGTAAGAGTAATGAAACACATGTTTAGCTGATAAGCTAGCTGAAAGCTGAAAAGCTAGCTGAAAGCTTATAAGCTAGTTGATAGCTGAAAGCTGATAAGCTAGCTGAAAGCTGAAAAGCTACGTGATTGAAACAAAAATGTTTGGTAGAACTAGTTGTTAAACAAGCTGAAATTGTAAAATGACATAAAAGGACATACTTGTATAATTATTTTTATATTTAACATTACTTTATTTTCACATTAATACCAATATGATATTAATATTAAAATTATTATCACTTTAAATATTTTTATTAGCTACAGTTATATATCATCTTAAAAATATAATATTTATTTTTATTAATATAATATTTATAATACTTGTGGTGCGCAGTGGTGTGGCGGGAATGGTGGCGGAAACTGCATACGTAACTACGTAAGTGTGAGGGGAAAATAAGTTTAGTGTTTTTATAAATATATAAGGGTAATGGTAGAATTTTAATAAAATAATAAGGATAAAAATGAGAATAAATTTAATAAGCTATAAGCTTTAAGCTATAAGCTACCTGAGATAGCTAATAGCTTAAAGCTTTAAGCTACTAAAATAAGCTCCTTCACCAAACATTTTTGAAGAGCTTTTAAGCTAGTCAAATAAGCTATAAGCTAGCTGAAATGGCATGCCAAACATAGTCATAGGTTATAGGTTGGAGAGTGGAGGTAGATAATTTATCTTTTTGTGATGTATTAAGAAAAAAAACAGTTTACTGTTGGTCCTCGTGGTAGTTGGTTGTAAGCTCAAAGCGACGCACTCTACACTCGAAAGGAATCTCATTCTCATCGCATCTCCTGCAATTTCAATGGAGTTTTCTCCTCCGCCGTGGTTCCAACCCTCGTTTGCCGTCGCCATCTCCTTCCTCATCGCATTCCGAGCTCACAGGAAGAAATCCCTCGACACTTCCGGAGCCCTTGCTGGTTTCATCGTCATGTCCATCCACTTCTTCGCTGGTTACAGGTAAAACAAACCCCAACTCTTCTTCATCGTTTTCGTTCTTGGAGATGCAAAGATGTAATCTTTTTGCCCTTCTTTTTAATGGGTCGTCAAGGTTTGGGGCGATGCTGCTTGCTTTCTTCTTCTCTTCGTCTAAACTCACCAAGTTGGGTGAAGATATAAAGAGGGTTGTGGATCCTGAATTCAAAGAAGGTGGACAAAGAAACTGGTATGTTCAGTTCTTTTTGTTATTCTTATTTGATTGTCTTTGACTCTTTAGAATTCAAACTTGATAAAAAAAAAAACCTTGCATTAATTGCGTTGACTTTAGCTGTGTGCAATTAGCCAAAAAAATGACTTATACGTCATTCAATGCTGGTCTTGTTTGTGGGTGTAACTGTTCTGAATCATGAGGCTTGAAGCTTGCATATGACTCTTCACTCTTGCTTAGGCTAAGTTACCATTACTGTGTAGGCTTGTTTAGAGTGTAGATACTTAAAATCGATTCTACACTTGAAGAAGCTAAGAGAAGTTGCTTTTGTTCATCATGATTTTGGCTTTAACATGTTTCTTGAATGAATTTCCAAACATACTGTACTGATTGTCAATAGTGGATAGATTCTTTGATAGGTATATGGATAAGATGATTGCTGTCGTTATCGCTTGGAGTTAAGTTTGGTATCACTGGATTGAAGGATGGTTTTTTTGTGCAATCATGAGGCTTGAAGCTTGCATAGGCTAAGTTACCATTACCTGTAGGTTTTTTAGTATGTAGATACTAGATACTTAGAATCGATTCTACACTTGAAGAAGCTAAGAGAAGTTGCTTTTGCCCATCACGATTTTGACTTCAATGTGTTTCTTGAATGAGTTTCCAGGCACATTGTAAATTGATAAACTTAGATTTGGATGGATTGTTTGATTGATTGGGATATGAATATGATGAGTGTACTGCCCTAGTTATCGCTTAGAGTTCAGTTTGGCATCACTGTTTTGAAGGATGGGTTTTTTGTGCTGTCTTTAATGTAAATATATTCGAGGAATTTTTTCCCCATTTTTATGAGGGCTATTTGTCTGCCTCTCTCTTGCATTTGACTAAATTTCTCCTACTTGTGTTCTTCAGGTTACAAGTTTTATCCAATAGTGGCATTGCATCTGTTCTGGTTGTGTATATATGGGTATTAACACAAGGGCAGGATATGTGCTTGAACTCTAAAGACTCACCTCATGTCACCTATCTCATCGGTGCCGTTATTGGCCATTATTCTTGCTGCAATGGAGACACTTGGTCTTCAGAGCTTGGAATTCTCAGTGATGATCGGCCTCGTCTAATCACAACCTTCAAGGTGAATAATCTCTTCGTCAAAGCCCTACATTCATGGAACTATCTATTCAAATTTGGCAGTCTCTTATTTAGTTCAACTTGATCATAACTTTAGGTTTAGTTGTAGTACCTAGACTAAAATGTTTCTGCTTTTACACTAATTTTATATGTTGCACCATAGTTGTTTCATATCAAATAATTTCTTAAACTTGTTGTATCCACATGTCCTATGTTATATATATGCTTCTTATGTCATTAACTATTTTGCTCTCAGTAGTCTTTCATTCCAATCGAGGTGCTTGCTAATCAAAATTCACTCCTATCACTCCCTCCATGAACCAGCTGTTTGTGAGAAAAAAAGAAGAGGGGAATCTAGCCAAATTTAGCATCATCCTCTATATATTACTGAAACCGTCTTTGCAAGGCTAAATTTAGCTTTATATTAGTGATAACATGCTGAATTGGATGGCATATACAAGCTGGAAACTGTGATGCCACATAGCTGGTTCATTGAGATACTAGATTGAGGGGAATTTTGATCAGTGAGGTACTGAGGTATTAAATGGCCAAAGTCTATATGAGGGGCTAATTTTGAGAGCAACAACGTTAGTAAGGGACCAAAATAGGATGTTTGCCAAAATTTCAACCTATATAGGGAAGTTGAATTCATGTGAATGATAAATTCTTGATTTTGTTTTTAAGCTTGAACCTCATTGTGGGGAATCAAGATTTCTAGCCTCCTTAAATGTTTCCTTACATTCTGTTATGATTGACTTTGTCGTGTTACTAGTTGATAAACATGAACACATTCCCTTGAAGTGCATGACCCTTTGAGTATCTGCTTAAAACATGTGGCTACTTGGCTAGTGTTACCAAATAACCAAACCACTGCCTTAGAAATATCATGCTATCATAAGTGGCTTATAACATATTTGCATATTTAAATAGTCAAATAAAAAATGACTGCTAAATTTCAGAATTCAGAGATTATGGTTACAAATTCTTTCCTTTATGATTTGTCAGCGCGTCAGGAGGGGTATAAATGGTGCTGTGACAAAGACAGGACTACTAGCAGCTGCCGCAGCTGGATTTGTCATTGGACTGTCGTTTGTTCTTATGGGACTTTTAACAGCCAGTTGTGAGCCTGATTTAGTTCTGAAGCAACTACTGGTCATACCCATAGCCACCGTTGCAGGACTACTTGGAAGTGTCATTGACTCTCTATTGGGTGCGACATTGCAATTTACCGGATTCTGCTCTCTTCGCCAGAAGGTAAATTAAAGGATTCTTTCTCTCATATCCGCATTATATTTGAACAAAATGTCAATGCAGAATCCAATTGTTAGCTATATTTGTTACTTGAACTGCTCACTCCATGTTGTAGGTTGTTGGAAAGCCAGGACCAACAGTCAAGAAGATTTCGGGTGTCGATATTCTGGACAACAATGCAGTGAACCTTGTCTCTATACTGCTGACCTCAGTTTTAACTTCAGTCGCTTGTTATTACATTTTCTGAATTCATCACGAGCGGTGGAAGGTTGTGGCTGAAGAAGGTTCTGAAGTTCAAAATTTGTAATCCAGTGGTGGTAGATGTTCCTATACTGTTTCTCAACCACCATTTGGAAAAGTAGATGATACCAACAATAGAATGACAAAAATATAGTTGTTGGTTGTAAAGCATCACCACTCATATACCTTAGATACGTGACATTTTTTGGAGCTGTGTGACACTTTGTTATCAAGTCGTCATTCCCAAATTGATTTTTGTTGTCAACAAATTTTCAATGCAATCTGCGAACACTGAATATAGAGTAGAAAAAGGCATACAATCCAAAGTTTGCACTTCAAGTTCAAGGCTTTTTTAGTTGGAAGTGGAAGATTCAATTGTCCCAATAAATGCCTTTGTCTCCTAACGCTAGCATGTTTGATTCTACGGCGAAATGCTTTAGAATCACTTGTAGTTAGAAGCTACAAGTTTTGGCTTCCGAATAAGCATGTCTTGGATTTTGTGTAAAACATACACAGATTGTAAAGTTTTTTTTCTATTGCTAAAATTGATGGTAAACTTTGCTATGATCTGTTTTAGATTCAAAAATCAAAATTCTTTTTTTGAACGAAGCATGAAGCTTCCTTCACCTGGATAACTATATGTTGTTTTAAGACTAAACTTGGGTGTTGATCATTGACTTAAATCATTAAATGAGATACGACGACAAAGAAAAAGACCCATAAGAGCTTATTGTTATCGTGCTCATAGTCAGTGGCGGAGCCAGGATTTTTGTGGAGCCTGGGCAAAGTCAAGCCTAAGTCTAACTGGACAGTTGCGATAGTCAGGGGCGGACCTATGTTGTGGTGAGGGGGTTCATCTGAACCCCCTGAACCAAAAAAATTGCACTTAATTTCCTTTATAAATTTTTTTTGAACCCCTGCAAATTTTAAATTATACTAGTAGACTAAGTTTTGCACCTATTTGCACCAAAGACCCACCTATTTGCACAACTATGACTTGTATAATTTATCATGATAAATTATGATGAACCCCCTAACCTCGAGGTCCTGGATCCGCCACTGGCGATAGTAGATACAGGTGACTGAAAGCAACGACATGATTCTAAGAAGTAAGGTTGATAGAATCGCGATTCTACATAAAAGCGGAGTGGAGGTGCAGAATCGTATAAACGTAACATGGACGTTACGATTCTATGAATATATATATATATAAATATATATATATATATATAAATATATTATATGCATACAAATTCATATATACATTATAAAATACCATAACATAAATACTAACAACCACTTTAATGGACTTGCATAATCCACAATATTCTCATTAATAAATTTATCAATTTCACAATAGTATATAGTTTTTAAAATTGTAATCATGTCAATAAATAATTTTAAAATTGATTTATAATAATATAGCAATTTGATATAATTATAAATAAGATCTTGAAGTTTATGATTTTATTTAATCACAGAAGTTAAAAAAATTGATTGACTCAAACTCAACTCATTCTAGGAAGGCCTACAATCCTCTAAATCCAACTCTTTAACCTTCCCCTCTCTTAAAACTTTCTACTGCACCCACACCCTAGAACTAGACAGAGAGAGAAAGAAAGACAGAAAGTAAAACCCACGGGACCACATAGTCTTCTTCCTCATTTACTTTTCACTTTCTCCCACCCACAACAACACCCACTTCCAGAACCATGCCCTTCTCTCAAATTTCATCATCAACCAAACCTTCATTACAAGCAAATCACCATTCACAAATCTTTTTCCCTTCACCACTCCTTTCAATTATTTCCCCCCACCCTCGAATATCATCTTAGATTTGAGAAAACCCCAAATTTATTGTCTAAGCTTCGAGAATGACAGCAATGGTTGCCCAGGTTACCCCCTTTTTTTTCTCCAAAAGAGGTCTTGCATCCCAAAGTAAAAAATTATTTTTGGCCACAAAGCCTGGGCATGTGCCCAGGGTGGCCGGGCGCTAGATTCGCCCATGCTCATAGTTGAATGTTGAGACAAAACTGCTGGGGTCCGTTTCAAAAACTTGCCTCATGTTTCAACAGCTCAACATTGTGGACGGTTGAAGAAAAAGACAAAAAGGACACAATGCTTATAATTAATCACCACAATACCATTTTTTAATTTTTATTCATGTTAGAAAAATAATAAACCAAACTGTAACTTGTTTATTTAGAACTTGGTTACACCTAACTCTACCCAAAATAAAACTTGGACCATAGGTTGTACTAGAAAGTTATATGTTCTAGCTACATTACCCTCACACCAAACAGATGCAGACATGAGTCAGTAACGTTTATTTATAAGTTCTGGTTCAACTTTAAAAGAAGACCTGAACTGTTTAATGTAACCAATTTGCAATGCTCCACCTCTCACAGTTAGATGGGTCAAAATCAAATTTGCCCATTAAGTGCATGTTTGGAGATACTTCAATAATTGATTCTCAAGGAAATTTTGTGAAGAAGTTTATCTGAGTAGCTTTTAAGTACAAAAATTAATTTTGAGAAAAGAGAAGCTGATCAAAACACACTACTATAATAATATAAATTCAAAGTTGAACAAGAACATAGAAACTGTTGAGTACCATGCCTACTAAAATCTGGACCCTGAGAGGGCTCCAGTTCATGTGTCTGCACAAGAATCAGCACAACTTTTGCCGACACAACGGAAAAAGGGTCCCCAATGTTCTTGTTTTATTATTCATTTCACGAGTGTAAATAAAAATATTCAACAAGGGAACCTGTTAGGCCAGTATTCTGTATATGCCTCCTTGAACATAAAAGTGAATTTACAAAGAAAGTAAATCACAACCCCAAGTCAAAAGTAACATCCTCAAAAGATTACATATTTATGCTTAATTATTATGAAGACACAAACATAGAAGAGACCGCAATGTTTTTATTCTAGGACTGGTGCAGTGATGATCACGGCAGCTAGTGTTTAAAGTGTGTGCTTGGTTTCACATTTGTGATCCTTTATAATCAATTCTATTGACTAGAAGTCTAGAACCACTTTTTGGTGGTTATATGAAATTTTGTCTATCAAGTTAGTGCATGTTTAGATAGTGGAAACTGGAAAACTGCACTAAAGGGAAAATTACTGTGGAACCGCAAAAAGTAAGCAAAATTGCTTCTGTATACTGTGGTTTTAACTCATTGTGATTTTCTACTGTGTATCCAAAATGCAGAATTGATTTTAATTTCTAATTCAATTGTATTGAGCAGCTAGAGGAAGTATCTTCTATATTTCATAATTGAATTTCACAATATTATTCTATATAAATCACTTTTCCAAATATGCACTATAACTGCAACTGCAATTGAGGTCACTTTTACTAAAATCAATTATATCTAAGATCAATTCTGCCAGTGTTGATCCAAATATGCACTATAACCGCAACTGCAATTGAGGTCACAACGCTGATCCTAGGGCTCAGAGCGGTGGTTCATCTGTAAATGTTTGCGAGGAACTTTGAAAGGACCAATCACTACAAGAACAATGTTGATAATCGTCAGTAATGTTAATCTCCCAATGGTCGAATAAAGTTGTGTGTATTGGGATCGTCGATAATTATTACGACGGAGGAGGCCCGCCGACTTTTTCTGTTGATAACTTAAAGACAATCAAAGTCGTTACGAAAAAACTCTTATCTAGGGCTAAAACTGCTTCGTGAGTGATGTAGCGAAGCGAAGTTACTAGTGTGAACCAGGATGATGGCCACAAATTATGGTGTGTGGTTTACAGTGAAGGATGTTGCTCAAACTTGAATGAAGATGAGGCCGATGGAGGCGTAACTAGAGTAGCCTCTAGTATGCGTCACAAGGCATGGTCATGCTGTTTCAGAAATGGTTATGAAAAGGTGAGATTGGAATAGTAGATTTGGATGAGGCTTAGGAGAATCGTTGAGGTGATTTGTTGGGAGTTGAGACATGTGAAGGTTGCAGATACTGGAACAGGGATGAGATTAATTTGGAAGGGGCGACAGTTATGAAGGAGGAGAGGAAGAGGTGGAGAGAGAGGGAGAGGGAGAGAGAGAGAGAGAGAGAGAGAGAGAGAGAGAGAGAGAGAGAGAGAGAGAGAGAGAGAGAGAGATGAGTTGAAGGACCAATAGAGCTTCATGAGTGGCAGACAGAGGATCTCACTTTCTGACTTCAATATTTGTTACTTGGTATAACAGGTTGCAATAAGGTGGTTCATTATGGACCAAGAAAAATTGGTCCATATTAGGCCAAGCCTTCATTTACCACCCTGTGCCCTTAAATAAACAGTGTTTATGCTGGCTGCTACATAAGTGTTTATGCTACAAAATAAGCTCTTCGGAGTGCAGCAACCTAAACCTCACTAGAGCATGAATACAAGGAATGAAAATACACGTTATTTTTTACTTGGCATTAAGGGTGAACATAGATGCTTAAACATTTTCCACATGCATATCAGTGAGCGGTACAAGCTAGCAATGACACTGCATTCAGGTACAGACTGTTGCAGTTAGGCAGGGGAAGGTGTGGACCAGAAGAAGAAAAAACTGAATAAAGAGCGTCAAGGTTACTTAAGGGTGCTGCTGACACTGCATATAATTGCATGCACGAATAAGCCACCGACACACAAACTCACCCACCCTCTTGTTCCTCCAAGGCAAAAAATATAACCTACTCAGAAAGAACCTAAATAAACAACACCCCCTCCCTCAAACACAATTTGAAGGTATACTACTAGATGATATACATAGTTACATACCCTATTGGCCATGCCATCTTAACATGCCTAATAAAACTCATGAAACACACCACTATGTAATTAGAACCTTACACCATTTCTCACAAGTAATTAGCAGGCCACAGAGCATGTAGCAGACTTCACTGGAACTAAAATCTCACCACCACCTAGAGATTGGACACTGGCAGCGGCAGCAGCGGCGGCAGCTTCTAGGCGTTCCCATGTCAATCTTCGCCTCTCGGCGGCAGCACCTGACTTTGAATCTTCCTCCTCGGTCTTGCGTTGGCAGGCAAGGACCAAATCCTCATCCATCTGAGAGAGCATTTTCTTGATGTTCTGAGTCAGGTTGAGCACTGCTTGGTTCCAGTGACTCTGGGAGTTATGTACTAGTGCTGAGAACACAAGAGGTAGAATCACCTGCCGGTTCTGTGTGATCAGATTCAGGATGTGCTCATTGTTCCATAGCAAATGCGCTCGTTCCGCCACCTGAAGAAACACATGAATCTAAGCTCACTGATGTTCTTTATAGATATGTACATCAGTATCATAGTCATACATGTAACTAGAAACTATGAATTGCATGGCATTAACCAACTATCCCGAAACCTTAAAGTGGTTGAGTGAAGATGAGTGAATGGTATTATATTATATTTCTATTAATTTGAGGACAGCTGAGTCCACCAGCTCAGGTTTGAGAAAGAAAGATACTCCAATCAATTACATTAGAAAACCATTTACTTTTCAGTAAAAACTTGAAAATATAGTAACACAACTTGCTGACTGTTTGAAATTCCATGATAGTGGAGCTCGTTTGGATACACAGACCAAAGAGCATTTATTAGAGCTTATCTACTAAAACACTAGATGAGCTCCAATAAGTGCTCTTATGTTTGCATCCAAACAGGTTCAAAACCAACTCCCAATTCCTTGAAATTTTAAGGTGTGTTCTCTTTATCAAGTGGAAGAAAACATGCTGTTGTAAAGGGTGAGATTTGGAATCAGATGCAAAATCATTAATTGAGAAAGCAACTGAAAAGAGGACCAGTGTAGAAGAATCAACCTGGTAATGAGAACTACTAAGGCAGTAACCCATTCGGCGAAACAGTGGGATCATAATCTTCTGGAATTCAGGCATACTAGTCATTTCCAAAATCTCTTCCAACTCACTTATGAACATGAGCTCTTTTTGGCTATTTGTCACCGGCCAGTACTTTAATAGTCCATTTATCACAGAGCTAACCAGTCTTTGATCCTTATCTATGAACTGTACAACACAATATGTTAACTGCTGATGATAAACACCAACAGATTTAGGTTTGTGTAGAGGAATTAAAGCCTTCCACAAAAATATTTTGTGCTCTTCCTTCAATGGCAAGGCAAACCCACTAATAACACTCCCAAAAATCTCCAACAACTCAGCAATTCCGTTATGCCGCTGAGTCTCGAAAACAAACCGGTAGATGATGTTGCTAACAGATTTCCGCATGAAAGGCCTGTGAACCATGAACTTCCCATAGATTCTATGCAGAATTGTTTTCAAGCAATCTCTTTCTCTAGGGTCCTCAGAATCAAAAAGGTCAAGTAATCTTAAAATAAAAGCATGATCTAAATGCGCCTTTGCCAACTTCACATCAAGAGAGTTATAGTTGATGAATTGGAGGAGTAGATCATAAACGACTTGGAGGTGAGACCAGGCGGGATCAAACATAGGTTCATCATCTTCTGTTTCTCCACCAGTAGAACTTGTACGAAACTTAGGTGGGAAAACCCTAAACAAATTGGTTGCACACATTTTACACACTGCGGCAATCGCTGGTTCGGTGAACTTCACAGATCCAGAAGATACAAAATCAACAAGCTCTAGCAACGTTTGACGTTTAAGATCTTGCTCTGTACAGTTCTTATCAGGATCACTCATATCATAGACTTTGCAGCAAAGATTCAATTTACTGATAAACAGGCTTTGCTTCTGCGTGTTCGAAACATCTTTGAAGGATAGCGAAGGATCAACTGCTTCCACTCCAGCACTCATGCTTGCCGGAAAAACAACCGAAGACACCCGCTTCACAACATTTAATTTGCTTGAGATGGTACTTCCAACATTTGTACACTGAAATACATTCCCAAAACTAGTAGAATTGCCAGAATCGCTCCTCGCGGAATCTGAGGAGTCAGATTTTGTCATCTTTTTTGGCAATTTGCCAAGAATTTGCTTTATCATGTTGGCAAAGTTACAAGCCTAGCCAAGAACAGCCTGCATCAAACTTATCATTGTCAGTTAAGAGCATAAGCCATCAAGGATATAAAAACTCAAATCTTAGAAATTCTTCATGTTGAGTTCCCAGTGAACCAGAAAAGCAACCCAAGTTAGTATACTTATTAAACAGAAACAAAAAGGCATAACAAGTTATATGTTCAAGCCTTACACAGTGTAACTTGGATCAATTTAGAGATAATATCATAGCTCCAAATGATAAGGACTAAAGAAAGAAAGTGAACAAAATCCTGAACAAGGGAGAATACTAGACAAGGAATGAAGCCAACAAGTGCAATATACCAGAGAAAGTTGATAATCTGAAGAGTAATGCAATGAATGGTATACAAGCAGAGAGGGACAAGATCAACAGAGAAACACTATTCATTGGACAAGTGGATGAATTGAGGATAATCAACACATGTATTGTTCAAATATATGTCATTTGAGAACAGTAAGGAGTAAATCCCACCTAGATCTAGCAATTGTTCATGAATTTGTGCCATGTCATATTACAGAATTCACTACATTTGGATGAATCTCAGTAATTATTCAACTACACTGTTGCAGGACACAAAACTAATCATTCCCTGTAGCAAATTCATCTTTGAAAAATTTGAAGGGAAAATGAAGAAGCACAGGATAAAAAAACCAACCTAGCAAAAAATATTTTACAAAAATAAATAAAATGTAAAGAACCCAGTTTAGTAAGGAAATTAACAAGGCAATAATCAATGCAAAGTTTAAAAATTTACAGAAGCAGCAAAGAGTGTGGGAAAAACTGAGATCTGGGTCTGAAAATAGAAGAAAAGACAGAAACCTCAGCCAAACAAAGCCTCGTACCTTACAAATCATTATCAGAAAATCTTAACAAAATAGAAACTTTAGCACATAACAATTCAGTTAAAATCCAAAGCGAGTTCAAAACAGGAACACCTCCAAAATTAGCATATTTAAGAACAACAGCAACACTTCAGAGAGAGAGAGAGAGAGAAGAAGAAGAAAAGACCCACCTGATTTCTGTGAAGAAACAAAAAAAAGCAAACCCAGCTAAGAGAGAGAGAGAGTGAGAGTGAGGTAGTCAAAGAAAGAGTCTAACTTCAACGGTTACCACAGAGATGAAGCAAGTTCCATGGATGTTGTTAGAGAGAGAAAGAAGAAGAAGAAGTGGTGTTTGAAGAAAGAGAGAAAATGGAGAGTGAGCATTATTAGGAGGATGATGATGATGATGATGATGATGATGATGATGATGAATCACGATCCATCTATCTTCAAGAATGCTCTCACCTCTCACTCACAACACACACTTTTGTTTCCTCGATTCAAGAGAAGAAGAAGAAGAAACGATGCGACATGTTAATGTTAATGTTACTCCTCACAACACACAACCCGAAGGTACAACAACAACAGTCCAATCACCACCGAACCCAACTTAAGTTTCATCTTGACCCTTAATTAAAACACTACAATCCAATCCAACCACACTTATCTAGCATGACATGGTCTAATGGAGCAAGAGTTTACTCAACTAGAGTATCACACTGTTTCGTATCTAACAGGTTGCAGGATCGAATCTTTCATCAATTACTCACTCGACTAAGTATTTTGTGAGTGTTATTTAAGTTTGGTAACTTTGAAGCTTTCACTTTCTCAGTGTGTTTAGATTTCAGTTTGCAAAATAAATTTTGAGTGATTGTGGGTTTACAAAACATTGTTTGAATTAAAGTGAGTTGGTTGTAATGTGATTTATGTTTGGATACTTTTATTTCAAAATAGAGATTAAGGTTGAAAGTATGTTGGATGAATGTAGAATTGACAATTTGGTGTCTGTTTGGTTTTCAGTTAGGAAGTCCGTTTGAAGCAGGGGAATTCGAGATCACGATTTTCAATGCATATTCAGCCAACGGAATGCACTTGTTAGGTTGAGTGAATGTGCTTTCACATTCACAACACATTCACCCAACTGAAAACCAAACAGACACTTGGAGGGTTGAGATGAAAGTTGGTTTGGGACTAAAAGTGGATTGGGTGAATGTAGTTTTTAATTTATCAAACATAGTGACACAAAGTTACATAAAACCTGAAAATACTTTTAAATGCCCTAATTGAAAAACAAACACACACTCACGCATCATTCCTTAACCTAAAGTTTACTGTAACAAAACAAAATGTACATTATGAATGCCAAACATTTGTTTGAACTAAAAAATCTATAATGTTTAGTTGATTATTATTATTTTTTCTTTTTTGTAGTTTTTTAGTTACAACTTTTGTTCCGGACAAAAAGGTGCATAGTTCTGTTCCTTACGTAAAGTGAAAATGGGTGATTTTGCTTGCCCAATTTCGAGGCTAGAATTTTGGAATTTGAGTTGAGAGTTGGTATTGATGAAGGAGAGTGAGAGAATGGAAAAAGAAGAAGAAATAGGAGAGAGTGGTGAATGTGGGGGAAGAAAACAAAATAGAGAGAATCATGAAAAGTAAAGCACACGATCACCGCTGAGACAAGAGGGGAAATAATATAACAAAAGAAAAGGAGGAGGGTAAAAGTAAAATGTGTTAATAAATATAATGATTCATTAGGATAAGTGGGGATTAACTATAGAGCATGATGAGTGATTAAATTTTTAAATTTATATATAATATCTCTTAATCTAATCCTCTTAGTGTAATATACTAAGATGATATAATACAAATAGGGCCAGTCGACAATATTTTAAAAATAATATAACTTCTCCGAAAGATTATTCTACCCCTTGGTGGCTTACATGTGTTTCTGATAGTCTCTAAATGCAACTACGAAATTCTTGTTGATCAACCTTCTGCATATAGCTGCAAATATGCATGATCCTTGAATGATTATTGGAGTTTTTTCTTTTTAAAAGAAGCCTGAAATTTCATTGATAAAAAAGTATAGAAATTAATACATCAGCAAAAACTAAGAGATAGTCTCCGGCCGAACTTCTTGCACACACACTGAATTTGAGTAGGTGGCGGCGTTCCTTGCCAAGAAATATAACAATTATCAGAGATTTTAATACCTATCTTAACAGTCGGAGATTTAAAATATAATATTTTGTAAGTAAAGATAAAAATACATATTATTTATTAATTAAGAACGTGACATAGAAAGCAGTACATCAAAATGCATGAAATTATTAAGTCTCGAAGGTCCCTCCTTGACCCAAATAGAATTGGAAAATGAGGAAGCCTTCCATGCCAGATAATCAGCAATACAGTTCTTCGTCCTTCTAACAAAAAGTAAATCAAAATCCACAAAATCAGAAACAAGTAATTGACAATCCATAATAACATACTCAAAATAGCTAGGAGGCTTTTTCCAAGCCTCAACAATGTAGATACAATCAGTCTCAAAATATACACATAAAAAATAGAGCTCGGAAGCTAAGCGCAAGGACAATGAGTCAAATGCAACACCTGCAATCATCTTGGTCATATGGAAAACGTTTGTTAGAAACAGAGCAAACCAACAACAACAAGAAGAAGCACAAGTTGTTGATCCACATCAAAGAACTGAGGATCATTTATTTGTTGCTTCTTGCTATTCATCAAATACATCAATGAAGTTTGACTCATAGAGAGCATATGCAAAATCATATGACACATGATGTCAACAACTCAACATTTTCAAGGAACTTAGCTTGATCAGTCCTACTTCTCCGAAGTTATATTGGAACTTGAGGAAGTGTTGACGTTAGGGATGTAAGCGAGTATGGTCTGATCCGCGAATCCGATCAGATCGATCCGAACCGAACATATTATGGTGGGTTGGATTGGATCATTTGTTCGGTTCAGATTTTTTTTACTGAATCCGATCACCATCGGTTCAGGTATCGGATTTTGGGGATTGAAAAAACTGATCAATCTGAACCAACCCAATGAATTAAGAATTTTTTTACATTAAGCTCAAACACTTTCAGCCCATTACATATATATATATATATATATATATATATATATATATATATATATTACTATTAGAGATGTTAGTTTTATTTAGATTATATGGATAATGTCATTATCGAATGTTCTATTCTTTAAAAATGTTGGATTTTTTTTTATAATTTTTCACGTTTTTAGAATAATTTTCGTGCATATTTTTAAATAATTTTTTTTATTTTAAATCCGATCATCCGAACCGAACTAATCCGATTGAGATCGGGTTGGTTTGGTTCGGATTTAGAAGTAAAAATGATGAAATCCGAACCAACCCAAACCAAACATGTTTGATTGGTTCGGACATTTAAACACTCTAAATCCGAACCAATCTGATGCGATTACACCCCTCCCCTCAACAGATTTCCAATGCACAGAACTTCCCCAACGAAGTGGTACCTTCAACCTTCCTTCATTATACACAAAACTTGGAGAAGATGCTCCCGGTTTCAGCGACGCCATCTCAATCACTACACGAACAGCAATTGGAACTTTGTACTTTGCCGCCAAAACCACCTTCAGAAGGGAGACACGACCAGCCACCTACGGCAATGCAGAACACAAAAGACGCCCAACGATGCATCAACCTTTCGTCCTCTTCAGCGATGAGAAAGGAGATTTGGGTGATGATTTCTTTGATTGGGCCTTTTCTCCAGCGGACAATGGTAGTGGAGGATTGTTATGTATTTGGAGGAGTGATATCTTCAAAGTTCAGGAGAAATTATGCAACAAAAGATTTATATGCCTAAAGGGTCTATGGGGAACTGATGAAACACTATGCACTTTAACAAATGTTTATGCCCCATGTGATGTTGAAGAGAAGATTAGGTTGTGGAATAAAATCCTGAACTGGAAAGAGAGCAGCAACTGTTCTTTTTGGTGCCTTCTAGGAGACTTTAATGCTGTGAGAGCTCCAAATGAGAGAAGAGTGTTGGAACATGTTGCCATGCATTTTGTTAAAACAACCGATTGTCGAAGCAGATGCCGTGGCATCTGACCTCGTGAGGCTAGGACATCAGTCATCAGCTTTTGTTTCTGTTATGGGCCTTCTGAAGATTTGTTGAAGATATGTTTTGAGTTACTTGAGGAGCAAGTAATTATTTTAGAAGGGTTTTAGTTGTTGGGTTGTTATTTGTTGAAACAATCTTTGTTAAAAGATTGATTTCTATCTTTACTTGTGCAAGAAGAAACCGAATCTATCAAGATTGCGTTTTCAAATTGCTGTTATTGGAATCTATTTCTTCAGCCCGTGCCAACCCTAAAGCCCATGCTACCGCTGCTGAAGTCTATAAAAGGATGAAGACCTAAAACGTGAAGATCACCGAAGCTGATAGAGAGAGATCGTGTGTTTTAGGATTTGTTAGTGTGCTTCGTTCTTTGTTATTTGTGAATCCTCTTTGCTCACTGATTCTATAAAGCAAAGAAGGGTTCTGTGTTGTTTGATTACATTCAAACTCTGATTGTTCATTGTGTTTACCAATCACTGTGGCAGTGATTGAGAGAAAGTGAGAGGGGCTCTCATACTTAGGTTGAGATTCTAAGTAGAAATACACTGGGTAGATTAGGAAGTGAACTATGAACTGAGGTGTTCATGAGTGTCTGTAATTCCTGAATCTTGAGATAGTGGATTTCCTTTCTTTGGGTGCAAACCCTCCAGACGTAGGTGAAAGTTTTCACTGAACTGGGTTAACAACTTCTGAGTGTTATTGTTTTGTTGTTAAGTTCTGTTTATTGTTAAGCGATTGTCGAACCTCTTGTCCCAGCATCGTGTAGGACAATCGTATCAGAGGGAACCTGAATTACAATTGGCATCAGAGCAGGCACCCTGTTCTGGTTGGGTGAGCTCCAGGGAGTTTATTCAAGTTCTCATGGATAACAAGGAGGGAGGATCAGTCAATAGGCCACCCATTCTGGATGGTACTAACTATGACTACTGGAAGGTTCGCATGACAGCCTTTCTCAAATCGATTGACAACAAGACTTGGAAAGCTATTGTCAAGGGTTGGAAGCACCCCACTAAGGCTGAGGTTGAAGGCACCTCTACTACTGTTGTTGAAAAACCTGAAGAAGAATGGACCAGTGTTGAAGATGAAGCTGCACTTGGAAATTCAAAGGCTCTAAATGCTATTTTTAATGGAGTTGACAAGAATATGTTTAGGCTGATCAATACGTGTACTGTGGCAAAGGATGCTTGGGAAATTCTGAAAACTGCACATGAAGGAACTACTCGAGTGAGGATGTCAAGGCTTCAGATGCTTACTACTCAATTTGAAAATCTGATGATGACTGAAGAAGAGACTATTTCAGAATTCCACATGCGTGTCCGTGACTTGTCTAATGCTTCATTTGCTTTGGGAGAACCTATGTCAGATGAGAAGCTTGTAAGGAAGATCCTGAGATCTCTTCCTCAGAAGTTTGCTATGAAAGTCACTGCAATTGAGGAGGCTCAAGACATTGAGAACATGAAGGTTGATGAACTTATTGGCTCTTTGCAGACATTTGAGTTGAAACTGAGTGGAAAATCTGAGAAGAAGAATAAGAGTATTGCTTTTGTGTCAAACACTGATGAAGGTGATGATGAAGATTGTGAGGGTGAAAATCTGACTGAGGCTCTGGCCATGCTAGCAAGAAAATTCAACAGAGCATTGAGAAAGATTGATAAAAGAACCAGGCCTAATGTCCAGGACATGAAGTTCGATAACAAACCCAAATTTACTAATTCACAGAGGAAGACCAAAGAAGACGAAAAATCTGGTCAGAATAAAGGAGTGCAGTGTCATGAATGTGAAGGATATGGTCACATCAGATCTGAATGCGCCACTTATCTAAAGAAGCAGAAGAAAGGTATGATGGTAACTTGGTCAGATGAAGACACTGAAGATGAGGAGGAGATATCTGCAAACAAAGTCAATGCTTTCTCTGGAACTGTCTATGAGTCTGATACAAGTGATGAGGACATTACAGATGAGGAACTGGCTGAGACTTACAAGCTGCTACACATCAAGTGGGAAGAAGCATGTAAACTTGTGAGAGAAAAGCAAAGTGAGATAGAACAACTTGTCTCTCAGAATGAAAGGCTGAAAGAGCTCAGCACAAAGCTGAAGGAAGATCTGGAGGAATGGCAAAGTAAGTTTAATAATGCTGATGTTATGGAAAAGGCTAATCTAGTGTTGATTAATGCAGGACTTCAAGAGGAAGTGGCAACTCTGACAAGAAAGCTTGAAGCTACTCACAAATCTGTTAGAATGTTGAACAGTGGTTCTGATATGCTTGATGAAATTCTGAAGGAAACTAGCAAGCAAGGAGGGAGTTTGAAGGGAATTGGCTTTGACTATAGAACTGCAAACAAAGAAAATCAGAAAGGTTCAAAGAAATTTGTGTCTGCTGCGAAACAAACTGAATTCAAGAAGCCTAGAAATTATCAGTTGTCAGATTCATTGCCCAGACATGTACCTCAACATGTGAAATCCCAGCTCAAGCTTGAGAAGATTGTACCTTGGAAGTGTCACTACTGTGGTAAGAATGGTCACATAAAGCCCTACTGTTACAAGTTATATGGTTATCCTCAGATGCACGATAAAAAACCTGTTCAGATGAGGAAGGAATGGAAGCCCAAGGGTGAAGTCAGATGTCAGGTAGCTTACACGTCCTTCAGAGCATCATCAAAGGAAGATTGGTATTTTGATAGTGGCTGCTCAAAGCACATGACAGGAAACAAGAGCTTCTTGCAAGATATCAGAAGTCACTCCACCAACTATGTCACTTTTGGAGATGGAGCTAAAGGAAAGATCAAGGGAGTATGAAAGCTTGTTAGCACAGAATCTCCTAACTTGAACAATGTGTTACTTGTAAATGGCTTAACTGCCAACCTAATCAGCATAAGTCAACTGTGTGATCAAGGGTATGATGTGAAGTTCAATAAGATAGAATGTGTTGTGACCACTGACGATGAGAGAGTTGTGATGAGAGGAGTCAGATCAAAGGACAACTGTTACATGTGGACATCAGAAGAAAAAGCTCATGTTTCTAGATGTTTGTTAACTAAAGAAGATGAGGTGAATGTATGGCATCAAAGACTAGGACATCTCAACTATAGGAGCATGCAAAAGATCATTGTTGATGAAGCAATAAGGGGATTGCCCAATTTGAGCTTGGGAGAAGGAAAGCTATGTGGAGAATGTCAGATTGGTAAGCAAACCAAGGTGCCACACAAGATGCTCCAGCATCAGACCACGACGAAGGTTCTGGAATTGCTTCACATGGATCTCATGGGTCCCATGCAGGTTGAAAGCTTGGGAGGAAAAAGGTATGTGTTTGTCTCTGTAGATGATTTTTCAAGGTATACATGGGTTGAATTTATGAGAGAAAAATCAGAGACTTTTGAAATATTCAAGAATTTATGTTTGAGACTTCAGAATGAGAAGGACTGTGTGATTGTAAGAATCAGAAGTGATCATGGAAGAGAGTTTGAGAATTCAAAATTCTTGGAGTTCTGTGGAACTGAAGGTATTAGCCATGAATTTTCTGCCCCCATCACTCCACAGCAGAATGGAATTGTTGAAAGGAAAAATAGAACTCTCCAGGAATCAGCTAGAGTAATGTTACATGCTAAGAAGATTCCACACCAATTCTGGGCTGAAGCCATGAGTACTGCTTGTTACATACATAATAGAGTCACCATCAGGGCAGGGACATCCTCTACACAATATGAGCTATGGAAAGGTAGAAAGCCGTCTGTAAAATACTTTCACATATTTGGAAGTAAATGTTATATTCTTGCAGATCGTGATCCTAAGAGGAAGCTTGATCCTAGAAGTGATGAAGGAATTTTCATGGGGTATTCTATGAACAGCAAAGCTTATAGAGTTTTTAACTCTCGCACAAGGACCATGATGGAATCTGTGAATGTGACTGTGGATGATGAACCAAGCAAGAAGGAAGAAGCAGTTCTGAATGAAGATGATGATGGTGCTGATGTTCCAGCTAATGCTCCAGCAACCGCCCTCGACAATGAGTCAGAAACAAGCGCTGATGAAAAGGAAGACAAAGATATCACAACAAACAAAGCTCCATCAATCAGGGTTCTGAAGAATCATCCTCAAGAAAACATTATTGGTAATCTTCAAGAAGGGGTGACTACCAGATCCAGAAGTATAATTTCTCACAGTTGTTTCATCTCTAAGATAGAACCCAAGAATGTTAATGAAGCTCTCACTGATGAATACTGGATAAATGCTATGCAAGAAGAGCTAGAGCAGTTCAGAAGAAATGAAGTGTGGGAGTTAGTGCCTAGACCTGAAGAAGTAAACATCATTGGCACTAAGTGGATCTTCAAGAACAAATCAGATGAAGCTGGAACAGTCACAAGGAATAAAGCAAGGCTTGTTGCTCAAGGATATACTCAGATAGAAGGAGTTGATTTTGATGAGACCTTTGCTCCAGTAGCTAGACTGGAATCTATAAGACTCTTGTTAGGTGTTGCTTGTCTTTTGAAGTTCAGACTTTATCAGATGGATGTGAAGAGTGCTTTTCTGAATGGTTATTTGAATGAAGAAGTCTATGTTGAACAACCTAAAGGATTTACAGATCCGCATCATCCAGATCATGTGTACAAGTTGAGGAAGGCCTTGTATGGTTTGAAGCAAGCACCTAGGGCTTGGTATGAAAGGTTAACTGAATTTCTTGTAAGCAATGGGTACAGCAAGGGTGGAATTGATAAAACTCTGTTTGTGAAGAATGACAGAGGTAAGCTCATGATAGCACAGATTTATGTGGATGACATTGTCTTTGGAGGAATGTCAAACTCAATGGTGGAAAATTTCGTCTGACAAATGAAATCTGAATTTGAGATGAGCCTAGTTGGTGAATTGAAATATTTTCTAGGACTACAAGTCAAACAAATGGAGGATTCTATGTTCATATCTCAGAGTAAGTATGCTAAAGGCCTAGTCAAGAAATTTGGTCTTGAAAAGGCTGGTCACAAGAGAACTCCTGCTGCTACACACATCAAGATGTCCAAAGATGAGCAAGGAGAAGATGTTGATCAAAGTCTCTATAGAAGCATGATTGGAAGCTTGTTGTATCTCACTGCTAGCAGACCAGATATCACCTTTGCAGTTGGTGTATGTGCAAGATTTCAAGCAGCTCCTAAGGCTAGTCATCTGCTACAAGTCAAGAGAATTATCAAGTACATCAATTGCACGAGTGACTATGGTATTCTCTATACTCATGATACAAATTCTTCTTTAGTTGGTTTCTGTGATGCAGATTGGGCCGGTAGTGCAGATGATAGAAAGAGCACATCTGGTGGATGTTTCTTCCTAGGGAATAATTTGATTTCATGGTTTAGCAAGAAGCAGAATTGTGTCTCATTGTCTACAGCTGAAGCAGAGTATATTGCAGCCGGAAGTAGTTGTACTCAACTCATGTGGATGAAGCAAATGTTGAAAGAGTATGATGTTGAACAGGATGTCATGACATTGTACTGCGACAATCTCAGTGCAATCAATATTTCCAAGAATCCCATACAGCATAGCAGGACCAAGCATATTGATATTAGACATCATTTCATTAGAGACTTGGTGGAGGATAAAATTGTCAACTTGGAGCATGTGACAACTGACAAGCAGTTGGATGATATTTTCACAAAACCCCTTGATGCTATCACCTTTGAAAAATTAAGAGGAAGTCTAGGGATTTGCCTATTTGATGCATAGCAATTAGCGTGTCCATGTGTGTTAACGGCTAGTTTATTTTTGTTCATCATTAACTGCCGTTGTGACATCAGCAGGGAGAAAGTTTCTTCATGGTTCACTTATCCTATAACTACCTCCAACGGGCAAATTGTGTTCTCTCAACCGCTTGTGCATCTATCTTCTTCCGGCCATATCATCTCTTATTTGCAGTTTTATTTCATCAGTCTGTACTCTGTTTGTATTTGCTCTCGATTCATCATGTCTCAAAGTTCAGGAAAGAAGGAATCTGTCAAGGCCAAGATTGAAAGAACTGCTAAAGGAGTCAAGTGTATGGGTTTGATGAGTGATTCTTCTCAACCATCTTCTGTGTCCAAGAAAGCTCCCAAGAAGATGCGATCAAGAAACCCAACGTGTAAGGTCTACAAATCACAGGTCAAGAATAGCAAAGCCCCAAATGTTTCTATCCTTGAGGATGTTCCTGACGAAGAAGAAATCTATTATGAAGATTCTCCAGTGAAATCGCCTCCTGATGTTGTGCCTGATGTTGTGGCTGATGTTGAGGCAACTGGGTCTAAGGAAAGTTCTGCTCAAGAAACTCCTGGAAAGGATTCCACTTCTCATGAAAATTCAGGCGATGCTACCACGCCTAATATCTCTGTTTCATCCTCTTTGAAGGATTCTGATCCAGCCTCTGTTCAGAACATCTCTGATGATGCTTCTGATGATGTTCCTCTGACTGAGACTTTTGCTGATAGTGTTGCTGCGAGGATGAAGAAGAAAAGAAGGATTACTTCTCCTGAAGTCACTCCTACTCCATCAAAGAAATCCAGACAGGCCAGTGTGAAGAGTAAGGGAAAGCAAAAGGAAGCAAAGGCTCCCACTGAGAAGAAGAAGAGGAAACTTCCAGTTGAAGTTGAAGACTCTGAGTCAGATGTTGAAGTCGGTGTTCAGGACATTCGATCTTCTGATAAAAAGAAATTTTCTGGTAAGCGTATTCCTCAGAATGTTCCTGCTGCTCCGAATGTGAGTAATGAAGAGGAGGAAGGATCTGAAGAGTGTAGTGCAGGAAAGGACTCCAGTTCTGAAGACTAGTTTGTTTTGTTTCTGCTGTATTCGTGCACCCTTTGCAAATTTGTGCTAAAAAGGGGGAGTAGTTGCTAGTATGCATGTGTTTTGTTTTAGAGTAAAGTACACTCACCCCCCTTAAGGTTTGTTAGAATTACACTCCACCCCATTCTTATCTAAAATCTACATCCCACCCCATTTTATATAGAGGCAAATTTAGTGACGAAAAATATTTTTCATTAATAATTAGTTATTATTTAAATTGTTAATCAATAATTTCAAAAAAAAAATCAATATAATCCAATAAATTTAAAAATGAAAACATCACAATCCTCCTCATTCTCTCAATCGCGTTTTTCCTCCGTAAATTCATAATGCAAATTATGCAATAGCACACCTGCCCGATTTACAAACCATATCTCGAACATAGTGAAACATGCTTGTGTTTTCATATTTGGTAATAATTCAATTTTAATCAAAATAATCTCTTTATACCTCCAATTTTCAAAATTGGGTTGTAGGCCAAAAAAGCAACACAAATGGGTGAAGAAAATAGAGAAACAAAATTATGAAAATATGAAGTGGATCTGAGGTTATTAGAGCCCAACGAGGCGGTGGAGCATCGTTTTTAACAAAATCCAACAATATCTAAGACCAACAGAGCGTTCGCTCACAACTTCAAGGGGTGAAATTCACAAGAAGTAGTTGAACAAGTGGCTTTAGGGATGTGCGATTCACGTTCTGGGGTTCAGGTTGCAACAAAACTTTGAGGCATGGAGGTGCCATGGGGTTTCACATTGTGGGACAGTGGAGCCGTGTTAAAGGGAGTAAAGGCTTGGTGGTGGCCGTTTGTGGTGAGAAATATGATTTGGAGATAGATGGGACATGGACTTAACAGACAGAGTGAATGGTTTTTTTAAATTTAATTCAGTAAAATTATTTTCATAAATTAATGTATGATAGTGTATATGCATTAAATTTATTTAAATTTTTACTAATTAGTAATTAGTTTTTAGTAGTGAGGAATTTGTTTTCGTCACTAAAATTTGCCTTTATAAAAAATGGGGTGGAGTGTAGATTTTTAAAAAGAATGGGGTGGAGTGTCATTCTTGCAAATCTTGAGGGGGGTGAGTGTATTTTACTCTTTGTTTTATGTTCAGATGTTTAAGTGACAGATGTGCTGTTTTTGAAGTTTCAGAAGTGTGTGAACAGTGTTTTCAGATGTTTGAGTTTTCAGAAGTTTGTGGTTCAGAAGTTGTATTCAGATGTCTCAGTTCAGAAGTTGTTTCTGTTTTGAGTTTTCAGAAGTTTGTGGTTCAGAAGTTTGTGGTTCAGAAGTTGTATTCAGATGTTTCAGTTCAGAAGTTGTTTCTGTTCAGATGTTTCAGTTCAGAAGTTTGTGTTCAGATCAGAAGTGTGTTTGTTCAGATGTTCGCAGATCAGAAGTTTGTTTTGGTTCAGATGTTCATGTCCTCAGAAGTTATGTGAAGTTGCTTCTGTTTCTACTGTGCTATGTGTGTTCTGATAGTGTTTCTGAAAATGCTACTTCTGATGAGCAGTATTTCTGACGGTGCTTCTGTTGAGCAGTATTTCTGTTAGTAGTACTTCTGGGTATGTGCTGCCAGCTTCTGATGGTAGTATTTATGATACGATGATGTTCAAGCTGATCTATTTTGAAGACATCATGTGCTAAGGCTGATTGTACTTCTGGTTGTGTGTTTGTGCTGCTAAAGTGTTTTGTTCCAACTATGCCTTCTGAAGTATGATAGTTGGTTGTGTAGATGCGTTTGTTTGAGGGGGAGCTCTGACTAAGGGGGAGAGTTATTTCTCTAATTCTTATCCTCTCTGATTGTGAGTTGTTTTAGACAAAATTTGACAAAGGGGGAGATTGTTGGAACATGTTGCCATGCATTTTGTTAAAACAACCGATTGTCGAAGCAGATGCCGTGGCATCTGACCTCGTGAGGCTAGGACATCAGTCCTCAGCTTGTGTTTCTGTTATGGGCCTTCTGAAGATTTGTTGAAGATATGTTTTGAGTTACTTGAGGAGCAAGTAATTATTTTAGAAGGGTTTTAGTTGTTGGGTTGTTATTTGTTGAAACAATCTTTGTTAAAAGATTGATTTCTATCTTTACTTGTGCAAGAAGAAACCGAATCTATCAAGATTGCGTTTTCAAATTGCTGTTATTGGAATCTGTTTCTTCAGCCCGTGCCAACCCTAAAGCCCATGCTACCGCTGCTGAAGTCTATAAAAGGATGAAGACCTAAAACGTGAAGATCACCGAAGCTGATAGAGAGAGATCGTGTGTTTTAGGATTTGTTAGTGTGCTTCGTTCTTTGTTATTTGTGAATCCTCTTTGCTCACTGATTCTATAAAGCAAAGAAGGGTTCTGTGTTGTTTGATTACATTCAAACTCTGATTGTTCATTGTGTTTACCAATCACTGTGGCAGTGATTGAGAGAAAGTGAGAGGGGCTCTCATACTTAGGTTGAGATTCTAAGTAGAAATACACTGGGTAGATTAGGAAGTGAACTATGAACTGAGGTGTTCATGAGTGTCTGTAATTCCTGAATCTTGAGATAGTGGATTTCCTTTCTTTGGGTGCAAACCCTCCAGACGTAGGTGAAAGTTTTCACTGAACTGGGTTAACAACTTCTGAGTGTTATTGTTTTGTTGTTAAGTTCTGTTTATTGTTAAGCGATTGTCGAACCTCTTGTCCCAGCATCGTGTAGGACAATCGTATCAGAGGGAACCTGAATTACAAAGAGGAATTAGGGAAAATGTGACACATAACAGAAGGGACACCGCTTGCTTCAACGATTTCATTGAGTGAGCCGAATTACAAGACTTACCTTTGTTGGGGAAGAAATTTACTTGGTTTAGACCTAATGGCCAAGCAATGAGTAGACTAGATCGTTTTCTTGTTTCTCATGATTGGCTTTCTTTTTTGCCCGATGGCGTACAAGAGGTTTTGAATCGTGAGACTTCCGATCATTGCCCGTTTTTGTTTCGACTTGCTAGACAAGATTGGGGACCTCAACCCTTCCGTGTCCTCAATTGTTGGCTCCAAGATACTAGATTCAAGTCTTTTATAGAAGTCAATTGGCTTTCTTTGCATGTCAACGGGTGGGCATCTTTTGTGATTAAGGAGAAGCTCAAAACCCTTAAAATAAAAATTAAGGAGTGGAATAAGGATGTCTTCGGCAACATAAATACAAACAGGAAGGCAATTGTGAAGGAGATCAATGAAATAGAAAAGAAAGCCGAGGAAGTGATTCTCAATGAAGATGATTTGAATAAGAAGAAGGAGTTGGGGCGGAATATTGGAGACTTGCTAATTTGAATGAATCCTTGCTTTGTCAAAAAGCGAGGATTAGTTGGATTAAGGAAGGTGATGCAAATACAAAATTCTTTCCTGGCATGATGAATTGGAGGAGGAGTAGGAATTCTCTCTTTGGTCTCCACATTGATGGGACTTGGAATGAAAATCTGGTGGACATTAGAATGGAGACAAAGGAGTTTTTCTCTCAAAAATTCAGAGAAGAGAGATGGATTTCTCCTACCTTGGAAGGAGTACCATTCTGCCAACTCTCTCCAAAGGACAACTTGAACTTGATAGCTCCTTTCAATTATGATGAAATTATGGAAGCGGTGTGGGAGTGTGAGTGCGACAAGAGCTCGGGACCCGATGGATACAATTTCAGATTTATCAAGTCGTTTTGGCACCTTTTTAAGGATGGTTTTTTGAGGTTGTTGGAGGAATTTTATAGTAGCGGTATTTGGCCAAGGGGTACAAATTCGTCTTTCCTAGCTCTAATCCCGAAGGTGGATTCTCCCATGGGGTTACTTGATTTTAGACTTATTTCCTTGGTGGGGTGTATGTATAAAGTAGTCTCCAAAATCCTTGCCAAACGATTGAAGAGAATTTTGCCTAAAGTCATTGATGAAACACAATCGACATTTCTAGGAGGTAGAAACATGCTTGATAGTGTACTTATTGCAAATGAGGTAGTACATTATGCAAAGATAAGGAAAATCCCGACTTTGGTTTTCAAGGTGGATTACGAAAAGGCATATGACTCCGTTAAATGGAGCTTCCTCCTCTATATGCTCAAGCGTATGAACTTTGATGCAAAGTGGATCCGTTGGATCAAGGGGTGTTTATTCTCTTCAACTATGTCGGTTCTAGTTAATGGTTGCCCCACGGAGGAATTCAAGATGGAAAAAGGTCTTAGACAAGGGGACCCTATTGCGCCCTTTCTTTTCCTCATTGTAGCGGAAGGGTTAAATGGGTTACTTAAGAGAGCGGTGGCCTTGGGCAAGTTTTCCCCTTATTCTTTTGGGTTGCCCAACTCTTTGAGTGTCTCTTTGTTGCAATTTGCGGATGACACACTTTTCTTTGGAGAGGCATCTATCCAAAATGTCGTTACTTTGAAGTGTATTCTTCGGTGCTTTGAATTGGTGTCGGGGTTAAAGGTGAATTTCATCAAAAGTAGGTTGGTAGGGATTGCAATGGGAGAAGATTTGGTAAGTAGGATGGCGACCATATTACATTGTAGAATTACAAAACTCTCATTTGTTTATCTTGGCCTACCTATAGGTGGTAACCCGAGAAGCCTTCATTTTTGGGATCCCGTTGTCTTGAAAATTCAGAAGAGACTTTCAAGATGGAAGAGGAAGACGCTCTCTTTTGGGGGTATACTTTGTCTACTAAAAAGTGTTTTGACGGCTCTCCCTTTGTTTCATATCTCTTTCTTTAAAATGTCGGTGGGAATTGTTCATAAATGCGAGAAATTGATGAGGTCCTTTCTTTGGGGAGCGGTAGAAGGAGAAGATAAAATAGCTTGGGTGCGATGGAGTACGGTGTGCAAACCTAAAGAGGAGGGAGGCTTGGGGGTGAAGAACTTGAGTCTATTCAACAAGGCATTATTGGGCAAATTGAGATGGAGGTTGCTAAAAGAGAAAGATAATTTTTGGTGCAAGGTCCTACATAGTAAGTATAATAATATGGTACCTACTAATGCATCAAAATGGTGGAAAGATCTTCATTTATTATGCTTTGAGAATGGTAATGGGGATTGGATGGATGTGGGTCTTAAACGAAAAATTGGGGAGGGTAATGCTGTGGATTTTTGGGGGGAGAATTGGATGGGAACATGAATGTGAAAGGACAGATTCGGAAGACTTTCAACATGTCTACCCAACAACATCATACAATCCGAGATATGTGAACTTGGCTGAATGGTTCGTGGCATTGGATATTCAATTGGAGAAGAAATTTTCTGGATAGAGAGCTGGATATGGTAACTGATTTTATGAGTACCGTGTCTTCTCATTCTCTTGTTGAAGGAACTCTAGATGATTGGATTTGGACAAAGGGAGAAAGGGGACTCTTCTTAGTTAAATCAGCATATCAACTTTTATAGGGAAGTGTAGATGAACCGGAAGACAAGTGCTTTCGAAAATTGTGGGGTATTAAAGCACCCTCCAACGTGCTAGCCTTAGCATGGAAGGTGATGATAAATAGAATCCAATCAAAGGAGAATCTCAAAAGAAGAGGTATTCTCCAAAACTCCTCAAATCTTATGCTCTTTCTGTTCTCTATCTAAAGAGACTACTACACACATGTTCTTCACTTGTACTTATTCATGGGGTGTATGGAACCGGATCTTCCGATGGTTGGGGTTCATCATAGCTATGCCTGAAGCAGGAAAATTTCATTTCCTGTCATTTCAAGAGAGCTGCAGTGTAAGGGACCGAAGGAGAGGGATGTGCTTTATCTGGCTATCAACTATTTGGTACCTATGGAATACTAGAAACGGGTTAATTTTCCAAGGTGAAACAGCAGAATTCTCTTTGTCCTTGGATTCGATACAACACAAATCTTGGTTGTGGCTTAAAGGAAGAGTTAAATATTTCTGCTTCTCTCCATACGAGTGGGCTTCTAATCCGCTAATATGTTTGGAAAGCCTTTGATAGCTTGAACAGCGGTTTTGAGAAACACCTACTATATTCCTATTATCCTACTTTTGTGGTGAACCGTTGAGCTCGTTTGTGTTTAAACTAGTGGTTTATTTTATGTGCAGGCTCACTTATAACTGCTGTTAGTTCTTAGTAGCTTTTATCTAGAGATTGGATATCCCTGAACTCTCTGCTGGGTATTGTTTTTCTTTCTTTTTTTTGTTTCTTGTACATGGGTTGGGGCACCCCTAGTGCCCCATCTATTATACTATTACAATTTGCTGATAAAAAAAAACACCCTTAGTTGACGTTAAAGGCAAATAAGTAGTAACAATTGAAATTCTCTTGAGGTACTAAATCTATTTATGATGTCTTATTAATTAAGTGGCTCATTTAAATCAAAATTTGCTGAGTGTTAAACAAATATTGCAAAAACACTACATTTTACATTTTGAAGACATTAAATGCACTAAATTTGTTCCATGTAGCTGTGAATTATTGATAAAAGTTTTCTATAAAGTGGAAACATATTGTAAAACATACCTATCCAAGTGTAGTAGAAGCTCAAATAAAGTGAAGCTTTTAGTAGACAATCTCTAAGACCACAAATATGTAAATGAAGAAAATTTAGAAGATAGTGTTGATTTTTCGGTTAATGGAACTAGACCTCTTGCTGAAAGTTATGTAATGCACAATGTTGGGGAGAGTCACAGCGAGGACCCATGGGCCAAGGCCGAGAGGAGACACCAAGGAGATCTTGGACACCACATCTTAACCCAAAACCTTAAGGCATTGGGTTTATGGGTCACATCTCTTATAAACTCTCTCTCTCACCTTGACTTCTCCGATGTGGGACTTGACTCCAACACTTGATTCCAACAATCTCTCCCTCAAGTGTGAGTCCCTCAACCACATCACCCATGGTCCTCCCGTCTGCGGAAGCTATCCACCTTGCACCGCCGTTCGCTGCCAACGGAACCCGCCGCCTAGCCACACTGCTAGGAAGACTTTCGACACAAGGAGCCGTCATGGTCTCACGAACCATCGACTTTGATACCACTTGTTGGGAAGAGTCGCGACGAGGACCCATGGGCCAAGGCCGAGAGGAGACACCAAGGAGATCTTGGACACCACATCTTAACTCAAAACCTTCATCAATGTTTCTACACTTGAAACTTCGGGTTATACAAAGCATGTAGGCTCATATGGTAGGAGAATTGATGCAGAGGAGGCAAATAAAATAAATCAAACATTGCACCTTGAAGACAAGCCAATCAACCAAACGATGATTGACGTTAAGCTAGTTTTTTTATTAAAAAGCATAAGGGGTGTTTCAACCCTTTAATAAATTGAGAGCAAAGTATTTTAATAATTATAATGTTGACATGTTTCGTAGGGGAACCATTGAGGAAATTCGAAAATACAGGAGGGAAAATTTCATTTTTGTAATTTTTTTTTTTGCTGAAGAGCTTTTGATAGATATATGTGAACAAAATTACTTAATTTATAAAATAAAAAAATTGTGCAAAATTCCGGAGTTCCATTTAGTTTTTTTTTAGAGTTTAATTTCTATACACCGTCACCGTCAACCAATTAAATTTCAAGGATGTGAGAAAATCTCTTTTTATTTAATTTCATTAATTAACGTTACACATCCTTGAAATCTGATTAGTTGACGGTGTAACAAAACTTTACATTATTAGTGCATCACACTCTTTTTTTTATATGTTACTAGAAAAAAGTGGGCGATTAACAATGATATTTACAATTGAGGTACCCTAAAGCAAGAAATCCTCCTAGTTTATAGAACCAAATTGAATCATGATTCATGAATAAATTTAAGGCAAGATTGATTAATATAGAAGCAAATTTTGTTTTAGGTATTCTTTCAAAATTTCATAATTTGGTGGTTTTAGAAAATCAATGTATTTTTTTGCTAAAAAAATTCACCTACACCCTCATTTAATTTTTTTTTTTTGAACAACATTGTTTCATTGATTTGTTTTAATAAGCAAATAAATATATTGAAATGAAGTACAAGGGATACTTCAACCCAATACAAAGAAAAAGAAAAAAAATTATCAAAGAGAATTAAGAGTAGCACAAACAAAAATTACTAAAAAATACACTTAAAGAAGAGGCCTCTTGGAAGCAAGACTAATTTAACAAATGTCTCATTAAAACCTTATTTGATGCATCAATTTTTTTTTGGTAAGCTTATTTGATAACATAACCGGAACATTGGCCCCGTTTGGAAGAGTTTATTTGATAGCATAAACTCTTATGTCAGTGTTTGGAAGAGCTTATGCAAACAACTTATGACCTAGCATAAGCTTCTTTGAGCTTATTTTCATAAGCTACTCAGGAAAGCTTATGAAAAAGAGCTTATGTTTATATATAACTTATTTTCGATTCATTTCAATAAAAAAATTAAAATACATTATGAATAAACATTTATGTCATAAACGCTTAATTAAGCTGTGTTTCCAAACGAATCCATAATATGGGCAATGACAAACATTATCATTTCTTATACATCATAACCGAAAATCCAGATAAAAAACAAAAAAAATTTTACTTATCACCTTTCGTATTAACCAACCACAACTCTTCTCTATCAACCACATTCTTCTTTATCCAAGTAGAATTTAATAGTTGCACATAGTACTAGTTAAATTAAATAAGAGTATTTTAATAATATTATACTATCAATAATTGTTATCTTACTCTTTAATCTGTACAACAACCTTAAATAACAATATTGTGGAATGGATGAAGTAATAAATGTGCTTTTGTATTTTTTTCATAAATGTAATAAAAACACTTCCTTAGAGATATTCGAAATATGAGTGTTTGAGCATTTTTGAATTGTGAAACACAAACAATTTTCTCAGGAGATCTGAGGTTTTAATTTTTATGCAGAAAACTTGAATGACCACCTTATTTAAGAAAAAGCAAACATCCATTTAAACCAACTAAGTTTTTGTATATGACTTGTTGAATATAATCTAATTATCATATAGACATTAATTATAATAATGATTATAAGAAGATCAAAACTAACACAAAAAATTATTTTACAGCAGGCCAGGCTCCAAAATATTGTTTATTAATTACTAAATGGTTTTTGGGAATGTTATGGGGACAAATATGTATCACCTTGACATACCAATATTCAATTTTGTATCGTTAAACTTGATATTTCAACCAAACTTGATAGAGCAACAACTTGTTAACAAAAATAAATTAAACCAAATGGGCCACAAAAGAAATTCTGGACAGCTTGATGGGAAAGTAAAGATTGAATTTTTTCCCAGTATTGAATTGCTTGACTTCCCTAAGCATGGCATAAGGTAGATGGAGAAAATGCTGGACATCTCTATTCCTACCTAATACATATGTCATTCCTAATGATAATCAATGCCCTCCCTGAATTAATTATCCTCATAAGGCACAATTAAGGGTTGATCATCTTCCAAATATTTGTACAAAGCCTGCCACAAATAATAGAGGGTTTCTAACCGCGGCTAAATCATACAATAGTTCTAAACTACTTCCACCAATATGTGTCATTTCTTGTCATAGAAAAAGTGAATGCATATGCATATGCATAAAAATCCCTCCTTAAAAGGTGTTAATTAGCCAAATGTAGTTAAACTCGTCCCCGTGCTTGACTTTTCGTGAATATGAAGGTACGTAACTTAAATATTAGCAAAATAATTTTTACAGAATATGATAATTATAATGAACTATTGTATTGCATAAAAATAAAAGATAAATTAATTATCAAAATTAAGCACCACCTGCACTAAAATATGATGCATATAATTTCATGGCAAATATACCAAGTAACTTTAAATTTATAAGCAAAACACATGACTTGTTAAATTATAGTGGATCCAATTATCCAAAGCCATGCTAAAATCTTCCCTCAGTTGAAAATATCTACCCATTTCCATGAGATGGAGATTAATGACACAGTTTCATTTGTTATCATGTCGTGGTTCTAAACAATTATACATGTCTTGTCCCTTTAATGGGGTGATGGTGAAGATGACTTGTTTCTTTTTTGCCTCAAAAGATCGTAACTACTAACTACGACTCCATCGAATTATCCAATATGATCATGACGTTCTTCCTTTTCACGGTTAAAGCTATGGTTTTAATCATGAAACTTGTTGAAAAGTGAGATTGAATCAATTTAAAACGGTCGAGGGAAGATATTTGCATCTCATTCTTCTAGCAAAATAATGTAGGGAAATCTGTTTAGGACTTTGCATTTTGGTACAAAGAGATTGAAAACTAAAAAATAGTCCCGCCGTTTGAACTAGACTTGGTTGAAATTAAAAAACACAAGTTTTTTGTGTTCTTTAACCACCACAAAACATAATATTAGAAAAAAAACTTGTTTGTGATTGTCTAAAACGAATACAAATTGAGATTGTTTTCCATATGATTTTTTATTTGTTATCATATCGCCTCATTGTGTTTTGTGTGTTTTTTTTTTATGTTGCATTATGTGGTGGTAAGAAATGTCACGAGATATATATTTCTATTATTCTCACACCTATCAGCTGTGGATTGACTAAGTGTATGGTTGGTTTAAGTTAAAAGTAAAGCACTTGGAAAGTGAGATCCAGCTTCCTAAGCTGAAAACTTGAAAGCAAAGATGGGAAAAGAGGCGTTCAAAACTAGTTATACTTAAAACCAAACTTAGCATAAATAAGTCCATTTTCTTTGGTACACATAATAAATCCATCATTGATTTTAATTAAAGTATATCTCTAAATAAAGAATTTTTATATATCTTAAAGTGTTATCCACGAAAGTACATGAGCATGTTGGATCAGTCAAACAATTAGAAGCAAAAGTAGGATGGATACACACGAGAAAACCCAAAACGGCTACCAACTTGTACAAACACTTGCATATCACAAATTGAAGGCTTAAAATTATTGGGATTTGACTTCCAAGTTCCAAACACTCAAAGCACTATCAAAATAATGACGAAAGAATGGATTAATGTAATGCCGTAGAGCCACAAGTGTTCATTTCATTTGCCTTGTACATCAAATTTCAACACCCACATTTTATTTTAAATAGGCTTAAATATATTTTTAGTCCCTAGAAATATAATAATATTAGTTTTAGCCCTCAAAAATAATTTATTAGTTTTTAATCCCTAAAAATATTCATTATTATATCTATTTTAGTTTTTGCTATTAAATTTTGCTTATATAATTCATAGAATGACGACTCACTATCTCACATGATTTTTTTTAATCTAATTTAGCATTGTGTTGGGGACCTACCAATGTAAATAAAGATGAGTTCGGATATTGTTATCGATAGACATTTCATAATGAGAAAGATGACGCTAAGCCTGACTATAATAGTTATGGAAGCCGTGGATGTGAATTAGTGGATCTCGCTATGCTAAATTAAATAAATAAAAACTACAAATAGAAAAGGTGAGTCAACAAACACTAAAATAGATACTAATGTATATTTTTTGAGATTAAAAATTAATTAAAAAATATATTTTCACCACTAATACTATTATTTACTATATTTTCCGAGGATAAAAAAAAAATTTATCGAATTATAATATGTATTTGCATGTTTAGATACATTCATGGTGCTAAACTGCTAATTAAGTCTCTGAAGAGAAATCATACCGAAGAACTAAAAAAAAAAAAATAGTCAAATTATGTTGATCGTGATTTTATCCTAATGTATTTTTCACCGCGTATGTAAATATGCTTTGTATGATTGATGTATCAATCCAGCTTAATAGTAGTATTTCACTATTTTTGGTGAATGAAGAGCCACGTACAGTTTTGATATTTGAACCTGTAATTCGTGCGTGTCACCAGTGTCCTGATTGCTACTTTTTCTTTCTTCATGTCAGATATCACGATCCTCTGAATCAGAGTCAGTAACTGTGAAAGAGAAATTTACTGGCCCTCAACTCGTAAAATGACTTTTCCCCTTGCAGTAAGCCATTCTCACTAGTGAATTTTATTTTTATTTGATTTTAACTTTTTTTTCTTACTTCTGCAACTGATCATGTGGTTTTTTTTTTTCAACATAGGGTTCTAAAATTCAGTGCTCTGTCCACTCTCAAACAAAAATAGACACGAATGGTTTCTTTTTTCCCTGGAGGAATTTTCCTTTTGGACTATTGTGAGTGTTGGAACCTTAAATTACTAAATTTTATGGTGAGAATTATTCAGGTAAAGAGGTGACTCAGAAGACAAAGCCTGTAATATATTAATCTTATTCTAGTTATTTGGTGAATCTGCATACATTATTTGAAAGTGTTTTGTATTATCTTTTAATCGCACTTTGAATAATGTTGGAGAGAGAATTTTCAGTGTTTTTAAATTTAATTTATATATCTGATGGATGAATTTGTCTACCATGGAAAAAAACATGGTTTACAGGTTCAAATAATTCGTAATGCATACTAAACATATTATATGTATTGGATGTTACTCGTAAGTATATAGCTTATTGATGGATTAGTTTTTAACATGATTCACCATAAAACTGTCCTTTATGGATAGATTAGAACAGAATAAAATAAAGAATCATTTAAAAGAGCTTATTTAAGCTTATGTTATAGTATAAATGTTTATGTATGTTTCTAGAAGAGCTTATGTAAATAAGTATGACTTAACTATAACTTTTTTTAAGTTAATTAGTTATTCCTACTAGTTTATGAATAAGAGCTTATGTTGCCAATAATATATTTTTAGTTAATTTCAATAAATTTATCAAAATAGCTTATGAACACATGCTTATACAAAAAGCGCTTATTAACATAAGCATTTAATTAATATATTTACCTAAACACACCTTATATTAAAAATGAATAAAACATGATAAAATAAAATAAAAATAAAAAACCTATCTTCATCCATTCTGTCTGTGTAGAATATCTTATAATGTATCTTCTAAGAGTTGTGGCCTATTGTTTATTTAAAGGACTTTCTTTAATCATACAATGACCGAAAAGCTGAAATGGCAAATATTAGCAAGAAATATTATTATGTATAAATGTTCTAACAGTGTGACAAAATATATCAGAATGAAATATACTAGTTTTTAACCCGTGCCTTGCACGGGAAATTTAATTTTGGATTTTTTTTTTATTTTTGTTAATCAATTAATATCTTTTTTTATTTATTCAATATAGGTATTTGGTTTATTTTTCATTTTTTGCATATTTGTGGTGCAGGTTATTATTTGTTGGTCCTTGCAAATTTTCAAGACGTTAAATGCTGATTTAAACCACCTTCCGCATCTATCCTTCCCTTCAACCTTGAAAAGAAATTCCTTGAGCACTAAATCTACAATTTCTTGTGGGGGTGTTCCATGCTCCCGGTCTACATAAATTGAAATGAAAAAATTAATATATTATGAATTAAGTGAGCAATGAAAATGTACCTTTTTTTGACATGACTATGTTTACCTTTTCCATTTTTTCCAATATCTCGTTGCCTTTTTTGTTCACCAGATAACAACCTTCGCGATAAAAAACGGTAAACATTGCAGATCCAGTATCATCAGCAACATTAAGCAACAATTTGTACCTGATGTAAACATTAATAATTAAATAAATTGAATATTTTTCAAATTAATTTATTTATCGAATTTGTAGATTACCTTATGGTAGGAGTGATATGCTTGTTACATTTTTCACAATAATATTGTGCTCCGTCAGAGTATGCTGCTGAGTTACATTCACAGTCATGGTAATACCAATCATTTGTGTTCTCAATTTTCTTAATCGTGACATATATAATGAATATTGTACGCTGTAGAAATGAATTAAATGCAAAAAAAAAAATCGTAGTTACAACTGATTGTTAGATTAACAGTGATAATAACATATGTAAATGTAATACTTTTAAATGTAAATACTCAGTAACATGTTTTTTTAAATGGGAAATGATTGTACTTGATTTTGTTGTTATTTTTTAGATAGTAATTTATTTATAGTAAAAGTAATTAAATTTGTATAGTGTAAACTTTATTTTTCTAAAATGAGGGATTATAGTGTCTACTGTTTTTATAACTGAATATAAAACACACTATTTAAGATCCATTAGATATGTTTATATAAGAGTTTTTATATTTATTAAATGATAATTAATATACTCGTTAAAAGACCTTTAAGTAGCTGAGTTTTTTTTATTTTATTTTTTAAATATTGTATTTACTTTTAAAGAATTTTTATTTAAATTGATTAAAATTTAAGTTTTTTTTTTAAAAATTAAATAAGTGTTCCAGCATTTTTTTTACAAAAAAAACTAAAACTTTTTTTTTAAGAATTGAATATAGTAGCTGTTGTTTTAACTGTTGACTATGAATTAATCTTTTTTAAAAATGTTCAAAACGTGTATCAAAATCTTTTTTTTCCTATTATAACGTTATGAATTTAAAGCAATTAAATTCAATGAAAGAGTATAAGAGTTTATGGTCTAATTAATTGATATTTTATCCCATTATTCATGTGTTCTTAATTTCCCATAATAGGTGATTATTAAATTAGTTTAATAAGTATTTAAGTTTGTAGTTAGTGTTTAAAAATCTCTAACCCCATGAATTTTGTATTTAAAATGCATTTTTGTTTAGTGTAATCCTTAACATTATATGTTTATGTACTAATTTAATAATCTATTCATTAATACTAAGTTACTAATATAACAGGTAATTGTTTTATTTAATTAAAACGTTGAATGAAAATCAATGTTTGTTTTTTTTTTAATAAAAAAATGTCTAATAAATTAAATTAAAAGTGATGAGAACATACCGATCTGCAAGTAACCAAATTTTTAATATTTGTGCTTGGGAAAAGCGTCAGGAACTCATCTTTTTCGATAACGTTTAATATTTCAATCACAATGTTCATTACTTGAGTCTGAACTGCGTCACACTCAAATATAATTGCGAAGAAACAAAAATTATGTTGTTATTTGTCATCTAAATTTGTTCAAAGTAATATGAAATCCACAGTACATACATACCTTTCTCTGTATGACACTGCTTATGGAATGTCAGGATTGAACATTACTTTAGTGCAGTTTAACCCAACAGTCAGTTTATATTCCCCTGGAAAAACAATTAGCGATCGATTGTAAGTTTAAGTTTGAACATGTTGATTTATTATATAGAAGCTTATGTTTGTTTGTTGCTCAAAATTATTAAATGTACCTTGATGAATTGTTACAACTCCCAACAATATGATAATAACAACATGTTTGTTGTCTTTGAATTTAGAAGTGCATCCAATTAGTCGACAAATTGGCCGTATAAAAAACATTTAATTTTTTTGCTGGAAAAAAATTAAATAAAAGTTGTTAACTTTCTTCCGTAGGAAGTTAGAGAAATTAATAATACTAATTTTTTATTGATAAAAGCAAATTTACCCTTGAGATTCAATTTCAATGTCTCTGCTCTGCGTATGGACTTCGTTCCGCTCAAATCCGTTGTAATTTCCGACGTGCGTTACTTCGCCCATAACATCTGTTTGAATGGTAATGTCAATACATGGAAGTGTTGATGTATTTGAAGTTATTTAAATGAAGGTATTTACATACCAACTAAGAACCGCTCGTCAAAGTCAGGATTTAGAATTTCATGCATGTTGTCAAATATCATATCACGCACGGGAAGCACATCTTTATTATATGGAACAATCCTTGTTCTACTTTGCAAGTGTATCTTGTAGATATGCCTAGATGCACTAAGACCTCGGAAATTATGTCATACCCAGAAATATTCAAAACGGTATACCAAACCTTCCGTGATTCTGTTGGCAAAACGTTCATGAAGGTTACGCCTACGCTCTGCATGGATTTTTTGACCCTAGAAATGAATGAGTTTCATATGAATTTATGTCTGTGAATTAAATTAAAATACAATTACATATTTAATAATAGCGAAATTGTTTCTCGTTTACATACCTTTCGATCCATCAACAACAGATTATAGAACGAACCGTTGTGTCCTTCCTCATCTTCTTCCTCCTCTTCTTCAGCAAACCACGCCCTTATTACTCGAACGACAATAGTCCAATCATGTGTTAAAGGAGTTAGTTGGTCAAGTAGGCTATAGTTCGGATTCATGATGCAAGGAAGTTTTGGAGATGAAAACTAACGTCTGTTGATTTTGGCCTGAACTTGTGTATCAAAGGAGATGTATACTAAAGTATATATATAGGCCCATTGCTCTTCTGTGATTCCTAATTGATTTTGTTTTGATTTTTTTTTGTTGAAGCTCGAATTTTTATTAGTATAAGTTGAAATTTTTTAACAAATTAATGCGTTATTCAATTTTTTACTTGATTCCGAATTTTTCATTTATGTATGTAGGTTGTATTTACTTAATTAACGCACATAATTTTGTATAATTAATGTATATAATCAATTAATTGTAATTAAGGAATTATTACTAAGTTGTTACTTGATTTTTTAAAAATAAATCAATGTGATTAATGTACTTAATTGTGATTGATGAATTTTAAAATTAAATCAATGTTATTAATTTTGTTCTTTTTAATTCTAATTTAAAAGTATTTTAATTCGATATGAGTTGTTCACGGTCTAAAACTAACTTATATATAAAAAGTGAAAACCAATACCTCCGTCGGGGATTTCAAATTTGTAATAGAAATATCAGAACCGCTGGCCTCCTTCATGGAAAAATAAAGTTATGTAGAAGTTTGGTTAGTTTACTTTTATGTATATATGTATAACTATAACTTTCAAGTCAAATGTTTAGGGCATGAGTTGTACTACTTACATTGTGAATGAACTTCATAATAATGTCTGCATCCTTGCAAATAAATTTAGCCGTGTATGTAGACTCAAACCTGCCTCGACCTTGAAGAGGAATTGCTTATGCATTATGTCACGAATCTCTTGGGGAATACTCAATTTATCACCCCCTACAATCAATCCATAATAATTACATTTATGATTACGTAGAAATTGAATGTTGTGTTATACACTTTTGCCTTTATCATATTGTAAATATTAAAATACCTTAACAACATTTGCATCGACATCTTTGGCTGATTTTTGAATAATGGCAAAACCTGCCCTTTATGGATAGATTAGTTTTTAACATGATTCACCATAAAACTGCCCTTTATGGATAGATTAGAACAGAATAAAACAAAGAATCATTTAAAAGAGCTTATTTAAGCTTATGTTATAGTATAAATGCTTATGTATGTTTCTAGAAGAGCTTATGTAAATAAGTATGACTTAGCTATAACTTTTTTTAAGTTAATTAGTTATTCCTACTAGTTTATGAATAAGAGCTTATGTTGCCAATAATATATTTTTAGTTAATTTCAATAAATTTATCAAAATAGCTTATGAACACATGCTTATACAAAAAGCGCTTATTATCATAAGCATTTAATTAATATGTTTACCTAAACACACCTTATATTAAAAATGAATAAAACATGATAAAATAAAATAAAAATAAAAAACCTATCTTCATCCATTCTGTCTGTGTAGAATATCTTATAATGTATCTTCTAAGAGTTGTGGCGTATTGTTTATTTAAAGGACTTTCTTTAATCATACAATGACCGAAAAGCTGAAATGGCAAATATTGTATGACACGCAGCAAGAAATATTATTATGTATAAATGTTCTAACAGTGTGACAAAATATATCAGAATGAAATATATTAACTTTAGAAAATAAATCGGAGACATGATATATAAATGAACAGCCCTCAAAAGGCTTGAGCTATCTATACTTGGAGTAGAAATTCATTCTCAATTATCTCAAGATCAGACGCCCGAAAAATAATGAATTCTAAAAAAATCCACTCTTTTAATTTTGGGTAAAACTGAGCGAAATTAATGAGGAGGGATAGCTTTATTGAAACACAAGTGTGCAGGAAGATATCTCAGGTTCAACTCTCACACAATACACTTGGTACAAGTGACGTCCAAAAGTCTTAATTGTGGCCAAATATCAAATCCCGAATACTCAAATAGTTGACACTTGACACCCAACAAAAAAAGAGAAACTTTGCACATTCTGCAGGTACAAAATAAAAATTCAAACCTTAAACCAGTGAAGTCCTAAAAGGCACGACTTGCCAGCCCAATCATAATGTCCAAGCAAAATGTGGATAGACATAGGATAGCACATGGACAAGGCCCCCACATATCCTAATCTCCCCCATAAACCTAACAATAACATGCATCATTATTATAACATGCTTGAAGGAGAAGGGAGTTTGTGCATCCAATAATTCCCATGTGGGACTAAGCTGGCAAACATTACAAGATGGAGCAAACAATCACAGTTGTATTTATACGAACAACTCATTCTTGCCTAAAGGCGTGCTTGTTGTGTTCACAAGGAAAATTGCATCTTTAGAAAAAGAATAAAATAATATACATGCCTACCCATTTTAATCAAGCAATTAAATATTGAAGACGAACAGCCTAGCATCAGAGCAACCAGAAATGAAATCAAAATACGGAGCAGAGAGAAACAGAGTAGAGCAGGAGCTAATTTACAATGAGCATGATCATCATCAATGCTACCTTCCCTCCCTCCCCCACCAGGACATGTAGCGCAAGCAAAACTCTCCAGAGGTCAGAACCAGTTTGAACATGGTGGCATGGAGACTGATGCGATTCCAACCTTCAATCCGACTTAGGTGCTGACTGCCGGAACCTGATTCACGGTATCAAAGTTGTTCGCAGGTTTTGGCCTCCACTCAGTTCTGCCCCTCACAATTTCAGCGCCTTCTTCAAGTCGAAGCAAATGCTTGCACTCAACTTGTCCGCTGTGGGCTAGATTGTCCACATCAGCCCCAGATACGGCAGTGAGAGACTGCAACACGCTGTCCCTGCCGCACTCCCTCCTATATTCTAAAGTCAAGGAAGAAAGCTCATGACTCTCCAGGATTGCCTGTGGAGCACTCTGCAACAGTCAAAGCATAATCTTTTTGTTAAGAGGTCTGATCTGATGAACCCAATGCATAACAAACTAAACAATTAAACATATCAAGTTTTGCATCTCCAAAAACAAATTAACAAGTTCTAATTAAAAAAGGGGGATATATATATATAAGTGATTTACAAAAGTAAAGTAATACATGCACACTTTAATTATACCTCCACCTTATGAGATATAGGAGTCGAAGAGAAAATGTGAGACATTGTAGGTGATGTCATAGGAAAAGAATAGTGAGAATGGAAGAGGATGAGTGGAAAAGAGATGTAAGAGAATGAGAGTGTAAACGTATCAAAACTCTTCACAAAAGATCAAACATCGCACTCTTACTCTTGTTCAATTTTATGAGTTCTCTCCTAAGCACTGCTTGTCAGTTCTACTCGACTATATCACATTTCAATTTTAAAGCTATTACTCACTAGCTCAAAAATTACTACCTACTAGAGGAGGCATCAAATACCAATAAACACCACAGCTTAATGAATATTTCATCTTAGAATTCGACTACCATATCAATCATTTTCATAAAATTCAAAAGTAACAATACTCAAAGTAATTTTCTTCAAAAGAGCCCACACCCTAACTCTGCATAAAGTTTATACGGTAAACTACTAAAGGGTAGGGTTTTTTTTTTTGAGGAAGTTGGGTGCTTTAGTTATATAATGATTACCACTAATAAATCCACCAGGAGTTTGGTCTGACCTTCCACATTTATGATTGGCAAGATTCCAATCTTGCACCACAAGTGATGGGCCAAATGAACAAAGAAAGAGAGGAAAAAGAAATAAGGATTAGAGTTCAATAAAAAAAAAATTTACCTCCAGAATCCAGCCAATGTACTTCACATTGTTAACATGCTGATTGACATCTAGATCGCTCCATCTAGGCTGAAAAAACAGAGACAATATGCAACCTAATCAGAAACCAGCATATGAGGAAAATGGAATAAATAAAAAGATGATAACAATAACTGAAAAGAGTGGACATACACTTAAACCAGAACGAATATAATCTGCAGTATTGTCGTCGAGTTTAGGCAGTTTTCTGTTATCCTCTTCCAGAATTGGAGCAGAATCCACAAAATAAGATCCTATCTCCTCTCTCACTTCCTCTGGAATCTTAGACAGCCTCCTGGTCAGTTTATTCATCATGACCCAAACACTGTAGATCACCAAAACCATAGCCAACAGATCAGAAAGTGTATACATGTTACTAATTACTAGCTCCAAGATTATGCACGAGTACAGGATAAAGTCTTCTACTTAATAATAAACATAAATAACACAGTTTTGTTGGTACAATTAGAGGTTTATACCTGAAAACGTACGACATACTTAAATATGAAGTTTGTTGCCTTAAACATAGTCAAATGCAAAATTGATATTTCGAATTTCAGTTAAAATACATTTGACTATAAAGAGAAAAAAACTTTTCATAGCTCCATAGATGTATGAAATATTCAAAAAGTGAACCCAATAGCAAGTGGTGCGCATTTAGAAAACATTTTAAAGTACTTTTTGTTGTTGGCAGCACAAGGGGGAGGAGAATTCCAAAGTAATATTTCTACCTGGAGGCTCTCGTCAATATTTCACCAGTTTTGCAGTCACGTAAAAGCCAATCACGACGCATACCATTCTTCCCAGATCCAGAAACCCAAGTGTCTACTTGAACAACATCACCCCTGAAACAAATATAGACGTTGAAATTAAGATGATCAAATTCAAAATATTGATAATAATCCACAGTAATAGTTTATTTAACTTCAATTTGGACCAAGAAGCCATAGTAATTGAAAGCTTTAAACATCTAGTTCTCAAACAAAACAAATGCAAAACACATACATAGGTAGCGTTTGGTAGACACGTCAAAAAATTACAAAACAAAGCATGTGAATTATCTTTATTTTGATGCAGATAAAAGTAAAACGGAATAAAACATAAGAGAAAAAAGTGACAATTATGGTTCCCCCCATTCTAGTGGAACCACTAAGAACAAAAAATCGCAGGTTGTTCTGTTCCACTCTGCCCAAGTGCCAAATGTTATCAAATATTAGCCGCTGCTTTTTTCTACTGTAGTTAAAACAAGGTCATGTCACCAAATTTATTATGTAATTACTACTGAATAACATATTATATCTGATATACAGATTAAAGATCCATGGCATAAGGTTTCTCATAGTTCATCATGTATAAGTTATAACACTTATGTAACACTTATGCTTATCAGACCAATTATCATCCCACAAGAATTTCACAAGTACTGCAGTTTTCATGACAAAGTCTCAACTTAGAAGTCGATTCCGAGGAACAAGATACAGAAACTACAGAATAAATATATAAGTATCAATAGACACTGAGATATTTAGGGTCATGATTCCTTACTAAGATCACTATAATAAAGAGAGAAATAGAAACTTAATATGGATACAGGTGCAAATCACACGAATTACGGATGATTCAGGGTAACTTACCAAGTAGGATAACGATCGACCACTACCTGCATCCGAGTAACTACCCAAATCAAATTCTTTTTACACATTTCTGGAGTAGAACCAAAGCCATCACCAAGAAGCCCAGCAGTCTTAACATGATTAAGTGCCGTTTCCTGTTGTCAAACAAATAAATTAGATAATCATGTATGAGAAGCATTAAGGAACTTCCATTGTCTGATAAGAATTTCAATTCTGCAGAGTACATGTACAAGCCTCACAACTTATGTTTATATCCCAACATACCTGCAAATGGTTCATTACTGTTTCTATAGACGCTGTTCGATCGGCACCAATTTCATATGATCTAATAGAGAAGTTTTCACGGAACACAAGACCATCCTGAACAATTCTTCCTATACCAAAGGAGTCAACAAGCATGTCAGGTCGCCTCGGCTTCCAATCAAGCATCATCCACTGCTTTTCCGCCGCCAAGAAAATTGTTGTGATAGCAGCAAGAAGCATGCTCCAATCAGGTAACTGATTGATAAAAGTCCTGGGAGCATGCATAGGCAAATCACCGTCATGCTTCAAGCTTTCTGAATGAGTAGCCACTGTGGTACCATTAATCTTCGAAGGGGCCTGGGCATTTGTCTTCACTTGCAAGCCACCAGAAGAACCATGCTTGGATTTATGTCCTCCAAGGCTCACATGCCCACCTCCAAGCTTGGCGCCAGCTGCACCCGAGTCTTGCGAGGACGAAGTCACCGGGAAAAATGAAGAAGTAGCAGCAGTGGCCACCATGATGAGTTCCTATAGCAGCTGTATGCAAAAAATGAAGCAAGTTAAAAATAAATATACATATTTTCTCTCCCACCTTCCATAAAAAATGGAAAATCTTATGGAAAATGCATCAATCAACAGGAAACACATCATTCCACACCCAAATGACAAACAATAACAAAGAGGTGAAAAGCAAGCTTTGTTTTGAATTCCTACAATTCTATCAATCTTTTCAGAGTTCATTGATTCCACCCTATAACTCAAAATGGCAAGTTTACTTTACCCTTTGTGAGAGATTCCACAAAGAAGTTCAGGAACACAGAATCATAGGAAATCATAGGAAATAAAACCAATCAACAGACCAAAAAAGACAGGAACAAACAACAGCTGTCAAAAAAACCGCGTGCAGATCTGGCTATGAATCTAGTCTAGAAAACATCGCAAGCCACAAAAAAAAAACACAAAACTGATTTTGGTTCTGTTTTCCAAACGAAGAAAAATAATAGACATTGCAATTTACAACGAAAATCACAACACCATTTGCGTCGAAAATTCAAACCGAACGCGGTTTTTGCATCCAGCAACCAATAAATCCAAAAAAAAAACGAAAAACAAAAAACAACGAGAACCTTCGCTACAATGGCGAAAAATGCAGAAAACAATGGATTTTGGTTGTTTAATATTCGCTTCGATTGTGGAAAAAAAACAAAAAAAAAAGTGAAAAAACATTGAAAAACGAATGATTAAGGGGAGGGTGGAAGTGCAGTTTGTAGATCAGAGAAGATTTGTTTGCGTACCCGAGGTGGTGATGAAGATGAAGAAGGAGATGAAGCAGAGGCAGAAGCAGAAGCAGAAGCAGAAGCAGAGAGAAGCGCTCAACAAACGAGAAGAAAAGGTGAATGAATTCACAATCACAGGAGAACAAAGGAAGGGGCTATTGCGTCATTTCAGACCAGTTTCTTCTTCTTTTTGTTGATTTTTGCATTTAAAAAATAAAGGGTATTTATGTCTATGAAATGAACGTGTGTTGTAATGTGAGTTGGGTTTGTTTTATGTAGAGAGGGAGAGAGAGAGAGAGAAGAGAGGGATAGATAAGGCAAAGGCAATGGTAGTATTCCATTCCACACAACACACCTCATTATATACTTGTCTGTCTACCTGGCCCACTCTTGAAAACTTTCTACAGTTTCCAGGTAGGACTAGTATATGTTTCTATTCTTTTACCTATATTCATTTATTTATTTTATATTCACTAAATCCTTTTTTAAGAGGGAGGTCTTCGGAAAGAGGAAACTAGATGCAGATGCAGGTATTCTAAGAGAATGAAACACCCACAACATCATATAATGAAAGTAAGTTGGAACAATTAGGCGGAGGACTCTCCAACACATGATACCTAAGTTCTAAGTCATGAGTGAAACTCGCTAAATAATCAGCAACTTAATTGGCGTTCCGACAAACATGAGAAACTCTCAATCCTTAATAACAAAAAAATACAAATATATTGAATTAAGATTTGTTATTTTTCATAAATTAAAATAAAAAATTCCATAAAAAATATGATAAGTGATAAAAAAATCTAGACAAAAATATAAAAAAACTATATATACCTTGATAAAAAAATCAAATTTCCCCCAAAAAAGAACATAAACATTGCCTTTTTTTTCATTTCACACGGTGATTTTTAGTTTAATATTTTTGCATTTTAAAAAAATAGAATTAGTTTTTATTTTTATAAATTCAATGAATTCTTCTTACTTCTTTATTTGAAGGAGGGACTTTTCTTTTATTTTGATTCTCCTATGAAGGGATGAAGAAAATTTAGGCTCGATTTTCCCTATAGTATGTGAATGAGTTTTAACTCTTTTTGTAAGTACTCAAAGGATTTTAGAAATAAGATGATTAACGTGAGGTTCTCTGTTTGTGAAAGGGATATTTGACTTTGAAGCTTTTGACACTTAAATTTCGTTGAAGATGAATGAAGTGAGTTCTCTATTTTTCTGATCTTCAAGTATTCCTTTTATACAAGCTCTTAAGGGATGACTTGCTTGAGGGAGAAAGAGCTTCTTCAACGGTTCTTTGTTAGAATTTTGGGTCACAAATGTAACTTTTAATTGTGTTAGGGTCATTATTTAATTAGCCAAAACTAAAGTGGTCTATTTAATATTGATCTTATGGCTAAGGGCATATGTGTTATGAAAAGGTATTGTGCGGATACCATAAGGCAATATTCTAATTTGATGAGGGGCCAAATTAGAAATATTGAAAACATAATTGTAACTGATGTAGTTACTTATAGGGTTATGGTCCCCAATTGTAGACATAACAACGTAACAACGTAAAAAGTTTCTCCTCATCCCCATCAGAGGAGAACATCAGGAAACCCTAAGGGTGATCTACAATTGGAAGATCACAACCCCAGATCCTTCAGCGATTCCCATGGCTCATTCAGGTACGCTTCCGCTCTAGATCTTCATCATGTTTTTCGGGTATGAGTTAATCAAGTGTGGTTTATGATTATGCTCCTATTTTCTATATGGGTAGAAAAGCATGTGGTTAGGAACAAATCCTTATTTATTAGAAACCTACAAGTGGTATCAGAGCCACCCATGCCTGATTCATGTATGACTTTGGTAATTCTAAAAAATTAGGGTTTCAATTTTTGGTTATTAAATCATGTCTGCAGTTTCGGTTTTTATGGATTCACGTATATTTTTTTTTTCCGCCATGGGTCATCACATGTTTCGTTGATGAAGTATTGGGTTTTCGTTTTAATTATTGAGCAAATTCAGATTGTTGGGTTTAAAGAAACGAAATTGGTAACAATTTTGTATTAGCATTCACATCATATTCATGCTTCAGTGGCAACTTCCATTGATGTTTCAATATCTAGTTTTAAATTCAGTTTCGTTTATATATATATATACATATATATTCACGGATTATATATATGCAAGTGGTTTTTTTTAATGTATAAATTCAGTTTCGGTTTCTGTAATTTATTTATACTGTTCACACAGTATATGATTTAAGCTGCAAAATTTGGTTGAATACATGCCATCATTCTCTTGTTAAGAATGAATTCTGGGCTAAAGAAAAGTAAAATTTTTAGTATGTTTTCAAATTTTGGTTATGGTTTGTATTTTTATACAATTGTTTGATATTTTAAATGAGTCAATTAAAATAAGAAAGTCACAAAAGTGACCTCTTTTTATGGAGATTACTCATAAGAAATATTAAAAGTTTGTGAGTGTGTATGTTTATCCATGCGAGTATTAATGGACCCCAAAGGAAAAGTTAATGCTTGGCCGGATTTCATACACACCTGTGATGATAAACATGTGATAATTTTAAGGGTTTACATGTGAATGATAAATCAATCCAAAGAAGGGTTTGTTATTTGACATGATTTATTATCAATGTTTGATCATTACAACAAGAGTACCACTAGCAATTAGTATTACTGTCAAAAGACATGATATTGATGGTGCACTAGGTATCTTGAGATGGGTTATGCCATTATTTGAACGTATTGATGATTCAATTTTTCTTAATGTGAGTATATTTATAGCATTTGTTTTTGTTCTATTTTCAGCTACTATCGGTTCGATATCTGCTAATCTGAATTCGGTTCCGATCCTTGATGGAACAAATTTTAAGGATTGGAAAGAGAACATGGAAATTGTTCTTGGCTGCATGGATCTTGACCTTGCACTAAGGGTGGAGAAACCCGCTTCTCCTACGGAATCTAGTACCTCTGAACAGAGGAAAGATTATGAGAAGTGGGATCGCTCCAATCGCATGAGTCTTATGATCATTAAGCGCGGCATTCCTGAGGTCTTTAGGGGTACTATCTCGGAAGAGATAAAAGGTGCCAAAGATTTCCTTGCTGAAATTGAAATGCGCTTTGCAAAAAGCGATAAGGCGGAAACAAGTACTCTTCTTCAGAACTTGATTTCCATGAAATATCAGGGCAAAGGAAATATAAGGGAATACATTATGGGCATGTCAAATATTGCTTCAAAATTTAAGGCGCTAAAGCTTGAGCTGTCGGATGACTTGCTCATTCATTTAGTATTGCTTTCTCTTCCTGCACAATTCAGTCAGTTTAAGATATCTTATAACTGTCAAAAGGAGAAATGGTCTCTTAACGAGCTCATTTCATTTTGTGTGCAAGAAGAGGAAAGGTTGAAGCAAGAAAGGAAAGAAAGTGCTCATTTTGTTAGCACCTCTATAGATAAGGGCAAAAGAAAGAAAACTGTTGAGCCCAAGAATGAAGCTGCAGATGCTCCAGCACAAAAGAAACAGAAAGAGGATGATACCTGTTACTTTTGCAATGTGTCTGGGCATATGAAAAAGAAATGTACTAAATATCACGCTTGGCGTGCAAGGAAAGGTACATTTTTTGCTTTGGTCTGTTCTGAGGTCAATTTAGCTTCAGTACCTAGAAACACTTGGTGGTTAGACTCTGGTGCAACTACTAACATCAGTGTTTCAATGCAGGGTTGCCTAAGCTACTGGAAGCCAAATGATGTTGAAAGATACATCTATGTTGGAGATGGCAAGACGGTGGAGGTGGAAGCTATAGGGCATTTTAGATTATTATTGTGTACTGGATTTTATTTGGATTTGAAAGACACTTTTGTGGTACCGTCATTTAGACGGAATTTAATTTCAGTTTCTAATTTGGACAAATCAGGTTATTCATGTTCATTTGGAAACAGTAAAGCCGAGTTGTCTTTTAATTCAAATATTGTTGGAACCGGTTCACTTATTGGATATGATAATCTGTATTTGCTGAGCACTGTAGCCACCTATAGTGAATCCCTGAATGTGGAATCACGTGGTACTAAGCGTAAAATTGATAATAACAATTCAGGAGCATTATGGCACAAGCGCCTAGGTCACATCTCTAAAAATAGAGTTGAGCGGCTAATGTCAGATGGAATTTTGGATTCCATTGACTTCACAAACTTTGATGTTTGTGTTGAATGCGTTAAAGGTAAACAGACCAAAACAAAGAAATTTGGTGCATATAGAGCTACAGGCGTCTTGGAATTGATACATACGGATATTTGTGGACCATTTCCAACACCTTCTTGGAATGGTCAACAATATTTTATATCATTCATAGATGATTATTCGAGATATGCATACTTATTTCTTATACATGAAAAGTCTCAATCATTGGATGTGTTCAAATCATTTAAGGCTGAAGTTGAGAACCAACTCAACAAAAGAATTAAGAGTATCAAATCTGACCGTGGTGGTGAATATTACGGTAGATATGATGGTTCAGGTGAACAACGTCCAGGGCCATTTGCCAAATACCTAGAGGAATGCGGAATCGTCCCACAGTACACCATGCCAGGGTCACCTAGCATGAATGGTGTGGCTGAAAGACGAAACCGGACTCTTAAGGATATGGTAAGGAGTATGATTTGTCATTCTACTTTGCCAGAGTCACTCTGGGGAGAGGCATTAAAGACTGCAGCTTACATTCTAAATAGAGTGCCAACTAAAGCAGCTGCCAAAACACCTTATGAGCTTTGGACTGGGCGAAAGCCTAGTTTGAAACATTTTCATGTATGGGGATGTCCAGCTGAGGCAAGGCCTTATAGGCCAAATGAAAAGAAATTGGAATCCCGAACATTGAGCAGCTACTTTATTGGTTATTCTGAAAGATCCAGGGGCTATAAATTTTATGATCCCAAATTAAAGACAATTTTTGAGACGGGAACAACCATGTTCTTTGAGGAAATTGAGTTTGGAGGGGAGAACAAGATTAGGGACTTTGCTTTAGAGGAAGAGTCGGTAACAATTCCAAAACTGATTCATACAGTTGCTTCTGATGAAGCAAGTACGGAACCTCTACAAGACATTGTTGTTGAATCTCCTCCTACTCAAGATGATACGGTGGTTCATGAAGAACAAACTCAAGATCCTCAAGAACAAGTGTTACAAGAACCAATACCTTTGCGGAGATCCACTAGAGAAAAGAGAAATGCTATTCCAGATGATTACATAGTATTTCTCCAAGAACATGAGGAAAATAATGGTATGATGGAAGCTGATCCAATCAACTTCCAGCAAGCCATGCAGGATTCCAACTCTGAAAAATGGATTGAAGCAATGAAGGAAGAGTATAAGTCCATGCAAGACAATAAGGTTTGGGAACTTGTCCCATTACCGGAAGGTGTGAAACCCATTGGTTGCAAATGGATATTCAAGACCAAGCGGGATTCTAATGGTAATGTGGAGAGGTATAAGGCTCGTCTTGTGGCTAAGGGTTATACTCAAAAGGAAGGGATTGACTTTAAAGAGACTTTCTCTCCGGTTTCATCGAAAGACTCTTTTAGGACAATCATGGCTCTTGTTGCACATTATGATTTGGAACTCCATCAAATGGATGTCAAGACAGCGTTTCTCAATGGAAACATTGATGAGACAATCTATATGGTGCAACCAGAAAACTTTGTGTCAGGAGACCCAAAGAATACGGTTTGCAAATTGACAAAATCCATTTATGGACTAAAGCAGGCATCTCGTCAGTGGTACCACAAATTTCATGAAGTAATTCTCTCATTCGGTTTTGAGGTGAATGTTGTTGAAGATTGTGTGTATCACAAATTCAGTGGGAGCAAATATATTTTCCTGGTTCTGTATGTTGATGACATACTGCTTGCCACTAATGATATAGGCATGTTGCACAAAACCAAGAGATTTCTATCAAGAAAATTTGAAATGAAAGATCTTGGTGACGCTTCCTTTGTATTAGGAATTCAGATACACCGAGACCGATCTCGGGGTATTCTGGGATTGTCACAAAGGAGCTATATCGAAAAGGTACTTAAAAGGTTTGGCATGCAGAATTGTACATCAGGGGATACTCCAGTTGCTAAGGGAGACAAATTTAGTCTCAGTCAATGCCCAAAAGGAAACTTAGAAATTCAGGAAATGCAAAAGATTCCTTATGCATCAGCTGTAGGGAGTCTTATGTATGCTCAAGTTTGTACGCGTCCAGATATAGCGTTCATAGTTGGGATGTTAGGCAGATATTTGAGCAATCCAGGAATGGATCATTGGAAAGCAGCCAAAAGGGTTATGAGGTATTTACAGAGAACAAAAGATTATATGCTCACATATAGGAGGTCAGACCAATTGGAGATCATTGGATATTCTGACTCTGATTTTGCTGGATGCCAAGATAGTAAGAGATCCACTTCAGGCTATATCTACATGTTGGCTGGTGGTGCAGTTTCTTGGCGTAGTGCCAAGCAAACTCTCATAGCTTCATCCACCATGGAAGCAGAATTTGTAGCATGTTTTGAGGCATCTAACCATGGGATTTGGCTGAGGAATCTTGTCACTGGGCTGCGAATTGTGGAAGGAATTGAAAGACCGCTTAAGTTATACTGTGACAATAAATCAGTCGTCTTATTTTCCAACAATAATAGGAGCTCGACCAAGTCAAAACATATTGACATCAAGTTCCTAGTTGTTAAGGAAAGGGTACAAAGTGGACAGATTTCTATAGAACACATAGGGACAAACTCCATGATAGCGGATCCTCTTACAAAAGGTCTTCCGCCTAAGGTCTTTCATGAGCACACTGCTCACATGGGTGTTTTGCAGTGTGAGGAATGCTTAGTTTAGTGGGAGTTACTCATATATAAATTTTGTGTTCTATGTTTGGTATTATGCATGCATACTCTAGTATTTGGATATTTTTTGGTTAATTATAAAGTTTGATATTCTGTTATTTATGCTTTGTACAATAAGGTTATTGAATGATCTCACCAAAGTAAAGTAGGACCAGTTGAAAATTGACAAGTACAGGCCACCTTCTTGTGATTTTCATGCTGCACATTTCATAATGAATCTATGTCATTTAGTTATGTCAGTACTAGTAATCATTGATGGGTTTAGTTATGATTGATATAACGAAAATCACTTTGGTTCTATGTACTGGCATGGCTAATGGACGAGATTATTTGGATATGCTTAAGGTATATAATGGCATTTTTGAGCTCATAAAGTCTAACACATGTGTAGAGTTACATATGTGACCAGTGGGAGATTGTTAGAATTTTGGGTCACAAATGTAACTTTTAATTGTGTTAGGGTCATTATTTAATTAGCCAAAACTAAAGTGGTCTATTTAATATTGATCTTATGGCTAAGGGCATATGTGTTATGAAAAGGTATTGTGCGGATACCATAAGGCAATATTCTAATTTGATGAGGGGCCAAATTAGAAATATTAAAAACATAATTGTAACTGATGCAGTTACTTATAGGGTTATGGTCCCCAAATGTAGACATAACAACGTAACAACGTAAAAAGTTTCTCCTCATCCCCATCAGAGGAGAACATCAGGAAACCCTAAGGGTGATCTACAATTGGAAGATCACAACCCCAGATCCTTCAGCGATTCCCATGGCTCATTCAGGTACGCTTCCGCTCTAGATCTTCATCATGTTTTTCGGGTATGGGTTAATCAAGTGTGGTTTAGGATTATGCTCCTATTTTCTATATGGGTAGAAAAGCATGTGGTTAGGAACAAATTCTTATTTATTAGAAACCTACATTCTTTTCTTCACTCATGTCTACGTCTCCTTACTTGTTCGACATTGTTTTTCTTTACTCAGCCAACGTCTCCCTATTGTGTATTAAATGCATTTGAAACTTGACAACTTGTGCAATGAGCATTTCTAATGAGGATGTGAACAGTGACCTAAAAGATTGTAGGTTTTTCTTTGGTGAGAAAGATTACGTTGACAAGACTTACGACGACGTGATGTATTCTTTTCCTTTTTACTATTGTTGTATCTAAACGTTGTAGAGCGTGTGTCTGGACGAAAGATACATTTTCATTTTCAACATACTAAAGAAGTCTTCACTTTTCCTTTGAATGCTCTGCTCATATGATGTATCATGCTTCTAGTGGACTACCTTCAAAGGATTGAACTTTCAACGTACTAAACATTTCATGTACCATGTCTTCAATGTATTATGTTTTTTACTTTCACAAACGATGGTTGTTTTGACTTTGTGCATATTGGATAGAAGGTAGAGCTTATACGGGCGAATATTTTGACTTAGTATGTATTGGATAGATGATAGAGCTTTGTGCAACATTTGCTTATGGTCTTCAGGACTTCAGGACTTGTGTTGAATTGAGCTTCTTCATCTATATTGTTTGATGTTTATGCTCGTATCTATACACATAAGATCATTAGTCTTTATAACTTTATCATTTGTCATTAGGAATGTCAATGAGTACGGGTGAGCATGAGCAATATATATCTACCACCAGCTCCGCAGGTAAGAAAAATGTATTTGTACCACATGAATATCCATTAAGTGGATTTTAAACACATTTTAAATGATTCGTGGATATTCATGGGTACCCTCATAAACATATATGATTTCACGTATATTTTTTCAAATCAAAATAATATTAAATTTTGAATTAAAACAAAATTCAAGATTAGACTTCGGTCCATGCATGAAGGCGAATACTTATTTTTCACCATTATCATTAATTATACAAGTTTATTTGAAGAAGAACCACAACCCAAAATTCAAACACATAGTTATTTGAGATTAAACTCAATATACATCTCTTGATATGTATATATATACACACACACTCACACGACATTCTAGTATTTAAAAAATCAGGTGCGTATCAATGGGTATGAATACCTCAATATTAGTACTCGCTCTATTAATAAATGGATAGTATATTCATTAAATAAATTTGTGAGTGCGGATAATTTTACTCATAACGAATTTTTATCCGTGAGTATTTACGGGTGTGATAATTTTAACATCCCAATTCATCAACATCAAAACTAAGAATAAGAAGTGGAAATGAGACTTATTAACCTAAAAGCATCTCCATTCTTAGGTGAGTTCTTAATTTAATAATTAAGAAGTAGGTTCTTAAGTATTGAAGATGTCTGACGTGAAATTATTAGTTGTTAAAAATAAGAACTAGTTCTTATATAAAACAACTTTGTTTTATGAGTTCTTAGCTTTAAAAATCATTTTTTTCTCTTTCATTCAAATTTTTTATTATTTTATGAGTTTTGTTTTATTATTTTATAAAAATATATAAATAATGTGGTGGTGGGACCAGATGAATAGTGCTAAGAACTAAGAACTCATGGTTGGAGCAAAATTTGTAAAAATTGCGTAAGAGTTGCTTAAGCACATTTAGCCGTACGAACTCACATGAATAATAAAGAACTAAAAACCTAGCATTTGAGATGCTCTAACACGTACTATATGAAGAGACCCAATAATTAGGAGTAAAGGGAGTATATATTGGTGTTCCTTTTATCAAAAAAAAAATTGCATAGAAGACACCAAATTCTTTTCAAGAGAAACACTCTAGTCTCCGGTCTCCACCTTAAAGAAAAACATGATTATAAGTGGTAATATGTACACCCCTCTTTAAAATTCATAATTATGACCATAAATGTTTGTGTAGTTAAAGCTTTGGAAGGTAATGTAGGGCCAATATAAGTGTCATCAAATAGAAAATTAAAAGCAGGACATGGGCTTCCAGAGTGAATAGAATAGGATGGGGTTGTCTGTAAAGGTTTTTCTTTATGGTCAATAATAAATACCCATATCCATTGAAGCAGCTAGAGAAAACAAAATCAAAACGTTCTTCGATTTGTTTAAATTTGTCAAGGAATTATACTACGTGACACCATATCCAACTCGCAGTTTGGTGACCTAGCTTAGGTTTCCCAGCTAGCTCCTATTGGAATTATGCATTTTTTTTTCTAATCTACGAACTCAAGTCCTCTTTTTCCTTCACTAGGTTTTTCCAATGGGGTTTTTCCTAGTAAGGTTTTTGAGACTCTTTTCTTTAGTCCTTCCTCCAAGTAGGTAGTGGACTTTTTTAATAGTAGAGGGTCCTTTGGTACTGTAAATTGTAATTCTTGTAACTTATTCGTTCTCTACTTGTATTGGTTTGAAGTACCCCTTGTACTTCATTTCAATATATATTCTTGCTTATCAAAAAAAAAATATATTTATCTTTCGTTAGTTTTTCTTTTTCTAAGCAAGGGAAAGGGAATATTCGTGACACTAATTTATTGTTTCAGGGATTAACCAAATTAGTTAATTAAATTCATATTCAATCCATTAAATTTATAGATCTCGTTCTCAGTTGGGTGTAGAACCTATATGTATTCTAGTAGCTAATAAAAAAGATAGCAATGTTTGACACGCTTAGGTAATAATAGTCATTTGATTTTACAAAATTCATATTGTGTCTTTAATTATTAATGATGATGTTTATACTATTAAAACTTTATAATAATTTAATCCCTCTCTAACTTTATTGTTAGTGGATTGATTTAATTAATATATAATTGAATGAATTCCAAAAAATAGTGATTGGTTGGGAAAAAAAGAAAAGGAATTGGATTCGTATTGGTTAAACAGAAGAAGGCGTTGATTTTGAACTTTGAAAGGTTTGAGCCGGTAAACAAACAATTTTGTCTTGTATTATTAGCTGAATGTTTGACCTTTAGGTCTTGTGAATCTAAAGCTTCAACGAAACATATATTATAATTATATACTACTATAATTTAATATATATCTCTCGATGTTTCCATTGAAATTGAAATCATGCAGAGAGAGAAAGGGGCAAAAGCACATGCAAACGCAAAAGTCTTAATCGAGTATTCTTTTTCTTTTTCATTAATCAACCTTATTTTTTTGGTGTACATTTAATTTTCATGTATTAGTTAGTCTAGTTGTTAATTTGTATTTAAGAAGCATGTCTCTATAACGCGGATAACAGTTGGAAAGTCGTCAATAAAACGTTGTGATTGTATTGCCGATTTCCACTTTGTGGCCCCTGTTCATTATATTCTTTTCTTTTTTTGAAAAGTCCCTATTCGATCATTCATCAAGCTTATTAACATGTTATTTATTTATTATGATTATGCGATTTAGTCCGGTGCAAGCTTATGTATGTGCCACTTAGATACAGTACTTGTTTTTCTTTTACTTTTAAAATAATTTTATGACAGCACACCCAAATTTATATTCACGTCATTTAATAAATGTCACATAAGTCAACTTCATTAGATTTTTTATACCCTTTTAATGGAAGGATCCAATTTTGACATATTAAAAATTTAAGATTAAAATTATTTGTTACACCATTGAGCGAAATCGCACAACTGCAGGAGATGATTAGATGAGAGACAAAAGCTGTAATTAAGCTTAGATCAAGTTATATATTATTTTCTTTAAATCATTTTATATAAATAATGAGAAGGAATTATACTTTTTTTTGTCCTTTGGAAAAAAAGTGAGTTGTATTTCTAAAATAAATAGCATTCGTTAAAAGTTCACTATCATTGTTCTGGCCGGTTCAAATTCTTATTACACTCAATATATTTATTTTGTTTGCATTGCATTGCATTTTCTTTCATGATCATGATCAGTTAATTATGACCACTATGTAATTTAACATGAGACTCTAACTCTGTATTTGAATTCAATCTGAACAATCTCCCCTTAAGTGCGAGTCACCACCAAATTATCATGGTCACCTCTGCGATAGCTATTCACCATTTACTGTTGTTCGCACCATAGTCCAACCATGTGCAACAGGACACTAACAGTCTGACATTGGTTAAGTGTGGGTGAGGATGAGACTTTATAAGAGATGTGACTCATAAACCATTATATTACCTTAAGGTTTTGGTTGAGATGTGACGTCGATATCTCTTAGAACCTTACTCCTTGGCTCATGGGCTCCCCTGTATCCCGAACAAGTGGTATCAGAGTCGATGGTTCGTGGGACCATGGTAACAACTCATTGTATTGAAAGTTGATCTCCATGACGGTGTGGTCAGTGTGGAGTGTCCTATTGCAGATGGTTGGACCATGGTGGGAACTACGGTACAAGGGTGGATAGCTTCCGCACATGGACCATGATAATGTGGTGGTGACTTGCACTTGAGGGGAGGTTGTTGCTAATTCTTTAGTTGGAGAACGGTTTTGTAAGACCCAGGATTTTAGAATTAAATAAATAACTAATTTCCAACTCACGCATAGGATTTTGTGTTAGCGCGAGGGAAACGTGACTTGTGTTTAATGTTTGGATTAGCGTTATGAAGAAGAAAGTTCAGGAAATGGTTAAGAATAGTTATATAGTCGCTATATGTTATAGCACGAGCTTTATTCACTTCCGCCTTAGGGCAAAAACGTTAGAAAATGGCTAATCTGCTCTTAAAGCACTATAGAAACGATATTCAAAAATATTCAGAGGAATATAAGAATTTCTCTTATTCCTTTCCATAACAAGCGTTTCGATATGAAACCCTGGAATGTACGAATGTCAAATTCCAATACTCGGAAGTTTGCCGAAACTAAATCACTGATAGTTCAAGAAACCTAAAATCAACGGACGATGAAGACTTTTTCTATTCGAAGCTTCAAACGAAGATTCCACACGCGTACACCTAATTCTCTCGATGTTTCTAATCTTTCTTCAGAACGAAGTTTTCTCATCCGACATCAACTGCAAAAAGTAACTTTTCGGGTAAAATCGATTTACACCGACTTTGGATCCTTTGATTTAATTCCAAGAAACCTGTTTTGAGTTCTGTAATTTTGTCGCCATAACCTATCTTAGAATTCACGGAGGAATGTGTAGGAAAAATCGGAATCGCGAAATAATCATTTTCCCGCGTTTTCCATTTTCTATAAATAGCTTGAAAAATGAAAAAAATCAAAGAAAACATCACAACACACACACACGGCCGTGGTGTTTCCAAGGGGGAAGGAGAGAAGTGATTTTGTCGATTCTTACCTGATCGTCCCACAGTTCGTTGCTAAGCGTAGGCCTCTAGGTACTGATGTTTTTCCTTACCTCTGATCGTAAATTCTGTCGCTTTTCTCTATGTTTTTCTGTGCTCAAAGTTTTGAGTTTTTTGTAAAATTGTCCAAATAACTTGATTTCTCTGTCTAAACTTATTCCTTGCGTGTCCCTGAGCATGTTTAGCGGATTACATTTCGCCGAATCTCGCCGAAATGCCGCCGAACTTCAATTCTGCTCATAATACCCATTTTTGGCTAAAGTTATGTCCTTTGGGCTTAAAACTCTCCACTGAGCTTTACGTTAGTAGGATTAGTCGTCATAATCGTCGTTGGTGTCGACCCCATCTAATTTGTTTTTCAAAATTCTGATTTTGAGTTTCCGAGCTAAAAATATTGACCAAAATACCCCTGCGACAGTTTTCGACCCGATAATTTTTCTGAGAGTTTCCCTGGCCTAGATATCGCCTAAGAATACCTAGGAATTGATTTAGATCGAAGAAAAAGTTCGGAAACCCTATTTTTGAGTGGCCGAAACCTGTTTGTTAGGGTACCGTGTCCAAAAATAATTTTTGGGTCTCTATGACTTGAGCTATTGTGTAGCTCTTTCAATTGTCGAAATTTTGGCGTTGGTTTCATGTCATTCCGAGTTATGTAGCTCAAGTTATGCGCATTTTAGCGAAAACCTGTCTTATTGTCCATTCGTGCCTAAATGTCGAACTCTAGAGCTTCGAAAGCTTCTTTTCGGGTTTTGATAGTGTTATTAGTTGTTTTGTTTCTTAGCGACTAAGAAATGATACTTTGCTTAAGGTTTGGAACGAGTTGAGCTGAGGAAAGAGATTTTGGAGCAATCAGTGAGGTTTCACAACTGAGGAGGACGCCCGGGGAACTTGCTGGGTTCGGGAGCTTTATTTTGGATTGGACTGGGATGTTGAGCTTGGATGGAGAAATTGGCTAAGGTAAGGGTAACTCAGTTTTAGAGTGTCTTTGAGTCTTGCATGCTTTTATCGCACTGCATGCGTTTGAGATGAAGTTGTTTAAACTTGATTGGCAATTGATTGAAATGTTAGTATGCTTGCAATGTTGTATGCTTGCTTATGTTGACTGTTTCTGAGGATTGTGTCAAATGTTTTCTGAAGGCTTCGGCCGAGTAAACTTATTGAGACGTGTGTCTCCGTTTTCTGAGAGGCTTCAGCCGTTTACTAGTTTCCGTCATTACTGCTTTCAAGTGGATAAGACGTGATTATTGTTGATTGATTTAGGCATATAGGGCTGAACTTAAGTGGCATCCAGTGGCTGTCGTTCCACATGGTTGTCCCGTCTTGTGAGGCGTTATTAAGTGGCATTTAGTGGTTGTCGTTCCACATGTCTGTCCCGTCTTTTGAGGCGTTATTAAGTGGCATTCAGTGGTTGTTGTTCCACATGTCTGTCCCGTCTTTTGAGGCATTATTAAGTGGCATCCAGTGATTGTCGTTCCACATGGTTGTCCCGTCTTTTGAGACGTTTTAAGTGGCGATGAGGAGGTGTGATCCTATCATTGTCCCGTCTTGTGAGACGCTAAGTGGCGATGAGGAGGTGTGGTCCTATCATTGTCCCGTCTTGTGAGACACGCTAAGTGGCGATGAGGAGGTGTGTCCTATCATTGTTCCGTCTTGTGAGACGCTAAGTGGCGATCAGGAGGTGTGGTCCTATGATTGTCCCGTCTTGTGAGACGTTATAAGTGGCGATCAGGAGGTGTGGTCATATGATTGTCTCGTCTTGTGAGACGTTATAAGTGGCGATGAGGAGGTGTGGTCCTATCATCGTCCCGTCTTTTGAGACGTTATTGATTGACTCATATTGTTGGTTTTATTGTCATCTGATATGTAAAGTGGTTGATAGCTGAGTTAATCTATATTGTTGAGGATTGTCGATATCTGATTTGACGTTATATTGATGAAGTTTTTATATCTGATTTGTTGTTATATTGTTGAGGATTATTGATATCTGATTTGTCGTTATATTGTTGAGGATTATTGATATGCGAATTGAGGTTATATTGTTGAGGATTTTGATATCTGATTTGATGTTATATGTTAAGTTGTTGATATATGAGTATAGTTTATGTTGCTGGTTTATTTACCATGATAGGTAATTAAATTTGAATAGCATGATTTTCTCTTTCATCCCTTTATATTTGCTACTTGTTGTTTGGGCGCTTAACGCTATTAGGCGATGGAGAACCCTCGATGAAGCTTGACCTTTGTACGAGTCGGAGCTGAAGACTTGAAGATTAGTGGAAGACATGAAGAGTAGAGTCGGGTTTAAGGCTAGAGCCTTGAGTTAGAGAGCTTACCGTTATTGGTTTAAGCTTGCATAAAGATTTTAGGAATTTATATTTGAGGTTTCGGGTAGGTTTTGCTTTCCTGCGGTTCCCCGATGTGGAGATCGTAGGGAGTATGTCGGATTCATGGTGTCATTGCATAATAGTTTTGTTGAGTTGTTTCTATTGGTAAGGCTTTGTAGTTGGGAGTATGCATGACATGTTTTGGAAATACACTTCGAAAAGAAAAAAAAACTCGTGTTTATACATTCGTTTGGAAAATATTGCATATTTACTTTGATAGGTTACTAAAGTGACACCCAAAATTCGGGGCGTTACAGGTTTTTACATAATGGCTAGAGTTGGGGACCAAAAGTGTAAAAAAATCTTTTTCTTTTTCTTTTTTTTTCAGGAGAACGGGTATTACCGAAACAATCGTTGATAATTGTGGAATTAATCTATAAATTTTTTGCCACCGGTAATTACTAGTATTCTTGAAGTAGACTCCCCCCTCCCCCCTCTCATTGGGTTATTTAATTTCCCTCTTCATGTGGGTTTTCTATTATTCTTGTGGTCTTTTCCCTCTATTCCACGAGAGTTTTCTATCATCATTGGAGGATTTCTTCCCTTTGTTTCTTCTCCCATTTTCCACGGTGATCACCTCCATTTCCTGGCCCTACGTACCACCACACTTTTTTATTTTAAAATGGACATGTCACCATTTACTTTCACCGGAGATTATCAAACACCCTCTTGTGATAATTGAGTCGTGTGCATAAGGACATGGAATGCTAAATGGGAGGCTCATGAATAGAAAATGACCACTATATATGATAAGTCGATATAGATCCCAGCAAGCACCATTATTTTTGGTCTCCACAATGCATATATAGAAATAGGCAGGTGGCGCGGTTTATAAATCGGGAAAATAAATAGACATTGTTTTAATTTGTCTATGTAGATCGATGGGATTGATACCACCATGATGCAGATCACATAGGTTAGTCGGTGCATTTAATTATTTTCATTTTAATTAGCGTGGTACCAACTTTTATCAGTTTAGACGACTAGGACTTGTACCTGCACTCAGCACTCGTGTTCTAAATTATTATCGCAGATCCATGATCGAGTATGGTACAGTCCAGGACAAATGTTTTTATAAAATCAAGAGTGCCTTCTAAAAAAATTAAAGTTTTAATCTAAGAGTTCAATCAATTTTATTTATTGCGACCGAGATTTATTAAATCATATCTTGCATTTTTTTTGGTACATCGAAACTTAAAAACAGAAAAGAACAAGAAACAGCTCTTTTATACACTAAGGCTAATAAATCCCTAGTTAGGATGAGATTAAGCTCAGGAGGAGGATCCTCAAGGCAAAGATAAGCACATTGGCGAACCAAATCTAACCCAGCAAGACCGTCTGCTGCATCATTCGCAGTCCTAGGCACATGAACAAGATGAACACTCCAATCCCGGTGAAGCAAATCATGAATCACCAAAAGCTCAGTAGCAAGCTCGTGAAAATGATAGCGATCACCCTAAAGGGTTTCAACAATCTCTAGACAATCAACCTCACAAACCACACTACGAATATTAGACTCCCATAAGAGAGTAAGCTCCATCTGAACCGCCAAGACCTCAGTCACCACTATTATACCTTGCACTCTACCACCACTATTATACACCGCAAAAGTGCAAATGTACAAAAAAATTGAAATTTATAAATACACAGTTCAATAGGATTTTAAATATATGAGACCTGATTTATAATAAAGGTTATGCAGGTTTTATGCATAATTCATGTCGCACCTACATGGCTACATGCAAAGCTCTTTTTCCTTTATTAAAAATAATTGCTTAAAAATGCTTGCAAGAATTGACGCGCTTCGTTGGTTTGTAGGGGTTGTCTAATTATTTGACAGTGAAAATTTCTTTTAGATATATATATAGAGATTAGTTGCTTGTATGTGAATCAACATGCATGCATATACATCTCTAACTTATTTGTTCAAAGCTCATATATGTTTCTGTACTGTGCATCGTGGTGATTCTGATTCTTTCTTCCTGGCTGCACGATAGCCATTCTATTTCTGTTTCTCCATCAATACCTTCGAGCTTCTGTTGGTTTCCGCTTCTGCTTCCATGGCTGGGAATAGAAACGTTCGACTAGCTGGTGTTGAGAGAGAGGTTTTGAATCTGGGGAGAGTACAAGTCGATCCGGACCTAGCCCAACATGTCTGGCCGTGGGCAAGCTGCTATGCCGGGGAGAGTTCCAACCGAGGGCTCTGAGGAGCGTATTACTGCGAGCGTGGGGACCTTCCCACCATGTTGAGTTCAGAGAGATAAACCAGAACTTATTCCTCTTCAAGTTCTCTAATACCAGAGAAAAGAATTTTGCTGTGCGAGGGGGACCTTGGCTCTTCAATCGCTTCAATGTCATCCTCCAGCCGTTCCGGGTACATGAGATTCCTGCTCAGGTACCGTTGGTGCAGACACCGTACTGGGTGCAGGTCCATAACCTTCCAGTTTGGCTCAGAAAGCAATCGACTGGTCAATCTTTGGGCAGGGGGTTTGCGGGATTCATTGAATGGGACAAATCGGATTCCAACCGGTTTGGGGAGTTTTTCAGAATCAGAGTTTGGGTGAACGTAACCGTCCCTCTCCGGCGAGGCCAAGCACTAACCACTGAGGGCGGACAACCTTTTGAGGTTTTTTTCAAATATGAGCGGCTTCGCAACTTTTGTTACCGTTGTGGTCTGATTGACCATGTGATCCGTGACTGCGATGTTCCTCCTCCGGCGGATGAAACACAAGCAAACGTGCTGTATGGTCCATGGCTTAGGGTCGGGGATGGAGCCAATGATTCCTGGCGTAACCGCGATGGGGTTGGAAGGGATGATCGACGCCGAGGGGTAGCTGATGGCAACGGTGGAAACAGTGAGAATGTGGTCGGGGTTGCTGTAGGGCAGGAAGATGACTTGGATGTCGATACTGAGTTGGAGAAACTTGAGGAAGAAAACCGAGACACTACCTCAAGGTCTGGGCATGAGTCAAGGGTGCAGGAATAGGATAACAACACCTCCATGGCCACGGAGACGCTCCTTATGGGCAGCTCCTCTAGTGGGACACAGGACAAGAGTCATGAGGACTCTTCTTTCACCTTTCCAAGCGTTGGTTTACCGGTGGGAGGAGATGAGAATGGAGGTGGTGGGGGAGTTACTAAGCCTATGCAATCTGGCATCCTTTCCGACACAAACCCGCGCAAGCGTGCAGTTGGGACTTCCGACAATGGTGTTTCTCATATGAGTAGTGGTTCTGGGGTGTCTCCCCCTTTAAAGAGACAAAACAACATTTCTGGATTGGGAATGGCGAAGTCTGTTGATCAGCTCCGCCCACCTCAATGAGGATCCTATCTTGGAACTACCGTGGGCTTGGGAACCCACGTGCAGTTCGAGCCTTGCGCAGGCTCATCCGTTCAAAAGATCCTGACGTGGTCTTCGCCATGGAGACTCGTCGTTCAGATAGTGAGATGGCATCTTTGCGTGGTTTTGGTGGCTTTGGGAACATCTTTCCAGTGTCTTGCACAGGTTCTGGCCGTTCAAGAGCTGGTGGCTTGTGTTTATGGTGGGGAGAAGGAACTGAAATTACGGTAGTTCATTCTTCACTTAACCATATTTTATTTATGATTAAACACCATGATTCTAATATTCTTATGCAGGTTCTGGCAGTTTATGGGTGGCCTGATGACCAGAATAAATGGCGTACTTGGCGAATGATAAATGATTATAAACCGGCTGATATCGTCCCTTGGCTATGTATTGTCGATTTTAATGATATCCTGAGTCCTATGGACAAAATTGGAGGTAACCCAGTGAATGTGTCTCACATTCACTTGGCTTTAGACACTATTTCTGAGTGTGGTCTTCGAGATATTGACTATTCTGGTTACCGTTATACTTGGTCTAATAAGAGGAAGTCTCCTGACACAATTGAGGAGAGGCTGGATTTTGCACTTGTTAATGACAGCTGGTTAGAGTTGTGGCATGTGAATAATGTTTCTCATCTACCTCGTTACCGTTCTGATCACAACCTCATTCTGTTCGCTTGTGGTACTCGAAGGTCATCTGTTTTTAGGCTGAGGGTCCACATGTTCAGATTTGAGGAATTATGGCTCCAAAGCGGGGAGGAGTGTGCAGAGGTGATAGCGGAGACCTGGAACCGTACTGGCCCAGATATTGTTTCTAAATTATCAGAGGTTGGAGGTTCTCTTGACAGATGGGGACGTGAGAAATACAGAGATGTGGCCAAACAGGTTTCGGATTTGAAGTCCAGACTTCAGTTTCTGCAGAGTCAAAACCAGTCCACACCGGTTGTTGATGAAACAGCTGAGATTGAGAGCAAACTTGATGTTCTCCTTGAACAGGATGAGGTGGTTTGGTGCCAGCGTTCACGAGCCAATTGGCTCCATCATGGTGATAGGAATACACATTTTTTCCACACAAAGGCCACGCAGCGACGCAAAAGAAATACGATTGAGGAGCTGAAGGATGACAGGGGGCGCACAGTGGAGGAGGACAAGGATATTTACCGGGTTCTAGCAGGTTACTTTACGAACCTCTTCACTTCCAATGGTCCTGTCGACATTGAGTCAGTCACATCGCTGGTGTCAGGAAGAATCTCACCACATCACTACCAGATCTTGTCCACTCCTTTTACTAAAGAGGATGTGGAAGAGGCCCTGTTCCAAATGCACCCAACTAAAGCACCGGGGTGTGATGGTTTGCCTGCTTTGTTTTACCAAAAAATTTAGCATATTATCGGCGACGATGTTTCACATTTCTGCCTGCAGGTCCTTCATGGAGACATCTCACCAGGTATTATCAATAAAACTCTTCTTGTTTTAATACCTAAGGTAAAGAAACCTATGCATGCAAATCAATTTAGGCCCATAAGTCTATGTAATGTGATTTTTAAAATTATTACTAAGACCTTGGCGAATAGGCTAAAAATAATTTTGCCTGATCTTATTTGTGAGTCTCAAACTGCCTTTGTTCCTGGTCGTCTGATCACGAATAATGCCTTGGTGGCGTTTGAGTGTTTTCACTATATGAAGAAAAAGATAAGTGGTCGTAATGGCGTAATGGCTTTAAAATTAGATATGTCAAAAGCGTACGATAGAGTGGAATGGCCTTTTTTGGCGAGTGTGTTACAGCAGATGGGGTTCCCTGCTTCATGGGTGAGCCTCATCATGACGTGTGTGTCCACTGTGGACTTTTCTATTATGTTAAATGGTGCACCTCAAGAACCTTTTCAACCTCATCGAGGTCTTCGACAAGGGGATCCTCTATCTCCTTATCTTTTTATTCTTTGTGGTAAGGTGTTTTCTGCACTGATCAATAAAGCTGTATTAGCGTCTTCCCTTCATGGTATAAAAATTGCTAGAACTGCCCCTGTAATTTCCCATTTGTTTTTTGCAGATGACAATGTCATTTTTGCCCGAGCCATGGTACAGGAGGCTCTGTCCATTAAGGCAATTCTTGCCAGTTACGAACAAGCTTCGGGTCAAGTCATTAACCTTGATAAATCGATGCTCTCTTGTAGCCGAAATGTGCCAGATGATTGTTTTCATGAGCTTAGACAGTTGTTCACTGTAAAGGCGGTGGAGAGCTATGACAAATACTTATGGCTTCCTACCATCATTGGTAAGTCGAAGACTCAGATTTTTAATTTTGTCAAGGAGCGTGTTTGGAAGAAGCTTAAGGGCTGGAAAGAGAGGTCACTCTCTAGAGCAGGGAGAGAGGTGCTTGTAAAAGCGGTGGCACAGGCGATTCCGTCCTATGTCATGTCTTGTTTTTTACTCCCTGGTGGGTTATGTAATCAGATTGAGGGAATGATTAGCCGGTTCTATTGGGGCGGGGATGTAACAAGACCTGGTATGCATTGTCTTAGTTGGAAGGATTTGTGCAAGGCCAAGGATAATGGCGGACTTGGGTTTAGAGATTTTAAAATGTTTAATTCTGCTTTAGTAGCCAAAAATTGGTGGCGTATCAAATCCAATCCTGAATCACTTATGGGGAAGGTTTATAGAGCGGTTTATTTCCTGCGAGGCACGATCCGCGGGGCTAAACGTGGCTATCGCCCGAGTTATGCTTGGTCTAGTATTATGCGATCTGGTGAGATCTTTGCAACTGGGGGTATGTGGAATATTGGTAATGGTAAAAGTGTTAAGGCTTGGTCAGACAAGTGGGTTCCAGGGACGGATACACTGGTGTATAGTGTGGAGCTTGCTCAACAGTTTGGAGTCTCTCTTGTGTCTCACCTTATGTTGTCGGGCTTGCTGGCATGGAATAGGGAGCTTATCAATTTTATTTGTTGTCCGCCGACGGCGCGAGCGATTATGGCAATTCCTTTGCCTCTTGTTCCTCATGATGATGTTCTGTATTGGCCTTTCTCTTCAGATGGTCATTACTCGACCAAGTCAGGTTACCAATTCCTTCGCCACGGCACTGAAGTTGTTGTTGCGTCTTCTTCCCAGGTCCCCTCTCTTCCGCGTGCGGATTGGAGGAAGCTTTGGAAAGCTGATGCGCTCCCTCGCTGCCGTGAGACGGGGTGGCGGGCGTGCCTTGAGGTCCTTCCGGTGAGAGCCTACCTTCATGCGCGCGGTTTGGTCACGGAACCGACGTGCCCGCGTTGTTTGGTAGCTCCGGAGACGGTCCAACATGCGTTGCTTTTTTGCCCGATGGTGCAGCCAATTTGGTTTGCCAGCTCTCTTGGTTTCCGCCTAGCTCATGAGTGCCGAGTGCATGAGTTTGTTTTTGATTTTATGCAGGTTGCAGACATGTCCAGCCTTGGAGCCTTTCTCACCTTGCTGTATGCGATTTGGATGGCCATAAATGAGCTATGTTTCAAGGAGAAGGCTTCAACGTTGGAGCAGATTTTGACCCATGCAGCTTCACTCACACCGCTACCACCTTTGGAGGGTCCTATGGTTCCGCAAGTTCATCGTCCCAACACTTGGTCCCGTCCACATCCGGGCACATTCAAGATCAATTTTGATGCGGCGATGGCTCCTACCGGTGACGCAGGTTTCGGTCTTGTTGCTAGGAATTCTCGTGGTGAAGTGTTGGCAGCAGCGTGCTCCTCGCAGGGTCCAGCATCATCTTCTTTGTTAGCGGAGGGGCTCTCTTTCCGTTGGGCGCTCGGTTTGGCTATGGATCTTGGTTTCCGGCACGTAGTGTTCGAGACCGACTGTCTCCTTCTTTATGAGGCGTGGAAGCGCCGGGGTGGTTGCTCTATTTTAGACTCTTCGATTTTAGATTGTCGTCGTTTGTCTTCTGGTTTTGATGCTTTTGATTTCAGCTTTATTCGCTTTGCTGGCAATAGTGTCGCTGATGCTTTAGCTAAGCGTTCTTTTACTTTAGGTGTTTGAGTTTGGATTGAGGAGATCCCTCAAGACTTTTATGGCTTAGTCTAATCTAATGTAATGGCCTCTGAGCCCTCTGTTTCTTCTTAATTGAATGAATCATTTTTTTTTTAAAAAAAAGCTCATATATGACATGATAAATTGATGAGTTTTAATTTAATGATGTGTAATTTTTTTACAGTATTCATACATTTATAGGAACTCTAACTCAAGACATTCGTTTAAATTAGAATAATTGTATACCCGTTGATGTATGCGTTTTGTGGTTGATTGTCACATATATAAGCCAAAACTAGATTTCTTAATTTTGGATTGGACTTTTATAATAGAACCATTAGTAATCATTTAGAGACCAACTATTCAGTTACTAAACTTGGTCCCAAACAATTGTCCCTGAATTGATCTCTAAAATCGGCGACCGAATCGGGTCTCCAAAGTAGGGCACTAAATCAATCACTAACAGTTAGAGATCAAGGATTTAGGGACTTATATATATATAATTCAATTACGAATTTGTCCCTTAAGTAGGTAAGTTGTGTAGTGAATATTTTTACCATTTAATAAGAAAATAAAAAAAAAATAGTTTTAATGAAATGCTTTAATCAAGGTGCGCCTAATATGCAAAAACAAAAAAGTGGTGCACTTTTGCACCCTATGATATGACAGTGAACATAGAAAATGTCTAATTACATGTAATCCAAATTCAAAACAAATTGGTATAGGCAACCCTTGTAAAAGAAAACACAACATGCAAAATTCTTATTTATTACTTCGTTGCGACGTATGTTCCAAACCAGACCCCATCAGAATTGAATAAGTTAATAAATTAATTTTCAAGTCTTGAGTGATAACATGGATATACTGATTTAAAAAGATTGTCCAGTTTTAAGCCTAGATACGGTGGATTTATGTCCAAATCACACAGCACGGTTAAATGTGTTTTTTTTTTTTTCTTGAACAAGGTATCTCACAGCCGATATTTATGAGACTAATCCCTCGCCCCATGATCAGTACACTAAGCCGTAGAGGGCTAGCCAAAGAATTTTTTCTATTCGCAAGAGTTGAGATTCAAACTTCAACCATTTGCTTAAAGATGAAGTGCTGAACCACTATACCAACCCACTTAGTTGGTTAAATGTGTTTTAGTCATATATAATGTTTTTTAATTTTTTTGAAAGTAAAGAGATTTAATATGAACATGCAATTAAAATAACACGAATAGAAAAAACTCCTTGGTCAGCCCCTACTGCTTAGTGCACTGACCGTGGGGCGAGAGATTAGTCTCACGGCTGTCAGCTGTGGGGATATCTTGGTCAAGGCCAAAATAACATGGACCAAAATCACAAATTATTAAAATTATAGGATCAAAAGTATAATTCAATTTAATAATTTTGTTTTGTTTTGGTCTGTAAATTTTAAAACGGATGGAGTTGTTTCCTCTATTTCTAGAACATGCATTTAAATTCTTGCGAAGAGAAAAATAAAGAGACTAAAATACAGTTTTCAAAAATAGAGGGAGCAAATTCAGATCTTAAAAATGTGAAGCCAAAGTAAAATATTATAAGCAATGAAGCAAACATCTTTTTGACATAAATGTAGGAAAGAGATACTATATTTCACTCAATTGCCAAACCTAGACAATATTTGGTGAAATCTATCATGGATTTGGACCATTAGGGTCATATACGGGTGGTCCCAAATGTTAGTATTATTATATTTTTATTTATTTATTTATTTTTATAGGAAAATGTTAGTTGTTAGAAATATTAGTAAATTAGTCCCTCCTCCAACCACAAGGGGTGGTATAAGTGGTGAATGTGCATTTTCTTAAGGGATTTCGCATATGCTTCTGGCCCGGGTTCGATTCCCTCTAAGGTAAAAAAAATAATACCGTTGTGGCCAGGGACATCACTACCGTATCCCGAGCCAGATTAGTTTCGAGGCCCCTTTTCCCGTGGAGACTGGTGACCAAAGAACAAAAAAAAAATTAATCTCTCCTCCGGGTTCGAACCCAAGACCCTTCACCCTTTATCCCACCCCCCTCTTGTGTCTCTAGCTCTTACTACTTGAGCTATCCTTCGGGGACTTATTCTAAAACATTTTTCTTGGATGATATAAAAACTTGTTTGTCACGCCGTATTAGACACAATAATATAAGCTTATACAATATATTATGAATTTTTATTCATTGTTTGATATTAACATTGTATCCTATCTGGTGCACACCAAACGCTTGCCAGGATAACAATCTATCCTGCTCTTATCATATCCTGTTAATATCCTACTTTCCTATCATATCCTATCCTGGCCACCAAACGGGTCCTAAGGGTCGAGGTTGAAGACAAATATATTTTGACAAATTGATTGTTATTTAATTTTGAATTTTTTAATTAGGTGGTTCATGTTGATCCCAAATTCTACTAAATAATCAAGTTTAGACTGTGGTCTAGGGTGACCCTTTAACTTAAGCGGACCACACTAGTCAACACCAAAAATATTGTGTATTTATTTGTGTAAATAAATTAGATAATCTTGTTTGACTTGAAGGATTTATTATTATGAGTAATAAATATGCTCTCCATTGTACTAAAAATATTTTGAAATTCTTAGTTAAACTGAAAATAGTCAATTCAAGTAGTGGGTTTGTAAATGTTACTTGGAAATTTTTTCTCTTATGATTATTTTTTGGGTAAGTCTATATTTTATTTATTATTATTTTTTTTAGTCTTGACCAATGTATCCCCACGGTCAATAGCCGTGAGACTAATCCATCGTCCCACGGTCAGCGCACTAAGCGGTAGGGGGCTGGCCAAGGAGTTTTTTCTATTCGCAAGAGTTGGGATTCAAACCCTCAACCACTTGCTTAAAGGATGAAGTGCTGAACCACTACACCAACTCACTTGGTTCTATGTTTTAGGTTCACATCATCCATAATCGGTAATTTTTTAAATCAAAAATGAACTGGAAACTATAAATTTTCACTACATAAGTAGATCATCCCTGCACTTCATATATATCTGACTAATCATTTCACTGGAGTGTATGATGGATAACGCGGTGCAATTAACATAACCTAATCCCTACTCTCAACATTTATTTTCGTTTGCGTAGGTAATTATCTTACCATTATATATGTGTGTGTAGTTAGCTGTCATGTGACAGATGCACAATGCGAAAACGAAGAAACAAAGAAAAAAATTATAAACAAGCAATATTCCTTTGTTCATGAAAGCTTTGACAAATCTCAACTTGTTTCTCATTACTGAATGGTGACAAAACCCTAACTGGTTCTCGAAAGTCGAATCTGATAAAAACAAGCTAGGCATGTATACGAGGCTAAGTTGTGGACAAATTGACATAACACCATAGATGAAAGGATGTTAAGACTGAGAATTAATGAGAAAACATGTGGCACATGACAAAGGGACAGATAACACCACACAAAATTTGGTTACTCACGGAAACATCTATAATAAAAACAATATCCTTCATTTGCCCAACTACATCTCTTTTTATGATTATGAGGCTCAATCATGGTTAGGTTAGTTTGTTGAACTATGGCTGCTCATTAAGCTACCTTGCTTTTATGACACGTGTGTATATATGGAAACTTCGGTAGATTTTCATGTTGGAATGAGAAGTACTTTTAAAAGAAACTACTCAAAGTAACTTTGTAAAGGAAGAAGTTGTTCTAAAATATTAAGTAAATTATTCAACATTAAATTTATATATTATAAGTAAATCATCCAACTCAAGTATCAACTTTAACCCGAGTTAGAGCTTCGATGTAAAACTAGCTGATATCTTTAATATGGATTAAACACTTTAATCAAAAGTATCATTTTTAGCAAGCTAGGCTGGGTCGAAATGATGAAAATTATTGGGTTTTGGCCGGCTTAGCTTCATCAATTGAGATTACACACAAGATGGGCAAAATCACCTCACTATTTTGTAGCAAAAATTAGTAAATACACCATCCAATTTACAAGGAGAAAAGTGAGGGATGGAAGGTGGGGAATCCCTCTTTACACAAACGAAGAACTCTTAAAAGAAAATTGCAAATGCTTCCCAAAAACCAACCCAGGAGCATGTAGACAACAAAACTGTACAGTGTACTATACAGGTGAGTTACTAGTATAGGCTTTGGATAGATATATGGTTTCGTACTATAGAAACTGATCTTGCTTTCCGTTTATATCAGACGTGGATGGAGGAGATTTAGAATTAGACGGTTGAGGTGGAGGAGCTGTGAGGGCGTAAGTGAGTCTCGATGACGATGAATTCTCAATTAGACCGGCGATTCCAGCAGCTGCAGATTGAGCATTTGAAGGAAGGAACAGATCATGCCTCTGGTCTTTGTACGCACTCCAAACCTGGAATGCAGTAAGGAAAATTCATTGTAAAATATCTATACTTGCAACATACAATACAATTTCAATTGCCAAGAGGAAAAAGTCAAAACTTCAACAGCCATTATATTACTAATCGAGATGTATTGAGACTCACATCAGAATTATTCAATAGTTCCCGCACTTTAGTACAATGGGCCCCTTCAGTGGCAAAGGCATGCAAGACCTGAATCAGCATAAAAGTGTAACTTGTCAGTAACAAATGAGTAAACAGAAATTTGGCACAAATTAGTCAATCTAGATTATTTTCTCTAGAAAAACCATAAATACCATCACTCTCTTTAGTGTTTGTCAAATTGTGCACCTATAATAAGAAATAAAAATACTCGCAGAAAGAAATATAAAATCTAGACTCAATGTAAAGTTGTACAGTGTCAGAAAATAAAGAAATGGGAAATTTAAAGGTGAAGGTCATTTCCATGGAAACCCCCCAAAGACCACACAAACAAAATGCGAACTGATTAAAATTTGAAATCCACTAAATAAACACTAGATGCATTTTAAATTGATAAGAGGACCATAGAACTTGCAGACAAACAATCACACTTTTATCTAGGAGTAGAAAGAAAGAAACAGAACATACTGATAAAGAAGAAAATAAGTAGCAGAGAGATATTCAAACTTAAAAGAGGAAGAATAAAATCGACTGAGATTCAGACCTCAATTGCCAGCACCCTGCCAATTGATGCTTCAGATTCATTCCACTTCATCTGGGAACAAAATCCATTCCTGCCCCCGGCTCTCCAATCAAGAAGACCAAGAAGTACTTCAACAAGACCAACTCTGCAGTGTTTGTAAAGTTTATTTTAATGGAGAGACAGAAAGAGAAAAAAAAAACTACTTATTAACTCTACTTCCATAAACAAATAAGACAATTTTCAAGGATGCACACCTATAACCATTTGAAAGAGTATTTATCTCTCATTATGGGATTCCAATTCTCCAAAGCCATTCATGATCTTCCAAGCAGGATAATTCATTTTTATAAATTTATAGATTATCTTTTATCTCAAGTATGGACCATCTAAACATCTTTCATGAATATCATTACAAAGAATAATTAGGCATATTCAAAACCAAAAATGTGTCACCCAACAAAATAACAAATTTCAAAGCCGTGAAAAAGGTGAATTTAAAAAATAATATTCAGTTTATGAGATAATAAAATTTGTTTCATTTTATCATTGTCTCTTGGTATTACAACTAAGCAGAATGTGAGTGAGAGCATGAATTGAGTCATAGGGTAGTTTAGACAAATGCAGTTCTATCTGTAAAATTAAGAGGTATTTAGTGAATTTTTTAATCCTTGTGTGAAACATCAACATCAAATATTGACTGATATTTGGAAACAGTAATAGTACTGCTTTACAATTTGCTGTAATTTATAAATAAAAACTAACTCAAATTTCAAACTCGGGATCATACAATACTACCATGACTAAACTTCAAATCTACAAAACTAGTGGAAATCAAAGGACTTGTACAAAATTTTACATAATCAGACAAACAAAGACAGGCCTAATAATTGATATTGATTTCATGAGTTTTTATTTTATTTCATTGCATCTTTTGGCAGTTGTCTGTCTGCAACTAATGCAAAGTTCTTCTTGAACTTTGGATCTCCAAGGCACAAAATATTAAATTAATTAAAAGCAGATATATGAGGTACTCACTTAAGTCCTTGAGCAACAAGAGCATCCCTAGCTCGGTTTCCAGCAACCACAAGTCGTTTTAGGGTCTCAAGAGCTAAAATGCTTCCGCCTTGCCACCCTATAGCTTTCATTAGCACTGGAACAACCTGGAAAAGAAATTTGAAGGAGAACATCAATGAAACTTTGTTTGGTCAAAGACAGGACTGATGTGAGTGATACATATAGACAAGTGAAATACGACAAACAAAAGCGTTGTTATATTATCAAATACTCCCTCCGTCCCTAATTATAAGCTAAAGTTGTAAAAATCACACTTATTAAGAAAGCCTTAATTGATGCATTGGTTTTCAAAAAAAATGTACAACTTTCTATGTTTACCCCTATTTATGATAACACTTTTTCATCATTGTACTACTAATGGTGGTGCTCCACTACCAATAAATGCAAGGGTGAATATGGAAAGAAATATTAACTTTTGCAAGGTTAGCTTATATTTAGTGACACAAAAAAAGTCTCAATGTTAGCTTATAATTAGGGACGGAGGGAGTATAAAATAGAACTCTCCCTAAAATGTGAGACTATCAGAACCTGTAAACTTCACATATAATTAAATATTTTCCATAATCAGCAAGATCAAAATCAGCTTCAGTTGACTGGGATGTCCTCCCTTTTTCAATATTTAACCTTTTTCCTTAACAGGAGCATATCTACCCCCATCTCTCAAAATAAATAAATAATGGACTCATCAAAACCAAAATTTCTCGAGCACAGCACGATTTTTCGTTTTAGTTTTTTAGGTGTGGAGGCTATTCAAACGATTAAAAAAAAGATTACCAAAAAATAGTCAGTAGTTGATTTTAAATCTCATGAAACAAGGTCACAGACATCATGGAAATAGAAGATGAACAAAACGGGGGCCAGAGTGGTTCGGGGATACAGGAACTACAGAGAGGATCATTAAGATGATTGAAGAAGAATCACATGACAGGCATTTCACATTTATATTTTTTCTTTGAGTTGCATTGTAAATATGACAATAAAAGGTAAAGGTTCTTGCTCAAAGTAACATGATATAAACCATATAAACCAAAGAGCTTCTTTTAAGCAGGCCCCAGCCCAAAAAAGGGCCACTATCACAGTTTAATAAAAAAAGTTGATGTTGGATATCATATCCAGCAAAAAGGAACGTAAATTAGCAAGTGTTAGAAATATAATATAAAAACCATTTATTTGTCTTCACCAAAGCTTAAACTGTTGGAATTGCTGGTTCATCACATGGTATTAGAGTCTCTCTCTATGACCTAGTGTGAAATTTGTTCCTTGTTCTCACATTATTATAATAAAAAGTTCAATTTCAGCACAAGGTAGGTGGGTCTGTTCATGGTGCACGATTCATGCCTATAATATAAAAATCATTATGTTACTTTATTCAAAAGCTTAAGCTTATAGAATGGTAGGTTCATGACGAACTTCATGTATAATATGTCTTGTCAGATACCTGAGGTGTTCCAACACTGGTTGCTGCCATGGCTTCAGCACACGTGGTACTACCTGCCAGTTGATGCAAGACGCGCAAACAACTCAGGCGCACACGCTCTTGAGGAGTTTGTGTGTTCTCTGCTGATTCATTATCTGGGCCATATGTTTTGTCTGCATGCTTCCCGTCATTTACCTCAGCTGATGACATTGTTTCTCGCCTTCCCTCAAATGCAACAGCAGAAACTAGTTTCGGTACATATCCAAGATACCCAACATGATCTGCTAGTGCAGGGTGCACGCGTAGTAATAAAACAAGCGCAGCTGACAGAAGCAAAGGAAGCTCAGGGTCAACAGCCTGGGCCTCATAATGTGAGGCAGCAATGGATGACAAATACTGGTCTAGAAGACCTTCCAAGAATCTTTTGGGGTTTCTCAGAGGAAATTTGGGATCCTTCAGGAACAGCCGAACATAGATGCCACCAACCTGCATTCGTACAAAAAAAGTGACCACTGATGAGCAAAAAAACAAAAGATTCTATCCATCATTTTATCAAAGTGGTTCTATACACAGATATAGTAGGTGATACCTGTGGCTCATCTCTCATTTCCTGCTGTCCAGATGCCTGCTCAGGTACATCCCAATCAACAACACGACCTTTCATCTGCTCACGGTACAGCTCGGATGCCATAGTGGAAATTTGTGCAGATAAGGAAGCTGCCATTGCTGGCGTCCATACAAGTTCTGGTGTCTCTGTAGTCTGCTCAAGGGCGACTACAACAGCTTCACCAGGTCCATCCCTAATTATTGATACAAGGCCATCTGGAAGGAACCTTGCAAGTGTTATAGCAACCCTTGGTCCATGCATTGGCTGGCTAACAAGCTTCCCCAGCAAGGAGGCTGCCATAGCTCTTTGTTGGAGTGGAATTTCTTCTGCATGGAATAATCTTTATAATTAATATTTATAAATCTACAAGCAGATTCTAGATTCTAGAAATAAAAAAATATAAAACCAACTGAGAAGTCAAGATTTGTACCCTTCAAAGGCAAGAGCAATTGAAGAATGTAAACAACACCACCGTGCTTGGCAGCTGCCCAGGCCAGTTCTGGTGTACTTGCCAATGCATAGAGAACATGGAGAGACCCTTCACGACAACTAGGCACTGAGTGAAGCATTTGTAATAAAAGCAGAAGACTAGATCCATCTGCAACCATGGCTTGCAAACAAGGAGCATGCGCAGTTAAGAGTGACAGCACTGCCAGGCAAAGTTGAGGAATGTTACTGTTTGATGCTTCAGGCACAGAAAAGCATTCAAAAAGAGGCAGTAGCTTGTCTTTATTAGAAAATATGGATGCCAAATTTGGACTATTTGTCAGAAGGTTCTGCAGAAAATAAACAAGATTAGTCAGGCATACTAAATAAAAATGTATTTCAATATAGAGTTAGGCAGTTGGGAACTAACCTGAAGGGAGATCAGTGCTGAACGGAGATATTTAATCATCTCTAGTTCTTCCTTCCCTGTAGATTTTTCATCAGACATTATGCTGGAATTATCCAGGACCTGCTGTTCATTAACAGGTCCATCAACAGCCTCGCTTAGATGCTCAGAAGTCTGAATGAAATTACTGGTTTCTTCAACCTTATGATCAACATCTTCAACACATTGATTGTGCAAAAGATAAGATATGAAGTCGATTAGAGAAACACAAAAAGCTTCGGGTTCACTAATTTCAAAATCTGGCTGATCGTTGTAGACCCTCAAGTAAACATTGCCAATGAATAATTCTCTTGATAGTGCTTTATAGACAAAGTCATGTGATTCTTTTATATCATATGAACCATCAGGACCTTGAGCTGCGCGTTGCTGGTCCACAAATTTCAGCAGCTCTGCCCGTGTTGAAGAGTTCCAGATAATCTATACAGTATTCAAAAGATAGCATCAACTTCTGAGTACAATTAGCATGGAGAGAGAGAAATACTGCATAAAGTAGTAACCTCTACTTTAAACAAAAAAAAGCTATATACGAGTTCATGGATTATCTCAGTGGACGCCAAAACTAGTCAGTAAATAAAACCTATGGAATGACCAAGAAAACTGTAGAAATAATAAATAACCATACAAACTAATATCTAAGATTATATCTACTATAAATTGTTAGAGTTAGGTGCATTATCCTTGTGTTTTTTCTTCATTTGAGAGGGTGGGAGTGGAAAGGCCCAGGAATAAATGGGAGGGGAATGAGTGCTATATTTTAGCTACGTTATTTTAACATCAACACCTGAACTAAATGCGTGCACTTATAATTATTTGTTTCTGGTCACGTAAAGTGAGGAATGAATTTGTAATGAAGCAATAGCTAATGCAAGAATATTTCCTTCTCAAAAAAAAAAACTTACTTTTTGAATATTAGAAACTATATAACTACAAAATAAGATTGTTCAATCCGTTTAAACATCAAAAAAAATCCAATTTCGAAGTTTGCCTGACCAGAAGACTGGTCACTTTTTGCCTGTGTTGTAGATCTTTTTAGCCCGTTCTAAAATTGATTCAGCTGTACCGAATTTATCCAAGGTTCTTTTGGTTAGGAACCTGGTATTTTATTAGAAAATACATGGAAGACTTTCCTAGATTACAGAAAATAACACACTGCAGATATTCAAAGGTCTGCCCTCCTCCCAGCTCTAATGCTCCAATTGCCTCTCAAACGCCTAGATAGTTTCCTTCTAATTCTTTCCTTTTACTTATAAACAAGATGGCCAACTTCTCAAAATATCTCAGTCCCAACTAATCCTAACTAACCAACAAACTTTTAACTCCTTCGACAAACAGACCTAAACTTTCTTGGAAAATGTCAAAAAAAAATTGCAGCTCAAAATCAAGTATTATTTTCTCTCCAAAATTTCTTCAGCTTTACAAATTTTATTCAAAGTTCTCCCAAAATGTTTGTTTTATATCTTCAGATCAAAATCAGCCAGCAGAGACTCCTGTCGCAGCATGCTCATTTTATCAATATCGTGAAATCATCCTCAACTCTTACATCCTAAACAGGCTGAATAGAAGGAAACCCAACAAAATCCAACGACTGACACCTATATTTTATTTTACAACAAATTTGGCCCTTCAAGGACGTTCTAACACCAGTGCAATTTGAAATTAAAATTTTTAAGAATGCAAAATATTCATTTTCATTTGTTGCCAATAATAGTCTAGTTAGCAAGAAAATAAGTGTCACTAACAAAAGGGTAAGGAATGAAGGGGGAAATTCACCTCCGGTGACTCCAGGTTAGCATTTAATTTGGACAGTAAATCTTTGGGCATTTGATCTTTCAACATGCTAGAAAGCTTAGGAGTTAGCAAAACTCTCAGAGCATTAGCAGCTGCTTGATTATAAGGTATTGTACTCCCATCACCACACAAACCACAGAGCCTTGACAGAGCCTGGCAAGCTCTAATGGCATGCATGTTTTTTGCAATTTGAACACTAGCACCAACACCGTGTGATTCTTTCGCGTCAGATTCTTCTGCAGTTGAGTCATACTGAAGCAGTAGTGGCAAAAGGTACCTATCATGACAGAAAAATCAGATGTATAACTGAACAGAACAGAAACAATTATGTACCGCAAATGATTACTGTCAACATATTAAAGTTAAAGCTCAGCTAACCAAGAAGTCGAGAAGTCAATATTTCATGATGACATGGATGAGTTCAGTAACAAACTATCCAAATGGCAGTATTATGACTCAATTTGGAACCTCGTGAAAATAAACCTTTGTGAAATCTAAAAACCAGCTTAGGCTGCAGCTTTATAATTGTAATAATTTCTGACTATATTACCATGGGGCCTAAAAGTATTGTCAAAATTCCATTCGAGCATAAAGCCCAAAATGTATTTCCAGATGGTACTGAGCATATTCTAAATAACACTCATTACAGAAAAGCTTATTTAACAAGCTCTACTCAAATCAGCTCCTATTGAAGCTACTTATTCTACTAAGTTCTAGACTCATCCTCTTACGAACGAACCTATGGTTGAGAACTTGAAATAGATACCAAATACTTAATCCAATGAAACAATAACTGAAGAGGACATACCATAAAACACCAGCCTTCAATAAAGCATCCTGCAACTCAGAGGAAACAGAAACATTGGCAATAGTTTGTAGAGCAGCATCAACAGCTGCAGGTACAAGCTCAAATTCAGTGCAGTGCACAATGTCCTCAATTAATCCAGAAAACTCAAGTATCTCGGCCCTGGCAGCCTCAAATTGACTTAGAACTGCAAATGTCCGCATGATGTTTGTAACAATAACGGCAGATGGTTCATTCCCAGGAGTAGTTGGCTGAACAACATACATGCAACGGGAAAGAAGGGTTGCAAGAAGTTGTACTCCTCCATCTCTTACCAGCTCCTCACCATTCAATGAAGAAGATGCACATCTGAACACATGAAAATTCAATCAAACAACAAATGTTACCCCAATGTGTTTTAAAACCAATTAGCATAATGCTGAACCTCCCAAGAAAAAACATGGAAATCTTACGTTAACCAGACAAGCTCTGATGCAGCAACAAGGAGAGGTGCTCTATCTAAAGAAAGAAAGTTGTTATCATCCTTATCAACAGTAACAGCACTCAGCAACATGGGGTAGCCAGCATATTTGAATGGCTCTAATATGTCTCCATATCTTCTGTATAAAATACATTGTCCCTTCAACAAAAGCAGCAATCTCCAAGGCTGAGGACCTTGCAATCCTTGCATAGTAGCCTGAGTTTTGGCCAAATTAAGTAAATATGTTAAGAAATTAGAAAAGGCATAAATATGATGTAGCTTGCAAATGAAATACAAAAACAAAATCCTTTGGTTTTATAATTCCTAGTAATCAAGGCTATAAACATGCACCAAGAAATCATAATGAAAATGAATCAGCATTACGATCACCACATCCAATTCTTATGCTTGTATATGACCATTATAATTCCTAGTAATCAAGGCTATAAACATGCACCAAGAAATCAGTGAAATGAATCAGCATTACGATCACCACATCCAATTCTTATGCTTGTATATGACCATTATAAGACGGCATGCAGACCTTCGGCAGCTGGGTCATTAAAAGATTAATCATTAATATGCTAACAAATAAACAGGTCAGGAGCATATATGGATGTGCAATGTCCCTGAGGGATAGCTCAAGTGGTAAGAGCTAGAGGACATAAGGGTTGGGGGGAATGAAGGGTGAAGGGGCCAGGGTTCAAACCTTGGTGAAGGAACTAATTTACTAACATCACTAACAACTAACATTTGCCTATCAAAAAAAATATACATGGATGTGCAATTCTTCTCCATATCCAACTTTTTTAAGTCAATAACCCAAAAAAGAAAATAAGAGATCTTCATTGCCACCTATGGTCAGAAAAAGAAGTATAAGGAACTGCATGCATAAGATACTTGATATCATAAACGAGGTGCTTAAGAAAATCATAGATCTTGCATTTTTTAAACAGAGATACTAAAGACTTTAGAATCAGAATGAAAACCATTATGTAGAAACAATCATGCCGTCTTCGTGACATTTATTAAAACATGATTCCAAAATGAAAATTAGTGCCTACCTGCAGGCGTTCATAGGCCTTCTGTATGGCAAGAAACCTCTCCCTTCCTTCAGGATTTTTGTCAGGATGATATTTCATCGCAAGTTTCCGATATTGTCGCTTTAATTTTTCTTCATCAATGTTCTCAATCCGCTTTGACAAGCTTGATGCTTCATCGGCAGTCTCAGAAGAAGTTCTTTTATTTACATCATCACTAGATACATCCTCCAAGGATATTTCAAGGATCTTGCAAGCTTCTTCTTCAGAAAGGTCCATGGGTTTTCTTGTCAACTCCTCACGCCACATTACAAGTAAAGACTGCAGAAACTCTACATGTTCAACAATTGGCCAATTTGGAAAACGAATCTCATCACAGAGGTTCCTAAGATAATAACGGTGACACCACATTTCATCTCTCAGCTCGGGATATGTCACTGGAGGCATGGGGGCATAGTCATATAAAGCATGGCAGTGTTGCGACAGTTTTTGAGGAAAATCACCAAGATGCTGCAAAACCTGATAAAGAGAGAAGGATGATGGGTTCAATTCCACTTTGTGAATATATTCTTTAAAAAGAAATTGAACGAGAGGAAAATCCCATCAGTGGCTACTATGCAGTCTACAATACCTGGCGAATTAGATTTTCTGCCCTCATTTTGTGAGTCCATATTATCTCTGGAGTGTCAGAATCAGAGACCATTGCTGCAGCAAATGCTGCTGGACCACTACGATCCAATACATACAACAGAGATTCAGGGAGAAGTCCACCAAGAACACTGCGTTTTGCCAAAGGCAATGAAGACGAAACTGCAGCCTCTTCACCGCCATGAAATGCTTGATGGACATGGGTGACAGCAAATAATTGCCCAATTGAAAGTAGATTAGACCCCGGATAAGCCAGTGCAAAATAAAATGCACCAGTGCTGTATAGACGTATCATCGCTTTGGGATTCCGGGTGACAATGGCCTTCAGCAAAGCAGCAGCTGCCTCAACAATACTTGGTTCCCCAGAAAGAATGGCCTGTGTTTATCCCCACCCACACGCCCAGAAAAAAAAGTGAATAAAAATATTATAAATATTTGAATTTGTTTCGAAGTTGGCAAAGTAGTAAAACTACAATTGATGAAATAATACTATCATAAGAAAATTGAATTAAGAATGACAAATGTAAAGAGTTATAACCATCAGTAATCAAAGAGTCTAGTCAAAGTGATTTTGAGTTAGAAATGTTTCTTTGAAAAATGCATACTGCAACAAACATTAATTTTTCCTACATGGCTGATAAATAAAACAATTCCCAAGTTTACCTGTGCAATATGTGGAAGGCAGCGTGGACTTGATAAGATTCGTTTTACTCTAGGAGTTGGAGTAACAATCTCTCCAGCATCATCTAAATCTGAATGTGCAGACACCATGCTATGCAATATGGACAGAGCAGTGTCCCCAACCTAAATAAAATATCAATATTCTATTTATAAGAAGGGTACCAGAAAAATAAATTAAAGAATAAAATATTAAACCTATCTCAACAGAATTTAGGGACCACAAAGAAGTCAAGTCATTAGATATAAATAAGCACAGCCTTCTAGCTGCAACATGAGGATACCTGGGGTGGGGTAAGGACCGGAACTCTAAGAGCAAGAGCCCAACGAAGCTCACGAATATCACGCAACTTCTTCCAATCTAGCATCCCAGAAGCCCAACACCTTGTTGTCCAATCAATTTCCTTTTTGGACCATAACCTTCTAATAGCATCTTTTTCCACTGGCCCAAGTTGAGCACCATCTTTGTCAATATACATCCACTCCTTAAGTGGTTCCATAAAAGCAGTAGCTGCTAATAAATTTGATTGCAAGGGAATAGATGTCCTCTCTGAAGTTTCATGGACCACTGTAAGCAGATCTACGGCTAATACACAACCTCCAACTAGAACACAAGCCTCTACATTTGATAAAACCTTCATTAATGCCTGAAAATGTTTAAACCATTGTTAAATTAAATATTCAAACAAATGAAACAATAGAGTTGGCAAATTGTAATGCTTGCTCAAGCGCTTTTAATAACACCACTCCTCTTAGGAAAATAATTAAACCAATGTGGAAAACCAATCCTTTGCAATTAGCAATAATGAAGGTCAAAATTTAAAATGTTTTTATTTGGCCCAAAAACCGGCCAAGATGTTAGTAACCAAAACATAAAAGCACAAATATTACGAAAAACTTCAAACAGAAGTATGACACAACACGAAACCAAATTAATTCTTCGTCCTCTTACTCAAAGAGAAAGCAAAACTAGGGAGAGGGTAGTCGGGGCACACTATAGGACAAAGCAAGGAAAAAGTAAACTCAATATATACAAACCTTTAGAAGCAAAAGAAGTCGATTCCTCAAAGCTCTGTCATCTGTCCTATCCAAAAGAACAGTAGTGTGAGCTGTACCTTCAAAGGGGCCTATGGTCTTGTAATGCTGCTCATATACAATTGCCATTGCCCTTGCACAAAGCTCCCTCACTGATGACCCACCACCTCCGCCAAAACCATCTAATCTACCCATGTCACACCAATCATCAGATGCACCTAACTCATCAGGAACAGCACCATCTACAGTAAGCCCTGTGTCTGCATCACACAAAAAACGATGGTACAGTGCTCTAAAGAAAGCAACTGGATCACGCAATGGGAAGTCTTGAGCCCTGCCACCACTGCCACTCTCAAGCAGTAGACGAAGATAATACTGACCCACACAAACTTCTTTTGACAAGCTCGGGTAACGAACACAAAATTCAGAGTAGTTCCAAGATATTTGTGGTACACTCTCAACCCCTGTTATCATTTCCAAGGTTACACCACCTGGAACAATATCTTCAGTACGCTCTTTCTCGACATCTAGTTTATGAACTTCAGCTTGCAAAGATTCTCTCAACTCTTGCCTGGTACGCTCATTCCAAATCAAGTCTGCACGATTGTGATCAAGATCAAAAGCTCTCCAAAATTCAGGCCAATTCATTAGAAGCCGACCAGATCCTACAGGGGTGTTCTCCACAACAACTTGAGCAGGAGCTGGAATGTCTGCATTCTGCAAACCAACTACATTGCTGTCAGGATCAACCGAATTTGAAAAATCAGATCCCTGAGTTTCGTTTGAGTTATCTGATGCCACAATAGCTGAAGCCACAACAGTCGAATACCCATTTTGTGCTTCTCCAGTAGGAGATCCATTGGTCAAATTTTCATTGATATGAGGTATTGAAGATTGAACAATTGAAGCCTGTCCAGAACTGGGGTCCAAAACATTTTTATGATAGTTATCTGAGCCCACAAGAGGACCTACCGTCTGCCTACCAAAATCAGAATCACCAAAGTTATGCGCTGAAGAGAAAGGTTGATCTTGAGAGGTTAATCCTTTCCCTAAGCGACCTTTCCTTTGCTGAAGTAAACGCCTTTTTCTTTTCTTGGTTGATGACTCTTCTTGATTTGTATCTTCAGCAAGAACTCCATCAAAACGTGTATGCAAATAAGCAACAAGGCCAGGAGGCAGAATTCGAGACAATAACTCCAAAGCTGGTTGATAGGAGTCTGCCCAAAGAGCAACAAGCTGTCGACTAACTTCACGCCGCTCACCAGCAGGAAGAAAAAGTGCGTGCAGTAAGTGTCTCAATAAAGCACCATCGCGCAGAGAAGCATCCCGCATGGACTCTGCAGCAATAGCATCTTCTTCTGCAATTGATCGCATTATTACGGCTACTGTTTCTCTAACACTTTCAGCAGGGTGGCCAAACAGTGCAAACAAGCGACGCTTCAACCCAGCAACTTGGCGTAACAACTCAACAAAAACAGTATACTGGGTAGTCTCCCCATGTGGATCACAAATCATAGCCTCAAGCACTTCAACAACAGCCATTGAAAGTAAAGGTGATACGGATATGGGCTTTATTCTGTTGACAAGAATAATTATATAACTAGGATTAGCAAACAATACTGACTTTGTATGCATAATGGTAGCATGCCACTCTCCTTTGGAATCTGCTACATTTGCATCACCAGGCCCACCACCAATGAGTACAGCAACAAGCCCTGCAGCCTCAGAGGCTACACCTTCTGAACCATTTCTGAGTAAACCCATTATCCTTCCCACTGCTGCAGGAAATGACATCACGTGGGAAGCAGCACTTCTTGAAGCAAGTAGTCTACGTAAACATGAAATAAAACCCATAATAGTTGCTGCAGCTTTTGGGGAAGGGGGTGGTAATGGAGGAGACTCTGGAGGAAGATTTGGTGCTGCAGGAAGCATAGTGATCAAGGCCATCAAAGTAACCTCAGGCACTTCAATGTTTGGAAGCACACCACTATATGGTATACAGGCATTGAACTCCCTTATTCTACGCCATAGTTTAGCCCTAGATCCAGGAATTGAACCGCCTTCAGCCACAGCATCTTTGGCAGCAGCTGCTAAATGTTTCAGATGCACAGATGCACTTTCTACATCAGCAACAGGTTTTTGTTGACCATATTGCAAATAAACTCTCCCACAGGGAGGATCAATACGGTGTCCAGGCATCGTCAGTCTTGGCAATATAGGTATGGCACATTGACCCTATAAAAAAACATCACCATATGTCAAACATGCACTTTACACTGCATTTTCCAATAAGAAATGCTTTTTTTCTATAACAATACCATTAGACATAACTGCCTTCAGTTCAAGAACAGGTTCAGTTCAACATCGATTAACAAGACTGAGAGCGTGTTCGGTTTTAGTTTAAAAAACTTAATCTTATGTTTGAGCCAGACCATTTAGTGACATACATTTGGGTGCACTTGAATTCGTGAGATTACACACAATATATCATCATGTTTCAATGTACAAATACAATCATAGAACAATTCTTAACCAAGATGAGATACATCTACCTACTTCAGTTTGCAAAACATCACGAACTGCTGCAAGTAAGCTATCACGAGACGTGCTTGCATAAACCTACAATTAATGACATGTGGATGAGAAAGTTTATAGAATAATAAATCACAACTAGAGTATCATAAAGAAGGCTTACATGGATGGGACATCCATCACTAAATTCAACTGCAAACATCTGGGGCTCTTCGGCAAACCGGACAAGAGCACTCACAGAAGATAAAGGACGAACAGTAACAGCCTGCAAACATCTAGTAAAAATTCTCAAAATTTGACATAACCCTTCTAACTAAAATCAGCTTACATAATATAAATGTATTAATATGATATTGCCTATTCAAGAACACAGTCTGCATAAGACTATTGACAAACACATGAAGGCATACCACGTTGTACTAAAGATGCCTAAAATGTTCAAAATTAATGTATTTCCTTAAATGGATTTTACCTCAGACATCACAATTATGCTGCTTGGTTGCTGTACTTCAAAGTTACGGGCTCATTTCTTTAAGCTCTTACTTAGGACAAAGCTTTTTAATAAATTAAAAAGTGTGTTTAAAAAATGTAATGATCATTGGATAAACTTTTCAAAAAAGAAAGCCAAAATATAAAGTTTTAGTGCTTTTCTTGGAACAAAAAAGTTGTAGCATCAAAGTGTTTTTTCAAATCTTATCAAATGCACCCTAAATGTTACAAGTTTATAAAAATCAAGAAAGTCACTTTAGGTCAATAACTCCAAAGACCTACCATTGCACATGGCTTGTACTTTTAGTTATCAACATCTAATACTGTAATGGACTAATCGCATTATCCAAATTTATTTGAAGTCAAAACAATATCTCAGAATACGGTGTTTTGCCATTGCTTCATTGCTTGTGCATGAGATTCCATCAGCATGTATCAATGATTGTAATATAATACACAAATTTTTAATGTACTCAGAAATACTAAATCCTATTCGTAAATAACTTAATAAATGCCTCACTTACTTCATAGTTCTCAGGACGCCTTTCCACTAGTGAAACCTTAGTTAGAATGAGCTGTCGAGATACAGAATCGCCATGATCACCTAGTCCTCCTTTTGGGCCAACTCCTAAGCTTAATCCCGGAACATTTAGAGTTCCATGGGCAGCAGAACGCAATCGTGTAACAGACCAACCCCCCAACGGGGTATCTTCGGCACCAACTGCCTCTTTTGCTGCATCGTAATTATATGTTTAAGATTGAAAAATAAATACATTGCACATAAGATAAGAAAAGACATTGATGATTAAGGAACGTAAACAAGGTTATAACTAGTTACCCCTTTGTTTTATATACTCAGAAATGGATAGAGTCTGAGAAGTTTCCACAGACAAGGACACGCCAACAGTGGATTTAGCAGTTTTTGTCTGCAACATAATTTACACACTGTTATTATTCTATATTGAAAACATTCTTACAAATGCTGCCTTATTTCAGTGTCAAAGGGTGAACTAATTTGAGATGCTAATATCCAGCAGAATAATTATTTAATCTTGAAGAGAGCAATCCATACCAAATTCGAGATAATAGCCGAGTTCGTGCACCCAGAAGCAGCTTGGAAAGCTTTAGATTTCCTTCCATACAAGGGGCAAAGAACAAATCCGCTACCATGGTCAACATTTTTCTTTCCAAAAGCATCAGAGAGAAGAATAATTGCAGGGGAATCCATGTCTCTAAAATCCAAGCACCAACGAAGGTCACCAGATTTTGTGTCAATAAGTTCTACACCGACATAAGTTACTTTCAATTTCTGTCATAATCACCAGTCACATAGGATTATTAGTCAAGCTGCCCACCACATACAAGTTTTTGGTATATAGAAGTTCATATCACAATATATCAAAGGATATAACATATACAAAAAGGAAAAAAGAAAAACCCTCATCTCTCCATCATCCTAACTCCATAGTTCGTACAACGTGGCCAATCCCTTTGACTTAAAACCTTAGAATCACTATCTTCTCTCAATGCACATCCTCAAATAAAGAAAGAACATGCTACAAAACAGTAACATACCCTCTTAACCATTGCAATCTAAAAATGAAATCAATAATCAACAAGCACGCTTGTCCATTCTGGAAAAAGGAAAAACCCTCATCTCTCCATCATCCTAATCTCCTCCATAGTTCGTACAACGTGTCCAATCCCTTCGACTTAAAACCTTAGGAGTTAGGATCACTATCTTCTCTCAATGCACATCCTCAAATTAAGAAAGAACACACTACAAAACAGTAACATACCCTCTTAACCATCGCAATCTAAAAACGAAACCCATAATCAACACGCACGCGTGTCCATTCTTCACTTACAAGTCAGATAAACCTCACAGAATCTTTTGTTTTTTTTTACTATCTATCAACATTGAATTATCAAAAATAGAAGAACCCCAGCAAAAAAAGGAACTAAACATAACAAGGTAACTTACAAAAGGAAGCCACTGAGAAGCCCGTCGCCGGAGATGAAGCACCGGGAACTCAGCCACCGGCGCCAACCGGTTCCACCGTATCCGATGCAGCTCCGTCAAAATACTCGCCCTATACCTCGACGAGAATTTCATACCCTTAAACTTCCCGCGGCCATCGGTCCGCACGCTAAGGTTGAACTCATTGGAGTTGTCATCGCGTCCAATGATAGGCGCGGCGCCCTCGAAATCACTGGCAACATCGTAGGAGTTTGTAACAGCAAGCGTGGAAGGGTCAAGAGTAACAACAGCGACGCTGGAGATGCAGAGAATCCGCTTGTATCGTCCGCGCCACGAGTGCTTGACAACCATGTACCGAGCCAGATACTCAGGCTCCTCGAGCGGCGGAGGTGCTAGACTGGGAGCGACGGAGATGTTGCCGGCGCCGTCCATGACGACCGGCGGGGGGAGCGGGACGGGGCGGTTGAGATCGGAGGCGTAGCGGCTCACGGACTCGAAAGTGGGGAGATGAGCGAGGGTGTGGACACGTGGCGCATTGTGGAAGCGGAGGAAGAACCAGAGTCCCTGCGACGATGAAGCCGCGGGGCTTCGAGACTGATTCGCCCCCAGTTCTGTGACTGAAATGCGGTTTTTGGTGTTCGATCGAATCGAACCCTAGCTATGGTTCAACGATTGGTTTCATCCAATGCGGAGTTTTCGATTCGAGTTAGGAAGGGGAAGGTGAAGGTTGATGGATTGGGAATTGGGGAAGATTGTGGAGAATCGAATCGGAGCAGAGAGATGGTGGTGATGATGATGATGATGATGATGATGATGATGGAGTTGAAGGAGTAGCAGAAATTGGAGAGGGAGGGAGAAGAACGATGCAGGGGAGAAAGGGGATGAACAAAACGCACCGTTTAGAGTGATCATGGGTGACGTGACGTGACGTGGCGATGTCTTATTCGTTAAGGTCGTGACAGCTTAACAGTTGGGACTTATTACGAATTAAGATATTTTTTAAGATAAAGATGCTGGAAATTCTTCTATGTCATTCTGTCTAAAATAGATGCTTATAAAAAAAATGTAAAACAGATATACTTGATTTGACGGTATTTTCTCAAAATTGGTTTGATTTTACGTGTTATAATTAAGAGAAAAAAATTGTATTGGTTCTTCTAGTGGTTGGAGTCAAGCTTCAATGTGGATGGTAACTTTAAGGAGGTAGACAATTGTATGGGCATTGGCGGTGTTAGTTCGTGATGAGTATGGTATCTTGGTGGGTTATGTTCCTTCGAGGAGGGTGGCAACCATTTGCTGGCTGAGGTACGAGAAAGGTTCACTCTAGTGTGAAATTGAGGTTGGAGGGTTGTTGTTTGTGAGGTTAATTGCGCGGGCCTTTTAGACTCTATGGAAGATGTTGATAGCGTGCCATTTTTCCTCATTCATGAGGAGATCAAGTTGTTGCTTCATAGCGATTGGATACTGTCGCTGAATTTGATCCCTAGCTCATGCAATTTCGGTAATGGATTGGTCGGCAAGGATGAGTGTGCGTTCTCCGTCCGGTGGTGACCGTATATTAGATGATCCTCTTTATGAGTTAGAGACTCTCTTATTGAAGGACTCCCTAGTGCGTGTTCGTTTTCATTTTTGTTTTCTCATCTATGAAAAAAGTTGTTGATTTTTAAATATTTTTCATTTTTTTACAAGTAAACAATCTCGGTCTCTTGCATGATATAAAACTTATTTTCTCTTAAAAAGTATAAATAAAGGATGTGGTGAAACCTTTTATGTCTAGAGGATATATATCATTAAGGCACTAAGATTACTTTTTAAAAAGAACTACATTGAAAAGGTTTTGAAAATATTCAACTTTCCTATAAAAAAAATCCAACTTGCAGATTTTGCATATGGATTGTTCAACCATTGCTAGAAAAGTTAGTGTTCCCAAACTAGAATCAAAGAGAAATACATTGCTTATGTTTTGGCACTAGGAAGTAGGAAGTTTCATGAACGTACAAATCAGCCAATGTTTGAAACTAGAAACAAACTAGCTATATAAAACGGGTCAGTTTCAAAATTTACAATGAAACAATAACCATTGCCCTATGCAAGTACTTCCTTTCAATTCCAACATCCAAACACAAAGTTCTTCCTTTCATTTGATGACTGAAGAAGCTCTTCCTTTCATCAATTTCAACATCTAAACACAAAGTTCAATAAAAAAACAGAAATTAATTCAGGAAGAAACAGGGGAAGTAGAATTATCAAAAGTAGACCCAACATGCTGAATTACAAAACCATAGATCTTCCTCTTCAACTTTTCAATCTTCTCTGTCAGCGAGTGATTCCCTTTGGAAACAACACGGTCCAACCATGCATTCACCCGCTTCAAATGCGATAAAACAACAGCAATGGAGCCACCATCCAGGGGCAGTGATTTCTTCCTATCAGCAGTGTACTCTCCAAACACTTTAAATCCTGCTTCAAGGGACTCCTCAACAAAACGCAGAAACCACATTTGCATTTCAGATATCAAACTTGCTCCCAACTCAACTGTGTCCTTCATTCCATTACCTCTTTCCCACACACCAGCATCATTTACATAGGACTTTGGGGATGAAGGAGTTTTTGTATGGTTCTTAGATGCACCCAGAGAGTGCCGCTTCGACAAGCTTTTTTGCAATGTCAATGGAGGATCGACGCTGGTGCCTGTAAGAAGGGATACTATCTTGAGATCAGTGGCCAAGGCAGTTTCAACCCACAGAGAGAGTGATTTTGATTGCTCTGTTGGAATGCTGTCATCATATGTCTCAGAATTATGGCTATTCGCAACTGATTCAGCCATCGTAGTTGATCTGATAACATCGTCGTAGATTGTAAAGAACCTGTCTATGGTTGGCAAAGGATTTCTTGGCTGGCTCACGGAGCATAGTTCTGAAAACATGCTGAGGTAGACAGAAGAAACATAAAATTCAGACCAAAATTTGAAGTTACCAATTAACAAGAAAATGAAACATGTTGTTAAAATGTAATGCAAATTTCTAGAATGTATTAGAAAGCTCTAGAAAATGATAGAAACATAGGTAATGTCAATTGCTAGAAATCTGTAGAATGAACAAATAATAAAAAATAAAGAACCGACATTATGAGTCGGTATGTAAGGCCTATAAATAGGCCAGTGATCATTGCATTGTATCGAGCAGCAAGTTCAATCTTGCTAGCTTCACTCCTCCAATCTATATGTGTTTCTACTTTCTATATCATTTCCAAATTCTATAAACTATCAGTACCACATTAATTGCTTCAAAACTATTTTCACCAAATACCAACTATTCAATTATCAACACATGTTACATAAAAGATATGAACTTTGAAACTCTTGAATATAAAATGGTCATTTCCAGTGGAAGGTATAAATTGAAAGTTGAAACTTCTAATAGACTCAGAAGTTTAGATTATGATAGAATCTATTCCACTACAAAGTGATTGTCACCTTAAATTCCTTATGATACATTCAGTAGCATTTGCCTCCTCTAATGCTTCAGCTGCAGCAACAGAAGCGAGAATCTTCCTTTGCATTGCTTCCTGAATTTAGATGAACAGAAGATAATCAAACTTATTCTTATATGATATAACTACAAAGCTCATATAAAATCTCTTCAGATAATTGACAGTAACATTTTCTTTAGTGAATTCCAAAATCAGCTTCTACTATGTCTAATTCCATTATGATCACTACAACAAAGTACTAGTAATTTTCAAAACTCAATACCTTTCCAAGCTTTGAAAGTTTGGCAGACACTGCATCAAATGGAACACTTCCATCAGTCCATTTCTTTTCATGAACTGTGATGCCCAGAGCTGCAAAATTGGACTTCTCTTGTTCCATGGAACTCTGAGGAGAGCCAACTTTAGTTTTCTCATTGGAGGAAGAATCATTGCTCCCAGGTTTGTGACCACTCACATCACTTAGTCGCCTTGACATTGCAACCTGAGAAATCACATCAGCTAGTATCAAATTGTGCTAAGCTTTTTCACAAACACATTATCCGCACAAACAACTTGCTAAATTTACATTCAAACTTTCCAGTATAAGCTTCATCGAAAATTCATTGCTTATTTAATTCAATGTTTCTGAGGTTGGGTCAAGGTTCATATACCTGAGTGCGTAAAATTGCTTGAGAATCAACCCTATGTTTAGACGCACCACCACCACTCTTTTCTTTGTGTTCAGCTTCAACACCACCAGAATGCTCATCCCAGTTCTTCCTCGAATTCTTCGCGGACCCGGCAACCGCATCGGAGGCCCTGGAGACGCCGCCGGAGGACATCTTCTTCTTTCCAGCAGAATCCACCACGGCGGGCGAGAGCTTCAGAACCCCGGACAACCTCCTCCCAGGAGAAATCGAAGCTCTCCTCGGGCTCGGCGACGGCTGCTTCCTCCCAGTCGTAGGAGACGGCTGCCGGTACCTCGACGGCACAACAATCGCCGCCTCCCTGCTCACCTTCCGATTCTCCTCGCGGGCAGACTGCAAGCTCGGGACAACACACTTGGACGGCACCGGCGACGCCGATCTCTTCCCCTTCCCGGCCGGCGAAGGATCCCTCTCAGCAGTAACAGAACCAGTCTTGCTGTTACTATTGTTAAATTTCCCGGCGGAGTGCGACCTCTTCGCCGTCGCCGGAGATGAGAATCTCTGCGGCGGCGCTTGATTGTTCTCTCTCGGCGCAAGCGGCTGCCGGGAAGTAACCGCCGCCGCCGCAGCCTTCTGCTGCGGCGGTGCTTCAAGTGGAGTTTGATTGTTGCTGCTGCTGTTGTTGGAGAGGTAGAGGGAGAGTGGATCGGAGGAGGAATCGGAGAGGGGTTGAATGAGGAAATGGCGGGTGGAGTTGTTGATGCGGGCGACGAGAGGCTCGGGGGTTCCTTGGAAGGGGTGGCGGCCGGGGAGGGGGCGGATGGAGGAGACGGTGGGGAGAGGGGAGTGGAGGTGGAAGCGGTCGACGTGGATGAACTGGCCGAGTTGGAGGCGGTTAGAGAGGATGAGATCGGTGTCAGGGTGAGAAAGGAGAACGTAAGTAGAATTGAGCGAATCCGAGAGATTGAGGTAAAACCCCTGGTTAGACCAGAGATCGGAACCGGCGAGTGCAGGGACGATTCCGATGACTTGGAGGAGAGGAGACCGGTGGTCACCGGTGACGCGGGTGTCGGAGTTCATGGCTTGTAATAGCTTGAGCAGGATTCCAGGGGTGAGAGAAGCCATTGTTGTTGAGAGAGAGAGAGAGAGAAGAGAGAGCGGTTTCTATCTGTGTTGTTGAAATTCAAATTGTTTTGTTTTGTCCCGTTACTCACATCACATTAGGGATGGCAGAGAAGCCCGAACCCATGGGCACCCGACCCGACCCGACCCGATTTCTTGGGTGAAAACCCGAGTTAAATGGGTTCGGGTTCGGGTTCGGGTTTTACCCGATCACTTTTGGGTTCGGGTTTGGGTTTGGCCAAACCCGCACCCGAACCCTACCCGAACCCGGATCTGTATAAGTGAAACCTAAGTATTCTGCTTGTGCAGTACAATATATGCAGCATCTTGCATATTAATTTAACAGTAACATGGCAATTACAATGCTACATTACATAATATAGCTCTCTTCACAGTCTTTTTCAGGTCGGGTTTCCGAGTTCAACTGTTTGTTTGAGGTTGTGTGCGGGTGTGGGTACGGGTCGGGTGAACCCGAAACCCAATGGGTTCGGGTGTGGGTTTAAGTTCACCACCCATTTCGGGTTCGGGTGCGGGTGCGGGTGTGGGTTTTTGATTTCGGGTTTGGGTTTGGGTTTGGCAAAACCCGCACCCTACCCGACCCATTGCCATCCCTACATCACATGTTGAGTGTTGCTATGTTCACTCTTGAGTGGTGGATTCATATGATGCTATTTATTATTATTTTGAATTAAGCGGTGGTGGTGCCCCAATGCATACGTTACCGTTGTGAATTTTAACGGCTTAAATCCACCTCATCTGTGGTCTCACTGATCTTGATCTTTTTGACTTTTTAATCTAACGTTCAAGATCATTTACTCATGGAGGCATGCACTATTGAGTTTTTGTTTCAAAAAATTGTGAATGTGATGTGATCATAGCTTTGATCAAAGAGTTTCTAAATGGGACAAGCATTTAATAAAAGCACCTCATAAACTAGTTTTGCGTTAATAAGTTAGCTTGCTAACTAAAAATTGATAGTTACTTTGTTAAATTAAGTTTTTGGGTTCATTTACTGTACACAAGAAAATCCTTGTGTAAGGTTGCACCACCCTAGATTTATCTGTTGTAGTAGGTTACTTTTCAGGTTAATTTTTTTTTTAACTGATTATTGAATCTGGTTTAACATTATCTAATTTAGTTTCACCAAAAAACAAAAAAAACCACCACCACCTTCTTACGATTCTTACTGGAGAGAGGAGAGGAGGAGGAGAAAGTGGCGGCCCCGGCGGTAGGAGGAGAGGCTGCGGTGGCACTTGGAGCGAGGCTCTGGTCTGAGGACCTTGCACTAGTCCTTCCTCCACCACTCCCTTCGTTCTTCTCTATCATTGTCATCATCGAGAATCATCGAAGCTCTACCTTCCGTCACAAAAGCCACCACCTTTCTTCTTCAGATTTGGGTTCTTAATAACAAAGTCACCACCTTTCTTTCTTTGATTATGTTGTTGAGGGAGGAGGAGGGTTTTGCAGTGGAACAGGTGGAGAGAAAGTGGTCGGCGATGGCTTCAATGAGTTCTTCTCCGATTTTCCTCTCTCTCTCTCTCTCTCTCTAACTAAGTCTTTCTCTGATTCTGTTGTTGAGGGAGGAGGTATTGGGGTTGGGTCTTATCTGGGTTCGTTCTACTCTTGAGGGAGGAGAAGAATTTCTGGTCTTTATCACAGAAGCAGGAGAAAATGAAGTTTTTCAAATTGAGAAAAACTTTGCGTCAAGCTGTTCCAAAAGAGAGGAAGCATTCAACTTGTATGAGCACCCCCAATAATTCAAATTAGTTTCGTCATCATAATCTTCCAAACTCAACAACTTTTGGGTCACAGTTACACTCATTGCAAGCCACAATCAATGTTGTGCTATAGAAATAATTCACTGATTCGAAAAGGAGAATGTGGGTATGATTGAAAAGCAGCAAAGATTCAAACTTGGTAAAAAAAATTGAAATGGGTCGTACCAAAAAGCAGAGTGTTGGAACATGTTGCCATGCATTTTGTCAAAACAACCGATTGTCGAAGCAGATGCCGTGGCATCTGACCTCGTGAAGCTAGGGCATCAGTCCTCACCTTGTGTTTCTGTTGTGGGCCCTCTGAAGATTTATTGAAGATATGTTTTTTGAGTTACTTGAGGAACAAGTAGCTGTCGAGAAGGGTTTTGATTGTTGGGTTGTTATTTGTTGAAACAATATTTGTTAAAAGATTGGTTTCTATCTTTTCTTGTGCAATAAGAAACCGAATCTATCAAGATTGCGTTTTGAATTGCTGTTACTGCAATCTGTTTCTTTAGCCCGTGCCAACCCTAAAGCCCATGCTACCGCTGCTGAAGTCTATAAAAGGATGAAGACCTAAAACGTGAAGATCACCGAAGCTGATAAGAGAGATCGTGTGTTTTAGGATTTGTTATTGTGCTTCGTCCTTGTTATTTGTGAATCCTCTTTGCTCACTGATTCTATAAAGCAAAGAAGGGTTCTGTGTTGTTTGATTATATTCAAACTCTGATTGTTATTGTGTTTACCAATCACTGTGGCAATGATTGAGAGAAAGTGAGAGGAGCTCTCATACTTAGGTTGAGATTCTAAGTAGAAATACACTGGGTAGATTAGGAAGTGAACTATGAACTGAGTTGTTCATGAGTGTCTGTAATTCCTGAGTCTTGAGATAGTGGATTTCCTTTCTTTGGGTGCAAACCCTCCAGACGTAGGTGAAAGTTTTCACTGAACTGGGTTAACAATTACTGTGTGTTATTGTTTCTGTTGTTAAGTTTTGTTTTCTGTTAAGCCGTTGTCGAACCTCTTGTCCCAGCATCGTGCAGGACAATTGTATCAGAGGGAACCTGAATTTACAATTGGCATCAGAGCAGGCACCCTGTTCTGGTTGGGTGAGCTCCAGGGAGTTTTATTCAAGTTCTCATGGATAACAAGGAGGGAGGATCAGTCAATAGGCCACCCATTCTGGATGGTACTACCTATGACTACTGGAAGGTTCGCATGACAGCCTTTCTCAAGTCAATTGACAACAAGACTTGGAAAGCTATTGTCAAGGGTTGGAAGCACCCCACTAAGGCTGAGGTTGAAGGCACCTCTACTACTGTTGTGGAAAAACCTGAAGAAGAATGGACCAGTGTTGAAGATGAAGCTGCTCTTGGAAATTCAAAGGCTCTAAATGCTATCTTTAATGGAGTTGACAAGAATATGTTTAGGCTGATCAATACGTGTACTGTGGCAAAGGATGCTTGGGAAATTCTGAAAACTACACATGAAGGAACTACTCGAGTAAGGATGTCAAGGCTTCAGATGCTTACTACTCAGTTTGAAAATTTGATGATGACTGAAGAAGAGACTATTTCAGAATTCAACATGCGTGTCCGTGACTTGTCTAATGCTTCATTTGCTTTGGGAGAGCCTATGTCAGATGAGAAGCTTGTAAGGAAGATCTTGAGATCTCTGCCTCAGAAGTTTGCTATGAAAGTCACTGCAATTGAGGAGGCTCAAGACATTGAGAACATGAAGGTTGATGAACTTATTGGCTCTTTGCAGACGTTTGAGTTGAAACTGAGTGGAAAATCTGAGAAGAAGAATAAGAGTATTGCTTTTGTGTCAAACACTGATGAAGGTGATGATGAAGATTGTGAGGGTGAAAATCTGTCTGAGGCTCTGGCCATGCTAGCAAGAAAATTCAACAGAGCATTGAGAAAGATTGATAAAAGAACCAGGCCTAATGTCCAGGACATGAAGTTCGATAACAAACCCAAATTTTCGAATTCACAGAGGAAGACCAAAGAAGAAGAAAAATCTGGTCAGAATAAAGGAGTGCAGTGTCATGAATGTGAAGGATATGGTCACATCAGATCTGAATGCGCCACTTATCTAAAGAAGCAGAAGAAAGGTATGATGGTAACTTGGTCAGATGAAGACACTGAAGATGAGGAGGAGATATCTGCAAACAAAGTCAATGCTTTCTCTGGAACCGTCTATGAGTCTGATACAAGTGGTGAGGACATTACACATGAGGAACTGGCTGAGACTTACAAGCTGCTACACATCAAGTGGGAAGAAGCATGTAAACTTGTGAGAGAAAAGCAAAGTGAGATAGAACAACTTGTCTCTCAGAATGAAAGGCTGAAAGAGCTCAGCACAAAGCTGAAGGAAGATCTTGAGGAATGGCAAAGTAAGTTTAATAATGCTGATGTTATGGAAAAGGCTAATCTAGTGTTGATTAATGCAGGACTTCAAGAGGAAGTGGCAACTCTGACAAGAAAGCTTGAAGCTACTCACAAATCTGTTAGAATGTTGAACAATGGTTCTGATATGCTTGATGAAATTCTGAAGGAAACTAGCAAGCAAGGAGGGAGTTTGAAGGGAATTGGCTTTGACTATAGAACTGCAAACAAAGAAAATCAGAAAGGTTCAAAGAAATTTGTGTCTGCTGCAAAACAAACTGAGTTCAAGAAGCCTAGAAATTATCAGTTGTCAGATTCATTGCCCAGACATGTACCTCTGCATGTGAAACCCCGGCTTAAGCTTGATAAAACTGTACCTTGGAAGTGTCACTACTGTGGTAAGAATGGTCATATAAAGCCCTACTGTTACAGGTTATATGGTTATCCTCAGATGCACGATAAAAAGCCTGTTCAGATGAGGAAGCAATGGAAGCCCAAGGGTGAAGTCAGATGTCAGGTAGCCTACACGTCTTTCAGAGCATCATCAAAGGAAGATTGGTATTTTGATAGTGGTTGTTCAAAGCACATGACAGGAAACAAGAGCTTCTTGCAAGACATCAGAAGTCACTCCACCAACTATGTTACTTTTGGAGATGGAGCTAAAGGAAAGATCAAGGGAGTAGGAAATCTTGTTAGCACATAATCTCCTAACTTGAGCAATGTGTTACTTGTAAATGGTTTAACAGTCAACTTAATCAGCATAAGTCAACTGTGTGATCAAGGATATGATGTGAAGTTCAATAAGATAGAATGTGTTGTGACCACTGATGATGAGAGAGTTGTGATGAGAGGAGTCAGATCAAAAGACAACTGTTATATGTGGACATCATAAGATAAAGCTCATGTTTCCAGATGTTTGTTAACTAAAGAAGATGAGGTGAATGTATGGCATCAAAGACTAGGACATCTCAACTACAGGAGCATGCAAAAGATTCTTGCAGATGAAGCAATAAGGGGATTGCCCAATTTGAGCTTGGGAGAAGGAAAGCTATGTGGAGAATGTCAGATTGGTAAGCAAACCAAGGTGCCACACAAGATGCTCCAGCAACAGACCACGACAAAGGTTCTGGAATTGCTTCACATGGATCTCATGGGTCCCATGCAGGTTGAAAGCTTGGGAGGAAAAAGGTATGTGTTTGTCTGTGTAGATGATTTTTCTAGGTATACATGGGTTGAATTTATGAGAGAAAAATCAGAGACTTTTGAAATATTCAAGAATCTATGTATGAGACTTCAGAATGAGAAGGACTGTGTGATTGTGAGAATCAGAAGTGATCATGGAAGGGAGTTTGAGAATTCAAAATTCTTGGAGTTCTGTGGAACTGAAGGTATTAGTCATGAATTTTCTGCCCCCATCACTCCACAGCATAATGGAATTGTTGAAAGAAAAAATAGAACTCTCCAGGAATCAGCTAGAGTTATGTTACATGCCAAGAAGATTCCACACCAGTTTTGGGCTGAAGCTATGAGTACTGCCTGTTACATACATAATAGAGTCACCATCAGGGCAGGGACATCCTCTACACAGTATGAGCTATGGAAAGGTAGAAAGCCGTCTGTAAAATACTTTCACATATTTGGAAGTAAATGTTATATTCTTGCAGATCGTGATCCTAAGAGGAAGCTTGATCCTAGAAGTGATGAAGGAATTTTCATGGGGTATTCTATGAACAACAAAGCTTATAGAGTTTTTAACTCTCGCACAAGGACCATGATGGAATCTGTGAATGTGACTGTGGATGATGAACCAAGCAAGAAGGAAGAAGCAGTTCTGAATGAAGATGATGATGGTACTGATGTTCCAACCGATGCTCCAGCAACCGCCCTCGACAATGAGTCAGAAGCAAGTGCTGATGAAAGGGAAGACAAAGATATCACATCAAACAAAGCTCCATCAATCAGGGTTCAGAAGAATCATCCTCAAGAGAACATTATTGGTAATCTTCAAGAAGGGGTGACTACCAGATCCAGAAGTATAATTGCTCACAGTTGTTTCATCTCCAAGATAGAACCCAAGAATGTTAATGAAGCTCTCACTGATGAATACTGGATAAATGCTATGCAAGAAGAGCTAGAGCAGTTCAGAAGAAATGAAGTGTGAGAGTTAGTGCCTAGACCTGAAGAAGTAAACATCATTGGCACTAAGTGGATCTTCAAGAACAAGTCAGATGAAACTGGAACAGTCACAAGGAATAAAGCAAGGCTTGTTGCTCAAGGATATACTCAGATAGAAGGAGTTGATTTTGATGAGACCTTTGCTCCAGTAGCTAGACTGGAATCTATAAGACTCTTGTTAGGTGTTGCTTGTCTCTTGAAGTTCAGACTTTATCAGATGGATGTGAAGAGTGCTTTTCTGAATGGTTATTTGAATGAAGAAGTCTATGTTGAACAACCTAAAGGATTTACAGATCCGCATCATCCAGATCATGTGTACAAGTTGAGGAAGGCCTTGTATGGTCTGAAGCAAGCTCCTAGGGCTTGGTATGAAAGGTTAACTGAATTTCTTGTAAGCAATGGTTACAGCAAGGGTGGAATTGATAAAACTCTGTTTGTGAAGAATGACAAAGGTAAGCTCATGATAGCACAGATTTATGTGGATGACATTGTCTTTGGAGGAATGTCGAACTCAATGGTGGAGCATTTCGTCCGACAAATGAAATCTGAATTTGAGATGAGCCTAGTTGGTGAATTGAATTACTTTCTAGGACTACAAGTCAAACAAATGGAGGATTCTATGTTCATATCACAGAGCAAGTATGCTAAAGGGTTAGTCAAGAAGTTTGGGCTTGAAAAGGATGGTCACAAGAGAACTCCTGCTGCTACACACATCAAACTTTCCAAGGATGAACAGGGGGAAGATGTTGATCAAAGTCTCTATAGAAGCATGATTGGAAGCTTATTGTATCTTACTGCTAGCAGACCAGATATCACCTTTGCATTTGGCGTATGTGCAAGATATCAAGCAGCTCCTAAGGCTAGTCATCTGCTACAAGTCAAGAGAATTATCAAGTACATCAATGGCACGAGTGACTATGGTATTCTCTATACTCATGATACAAATTCTTCCTTAGTTGGTTTCTGTGATGCAGATTGGGCAGGTAGTGCAGATGATCAAAAGAGCACATCTGGTGGTTGTTTCTTCCTAGGGAATAATTTGATTTCATGGTTTAGCAAGAAGCAGAATTGTGTCTCATTGTCTACAGCTGAAGCGGAATATATTGCAGCAGGAAGTAGTTGTACTCAACTCATGTGGATGAAGCAAATGCTGAAGGAATATGATGTTGAACAGGATGTCATGACATTATACTGCGACAATCTTAGTGCAATTAATATTTCAAAGAATCCTATACAGCATAGCAGGACCAAGCATATTGACATTAGACATCATTTTATTAGAGACTTGGTGGAGGATAAAATTGTTAATTTGGATCATGTTACAACTGACAAGCAATTGGCTGATATTTTCACAAAACCCCTTGATGCAATCACTTTTGAAAAATTAAGAGGAAGTCTAGGGGTTTGTCTTTCTGATGCATAGCAATTAGCGTGCCCCAGTGTGTTAACGGCTAGTTTATTCTTGGTCATCATTAACTGCCGTTGTGACATCAGCAGAGAGAAGTTACTTCATGGTTCACTTATCCTATAACTACCTCCAACGGGCAAATTGTGTTCTCTCAACCGCTTGTGCATCTATCTTCTTCAAGACTTATCATCTCTCATTTGCAAATCTGTTTCATTGTTCTATACTTTGTTTGTATTTCTTCTCGATTCGTCATGTCTCAAAGTTCAGGAAAGAAGGAATCTGTCAAGGCCAAGATTGAAAGAACTGCTAAAGGAGTCAAGTGTATGGGTTTAAAGAGTGATTCTTCTCAATCGTCTTCTGTGTCCAAGAAAGCCTCCAAGAAGATGCGATCAAGAAACCCAACATGTAAGGTCTACAAATCACAGGTCAAGAACAGCAAAGCTCCAGATGTTCCTATCCTTGAGGATGTTCCTGACGAAGAGGAAATCAATGATGAAGATTCTCCAGTTAAATCGCCCCCTGGTGTTGTGCCTGATGATGAGGCAACTGGGTCTAAGGAAAGTTCTGCTCAAGAAACTCCTGGAAAGGATTCCACTTCTCATGAAAATTCAGAGGATGCTGATCCAGCCTCTGTTCAGAACATCTCTGATGATGCTTCTGATGATGTTCCTCTGACTGAGACTTTTGCTGATAGTGTTGTTGCGAGAATGAAGAAGAAAAGAAGGATTTCTTCTCCTGAAATCACTCCTACTCCATCAAAGAAATCCAGACAGGCCAGTGTGAAGAGTAAGGGAAAGAAAAAGGAAGCAAAGGCTCCCACTGAGAAGAAGCAGAGGAAGATTCCAGTTGAAGTTGAAGACTCTGAGTCAGATGTTGAAGTCGGTGTTCAGGACATTCGATCTTCTGATAAAAAGAAGTTTTCTGGTAAGCGTGTTCCTCAGAATGTTCATGTCGTTCCTATTGATAGAGTGTCTTTCCACTTAGAAGAGAATGTTCAGAAGTGGAAGTTTGTTTGCAAGAGGAGAATGGCCAAGGAAAGGGAAGTTGGTTCTGATGTTCTTGACTGCAGAGATGTAATTGCACTAATTGAGAAAGCAGGTCTGATGAAGACTATTCAGAATGTTGGAAGGTGCTATGAGAAGCTTGTGAGAGAGTTCTTGGTGAATCTCTCTGTTGATGTGGGACTTCCTGATAGTGCAGAATTCAGAAAAGTCTATGTACGGGCTGAATGTGTCATGTTTTCACCTGCTGTTATCAATCAAGCACTTGGCAGAAGTGCTATTGAATTTGTTGATGAAGAAGTGTCCATGGATGATGTTGCCAAGGAGCTTACTGCCGGTCATGTGAACAAGTGGCCCAGCAAGAAGTTGTTGTCTACTGGAAATCTGAGTGCGAAGTATGCTATTCTTAACAGGATTGGTGCTGTGAATTGGGTTCCGACTCAACATACTTCTGGTGTTTCTGCAACGCTTGCCAAATTGATCTATAGGATTGGCAAGTCTATTGCTTTTGACTTTGGAACTTTTGTGTTTGAGCAGACATTGAAGCATGCTAATACTTGTGCTGTGAAGCTGCCTGTTTCATTTCCTTCGCTTCTGACTGAGATCATTCTGAAGCAACATCCTCAGATTCTCAGGGCTGATGATGTGGCTATGTCTCGTGGCGTTCCAATCACTTTGGATCAACGTTTGTTTATGGAGCCACATGTTCTAGACATTGCCTTACCAACTAGCAGAACATCTGCTCCTCCTGTGACTGAATCTGGTACTAAGGCCATCATTGCTGAATTACTGGAGGTCTCCAAGGCTTTGCAGGAGACGATCAGGGTGAGCACTGCCAGGAAGCTCAAAGTTGATGCGTTGCTACTCAAGCTACAAGAAGAAGAACGTCAAGATGGTGAACAAAGTGCTGCTGCTCCGAATGTGAGTAATGAAGAGGAGGAAGGATCTGAAGAGTGTGCAGAGGAAAGTGCAGAAGGATCAGGAAAGGACTCCAGTTCTGAAGACTAGTTTGTTTTGTTTCTGATGTATTCGTGCACCCTTTGCAAATTTGTGCTAAAAAGGGGGAGTAGTATGTAGATGTTTATGTTCAGATGTTTATGTTCAGATGTTTATGTGTTCAGATGTTTATGTTCAGATGTTCAGATGTTTTGAAGTTTCAGAAGTTTGTGAAGACCTATGTTTCTACTGTGGAGTTGCTTCTGTCTCTGCTAGTGTGTTCTGGAAGTGTTAGCATTGACAAGTTCAAGACAATGACTATGGTTGTTTTTGAAACGTTACTTCTGAAACGTTCTTCAGATACGTAACTTCTGATAGTAGTGCTTCTGATTTTGTGCTGCCAGCTTCTGATGGTAGTATTTCTGATACGATGATGGTTAAGCTAATCTATTTTGGTGTCGTCGTGTGCTAAGGCTGATTGTACTTCTGATTGTGTGTTTGTGCTACTAAGTGATTTGTTCCGACTATGCCTTCTGAAGTATGGTAGTTGGTTGTGTAGTTGCATCGGTTGAGGGGGAGTTCAGACAAAGGGGGAGAATTGTCTCTGAAGTTTTTATCCCTTCTGATTGTGAGTTGTTTTAGACAAAATTTGACAAAGGGGGAGATTGTTGGAACATGTTGCCATGCATTTTGTCAAAACAACCGATTGTCGAAGCAGATGCCGTGGCATCTGACCTCGTGAAGCTAGGGCATCAGTCCTCAGCTTGTGTTTCTGTTGTGGGCCCTCTGAAGATTTATTGAAGATATGTTTTTTGAGTTACTTGAGGAACAAGTAGCTGTCGAGGAGGGTTTTGATTGTTGGGTTGTTATTTGTTGAAACAATCTTTGTTAAAAGATTGGTTTATATCTTTTCTTGTGCAATAAGAAACCGAATCTATCAAGATTGCGTTTTGAATTGCTGTTACTGCAATCTGTTTCTTTAGCCCGTGCCAACCCTAAAGCCCATGCTACCGCTGCTGAAGTCTATAAAAGGATGAAGACCTAAAACGTGAAGATCACCGAAGCTGATAAGAGAGATCGTGTGTTTTAGGATTTGTTATTGCGCTTCGTCCTTGTTATTTGTGAATCCTCTTTGCTCACTGATTCTATAAAGCAAATAAGGGTTCTGTGTTGTTTGATTATATTCAAACTCTGATTGTTATTGTGTTTACCAATCACTGTGGCAGTGATTGAGAGAAAGTGAGAGGAGCTCTCATACTTAGGTTGAGATTCTAAGTAGAAATACACTGGGTAGATTAGGAAGTGAACTATGAACTGAGTTGTTCATGAGTGTCTGTAATTCCTGAGTCTTGAGATAGTGGATTTCCTTTCTTTGGGTGCAAACCCTCCAGACGTAGGTGAAAGTTTTCACTGAACTGGGTTAACAATTACTGTGTGTTATTGTTTCTGTTGTTAAGTTTTGTTTTCTGTTAAGCCGTTGTCGAACCTCTTGTCCCAGCATCGTGCAGGACAATTGTATCAGAGGGAACCTGAATTTACACAGAGAATTGGAAAGGTGAATAATGAGGAAGAGAGGCAGAGATTAATTTTTGGTGATTTGTTTCTTGAATTTTTTGGTTCTAGTGATGATGTTTCTGGGTATTTTTTGTGGGGATCATACAATATTCCTTGTTTGTTGTTGGGTTCTAGATGAAGGATGAAGAATGGGAAGAGAAGAACAGGGTGGAGTTGGTGGTGATTGGTGGGGGAGGGAGGAGAACATCCGATGGTGGTGGTGGCGGTGGCAAATGGGGTGGAGCCGTGGAAGTTGAGGGGAGGAAGGGTGGTGGAGACGAGAGGAAATTAACATATGAATTTGAAAATTAAAGAAATATAAGTAACTTGGAAACTTACAATAACAGGTAAAAATGAGACTTGTGCAACCTTACACAAGGATTTTTTTGTGTACACTAAATGAACCCTAAATTTTTGATAAAAACATGTTGAATTAAAAAAAATGTGTTTGTAGATTCACATTCAATTCAACATCATTTCAAACATGCACTAACTAGATGTTCCAAAACTTAACATTGAGATAGAAGTTAAATGACTTTAACAAAAAACAAAAAGAAGATGAGCTTCACATGTGGGTGTGTTTGGATTCAAGTTGAGTTCAACTTGAAAGCGCATTCAACTTAAGAGAAGTAAGAGTTCCTTTCATGTTTGTTGCATTTTAATTTGTTTTTTCATTGAAATTATCTCACAACACGTGCGAACTGAAAGGTGAAGCGTCATGGTTCGAACCCTAAGGGATAATTTGTACTAATTTACTAACAACTAACATTTGTTTATCAAAAAAACATAGTACTTAGTTGTGTCGACTTACCGTCTTTCTTCCATTTATTACGATAAAAATACTAACGGATTTTCAAATTTATACTAAGTGTGTTTGAAAATTCTTCTACATTTAACTTTATATTATCCTATCTAATTCAAATAAAGTATCTTAAGTCCAATCCAAGCTTCATTAAGGCATACAAGTCTGCTCACTTCCATGTACACCTCTCAAGTCATACGACCATAGCCTAATTTGAAAAGACGTGGCCCGAGTATCAATTGAATCCAACGGATGGGAACTAAACGTGGAATCCAATGGATAGGAACCAAACTACATGATTTTTCGATCATAATACTTAGCATCCAAATAACAAAATGAAATTCAACGAGACAAAGCCAGACGTCCTCCATGCTCATTAAGGCATACAAGTCCACTCGCTTCTGAGCTCTAGACTTAAAGGTTTGTATACCCTCCGCCTAAAGTGTCTAGAGTCCAACCAAAATTTAATTAAGGCAAACTAACATATGCTTGCTTTTAAGCTCTAGATTTAAAGAGTTGTGTACCCTCTGTCTGGTCGAATCAAAGGGCTTGCCCTTTAACTAAGGTATCCCAAGCCCAATCAGGGTCCATTTAGTAAATAGAAGTGGCAAAGGCAGCTTGAAACAATCCTTACAGTCTTACACAGTTACACTGCATAAGCATCAATATTATCATTCCTTTAATATATTATAAGAAAAACTATCGAACGCAGCTCAAAGAATCAGGGTCCATTTAGTAAATAGAAGTGACAAAGGCAGCTTGAAACAATCCTTACACTGCATAGGCAACAATATTATCATTCCTTGAATATATTATAAGGAAAAAAAGTATCAAACGCAGCTCAAAGAATCAGGGTCCATTTAGTAAATAGACGTGACAAATGCAGCTAAACAATCCTTACACTGCATAAGCAACAATATTATCATTCCTTGAATATATAATAAGGAAAAAAGTATCGAATGCAACTCAAAGAATCAGGGTCCATTCAGTAAATAAAAGTCATCATTCCTTGAATGTATTATAAGAAAAAAAGTGTCAAACACAGCTTAAAGACACCTGGCATTTTTTGGCTTGAAACATAACTAGA